>NW_027140732.1:0-600000 GCF_036365525.1 Heterodontus francisci | reverse complement strand
GCTCGTAAAGCACGAGACCCTGCCTCCATTATTACTGCACTAGACAACCTCTCGGATTGTTACAATCGGCCAGGTCTCTGGTTCTGCTTTGTTTCACCCGGTCTCAGTTTGCACTGCACAAGACCATTTCTCTGTTTACAGTTCAATAGTCCCAGTCTTTACTCTTTATCTAACACCATGCTGCACCTTCCCTGGATGTGTTTGATGGGACAGTGCAGAGGGCAACTTACTCTGTGCCGAACCCAACACTGTGCTTGTCTTGAGAGTGTTTAACGGGACAGTGTAGATGGAGCTGTTCTCTGTATCTCTGGAATTTAGAAGGTTCAGGGGTGATTTGACCAACGTTTTCAATACAATAAGGGAAACTGGTATTCCCACTGGCTGCGGAGTCTAGAACCTGGGGGCATAGTCAAAAAATCGAAAGAGAGTTGAAAAATCTTTCTGGAGTGAAAAGAAGAAACACCTCAACACCAGGTGTGGTATCAGCATCTCTTCCAGAACCTGCAATTGCTGCTGAGCCACATGTAAATTTTTAAATCTGAGTTTCAGAGATGTTTGTTAAACAAAGGTGTGTAAAGATATGGGGCCAAGGCGGGTGCATGGAATGAGCTCACAGATCAGCCATGAGCTCTTTGAATAACGGAACAGGATTGAAGGACTAAATGGCCTCCTCCTGCACCTATGTCGAAAGACAAAACTTCTGCTAACACTCTCTGTGTCTCGATGACCCTAACGGTCCGTGCCTCGTTCTTTGTCTCGCTTTCTGTCTGTCAACTGTCTCTTTCTTAGAAGGGCGGCACAGTGGCGCAGTGGTTAGCACCGCAGCCTCACAGCTCCAGGGACCCGGGTTCGATTCCAGGTACTGCCTGTGTGGAGTTTGCAAGTTCTCCCTGTGTCTGCGTGGGTTTTCTCCGGGTGCTCCGGTTTCCTCCCACAAGCCAAAAGACTTGCAGGTTGATAGGTAAATTGGCCATTATAAATTGTCACTAGTGTAGGTAGGTGGTAGGGAAATATTGGGACAGGTGGGGATGTTTGGTAGGAATATGGGATTAGCGTAGGGTTAGTATAAATGGGTGGTTGATGTTCGGCACAGACTTGGTGGGCCGAAGGGCCTGTTTCAGTGCTGTATCTCTAATCTAATCTGTGGAAATCCATAAACATAAGACAGTCATTTGATTTCTTTCCCGCTGGTCATTTTATGTTACCACAGCACTGGGACAATTATTTCAGAGGCTGACTCCTTACTACTGTACCGTTAGTGTCTTCAACGTGTCAGAGACAGAGACATGGGGACACTAAGGAACACAGTACGAGACAGGAGTGAATCATTCTCTTGTACCCATTGTTTACAGTGTATGTACAGGAGTTGACACTGTGTTAAATTTCTTCACGGGATCTGGGCATCACTGCCAAGACCAGCATTTATTGCCTAATTTCCCTCAGAAGACGGTGATGAGCTGCTACCCTCATTGAGCCTCCTTGTTACCCTCACGTAAAATTCAATCAAGTTAGCCTGACACAACCTTGACTTAACAAATCCATGCTGACTGTGCTGGATTAATCTGCACCTTTCGAAATAACGATTCATATTATTTATTAGGATTTTTCCCAATGATTTTCCCTCTACTGATGTTAGGCTGAGTGGCCTGTAATTACTCAGTCTATCCCTTTCTCTCTTTTAGATCAACGGTACAACATTCGCAGTCCTCCAGTCCTCTGGCACCACGACTGTCAGCAGAGTGGATTGGAAAATGATGGTCAGAGCCTCCGCTGTTCCCTCCCTTGCTCTTCTTAACTGTCTGAGCCTGGTGAATTATCAGCTTTCAAAGATGCTAAACCCCTTAATATCTTCTCTATCACTATGTCTATCCCATAGAATGTTTCAAACTCCTTGTCCTTTACTACAATGTCTGCATCATCTCTTCTATTTGAAGACAGATGCAATGCATTCATGAAGAACCAAGCCCACATTTTTCGCCTTCATGGGCAGGAAGGAGAAGAGGCAATATAACCTAATTGCTCTTGCAGAAAACCGATCCTGGCTCGACAGGTTAACTTTCTTGTCTCTAATCGGCCCGACTTATTCCTCCATTTAAGATAACAGTACATCAAGTTCATATCCGAGTACTTTCAAAATGCAGTGAGGGTTTCTGCCTCTGCCACCCTTTCAGGCATTGAGTTTCAGATCCCCACACAGACTATCTCCCGTTCCCCCTGTTTCTATAGCATCTCAGGGTCTTCTGGCATGCTCTATCTCTCTGCTTCGGTCTCTGTCGCGCTCTCCCCTCTCTATTTCTCTTTCTCCCTTTCTCTCTGCTTCCATTCCTGTGCACCAGCTGCCTTGGGAGCCTTTGATGGGGACAGTATACAGAACATAGAACATTACAGCGCAGTACAGGCCCTTCGGCCCTCGATGTTGCGCCGACCTGTGAAACCATCTGACCTACACTATTCCATTTTCATCCATATGTCTATCCAATGACCACTTAAATGCCCTTAAAGTTGGCGAGTCCACTACTGTTACAGGCAGGACGTTCCACGCCCCTACTACTCTCTGAGTAAAGAAACTACCTCTGACATCTGTCCTATATCTATCACCCCTCAACTTAAAGCTATGTCCCCTCGTGTTTGCCATCACCATCCAGGGAAATAGACTCTCACTATCCACCCTATCTAACCTTCTGATTATCTTATATGTCTCTATTAAGTCACCTCTCCTCCTCCTTCTCTCTAACGAAAACAACCTCAAGTCCCTCAGCCTTTCCTCGTAAGACCTTCCCTCCATACCAGGCAACATACTAGTAAATCTCCTCTGCACCCTTTCCAAAGCTTCCACATCCTTCCTATAATGCGGTGACCAGAACTGCACGCAATACTCCAGGTGCGGACGCACCAGAGTTTTGTACAGCTGCAGCATGACCTCGTGGCTCCGAAACTCGATCCCCCTACTAATAAAAGCTAACACACCATATGCCTTCTTAACAGCCCTATTAACCTGGGTAGCAACTTTCAGGGATTTATGTACCTGGACACCAAGATTTCTCTGCTCATCTACACTACAAAGAATCTTCCCATTAGCCCAGTACTCTGCATTCCTGTTACTCCTTCCAAAGTGAATCACCTCACACTTTTCCGCATTAAACTCCATTTGCAATCTCTCAGCCCAGCTCTGCAGCCTATCTATGTCCCTCTGTGACCTACAACATCCTTCGGCACTATCCACAACTCCACCGACCTTCGTGTCATCCGCAAATATCCTAACCCACCCTTTTACACCCTCATCCAGGTCATTTATAAAAATGACAAACAGCAGTGGCCCCAAAACAGAACCTTGCGGTACACCACTAGTAAATCGTATAGATGGAGATTTACTCTGTACCTAACCCGTGCTGTACATGTCTTGGGAGTGTTTGATGTGTACAGTGTAGATGGAGCTTTACTCTGCATTTAACCATGTGCTGTGCTTTCCCTGGGGTATTTAATGGGGACAGTGTAGAGGAAGCTTTACTTTGTACCTAACCTTGGTCAAGAGACAGAAAGCAGAGAATATATGTGAATGGTTGTTTCTTAGACTCGGTGAAGATGTACAGTGGTACATCCAATTGTGCACAGCAACCTCCCAAAAACAGCAATGTGATAATGAGCAGTATCTTGTTTTAGTGATTTTGTTTGTGTGAAAATATTGACCAGAACACCAGGGAGAACTGCATAGAGCCCACACGGGCACGCTGGGCGACTGATATCTTTCTCTGCTGGAATATTCTGTGATTTTATGAGTTCACAGTGAACACTCCTCGATCTCATTTAAGAACTGTTCCCTCTTGTTTGTAATTATCCCTCTCAGCTTACCCCTTGGAGTCCAGGTATCATTCTACTCTGTTCATGCTGTCCAATATTTCACAGCCCTCCTCCTTAAACACAATGCTTGCATTGTCACCCTCTTTTATGACCATTTAGCAATATTGCTACTCCTATGATTAAAGGGGCAGTGACAGAGGGTTACAAAATTAGTTAAGGAACAGAACACAGAGTGTAGTACTGAATGGCTGTTTCAGACTCGAGCGAGGTATAGAGTTGTGTCCCCCAGAGGTTCGTATTGGGACCACTGCTCTTTTTGATAGATATTAATGACCTGAGTTGGGTATACAGGGCAGAACTTCAAAGCTTGTAGATGACACAACTCTTTGGAAATGTAATAAATACGGAGGCAAATGGCAGCAGACTTCAGGAAGCTATTGGCAGTCTGCTGAATTGGACAAACACATGGAAGGCTAAATTCAATGCTGAGAAATATGAAGTTGTGGATTTTGGAAGAAAAACTGTGAGAGAGGCAAGATAAACGAAATGGTACAATGGTAAAACGGGTGCCTGAACAGAGAAATCTTAAGTTTCAACCACAGTGTACCTTACACATACAAGAGCTGACTCTGTCTCTGTCTTTCTCTCTCTCATTTCACTCTCTGTCTTTTGCTTTCAATACCTATCGTGACTTTTCTCTGCATCCTTCTTGTTTGAATAGTACCCTGAAATATTTCAGTCTAAATGTTTAAAATAACAGCTCATGGTACTTTCTTTCCGTTCAGGCATTCTTGCATTGTGGAACTGTCAGTTATCTGTGCAGAGACAGGATATAGGAGTGTTTGAATGGAGTTGAAGATTTTGGTTGATTGAACAGGGTGTGAATTAGATTGTGGAATGAATCCGTTGCAGATATACACATTTGAATGTCTTTACAGCAGATGTGCTGAGAGAAAGAAGTGGTTTACCAGTGTCTGATTAACAGCAACGTCGATAGACACAGGCAATAACAAGAGTTGGGACAATATACAAAAGCTGAGACAGTCAGGCAAGAACAATAGGAAGGTGAATGCCTTTGCAATTTTTAATCTGAAGACCTGAGCTCATGATTGAAAAAGCAGGAGTTCAAATCCTACATTGGGCTCATGTGAACTTGAATCGCTCAGAAAATAATAATTAAAAAATCCAGAATAATAAATCCTTCAAGATGAAATTATTCACTCTCACTGCTATGACACGGATTTACCTTCAATTTGTGTTTTCCAGTTCTCTTTATCTAAACCGCCTTCCACTGGCCCAGATACATTCCCTAAAGCTAAATGTAAAACTGACCCATCTCTTGTTGAGCTTGCTACGTACTGGCCTGAGAAAGTTCCCCTGAATGTATTTTAAGAATTATGTATCCTCGATACTTTTTCCACTAGTCTCAATTATCAATGCTGTAGTTAGGACTGTACTAGACCCCGCTTCTCTTTATATTACACATGCCCCTGTTTCTGCGGTAAAAAGTGGTATAAAATGGGCGAGGCGTCTCTGTGTCCGTCCTCCATTTTACGCATATAAACAGAACACCCTCTATTTTATGCACTGGGTTATAAGAAATAAGAGCAAGAGCAGGCTATTCAGCCTCTCGAGCCATTCAATAAGATCATGGCTGGTTTGATAGTGGCCTTAACTCCCGTCTCCTGCCTGCCCCCCATAATCCTCGACTCTCTAGTCAATCTCAAATCTATCCAACTCAGCCTTGAATATATTCAATGACCCAGCCTCCATTGCTCTCTGGCCAACAGAATTCCAGAGTCTAACCATTCGGTGAGAGAAAAAGAACATCCTCCTCGTCTCCCTCCGAAATGGGAAACCCTTTATTTTTAAACTGTGCCCCCTCGTTCTGGATTCCCCCAAAAAGAAACATCCTCCCAGCACCACCCTATCATGTCCCCTCAGGATCTTGTATGGTTCAATAAGATCAGCTCTCATTCTTCAAAACTCCAATGAGCATAGGCCCAACCTATTTAACCACTCTTCATAAGATCACCCCTTCATCCCAGGAATCAGCCTACTGAACCTTCTCTGAACTGATTCTGAAGTGATTTATGACTTTAACCCCTTATAGGGACTAAACCAAATAAGGCATACATCCCTATGAAACTCCTTTAATTAAGTGTAAACCAAACAAATCCTGATAGACACTTACCTAGGTCTAAATAATTGAACTAGATTCCCTCAGAAAAAGAAAACTAACAGACTATATGACCAGCTTTCGGATAGCCTATTTTAATAATTATAGCTAAGTCATAAATATCCCAGATATTATAAGAGTCTGGAAAACTCTTTTGAACACGTATCTCTCCACTTAAAGAGGCACAGCGGGGGTTGTTGTAGTTGTATACAGAATACTACATAAGACGACTTATTAACTTTTATATATTTATTTAAGAATTTAACATGCAATACACTTATAACTAGATAAGTATATCACAATATCAAATATTACGAAGAACTGTAACACAATCCTATTCCCAAAATAGAATCCAATGGTTTAACCCTGCTGATGTTATTGCAAAATATTTTAGAATATCCATCAAAATTTAAAGCGCAATGTTACCTTAAATTCCCCACGTAAGCCATAGGAATTCAACATTTCAAATTTTTGCTTCAGAACCCCTCATGTTTGTACTCTTTCTAAGGTATCATGTGATCTTTTAGCGTATAGGTGTCACCTTGATGTGTGTGATTTTCCTGCTTTTCAGATCCATACTTGGTAGTATCATTAACTAGCATTTTCACTAAATGTTTTTCTGGAATTCTCCTCTTTTTGAAGTTGTGCGCATTTCTCTGGTCAAAATGTTTACAATTGCCTTTACTTGACATCTGTTTTTGTAATAACTTTTCTCAATTATCATTTTATTATCTATAATTGTGTTTTATGGCAACGTGAAGCGTCTTTGTGGGTAAATCTGTCTACATTTACCAACGCCTTGCATTAATTAAATTTATGGCGACCTTTACTGATGTCACACAGAATGTTTCAATGTGTGTTCATCCTCCAATTCCCTGGCAACAGAAACACTGAAATGGATTTTCCAACTTGTTTCTGGTTCACATTCTAATGTAACAGGTACTTTGAAAGACCTTGACATTTCTAACACTACCTTCTTAAAGGGGAATGTCAGTGAGTATTAAAATCTGACCCTTTATTCACTCTTTAATTCTAAAAGATATAATATATTCACGATATATAAATTCTACCTATTTAAGCCTATTATACCAATATTCCATCACAACCCCTTCATCCCAGGAATGAGCCTCGTAAACCTTCTTTGAACTGATTCCAATGCATCCAGGCCTCACCATTTATCCACTTTCAAAGATGCCAAACACCTTAATATTTCCATCTCACTCTGTTTATCCCGTTCAATATTTCACACTCCTCTTTAACTACAATGTTTGCATTGTCCTCCTCCTTCTTTTATGAAGACAGACACAAAGTGTTCATTGAGAACCATGCCCACTGCTCCCACCTCCGTACACACGTTCCCTTTTTGGTCACTAATACTCTATCCTTGGTTATCTTCTTGCTCTTAATGTATTTCTGAAACATTTCGCATTTTTCTTGGTTCTGCTTGATAATACGTTTCTGGCCTTTGCTTTCTCTTTGCTTTCCTAATTTGGTTTTAAATTTCACCCCTGCACTTTCTTCATTTGTCTCGGTTTTCTGTGGTATTGAGCTCTCAGTATCTGACATAAGCTTCCCTGTTGTGCTTTATCCTACGTGGTTTGATCCTTGACATCCAAGGGGCTCTAGATTTGGGAGTCCCACATTTTTTGTCTTTGTGCAAGCATATTTGTTCTCAACTCTCACGAACTCTCATTGCTCTGACACTGATTGACCTTCAAGTAGCTGTCTCCACCCCACTTTGCTAAAATGCATCATCCCTGGAACTACCATCTCCTTTGCTCCTTCTGATGGATCCTCGCATTCTTCCTAAAGTGTGGTGACCAGAAATGTATGCAATACTCTAATTCTGGCCTAACCAGAGCCCAAGATCGCATATGCTTTGCTTACTGCTCTCTCAATATGACCTTCCATCTTCAAAGATGCATGAATATGTGCCTTCAGGTCTCTCTGTCCATGCGCCCTCCCTAGAAATATGCCATTAAGTCTATATTGCCTCTCTCTACCCCTTCTGCCAAAATACATCACCGCATATTTCCCTGTATGAAATTCCATCTGCCACTTGTCTGCCCACTCTGCTCGCCTATCTATGTCCTGCTGTAATGGATTGGTATCATCCTCACTGTTTGCATCGTCTCCAAGTTTGGTATCATCGGCAAATATTGAAATTTTACTCTGTGTTCCAAAATTCAAGTTATTTACATATATCCAAAAAAACAGTGGCGCTAGCAGTGACTGTTGGGGAACACCGCTCTCTACCATCCTCCAGTCTGAAATACAACCATTTGCCACGAATTTCTGTCCTTTTCCCAATTGTTTATCCAAACTGCCCCTTGCCCTCCTCTTCCATGAGAGTCAGATTTGTTAACCATGACTTTATGTACTAGTTTGTCAAACGCTTTCTTCAAATCCATATGAAATCCATTGCATTCCCTTCATCAAATCTTCTCTGTTACTTCATCAAACAATTCAATTAGATTAGTCAATTACTTTCTGCCTTTTACAAAACCATGCTGGCTGTCCCGACTCAAACTTCTCCAAGTGTCTGTGATGTTTTGGCTCTTTCAATTTCTGATCCAATTTTCTTTTTGAAAGCGACCATTAAATCCGTCTCCAACACACCATCAGACACTTCTTTTCAGATCCGAAACCTTCATGTAAAACGTTTTTTTCCTCGAGTTACCTCTGGCTGTTGTTTTGCCAATCACCTTCAATCTGTACTCCCTGGTTATCTATCCTTCAGCCATTGGAAACAGTTTCTGTTATTTACTCTATTGAAACCTTTCATGATTTTAAACACCTCTAACAAATATCCTTTTAAGTTTCTCTGTTCTAAGGAGAAAAGCCCCCAGATTCCCCAGTCAAATAGCATAACTAAAATAATCTCATCCTGGAATCCTTTCAATAAATTTCTTCTGAGTATTCTCCAAAGCCTCCATATCCTTCCTAAAGTGTGGTCCCAGAATTGGACACAATGCTCCTGCTGGGGACCATCTATTATTTTGTAGAAATTTAGCATCACTTCCTGACTTTTATACTCTAGACCTCTGTTTATAAAGCCCAGGATCCCATCTGTTATATTAACCCGTCAGCAAAGAGGGAAATTCTACCGGAACCATTGGCCAGTTCCTTTGGACATGAATCCAGGAGTCGTTACAAGGCTGGTAGAAGGTTTTGGGAGATAGGATTCCAGAGAGAACCATGACTTTTGTTCAAACATAAAACCATCAATGCATTGGAAACTGGGAGGAGACTTTTTGTATAGTGGTGACATTTGCAGCTGTAAATCAGTGGATACAGTGTTCACATCCATCTGCACATCATCCCAGTGACTGCACACTGGAGATCATCCTCTGAATTCTGAATAGGGAGCTATTCAGCTGTGTGAACCATGCCACATATCCCTCACTGCCTCGCTGCCTCTCCACTGCCTCTACCCCTCACTTGCTGTACCTTTCCTTCTTTCAGGCCCACTTTGTCGTTCTCTCCCTTCCTGTCATAAGCACATAAGAAATAGGAACAGGTCTAGGCCATCTATACCCTCAAGCCTGCTCTGCCATTATCTGGTGAATGTTTGTTGCATCACCTCTAAGACAAGTATATCCTTTCTTCAGTACGGAGTCCAGGACTGTACACAATACTCCAGGTGTGGGCTCACCAAAGCCCTGGACAATTGCAGCAACAGATCCTCACTCTTGTACTCTAACCCCTTTGCAATAAAGGCCAATACTCCATTTGCCTTCCTAATTGATGGCTGTACCTGCATGTTAGTTCTCTGTGTTTTGTGTACAAGAAGACCCAAATCCCTCTGCACACCAACATTTAATAGGTGTTCACCATTTATAAAAACGTTCTGTGTTTCTGTTCTTCCTACCAAAGTGAATAACCTCACATTTCTCCACGTGATATTCCAGCTGCCAAATTCTTTCCCGCTCACTTAACTGGTACATCTTCCTTTGCAGCCTCTTTGAGTCCTCCTCACAGCTTACTGTCCCACCCAACTTCGTATCATCAGCCCATATAAGCACAACACAGGCGGTGTTTGAGTGAAGCACTTTTGTCCTCACAAGTATGAAGATGCAAAAGGTTGATATTTTGTGGAGCATATTTGCGCATATTCATCTGACTTAACCACAGAATAATCATAGAATGAAACGCCACAGAAGGAGGCCACTCAGCCCATCATATCTGTGCCAGTTCTTTGGTATAACTATCCAATTAATCCCAGCTCCCCTGCTCTTTCCCCACAGCCTTGTGTTTTTGTTTTCCCATTCATGTATTTATCCAGTTTCTTTTTGAAAGTTATTATTGAATCTGCTTCTACTGTCCGTTCAGGCAGTACATTCCAGATCCCAACAACTCACTGTGTGCAAAATTTCTCCACATTCTGCCATCCCCACTACCCCGCACCATTTCATTTACCAATAAATCCACAGCAGGTACTTGACTTTTCACATGGGTGTGCACCCTTTCAGTTGACAGAGCCCTTGCAGTGGAATTGTGAGAACGTGAACTCACCAACACAAGGAGTAGTTGAGCAGAATAGCACAGATTCCTTTATCAGAATCTAGATAAATACATGATGGAGACAGAATATATGTTGCTAGGGTGATATGAAATGGGGTCGGATGAGGCTCGTCTGGAGCATAAACACCAGCATGGACCAGCTGGAACGAATGGCCTGTTTCTGTGCTGTAATTATTTCTAATATTCACACTGCATCCCTCCTTTCCCTCTCCCAGTCGTTGGTGATCTGACTGCCCCTCTCCCAGTGGTTGGTGCTCCTTCTCTCCCTCTCCCAGTGCCTGGCACCCCTACTACCCTTCTCTGTAGCTGGTGCCTCTTCTGCCCTCTCCCAGTGACTGGGACCTCGACTGCCCCTCTCCCAGTGGTTGGCACCCCGACTGTCCCTCTCCCAATGACTGGTAGTGGCTGTGTGGAAGCGCCTATTGCAATTCTTTGCCTCTCTCTCCAGCCTCCCTTTCTCTTGAAGACAAGGCAAAAATCATAGCTCATTCACTTGCTGAATCACAGCCAAGAAACCAGCACTCTCGGGCTCTTGTACCAAAGAGCACCCAGAATAATTGGCGGACATGAAACTTGGAATAGGCTCAAGGGATTGTATGGCCTACACCTGCTCCAATTTCGTATTACTCCTGATGTGCGATTCTCTAACCAGGGTATTTGTAAAGAAAGAGAAGGAACCCAAGCTCTGACCTTAAAGGCTGTCATCATCGGTTACATTAGAGAAAGGGAACACTATTTTATGTAGAAAAAGTAGAATTAAATGCATAAGTCTCTACCGTTCCAGCCAGGGTAAAGCATTCAGAATATTTTTTCCAAAATAAAAATCTTCCATCCTTTACATAGGTTTTCCAAGTTTAAGATGAAACAGCTTTCCTGCTTATTGACCCCTCTGCTAAGGGAAATCAATCTGTAGCCATCATAATTTTATACAGCTCAATTAAATCTCCCCCTCAGCTTCCTCTGCTCCAATGAAAGCAACCCCAGCCTGTCCAATCATTCCTCACAACTAAAATTGTCCATTGCTATCAACATCCTCTGTAAATCTCCTCTGTACCCTCTCTTGTGCAATCACATACTTCCTGTAATATGGTGACTGGAACTGTACACAGTGCTCTAGCTGCGGTCTAACTAGAGATTTATATATGTCTAGCATAATCTCCCTGCTCTAATATTCTATACATTGGCCAATAAAGGAAGGTGCAACAGAAAATACTGCAAGAAAAACAATCCTTAACGTTAACAAACTGTCAGCAGTTGTCAGTACAACACAAGTGCGAATCAGTAAAATTTAACACAACACAGCTGGTCACTAAGTCGTGTAAAGAGCATTGCATTATTGCTGACCTTTACTTCAATCCCTCAATCTCACTTCATCTCTGGGAGATTGTTGTAAGATTCACCCCATCCTTTCAAACATAAATATTACCCACATCAAACCAGAGCAGTTAGAAATTGTACACAGGTATTTTTCAGACCAAAAATGATTGGATCCACCAACCCAGGTAAATATATATCTTTATTTATATGGATATCTGTCAATCTAGCCATCCATCCATCAATCTATATATCTATCCATCTATCTATCTATCTATCTATCTATCTATCTATCTATCTATCTATCTATCTATCTATCCATCCATCCATCTATCTATCTATCTATCTATCTATCTATCTATCTATCTATCTATCTATCTATCTATCTATCCATCTATCTATCTATCTATCTATCTATCTATCTATCTATCTATCCATCCATCTATCTATCTATCTATCTATCTATCTATCTATCTATCTATCCATCTATCTATCTATCTATCTATCTATCTATCTATCTATCTATCTATCCATCCATCTATCTATCTATCTATCTATCTATCTATCTATCTATCTATCTATCTATCTATCTATCTATCTATCTATCCATCCATCTATCTATCTATCTATCTATCTATCTATCTATCTATCTATCTATCCATCTATCTATCCATCTATCTATCGATCTTTCTATCGAACTATCTATTAATCTATCTATCCATCTATCCATCTATCTATCTATCTATCCATCTATCTATCTATCTATCTATCTATCCATCTGTCTATCCATCTATCTATCTATCTATCCATCTATCTATCTATCTATCTATCTATCTATCCATCTATCTATCCATCTATCTATCGATCTTTCTATCGAACTATCTATTAATCTATCTATCCATCTATCCATCTATCTATCCATCTGTCTATCTATCTATCTATCTATCTATCTATCTATCTATCTATCTATCCATCTATCCATCTATATATCGATCTATCTATTTTTTTTTTGGATGCAGCAGCTTTGACAGAAGTGGAGATGCGGAGCGAACTTGCAGCTGAGCGGTCAATTTCAGTGTAAGTTAAAGTTAATTCCCTTTTGTTTTCGGAGGACCAGGGGACTGCTGGGTAAGTAAAAATTATATATTTGGGCGGTTTAAAATCAATTTCTTTTGGATGCAGCAGCTTTGACAGAAGTGGAGATGCGGAGCGAACTTGCAGCTGGGAGGTCAGTTTCAGTGTAAGTTAAAGTTAATTCCCTTTTGTTTTCGGAGGACCAGGGGACTGCTGGGTAAGTAAAAACTATATATTTGGGCGGTGGCTGTACCCGAGTCACTACACGTGTAGTGTCTCCCACCCAACCTCCCTCTCTAACCAAAAAAAAAGGACTCTGGTGTGTTGATAAGGTAAGCTTTTTATTTAAAAAGTTCTGTCCGTCGGATTGCTAAGCTAACACGTTTTGACTTTTTTTTTGGTTTTACAGTAGATTTGTTGGGAATTTAGAACAGTGGGAATGGAGGTTAAGGCAGTTGAATGTTCCTCCTGCAGAATGTGGGAGGAAAGGGTCGCCAAGAGTGTCCCTGCTGACTGCATCTGCGGGAAGTGCATCCAAGTCCAGCTCCTTGAGAACCACGTTAGGGAACTGGAGCTGGAGCTGGATGAACTTCGGATCATTCGGGAGGCGGAGGGGGTTATTGAGAGGAGTTATGGGGAGGTAGTCACACCTCAGGTAAAAGAAGTAGGTAGATGGGTTACCGTCAGGGGAAGGAGAGGGAACCAGCATGCAGTGCAGGGATCCCCTGTGGCCGTTTCCCTCAACAACAGGTATACCATTTTGGATACTGTTGCGGGGGATGATTTACCAGGGGTAAGCAATGGGGTACAGGTCTCTGGCACAGAGTCTGTCCCTGTTGCTCAGAAGGGAAGGGGGAAGAGGAGCAGAGCATTAGTCATTGGGGACTCCATAGTTAGGGGAACAGATAGGAGGTTCTGTGGGAACGACAGAGACTCACGGTTGGTGTGTTGCCTCCCAGGTGCCAGGGTTCGTGATGTCTCGGATCTTGTTTTTGGGATCCGTAAGGTGGAGGGGAAGCAGCCCCAAGTCGTGGTCCACATAGGCACCAACGACATAGGTAGGAAGAGAGATGGGGATTTAAGGCAGAAATTTAGGGAGCTAGGGTGGAAGCTTAGAGCGAGAACAAACAGAGCTTTTCTCTCTGGGTTGTTGCCCGTGCCACGTGCTAGCAAAGCGAGGAATAGGGAGAGAGAGCAGTTTTACCACGTGGCTGCAGGGATGGTGTAGGAGGGAGGGTTTTGGTTTTCTGGATAATTGGGACTCTTTCTGGGGTAGGTGGGACCTCTACAAACAGGATGGTCTTCACCTCAACCAGAGGGGTACCAATATCCTGGGGGGGAGATTTGCGAGTACTCTTCGGGGGGGCGGGGGGGGGTGTGGAATTTAAACCTAATTCAGCAGGGGAATGGGAACCTAAATTGTAGTTCCAGTGTACAGGATGTTGAGAGTAGTGAGGTCAAGGATAAGGTTACAAGGACGCAAGAGGGCACTGGCAAGCAAGAACTTGGTTTAAAGTGTGTCTACTTCAACGCCAGGAGCATCTGGAATAAGGTGGGTGAGCTTGCAGCATGGGTTGGTACCTGGGATCTCGATGTAGTGGCCATTTCGGAGACATGGGTAGAGCAGGGGCAGGAATGGATGTTGCAGGTTCCGGGATTTAGATGTTTCAGTAAGAACAGAGAAGATGGTAAAAGAGGGGAGGTTGTGGCATTGTTAATCAAGGAGAGTATTACGGCGGAAGAAAGGACGTTTGAGCACTCGTCCACTGAGGTAGTATGGGCCGAGGTTAGAAACAGGAGAGGAGAGGTCACCCTGTTGGGAGTTTTCTATAGACCTCCGAATAGTTCCAGAGATGTAGAGGAAAGGATAGCGAAGATGATTCTCGACAGGAGCGAGAGTAACAGGGTAGTTGTTATGGGGGACTTTAACTTTCCAAATATTGACTGGAAATACTATAGTTCGAGTACTTTAGATGGGTCAGTTTTTGTCCAGTGTGTGCAGGAGGGTTTTCTGACACAGTATGTAGACAGGCCAACCAGGGGCGATGCCACATTGGATTTGGTACTGGGTAATTAACCCGGCCAGGTGTGAGATTTAGATGTAGGTGAGCACTTTGGTGACAGTGATCACAATTCGGTTAGGTTGACCTTAGTGATGGGCAGGGACAGGTATATACAGCAGGGCAAGAATTATAGCTGGGGGAAAGGAAATTATGATGCGATTAGGCAAGATTTAGGATGCGCAGGATGGGGAAGGAAACTGCAGGGGATGGGCACAATCGAAATGTGGAGCTTATTCAAGGAGCAGCTACTGCGTGTCTTTGATAAGTGTGTACCTGTCAGGCAGGGAGGAAGTTGTCGAGCGAGGGAGCCGTGGTTTACTAAAGAAGTTGAAGCGCTTGTCAAGAGGAAGAAGGCGGCTTATGTTAGGATGAGACGTGAAGGCTCAGTTTGGGCGCTTGAGAGTTACAAGCTAGCCAGGAAGGATCTAAAGGGAGAGCTCAGAAGAGCGAGGAGAGGACACGAGAAGTCATTGGCGGATAGGATCAAGGAAAACCCGAAGGCTTTCTATAGGTATATCAGGAATGAAAGAATGACTAGAGTTTGATTAGGGCCAATCATGGATAGTAGTGGGAAGTTGTGTGTGGCATCAGAGGAGATAGGGGATGCGTTAAATGAATATTTTTCGTCAGTATTTACAGTAGAGAAAGAAAATGTTGTCGAGGAGATTACTGAGATTCAGATTACTAGGCTAGATGGGATTGAGATTCACAAGGAGGAGGTGTTAGCAATTTTGGAAAGTGTGAAAATAGATAAGTCCCCTGGGCCAGATGGGATTTATCCCAGGATTCTCTGGGAAGCCAGGGAGGAGATTGCAGAGCCTTTGTCCTTGATCTTTATGTCGTCATTGTCGACAGGAATAGTGCTGGAAGACTGGAGGATATCAAATGTTGTCCCCTTGTTCAAGAAGGGGAGTAGAGACAGCCCTGGTAATTATAGACCTGTGAGCCTTACTTCGGTTGTGGGTAAAATGTTGGAAAAGGTTATAAGAGATAGGATTTATAATCATCTTGAAAAGAATAAGTTCATTAGCGATAGTCAGCAAGGTTTTGTGATGGGTAGGTCGTGCCTCACAAACCTTATTGAGTTTTTCGAGAAGGTGACCAAACAGGTGGATGAGGGTAAAGCAGTGGATGTGGTGTATATGGATTTCAGTAAGGCGTTTGATAAGGTTCCCCACGGTAGGCTATTGCAGAAAATACGGAAGTATGGGGTTGAAGGTGATTTCGAGCTTTGGATCAGAAATTGGCTAGCTGATAGAAGACAGAGGGTGGTGGTTGATGGCAAATGATCATCCTGGAGTTTAGTTACTAGTGGTGTACCGCACGGATCTGTTTTGGGGCCACTGCTGTTTTTCATTTTTATAAATGACCTGGATGAGGGTGTTGAAGGGTGGGTTAGGAAATGTGCGGATGACACGAAGGTCGGTGGAGTTGTGGATAGTGCCGACGGTTGTTGTAGGGTACAGAGGAACATTGATAGGCTGCAGAGCTGGGCTGAGAGATGGCAAATGGAGTTTAATGCTGAAAAGTGTGAGGTGATTCACTTTGGAAGGAGTAACATGAATGCAGAGTACTGGGCTAATGGGAAGATTCTTGGTCGTGTAGATGAGCAGAGAGATCTTGGTGTCCAGGTACATAAATCCCTGAAAGTTGCTCCCCAGGTTAATAGGGCTGTTAAGAAGGCATATGGTGTGTTAGCTTTTATTAGTAGGGGGATCGAGTTTCGGAGCCACGAGGTCATGCTGCAGCTGTACAAAACTCTGGTGCGGCCGCACCTGGAGTATTGCGTGCAGTTCTGGTCACCGCATCAGATGACGGATGTGGAAGCTTTGGAAAGGGTGCAGAGGAGATTTACTAGGATGTTGCCTGGTATGGAGGGAAAGTCTTACGAGGAAAGGCTGAGGGACTTGAGGTTGCTATCGTTGGAGAGAAGGAGGAGGAGAGGTGACTTAATAGAGACATATAAGATAATCAGAGTGTTAGATAGGGTGGATAGTGAGAGTCTTTTTCCTCGGATGGTGATGGCAAACACGAGGTGACATAGCTTTAAGTTGTGGGGCGATAAATATAGGACAGATGTTAGAGGTAGTTTCTTTACTCAGAGAGTAGTAGGGGCGTGGAACGCCCTGCCTGCAACAGTAGTAGACTCGCCAACTTTAAGGGCATTTAAGTGGTCATTGGATAGACATATGGATAAAAATGGAATAGTGTAGGTCAGATGGTTTCACAGGTCGGCGCAACATCGAGGGCCGAAGGGCCTGTACTGCGCTGTAATGTTACAATGTTCGAATGTTCTATCTATAGGTTTGACCCGACGAGGCAAGGAAGGGATGGTAGGGTGAATGAACCTTGGATGACAAGTGATGTGGAACAGCCAGTCAAGAGGAAGAAGGAAGCTTACTTAAGGTTGAGGAGGCAAGGATCAGACAGGGCTCTATAGGGTTACCAGGTAGCCAGGAAGGAACTGAATAATGGACTTAGGAGAGCTGGAAGGGGACATGAAAAAGTCTTGGCGGGTAGGATTAATGAAAATCCCAAGGCGTTCTACACTTATGTGAGGAACAAGAGGATGGCCAGAGTGAGGGTAGGGCCGATTAGGAATAGTGGAGGGAACTTGTGCCTGGAGTCAATGGAGGTTGGGGAGGTCCATAATGAATACCTTGCTTCAGTGTTCACTGGTGAGCGGGACCTGGTCGTTTGTGAGGAGAGCGTAAAAAGGCTGATATGCTCGAACAGGTTGATGTTAAGAAGGAGGATGTGCTGGAAATTTTGAAAGACATGAGGACAGATTAGTCCCCGGGGCCAGACGGGATATACCCAAGGATATTACGGGAAGCGAGGGAAGAGATTGCCGCACCTTTGGCGATGATCTATGCGTCCTCACTGTCCACTTGAGTAGTACCAGAGGATTGGAGGGTGGAAAACTTTATTCCCTTGTTCAAGAAAGGGAATAGGGATAACCCTGGGAATTATAGACCAGTCAGTCTTACATCGGCAGTGGGCAAATTATTAGAGAGGATTCTGAGAGACAGGATTTATGATTATTTGGAAATGCATAGTTTGATTAGAGACAGTCAGCATGGCTTTGTGAGGGGCAGGTCATGCCTCACAAGCCTTATTGAATTCTTTGAGGATGTGACAAAACACGTTGATGAAGTAAGAGCAGTGGATGTGGTGTATATGGATTTTAGCAAGGTGTTTGATAAGCTTCCCCATGGTAGGCTCATTCAGAAAGTAAGGAGGCATGGGATACAGGGAAATATGGCTGTCTGGATACAGAATTGCCTGGCCCATAGAAGACAGAGGGTGGTAGTTGATGGAAAGTATTCAGCCTGGAGCTCAGTGACCAGTGGTGTTCCGCAGGGATCTGTTCTCTGACCTCTGCTCTTTGGATTTTTATAAATGCCTTGCATGAGGAAGTGGAAGGCTGGGTTAGCAAGTTTGCCAATGGTACGAAGGTTGCTGGAGTTGTGTATAGTGTGGAAGGCTGTTTTAGGTTGCAACGGGACACTGACAGGATGCAGAGCTCGGCTGAGAAGTGGCAGATGGAGGTTAACCTGGAAAAGTGTGAAGTGATTCATTTTGGAAGGTCGAATTTGAATGCAGAATACAGGCTTAAAGACAGGACTCTTGGTAGAGTGGAAGAAAAGAGGGATCTTGGGGTCCATGTCCATAGATTGCTCAAAGTTGCCACCTATGTTGATAGTGTTGTTAAGAAAGCGGATGGTGTGTTGGCTTTCATTAACAGGGGGATTGAGTTTAAGAGCCACGAGGTTGTGCTGCAATTCTATAAAGCCCTGGTTAAACCACACTTGGAATATTGTGTTCAGTTCTGGTCGCCTCATTATAGGAAGGATGTGGAAGCTGTCGAGAGGGTGCAGAGGGGATTTACCAGGATGCTGCCTGGACTGGAGGGCATGTCTTATGAAGAAAGGTTGAGGGAGCTAGGGCTGTTCTCATTGGAGCGAAGAAGGATGAGAGGTGACTTGATAGAGGGGTAAAAGATGATGAGAGGCATAGATAGACTGGATAGCCAGAGACTTTTTCCCAGGGCGGAAAGGGCTATCACCAGGGGGCATAATTTTAAGGTGATTGGAGGAGGTTTCGGGGAGATGTCAGAGGTAGGTTCTTTAAACAGAGAGTGGCAGGTGCGTGGAATGCACTGCCGGCGGTGGTAGTAGAAGCAGATACATTAGGGACATTTAAGCGACTCTTGGATAGGTACATGTATGATAGTAGTATGAAGGTTATGTAGGTACTTTGATCCGAGAGTAGATTAAAGGTTCGGCACAACATCTTGGGCCGAAGGGCCTGTACTGTGCTGTACTGTTCTATGTTCTAATTTCTATATATATATATATGAATGGAGTCAAATGTAGGCCAGGCCTCTACCATGAGTACATTAATAAGGACAAAATTGTTTGACCATTTCACTTTTTATTACATACAGAAACTTACATCTGTCTTTTCTCTATTTACTAAAATTCTTTGACTGGTATGAAGCTGTTTCTTTCTGTAGGACCTGCGATGACCTCTCCCATGACAGAGAATCGACCATAAAGAATATTAGTTGAAATCTTTCTCTCTTGATTGCTTCTTGTTGTCTCGTATCCAATTCCATCTGGAGTGAGCAGAGTGAAAAGTCCAAGGGGATTTGTGCGGAAGAAGGTTTTTTAAAATATCAATAACTGTACAGCAGCAAGTGTGTGCTGATGTAAATAATAATGAACAGAAGAGGGCCATGGCATCATAGAATAGTACAGCACTGTTGGAGGCTATTGGGCCCATCAAGTCTCCGCTTGCTCTTTTGAAGAACAATGCAGCTCGTCCCACTCTCTCACTTCTTCCCCAATCCCTGCAATTTTCCGCATTCAAATATTTATTTAATTCCATTTAGAAAGCTACTGTTGAATCTTTATCCACCGCCCTATTAGGCAGTGCATTACAACATTTGTTCCACTTCAAATATTTTGGTCCTCATGTCACATGATGTTCTTTTCCCAATCACATTAATTCTGTACTATTTGCATATCTATCCGACAGCCATTGAGAACTGTTTTGCATTTTTTCAAACTCTATTTATGCCTTTCATCATTTTAAACCCCTCCATAAAAATCTCCTTTTGAACTACTCTGCTCGAAGGAGAAATATCCCAGCTTCTGCAGTGCATCAGCGTAACTGTAACAATCTCATCCCTGGAACCGTTCGAGCAAATCGGTTCGAAACATTCACAGAAGTATATTTTTATTTACATATACAGCACTGAAAGAGGCCCTTCGGCCCACCGAGTCTGTGCCGACCAACATCCACCCATTTAGACTAATCCGACATTAACCCAATATTCTCTGTCACAACCCCACCATTCTCCTACCACCTACCTACACGAGGGGCAATTTACAATTGCCAATTTACCTATCAACCTGCAAGTTTTTGGCTGTGGGAGGATTGCGGAGCACCTGGCGAAAACCCACGCAGACACAGGGAGAACTTGTAAACTCCACACAAGCAGTACCCAAAACTGAACACGGGTCGCTGGAGCTGTGAGGCTGCGGTGCTATCGACTGCGCCACTGTGCCGCCTCTGCCCTTCCTAAAGAATGGTCCCAGTGTTGGACACAATACTCCATCTGGGGATAAACTATTATTGTATCAAGATTTGGCATCACGTCCTGACATTTATACCCTCGACCTCTGTTTATAAAGCCCAGAATGCAATCTGCTTAAAAGCCCGTCAGCAGGCAGAGGAATTCTGCCAGAACCATCGACCAGTTCCTTTAGACATGAGTCTTTGCAAGGCTGGTGGGACGGTCTGGGAGACTGGGGACGAAAGAGAATCCAGACCTGGTCATTTTTTTCCAAACAGAAAACCATCAATGCATTGGCACCCACGGCCTGGAAGGAGAACTTTGTATCGTGGTAACATTTTCAGCTGTGAATCACTGGATAAAGTGTTGAAATCCATCTTCACAGCATCCCAATGACTGACACTGGAGATCTGCCTCAGAATTCTGCGTAAACATCAAGCGAGCTATTCAGCTGTGCGAGCTCTCCCACCTCTCCCTTTCTGTTTCTTCTCTTTCTCTCTCCCTCTTTATCAGTTTCTCCTACATTCCCTGTCTCTGTTCCCTGTCTTCTCTCACTGTTCTGCTCTGTCTCACACAAATACAACACAAGTTTCCTTTTTTGTTTGATTCTCACTGATCTGTTCTGATTCTCTCTCTCTCGCCACAGAATTCCAAGCAGTTCCAAAACTTTTTTTTAAAACACGTATTCTCCTACTCTTGTTGTTCATAAGATCATAAGATCATAAGATCAGAAGAAGTAGGCGCAGGATTAGGCCGTCCAGCCCCTCGAGCCTGCTCCACCATTCAATAAGATCATGGCTGATCGCTGCGTGGACTCAGATCCACTTACCCGCGCTCTCACCATATCCCTTAATTCCTTTATTGTTCAAAAAGATATCTACCTTAGCTTTAAAAACGTTTACTGAAGTAGTGTCAACTACTTCACTGGGCAAGGAATTCCATAGATTAACAACCCTCTGGGTGAAGAGGTTCCTTCTCAATCCAGTCCTAAATCTGCTCCCTCTAATCTTGAGGCTATTCCCTCTTGTCCTAGCTTCACCTACCAGTGGAAACATCCTCTCTACTTGTATCTTATCTATTCCCTTCATAATTTTATATGTTTCCATAAGATCCCCCCTCATTCTTCTGAATTCCAAAGAATATATTCCCAATCTACTCAGTCTGTCCTCATAAACCAACCCCCTCAACTCCGGAATCAACCTAGTGAACCTCCTCTGCACCCCCTCCAGTGCCAGTACATCCTTTCTCAAGTAAGGAGACCAAAACTGCACACAGTACTCCATGTGCGGCCTCAACAGTACCTTATACAGCTGCAACAGAACCTCTCTGCTTTTCAACTGAATTCCTTTAGCAACGAAGGGCAAAATTCCATTTGCCTCCCTAATTACTTGCTGCAGACCAACCTTCTGCGATTCATGCACAAGGGCACCCAGGTCCCTCAGCATAGCAGCATGCTGCAACTTTTTACCTTTCAAGTAATAATCCTTTTTACTGTTACTCCTACAGAAATGAATGACTTCACATTTATTAACATTGTATTCCATCTGCCAGACATTTTCCCACTCACTCAATGTATCTTTGTTCCTCTGCAAAGTTTCACAGTCATCTGCACACTTTGCTCTGCCACTCATCTTACTGTCATCTGCAAACTTTGACACCCTACACGTGCTCCCCAACTCCAAATCATCTATATAAATTGTAAATAATTGCGGTCCCAACACCGATCCCTGAGGCACACCACTAGTGACTGATTGCCAGCCAGAATAGCACTCATTTATCCACACTCTCTGCTTCCTGTTAGTCACCCAATCCTCTATCCATGCTAATACTTTACCCCAAACGCCATGCATCCTTATCCTATGCAGCAGCCTCTTGTGCGGCAACTTGTCGAAGGCCTTTTGGAAATCTAGGTACACCACATCCACTGGGTCCCCATTGTCCACCTTGCTCGTAATGTCATCACAGAATTCCAAAAGATGTGTCAAGCATGACTTGCCCTTCATGAACACATGCTGCATCTGCCCAACGGGACAATTTATATTGAGATGCCCTGCTATTTCTTCCTTGATAATAGACTCAAGCAACTTCCCCACTACAGAGGTTAAGCTAACCGGTCTATAATTCCCCATCTTTTGTGAACCTCCCTTTTCAAACAGTGGCGTCACATCTGCTATTTTCCAATCTGCTGGGACTACCCCAGAGTCCAGAGAATTTTGGAAAATTACCACCAGTGCACCTGCTATTGCCCAACACTACCTCTTCCGTAATAATGATTGTTTCCAGGTCCTCACCTAAGTTCGTCTCTTTGTCAATTACTGGCATGTTATTAGTGTCCTCCACTGTGAAGACCGATACAAAATACCTGTTCAATGCCTCGGCCATTTCATCATATCCCATAACTAAATTCCCCTTCCCATCCTCTAAAGGACCAACGTTTCCTTTAGCTACTTTTTTTCGTTGTATATGTTAATAGAAACTTTTGCTATCTGTCATTATATTCTGTGCTAGTTTTTTTCTCATGTTCTACCTTACTTTTCTTTATATCTCATTCTGTGGCTTTCTGTTAACCTATAAAGTTTTCCTGATCTTCGAGTTTCATGCTGTTTTTGGCCACTTTGTATGCCTTCTCTTTCAATTTGATAGCCTCCCTTATTTCCTTGGACAACCATGGCAGATTACCCCTTTTCTTCCAGTCCTTCCTTTTCACTGGAATATACTTTTGCTGAGCACTTTGAAAAATTGCTTTGAAAGTCCTCCACTGCTCGTCAACTGCCCCACCATAAAATCTTTGTTTCCAGTCTACTTTAGCCAAGTCCTCCCTCATTCTATTGTAGTCCCCCTTGTTCAAGCGCAGGACCATGGTATTGGATTTTATCTTCACACTCTCCATCTGTAATCTAAATTCAACCGGACTGTGATCACTCCTTCCAAGAGGATCCCTAACTATGAGGTCATTAATTATTCCTGTCTCATTACACAGGACTAGATCTAGGATAGCTTGCTCCTCGTCAGTTCCATTACATACTGTTCGAGAAAACTATCACGGATACACTCAACGAACTCCTCCTCAAGGCTATCCTGACTGAGTGGTTCGACCAATCTGCATGTAGATTAAAATCGCCCATGATAATTGCCGTACCATTTTTACAGGCATTAGTTATTTCTTTGTTTATTGCCCGCCCCAATGTGATGTTATTATTTGGTGGCCTATAGAATACGCCTATCAATGGCTTTTTCTTCTTAGAGTTTCTGATTTCCACCCAAATGGATTCGACCTCATTCTCCATAGAACCTATATCATCTCTCAGCATCGTCCTTGAATATCAGAGCTGCACCACCTCCCTTACCTTCCTGTCTGTCCTTCCGAATAATCTGGTACCCCTGGATATTTAACTCCCAATCGTGACCAACCTGTAACCATGTCTCTGGAATGGCTACCAACTCATATTCATTCGCGATGATTTGTTTTGTTAACTCATCAACCTTGTTACAAATGCTATGAGCATTCAGGTAAAGTTCCTTTATGCTAGCTTTCTTACCCTCATGATTTCCAACATCTCTAATAATAACTGCTGAGTTATTCTTCCTTTCTGCTTCTTTCATAGTCTGCCTTGAACTTAAACCCTCCTGCACGCATGTTAACCTGCTGCTTACTTTTTTATTTACCATCATACTCCGTGTCGTTTTCCCTTTCCCTTCCCCCCGACTCACTCGTTTAAAGTCCTAGAGACCACCCTATTCATCCGTTTCGCCAGAACACTGGTCCCACATCGGTTCAGGTGGAGACTGTTCCATCGGTACAGATCCCCCCGCTTCCAAAACTGATGCCAATGCCCCATGAAATGGAACCCCTCTTTCCCACACCACTCCCTTAGCCATGAGTTTACTTCCCTAATATTCTTATCCCTAAGCCAATTTGCACGTGGCTCGGGCAGTAATCCGGAGATTATGACCCTCGAGGACCAGTTCCTTAATTTCGTTCCCAGTGCTTTATAATCCCCAAACACGTCCTCCATCCTAGCCTTGCCTATGTTGTTAGTCCCAACGTGGACCACAACAACTGGATCCTACCCCTCCCACTCCAATATCCTTTCAAGCCGGTCAGAGATGCCCTGCACCCTGGCACCGGGCGGGCAACACATCATGCAGGACTCCCGATCTGGCTTGCAAAGGATATTATCTATCCCCCTAATTATAGAATCCCTTGAATGGCCTTCTGAACCATGGTGCCGTGGTCTGTTGGCTCATCCTCCCCGCAGCCCTTTTCCTCATCCACACAGGGAGCAAGTATCTCGTCCGTGTTGGATAAGGTCAAAGGCTGAGGCTCCTCCACTCCTGAACTCAGGATCCCCCTACCTGCCTCACTTGCAATCATACCCTGTTGCCCCTGAACACTAACTGAATTTGAATTACTTAATCTACCAGGTGTGAATGCCTCCTGAAACGAAACGTCCAGGTACCTCTCCCCCTCCCGGATGTGCCACAATTTTTGAAGCTCAGACTCAGGATCCTCAGCCGCTGCCCAAATATATTCCCGTCAGCCCCCTGGTCCTCGCTGCCGCCTCTCCCGCTGCTGCTGAAAAATGAAGGCCGCTGACGCTCGAGGCAACTCCTTTAAGTGGGAAACTTACCTTCCCGTCAGCCCCCTGGTCCTCGCTGACAACTCTCCCGCTGCTGCTGAAAAATGTATCAACTGACTTTTATTTTCCTGAGCGGCTGTCACGGCTGTGCCAGCGTTCAGGTAAGTGACGTGCTACTGCGATAACACAGCAGTCCAATGTTTGTGGCACAACTTCAAATCTCGAACCCGCTGTTTCCGTCGTTCAACCTCTTTATCTTTCTGAGTAGCGGTCTCTTGGATTCAGTGAGTTTTTTTTATTCGTTTGCGACTGTGGGCGTCGCAAAAGGGGCCCAGCCCTAATTGCCCTTGAACTGAGTGGCGTGTGAGGCCATTTAGGAGGGCATTTAAAAGTCAGTCACATTGCTGTTGTCCTGGAGTCTAGAGAGAGGCGGTGGTGCAATGGTAATATCACTGGACTAGCAATGCAAGGCCCAGACTAAAGTGCTGGGGATATGGGGTTGAACACCACCAGGGCAGATCGGGAAATTTGAATTCAATCACGAAATCTGGAAATAAAAGCTAGTTTAACGGTGATCATGAAACCATTGACGATTGTTGTAAAAAAAAATCTGCTGTGCTTATCAAGTCTGACCTACATGTGATTCCAGATCCACTGCAATATGGTTGACACGTAATTGTTGTCTAAAGTGGCCGAGCAAGCCACTCAATTCAAATGCAATTCGGGATGGGCAGTAAATGTTGGACGTGCCAGTGATGCCCACGTCTCACAAATGAATAAATAAATGTAGGCCATACCAGGTGAGGACAGCAGATTTCCTTCCCTAAAAGGACATTCACGCACCAGATTTGTTTTCAGCAGTGGTTTAATGATGACCCTGAGACTAGCTTTTTAATTCCATGTCTATTAGTTGAATTCAAATTTCACCATCTGCTGTGGTGGAATTCGAACCCATGCCCTCTAGAGCATTAGTATGGGCTCCAGATTACTAGGACAGAGATTACCTCTATGCAACCACCTCCCTAAGCAGCTGTAAGTCCTGTAAGCCAGAAGGATTTTTGTTTTTGTCTTCTGTATCTTGAACTTCTTCGGACTTACCTTGAATAAACTCTGCAACTTCCTTGCATTTCTCCCTGAAGATCCATTTAACATCTTTAGACAACATGCGTTTATTCATTCAAGTTATATATTCTTGTCTGAGTGCCTTTGAACACGAATGGGTCGATGAAGGTCTCCACACCCCCAAAAGTTTTTCTTTTCCCCTTCCAAGACGCGAATTAGTCAGTCTCGCGATCTCGAGATCCTTTTCTTTCCCAAAAAAACATTCAGATTGAGCCAAGTCCAAACTGGGGTTCCAGAATGTAAGATTTGAGAAGATAGAGGTACTTTATTCCCCCTTCCATTGTGGGAACAGACATGGCAGCACAAAGCTTGTTGTGAATCGACTAACTGAGATAAAGCTTAAGACAAGTTTGTTAAAATTTCAGATAAACCCTCGTCACAAGTTCAGTCAGTAAGTAACAGTCTAACCCAGATTCTACCTGTATTAGAGACTGTACAGCAGAGCGCACGTCTCTTTCTCGTGCAGCTTTTGGCCTTCAGGTTTTTGGTTAGTCTCTCTCTCTTATCTCTTGTTGTTGTTCATAACTTCTCTGCCATCAGTATCAAAGACAGGACTTATTTTATCCTGGCAACTTTCCAGTTAACCAACACCTCTCCCAATCATCCCAATCAGTGATTCATTTATTTGTGAAATTATGCCTTTCTTAACGAATCAAGGATCTTTTTGTGATGGTTGCTAACCATTCGAATATGTACAATTTGCATCCCTTTGTGTTGACTACTTTGTCTCAAGGCTTTTGCATTTCGAGTTTCCTTATCTCACTCCGAGTCAAATCTACACAGAAGCAGCTTTCAGCTTCTGCTCTCGAGGTCTCATCCTTTTCCTGCAAGTAAGTATTTTAAAACTTGGCACTATATCCGACAATCCTTCCAGGTTGACAGTTTGTCTATGCTGTTCCTGATTTCCGAAATTCTCCCACTGTACCACACTACAAAGAAGGGTATTAATAAAGCTAAATGTTAGTTTAGAATAATAATTCAATTGTTAATTCATAATCGCTGGATTTTAACAATTATTAATCTGGTTAGTAGCTTTGAGCCACCGAATAACCTTACACAGATGAGTGATTGAGCGTTTTCAATGCCTGATGGGCTGAGGCAGGGGCAGAGGCTGGCGATGTTATGGAGGTGGAAGGAGGTGTCATTTCTCATGGAGACAACATGAGGTTCGAAACTCAGGTCAGAGTTGAATTGTGGGCATATTTTACACAACATCACATTCAGCCTGATACAACATCTAGGAATGGCGATGGAATCAATGACAAGATTGTGGAGTGTGTGGTGGAGCCGAAGGTGGAGGCTTCACTCTGCCCCATGCTTAATTGTAGGAAATTGCAGCTCATGGAAAACAGGCTGTCGGAGTTTGATAATGCAGAGGCAGTGAAGAGTCGAAGGAGATGATGGAGAGCTGGAGCTGGGTGTTGTTAGCACACATGTGGAAGCTCACCCCACATCTGTAGATGATGTCACCAGCGGGCAGTGTGTAGATGAGGCAAAAGGGGGCACAAGAATGGAAAGTTCCGGGACTCCAGAGGTAATAGTGCGTGTGTGGGAAGAGCGGCCATTGCTGGCGATGCTCTGGTTACAATCAAATTAATAGTGGAACCATATGCGGGCAGTCCCACTGAAAGATACCAATGTTAGAGATATGGGGAGGTAACGGATGGGTTTGCTGTAGATTTTGAGGAGTGGCTGGAGATGAGGCGTGGTGAGGACATGGAAGATTTTAATCCAATGATAAGAATTATAAATCTATGTACTTAGAGAACTGAGAGACAAAACAGATCGGTTCGGCTGAAGGTGTTGGATGAAATGCATGTGGCGAGGGTTGACATGGAAACAGGGATTTTGGGCAGTTGATAGTGAGGGAAGGTGGAATTTGGGTGTCCAGTCAGCAGTGAATTGGAGGAAAAGAGTCAGGAGTTGGCACAGTTCAAATTTTATCAGAGCCATTAACCTATGTAGAATAATCAGGGAAATATCTGTAGTGAAATAGCACAGAGAAAATGTTATTTTATTCTTTCACGTGATGTGAGCTCTGCTGACAAGATCAGCATTCAGTGTCCATGACAGCCCGCTGGGCCGTTTCAGAGGGCAGTTAAGAGTCAGCCACATTGCTCTGGGTCTGTAGCCACATGTAAAGCAGAGCAGGTAAGGATGGTAGATGATAAAAGCAAAATACTGCAGATGCTGGAAATCTGCAATAAAAACAATAAATGCTGGAACCACTCAGCAGGTCTGGCAGCATCTGTGAAAAGAGAAGCAGAGTTAACGTTTCGGGTCTGTGACCCTTCTTCAGAATGGATGGCAGATGTCCTTCCGGAAAAGGAATTAGTGAACCAAAAGGGTCGTTACCGCAATCGATGATAGTTTCATGCACCATTACAGAAACTGTCTTTCAATTGCAGACTTTTGTTAATTAATTGAACTTAAATGTCAGCAGCTGCTATGGTGGGATTTGAACCCCTGTCCCCAGGCCATTATGTTGGGCCTCTGGCTTACTAGCCCAGTGATATTATTGCTATGCGATTGCCTCACCAATGGGTGTGTACAGTGTCTGCCCCCTAATATCATCCACAATATCATCTGGGCTGAAAACCTGAACTTGGTCCCAACTCAGAGACTCAAAGTTCACATTTTAACGGGAAATGGCAGTAACAGAGTGAAATGGGATTGTTTTTCTCCATGGATTCAGTGTACACTGCAGGTAGATCACGTACATTTTAATAGATACGCAAAGAGTTAAGATGGTCAATACAACAATATGGAAATGTAAATGACGCCACCCATAATTGTGGCATCTATCCAGTATGAGTACAGATCTTTGTTTTTTCCGAGAAGTCTTACTAAGGTCATTGACACTGAAATAATTGCGTTATCGTCCATCATATTAATTTCATAGAGTCAAAGTTGCTGATGTAATGTGTTTGTTCAGGTGAGTGTAACTGATAGCAATGATCAGGGGGACAATCATGTCAGTGGAGACTTATTCCCTGCATAAATTAGGGCCCATTGAAATGAATCAGTTCGGAATGCCTGCTAGAGCTGTGGGTTCTGGGCTAACAGAAATATCTGCTTCTCACAGACATGGGATATCCATTAATGTATCAAATAGAAAGCATTTATTACCCTGTACTTGCAACAATTGGAGTTCCTGGTAAGCCTGTATCTCAGCTGTTAATTGTGTTAATCGATGTTCACTGTGGTGCTCCACTCAGTATTATTTATCTCGGTGAATGTTACACAGCCACCTGTTTTTGTCCAGCCATTTACTGATGAAATATCCTCGTTTTCTATGCTTTCAGTCTTACAGGAGCTGCATTATCTTTGATAGTATTGGTTTAAGTAACCCTGGCATTGTTGCTGTATTATTTTGAGTATTGAATATATTTGAATCAAGTGTCTTGGTTAGGATCAAGAATCAGACCATCAAGAGCTTTTAATAGTTTCATGTTGTGGAACCAACTAGTCGTGGAATATTTTTATGAATGTTTTTAGCTGCTTGATAATGAGATATCTCACGTTCTCAGTGTTACAAGGGGACATCAAAGTCCTCCCTCCCCAATAACATAGTTTAATTTAACTGGGATTTCAATGTATCGATTGGTTATCACGGTTATAAAATATTATTTCATTCTGTGTGTGTCTGACGTTGCTTCGGATTTCTGGCTATTGTACTGTGTTGTTGACTCTTTCACGTGTCCTTCTCTGCTGCACTTTGGAGCCTTCACTTTCACTGGACTACATTATAAAATAGAAAGTATTGATACGATGTTTTACTGGTTTGCAATCTATCAGCTGGAACTGTGAGTCTTTCCATTTCTCTGTAGATTATCAGATGCAGCGCTGATGTTGGTGTTTCATTAATTAAACAATCCCACATTCTAATGTTGTACTTTATAAATCCAGGAGAAGGATTTTTAATGATTGTGAGGTTTGTCTGGAAGAAGCGTTCGATTCTTTTTATTCCATGCATTGCAGATGAAGTGAACAGTGTAGGTGAACAGGTGGAGACTTCGGTACTCTGTCGACGCAGTAAATTATTCACAGAGGATTCGCCATTGAACTGACACTGAGAATAGAATCATTGAACATGCGGCTGGTTAACAGATCACAGGTGCAGAATGTTCGGAATAAACCGTATGTGAAAAGGGACATGAAGCAACAGTTTGCAGCGTGTGAGTACTCCAGAGAGATAGGGAGGGCGACAGAGAGATGGAAGGAGAAACAGAGCAGGGAAAACAAAAGTGAGGGAAAAGGATAACCAGAAAGAAAGAGAAAGAAACAGCAGTGTAAATGATTCACTATCATAAAGTGCTGGAATATCCAGAAAGATTAGCGAGAGAAGCTATGAGTTGAAGTTGTCTGTTGTCAGATTGCATTAATTTTGCTGTTTGACTTGATCGTCTCTGTTTATTTTTGTCAGGTCCTCATTTTGTTTTGCAGCAATTTGCTAGTCCTTACTTACTGACTGAATAAACATAACAGAATCCGTTCTTCACCTTGGTAATTCATTCTTCAAATACTGTACATGAATTTTGAATGACTGCTGAATTAAATAAAGAGCGAGGCTGGTATCAGAAAAAATTAAGCTTATATTTAATTGCCTGCACAAACTAAATGTATTGACTATACTGTGTAACCAATGAACTGTTCTCCAACACCAATAACAACAGGTATTATTGTTTGAATGTATTAATTGAACTATATTACTGGGATCTATAGATCAGATTTACTCTAACACTCTGCTGCAGTCTCTCCCTATGAATCTCAGCCTCTCCTCTCACTGTATTTAATCCTCTGATTCCTCATCCATTGCTTCAGTTTATTCGCTTTCCCAACCATCTGCTCCTGTCTCCCATCCAGCAACAACATGTCCTTTTCCTGCTCTCTCTCCCAATTTCACTCATTGCATCATTCTCCAGTTGCCTCGTCCAACCTGATAGGAACATAGGAACATAGGGGCAAGAGTGGTCCTTTCAGCCCTTCGAGCCTGCTCCGCCATTCTGAATCATGGCTGATGCAAACACTCAAATACAGTGCTGCAATTTTCAGCCTTTTCCCATTTGGTAACAATCCCTGTCGGCTCCCCGAATCCAGAGCAACAAACCAGCAGCACCTTCCGCTGTCTCAAAGCCTTCCCGCCCAACAATCTGGAGACAAATCCCCATTTAACTCATTGGATTCCATCTCTGTAAAAGCTCTTCTCATTTCCCCACCGGTACTGCATCCTCCCCCAGTATTTCCAGTAGATCCAGTGCTGACTTCATTCACTTTCTGTATCCATTTCCCAATTCATTATTAATAATTATGTTTCAAACATTTCACTGTGGCAAAACACAGCCCAGGTCAATGAATCAGTTTTTACTGTTCGATGCAGCAACAAAGCTGGAAATAACAGCTTAGATCCTGTTAAACAGCTGCTTTGTCTCCAGGTCTGATCAGTAATTTCTCTGCTTCCTTTTCTCTCTCTTCCAGTTAACTTGGTGGCGATTGTGATCCTGTGCCGAGGAAAGTGCGGTCTCTCCAAATGTATCACTGTCTACCTGGTGGGAATGGCAGTGGCTGATCTCCTGGTCGTTATCACTGATCCCATATTGAGTTGGATTGTTGTAATTTATTTCCCAGATTCATTCCTGAGAATTACTCCTGTGTGTTGTCTCATTGCCGTTCTGCTGTATGCAGCCACAAATATTTCTGTCTGGCTCACAGTCACTTTCACCTTTGATCGATTTGTGGCCATTTGTTGTGAGAAGCTAAAAGCAAAATATTACACCCAGAAACTGGCGGCTGTGGTTGTAGGAACAGTGAGTATGCTGGGCTGTTTGGAGACTGTCCCAATTTACTTTCTGTATAAGCCAAGGTACTTTATTGATAATGTTCCTATGGGTTGTGTCTTTAAACCGAGCTTCTATACTTCCTGCGCTTGGGCAGCATTTGAATTGCTTCACCTCATTTTAACCCCTTGTATCCCGTTCATTCTAATTTTGTTGTTCAATGTTATGACGGTCAGACGTATATTATTCGCCAGTAAAGTCCGCAGGGGATTCCAAGACCACAGCAATGGAAAGAATCACAAAGACCCAGAGATGGCGAATCGGAGGAAATCGATTATTTTACTCTTAAGTATATCCGGCAGTTTTATACTGTTATGGGTAACACTAGTTGTATGCAACATTTACAGGCGTATTGCAGATATTCAATATAATGACTCCGTCACTGACCCTCACTTTATCACAGAACGCACATCACTAATGCTGCAGCTTCTCAGTTCCTGCACCAACACGTGTATTTACGCTGTGACCCAGAGTAAATTCAGAGAGGAGCTGAAGAAAGCGGTGAAATACCCTCTCAATCTCATTGTTAAATTAGTGACTTAACAGAAAGAGCTGAAGAATTTCAGACAGTGGAACTAAATCCCTTTTCATATTCCATTCACTACACTCCCCGAAGGACAGAACGTACGTTTCATATTCACAACACTGAGAACTGAAATGATTGTAAATTTGATTCTGAGATTTTATTTTATTGATAATCTGATTTATTGAGGTGGAACTGGCTCTGCGGACGATTCATGAATTGTTTCTCAAAAAGGTGTCAACGAGCAGCAAAGCAGGGCTTCAACTAAACCCACCCTGGACCCACAGCAAAATGGACAAAGCTGCAAATCACAGTTGCTGCTGTGGGCCTGAATAGAATGTGAGGTCTGGGCATCAATGGAGAGAGGGTGACAGAGACAGACAGATAGGCGATGCACTGGAACCCTCCAGAGACCAATCGGACCCCAGATCTCACTGTCTGTCCCTGTGTGTGTGTCTCTTTCTCTCTCTTACTCTCTGTCTCTCTCACTCTCTCTCTCTTCCCACCTCTGTCCTTCTGTTTCTCTCTCTCTCACGATGATATTTGAGAACTGGGTCTAAAAGATCTGAACTGTGTACTAAATAATCCTGGATGTGAGGTGTTCAGGAATAATAGGGATTGACGGACAAGAGGAAGGACAGCTGTATTAATTAATGAGAATATTACAGTGCTAGAGAGAGTATTGCTTAGAGGGATCATAAACATAATCTGTCTGGTTCGAACCAAGAAATAATTGAGGTACTATTAATTTCCTGCAGTTCGTCTGAAGACTATTGATTAATGGGAAAGATGCAGAGGAATAAATTTGCAAGGAAGCTGAAGAGAAGTGTTAGAATTTGAGTCCTTAAAATGGGAACCTAAATTATCCCACCATAGACAGGGAGAGTAATAGTGTAACGGGCAGAGAGGGGCAAGAGTTTCTAATAGGTGTTCAGGAGAAATGCCTGCGTAACTATGTTTCCAGTCCAATGAGGAAGGAGGCATTGTTGGATCTGGTTCTGGGGAATGAGGTTGGTCAAGTGGACCAGGTCTCAGTAGGGGAGCATTTGCGGGGTACTGGCCACGGTATCTATCAGGCATTTTATGTTAGCTATGGAAAAGGACAAGGAACAATCCAGATTAAAGATAATTACTTGGGAAGGAACATCTTGAATAGGTTGAGAGCAGATCTGGACAAGTAAATTGCAACTTAAGATTGGCAGAAAAACGTGCAACTGAACCATGGTCTGTCTCCAAAGAAGAGGTAGTTTGGTTGCCGTTGCGATACATTTTCACCAGGGAAAATGCATGGCAACCAGACCCTGAGCTACCAGATGCAGAAAGAGATGGAGAGTAAGGTCAAGCAGATGTCAAGTGGGTAATAGAACGGAGAACCAGGCTGAATAGAGAAGGGTCAGACGGGGTGAAAAGGGCAAATAATAGACCTACAGAAAGAGTATGAGACTGGCAGCTGACTGATTGTTCACTCAGCTAGATTTCTGCTCAACTTTACCTTTCGACTATTCGTTCCCTGTCCAGACATTCAGATTCAAATACATAAGGTAAAACCATCGAACAGTTATGGCAGAACAGAAGGAGGCCATTCAGCCCATCGCTTCTGTGCCAGCTGAAAAAACTAGCCATCCATTCAAATACCAACTTCCCACCCCTGGTCTGTATCCTTGTAGGTTACAGCAATTCAGATGCAGGTCCAGGAACCTTTTCAATCAGTTGAGGGTTTCGGCCTCCACCAGCGATCTAGACAGTGAATTCCAGACATCCACCACTCTCTGGGTGAAAACAAGGTTTTCCTCATGTCCTCTCTAATCGTTTTATCAATCACCTTAAATCTGTGCCCTCTGGTAATTGACCTCTCCATGAGGGGCAACAGGTCTTTCCTGCCTACACTATCTAGGCCCCTCATAATTTTGTACATCTCAATTAATTCACCCCTCAGCCTTCCCTGTTCAAAGGAAAACAATCCTAGCTTATCCAATCTGCCCTCATCGCTGAAGTTTCCAAGCCCTGGCAGCATTATTGGAAATCTCCTCCATACTCTCTCCAGAACAAATTTGTCTTTTCTGTAATGTTCTGACCAGAACTGTACGCAATGCTCCTGCTGTAGCCTAACCAGCTTTTTATACAGTTCCAGCATTTCATCCCTGCTTTTGTATTCTATACCTCGGCCAATAAAGGAAAGCATTCCATATGCCTTCTTCACCACTTTATCTACCTGTCCTGCCACGTTCAGGGACCTGGACATGCAATCCACGGTCTCTCACTTCTTCTACCCCTCTCAATATCTTCCTATTTATTGTGTATTCCCTTGCTTAGTTTTCCATCCTCAAATGCTGATCTCATACTTCTCCGGATTGAATTCCATTTACCACTTTTCCGCCCACTCAACCAAGCATTTATATAATTCTGCAGTCTACAACTATCCTCTTCACTGTCAATACACGGCCAATGTTTGTGTCATCTGCAAATTTCCCATTCATGCCTCCCACATTTAATTTCAACTCATTAATATATATTACAAACAGCAAGTGACCCAACACCGAGCCCTCTGGATCGCCACTGGAAACCGCTTTCCATTTGCAAAAACATCTGACGACCATTACTCCTTATTTCCCGTCACTGAGCCAATTTTGGATCCAATTCGCCACATTCATCTGTATCCCATGGGCTGACCAGTCTTCCATGTGGGAACTTGTCAAATGCTTTATTTAAATCCATTCAGACAACATCAATTACACTACCCTCATCGAACCTCCTTGTTACTTCCTCAAAAATATCAATTAAGTTAGTAAGACACGACCTTCTGTTGACAAATCCATGCTGACTATTCCTGATTAATCCGTTCCTTTCCAAGTGACAGTTTATCCTAACACTCATAATTGATTCTAATAATCTGCCGACCACCGAGGTCAGACTGACTGGCCCACAGTTATTTGGTCTATTCCTCACACCCTTTTGAAACAATGGCACAACGTTTGCAGACCTCCAATCCTCTGGTATCTCGGCTTTATCTCGTGAGGATTTGAATATGATACTTAGAGCATCCGTCACTGTCTCCCTGATATCCCTGAATAACCTGGATACAATCCTTCCAGCCCTGGTAATTTATCTACTTTCAAGGATGTCAGACACTCCAGTACTTCCTCTCTCATTATACTTGTCGTAACCTGTGCAATCTATCGTCAAAACTGAAGTTCCTCATCGCTACAACGATTCTCCTGATGTTTTCTGAACTCCCTCCAATGCCCTCACATCTTTCTTACAATGCCTCCATTGTTCAGACCCATCTTTGAAGAGACCCTTCCTTTCAAAGCCCCTCCGGTCTAATTCAGCACTGGTGAACACACTGTCCTCCCGTCTATTAACCCCTATGAAGACCCCCCTCCTGTAAAATTCCCCGCCCCACCCCCCCCGTGAACAACAACCTCCTGTTTAATTCTGTCCTGGCGAACACTCCCCTACTGTCTCATTCCCTTTGTGAATGCCCCTTTCCATATAATTTCCTCTGAGAACACCCCGCCCTCTCTAATTCCCTTTGTGAACACCCCCTCCTGTCTAATTCCCTGTCTGAACACCGGCTCCTGCCTGGTGAAATGAGGACAAAATGTGGCGGACACACTCAGCAGGTCTGGCAGCATCTGCGCAGAATGAAACAGATTTAACATTTCAGGTTTGCCACTATTCATCATACCTGGAAAAAAGTTAGAAATGAAACAGTCTTTGAGCACGTTGGGTTGCGGTGGTGGGGGGGGGGGGCGGGGGGGAGGGGAGGGGAGTAGAACAAGAAGGAAAGATTGTGGTGGAGCGGAGCAGGGGCGGGGAGAGGTCAAATGACAAAAGGGAAAGGGCCAATTCAAACCAGACCTGCGTTAATCCCAGCTGGTGTTATACTGAGTCCCAATCACAATAGGAAAGGGCCAAATAAAACCAGGCCTGTGTTAATCCCATCTAGAGTAGCACTGATTCCCACTGACACACCAGGAAAGGGTCAATTCAAACCAGGCCTGTTTTAATCCCAGCTGGAGTGGTACTGAGTCCCTCTCACACACCCTGGGAAAGGAACAGTTTAAACCAGGTCATGTCGTTTGCTCTTTCATGAGTTTATTGTGGATTTCAGCCCCCAATGTCTGTGTTACGAACAGATAGTTAATCTATTTTCTTACTCTGAACAAATTTCTCTGTTTTTTTCAGCCTCGTTCTGTAATTAGATTATTGATTGAATTTATTCCCTTCCCTTAATCCCTAATAATACATGACAGCATCAATACAGTTCTTTAAGTTTGAACAAAAGATGTAGGGTTTATTAATGCACATTCTTAACTGGGGAAAGGGAATAACTTCACAATGCACGCATACCAACATGTCTGGACAGATTAAAGGCACAAAAAGACAAAGACATTTAGTAAATAGATAATTATCGTATCTACAAGCTAACATGGATATATGGATTTCAGTTAAAACTAGTGTCTGTTCGAATGAGCAAAAAGGGTCCGAAAATTGGAGATCACCAATTCGAAATGCCAAATAGGGGAGGAGCTGTTGGAAATATCTCTTCTCGTGCAAATTTCTAGTTTAGTTTAGAGATTCAGCACTGAAATGGGCCCTTTGGCCCACCGAGTATTTGCCGACCAACAACCACCCATTTATCCCAATCCTAAATTAATCCCATATTACCTACCACATCTCTACCATTCCTCTGCCAACTACCTACACTAGGGGCAACTTACAATGGCCAATTTCTCGATCAACCTGCAAGACTTTGGTTGTGGGAGGAAACCGGCGGACCCTGAAGAAGCCCTCACGGTCACAGAGAGAGCTTGAAAACTCCACACAGGCAGTACACAGAACTGAATCTAGGTCGCTGGAGCTGTGAGGTTGCGGTGCTAACCAGCGCGCCACTGTTCCACCACTTAGTCTGCTGGCACTATCGGATATAAATGGAGACAGCTACATTTTTGGAGTCATCTGCTTGTAGACGGAGAGGAAACTGGTAGAATTCAGACTTTCTTGCTCTTGAGATGTTTAGGTACAGACAGGCTTGACGACAGTTCTGTTTCTTGCTGGATTTTCCAGAGTGTGGTCATTTTTAATTGTTCTTGCTCAAAAGGCCTTAAATTCAAGTTACGGCAGCTAGAAGGCAAGTTTCAGACTGACGTGTGTGCAGGCAGCAGGCAGTTGTGAAACAGAAAGGCTGCACTCTCAAATTGATGCAGTTTCAAATTTAAGGCAGGGTGAATAGTGTGGCTCATGGACAAGTTGTATCACATAATATCTCTCCTCCATTTTAACAATTAGAACATAGAAGTAAAAGCTTAAACTGTTCCAAAAATGCACCAAGCACAATTAAAATCGTGGTCTCATCCATTCATGACAGAACAATTCCAGACAGTGACCGGGGCAGCAACTGATGCAGGAAACCTCGCACACTCTGAATCAGTACATTGTCAGACAGCGACCATGACAGCAAAGTGATTAATTAATGACCTCAGAGTAAAGGCACCTCCAGGTAGCAGCAACTGCAATATGCATGAATTTTACATCCAGTTTGGAACAGAGAGGAGTGGGTCGAAGACTAGTATTTTATGCTTAAATAAGGGTAAATAAGGGGGCATGAAAGCTGAGCTAGCTCCAGTGAACTGCGTTACGAGGCTTGGAGACAGATCAATAGAGAATTGGTGGCCGCAATTTAAAGGGATATTTCAGAATACTCAGAATAAGTATATTCCTGCTATAAAGAAAACATTCTAAGGGGAGGAATTAACATCTGCGGTTAACTAATGAAGTTAAGGAAAGCATCACACTTATGGAAAACGCATATAATTGTGCAAAGATTAGTGGCAGTTCAGATGATTGGTCAGAATATTAAGAACGACAGGGAATGATTAACAGTTTTATCAGGAGAAAGGAAGTCGAATATGAGAGGAAGCTAGCTAGAAATGTAAAAAAAAGGAGTAAGTAAAGTGAGTGTTGTTCCTCTAGAGAGTGAGAATGAAGAGTAAATAGTAGGTGGTAAGGAAATGATGGATGAAATAAACAAATATTTTGCTTTTGTCGTCACTATAGAGGATCGAAGAAAACATTCCAGTAATGGCTGTAAATCAGGAGGTGGAAGGAAGAGAGGAACGTAGTGACATGGCAATTACCAGGGAAGCTGGACTGAGCAAAATTATGGAGTTCCAGACAGACAATGCCCCGGTCCTGATCCTGATCTCAAACGTGAGCTGTCAAATTAAAATATGATTCGATCGTGAAGGAGCCCTCAATTAATATATATCATTCTGATTGCAGTGGGAGCAACACACTGTCAATTCAGTCCCGTTGCTTCACAGGTCACATTGTATATCTTTAATATTTACAAAACGAGGAAAGCAGCAGCCGAATTGAATCAATCTAGTAACCACCAAATTAGGCGAACCAAACCAAACCGGCTATCTTTAGATATCGAGAAATATGCCAAAAAAAACTAAAATCTAAACACCGCTAAGATAAACCAATATCTAAAGACTTTATAATTTCTTGTTTAAAAAATCTAACTCCTACATTGCATACATTTATTTAAAATAACAGTTTGGTTTTTAAGTGGCTGCCAGAAAAAAATAGAAATAATAATAAAGCCTTTGCAGATTATACTTCTGACGAAAGGTCATCTGATACAAGGAAAAGGAAACGTCCTGCTGATTACCACCTACCGCATTCACCCAGCTGATGAGTCAGTACTCCTGCATGTTGAACAGAACTTTGAGGAAGCACAGAGGGTGGCAAGGGCAGAACATGTACTCTGGGTGGAGGACTTCAATGTTCATCATCAAGAGTGGCTCGGAAGCACCACTACTGACCGAGTTGGCCGAGTCCTAAAGGACATAGCTGATAGACTGAGTATGCGGCAGGTGATGAGGGAACCAACAAGAGGAAAAAACATACTTCACCTCGTCCTCACTAATTTGCTTGCCACAGATGCATCTGTCCATGATAGCATTGGCAGGCGTGACCACCGCAAAGTCCCTGTGGAGACTAAGTACCGCCTTCACATTGAGGATACCGTTCAAACTGGGCATCCATGAGGCGCTGTGGGCCATCAGCAGGAGCAGAATTATACTCAACTACAATCTGCAACCACAGGGTCCGACATATCCCACACTCTACCATTACCAATAAGCCAGAAGACCAACCCTGGTTCAATGAAGAGTGCAGGAGGGCATGCCAGGAGCAGCACCAGGCACACCTCAAAATGAGGTGCAAACCTGGTGAAGCTAAAACACAGGACTATTTGCGTGCCAAACTGCGTAAGCAGCATGCGATAGATAGAGCAAAGCGATCCCATAACCAATGGATCAGATCTAAGCTCTGCAGTCCTGACAGATCCAGCAGTGAATGGTGGTGGACAATTAAACAACTAACTGGAGGAAATATCCCCATCCTCAATGATGGGGGTGCCCAGCAAATCACTAAGAAATATAAGGCTGAAGCATTTGCACCAATCTTCAGCCAGAACTGCCGAGTTGATGATCCATCTCAGACCTTTCCTGAAGTCCCCAGCACCACAGACGCCAGACTTCAGCCAATTCGATTCACTCTGCCTGATATCAGGAAACAAACGAAGGCACTGGATTCTGCGAATGCTATGGGCCCTGACACTATTCGGGCAATAGACCTGTGCTCCAGAAATTTCTGCACCCCGAGCCAAGCTGTTCCAGGACAGCTACAACATTGACATCTACCCAGCAATGTGGAAAATTGCCCAGGTATGTCCTGTACACAAAAAGCAGGACAACTACAACCCGGCCAATTACCACACCATCTAGCTACAATCAATCATCAGTAAAGTGATGGAAGTTGTCTTGCTTAGCAATACCTGCTCAGTGACGCTCAGTATGGGTTCCGCCAGACCCATTCAGCTCCTGACCTCATTACAGCCTTGGTTCAAACATAGACAAAAGAGCTGAACTCAAGAGCTGAGGTGAGAATGACTGCCCTTGATATCAAGGCAGCATTTGAACGAGTATGGCATCAAGGAGCCCTTGCAAAATTGAAGTCAATGTGAATCAGGGGGGAAATTCTCCACTGGATAGAGTCATACCTCGCGCAAAGGAAGATAGTTGTGGCCAATGGATGTCAATCATCTCATCGACAGGAAATCACTGCAGGAGTTCCTCAGGATAGTGTCCTAGGCCCAACCATCTTCAGCTGCTTCATCAATGACCTTCCTTCAATCATAAGGTCAGAAGTGGGGATGTTCACAGATGATTGCCCAATGTTCAGCACCATTCACGAATCCTCAGATACTGAAGCAGTCAGTGTAGAAATGCAGCACGACTTGGAAAATATCCAGGCTTGGGCTGATAAGTGGCAAGTAACAGTCGCACCACACAAGTGCCAGGCAATGACCATCTCCAACAAGAGAGAATCCAACCACCTCCCCTTGACATTCAATGACATTAACGTCGCTGAATTCCACACCATCAACATCCTGGGGGCTACCATTGACCAGAAACTGAACCAGGAGTAGCCATATAAATAACGTGGCTACAAGAGAAGGTCAGACGCTAGGAATCCTGCGGCGTGCAACTCACCTCCTGACTCCCCAAAGCCTGTCCACCATCTACAAGGCACAAGTCAGGAGTGTGATGGAATATTCTCCACTTGCCTGGATATGTGCAGCTTCATCAACACACAAGAAGCTCGACACCATCCAGGACAAAGCTGTCTGCTTGATTGGCACCCCATCCACAAACATTCACTCCCTCCACCACCGACGCACAGTGTCAACAGTGTGTACCATCTACAAGATGCACTGCAGCAATGCACCAAGGCTCCCTAGACAGCAACTTCCAAAACCGCGACTTCTGACAACTAGAAGGACAAGGGCAGCAAATGCATGGGTACACCACCACCTGCAAGTTCCCCTCCAAGTCACACACCATCCTGACTTGGAACTATATCATATTTCCTCATTATTGCTGGGGGAAAATCGTGGAACACCCTTCCTAACAGCACTGTGGTTGTACCTACCCCACATGGACTGCAGCAGTTCAAGAAGGCAGCTCAGAACCACCTTCTAAAGTGTAATTAGCGATGGGCAATAAATGCTGGCCTGGCCAGCGATGCCCACATCCCATGGATGAATAAAAAAAACACAACACGGTACGAGATCCCTTGCAGTCTACCAAAGTCGGATGAGAAAAAAAGTCCTTTATGAGATAGGGATTCAGCAGTTCAGTTCAGCAATTGAAGTATTAAGTTATTCTTTTTTTCCAGCGATGAACACAGCACATCAATAATTTGTCATTTGTTGAAGGCATGAAACTGCACAAATTGACGTAGAGAGAGCTCTACTATTTCCTTCACCTGCTAGAACAGCCTGTGTCGGTCTGTTAACTGTCTGTCCCTGCAAAACTAGTTTTTGCCAGCCAGTTTCAAAGACAAAATAAATACGGTGAATGTCTGTTCTCTGCATCTGTGTGGCTATAACTTAGAAACCAGAATGCACCTTGGTTCTCTGAGCTTCTGAAGAGATCTCTTAAAGTAGCACTGTTCTCTTCAGGAGCGGAGAGCAGTCGGACCTGTGTGGAAACAACCGGGAGCAGATAAATCCAGCGAGAGGCTCGCAGCCTTCACTTACCTTCAGGAGTGGAGTGCAGTCGGACCTGTGTGACAGCACTCGGACCTGTGTGAGAGTAGTCGGACCTCTTCAGGCTTGCAGGTGTTTTGGAAAAAAGCCAGCAGTGACGTCACAGGAAAGCTGCAAGGTGATCATTTGGTGAGTCACTGCTGTTATGGAATCGCTCTCAATAGCCTGGTATGTATCTGATTTAAGAACTGTTTACAGTTCATTTTCAAATATAGGATGTCGTGTTTTTAGGGAGTTCTGTCGTAACGGGAACCAGGGAAGAAGGGCCCTAAAGTAATTGATATTACTTGGTATTAAGATCTTCCAAAAGGTTTAATTTAAAGGGTTAAGTCATGGCAGGAGAGCTCAAAGCCGTGGTGTGCTCCTTGTACTGTGTGTGGGAAGCTGGGAACAATTCCAGTGCCCGGGACCAGGATGTGTGCAGTAAGTGTCTCCAGCTGCAGCTCCTGGAAGCCCAGGTTTTGGACCTGGAGCGGTGGATGGGGACACTTGGAGCTTGAACGAGGCTGAGAGTATCGTCGATAGCACGTATAAAGAGGTGGTCACAACATAGGCTCAGACCCCACACGCAGGAAGGGAATGGGTGACCACCAAGCAGAGCAAGAGGCCTAGGCTGGCAGTGCAAGAATCTCCTGTGGCTATCCCTCTGCAAAACAGATATTCTGCTTTGGATAATGTTGGGGGGTATGGCCTTCAGGGGAAAGCAGCAACTGCCCAATTTGTTGCACCACGGTTGGCTCTGTAGCATAGTGGAGGAGTAAAAAGTGTGGGAATGCAATAGTCATAGAGGATTCAATTGTAAAGGGAATAGATCGGCGTTTTGGGGCCACAAAGATTCCAGGATGGTATGTTGCCTCCCTGATGCTAGGGTCAAGGATGTCTCTGAGCGGTTGCACGACATCCTTAAGGGGGAGAGTGAACAGCTAATGGCTGTGGAACACATTGGTGCAAACAACGTGGGTAAAAAAAACAAAAGATTCGTTCCTAAAATAGAATATAGGGAGTTAGGAAGTAAGTTGATAAGTCGGACCTCAGAGGCAGTGATCTCAGGATTACTACCAGTGCCACGTGCTGGTCAGAGAAGAATTAGCAGGATATATCGGATGAATACGGGGCTGAAGAGATGCTGTGAGGGGGAGGGCTTTATATTCCTGGGACATTGAGACCGGTTCTGGGGGGTGGTGGGACGAGTACAAACTGGAAGGGCAGGACCGGGACTGATGTCCTGGGGGGAGTATTTGCCAGCATGGTTATTGAGAGTTTAGATTCAAATAGCAGGGGGGATGGGAACCTTTGCAAGGAGTCAGAGGAGGGGGGATAAACGACAAGAACAAAATAAAGAAGGGGGAATAAGAAAAGTGATAGGCAGAGAAATAAAGGGCGAGAATCAAACAGGGCCATCGTGAAAAGTAATGGGAAGAGGCCAAGTAATGTTAAAAAGGCAAGTCTTAAGGCGTTGTGCCTTAAAGCGTGGAGCATTCGCAATAAACTGGATGAATTAATTGCGCAAATAGATGTAAATGGGTATGATATAGTCGGGATTATGGAGATTTGGCTGCGAGGTGTCCAGGGATGGTAATTGAACATCCAGGGGTATTCAGTATTTAGGAAGAACAGACAAAAAGCAAAACGCGGTGGAGTTGCATTGCTGGTTAAAGAGAAAATTAACGCAACAGTGAGGAACGTTATTAGCGGTTGCATGACATCCTTAAGGGGGAGAGTGAACAGCTAATGGCTGTGGAACACATTGGTGCAAACAACGTGGGTAAAAAAAACAAAAGATTCGGTCCTAAAATAGAATATAGGGAGTTAGGAAGTAAGTTGATAAGTTTCTTTTTGCGAGGAGCAGCTTTGACAGAACGAGGTGCGGAGCGAACTTACAGCTGAGCGGTCAATTTCAGTGTAAGTTACAAGTTAATCCCCTTTTGTTTCGGAGGACCAGGGGACTGCTGGGGAAGGGAAAACTATTTATTTGGGCAGTTTTAAAATCTTTTTATTTTTGCGAGGAGCAGCTTTGACAGAACGAGGTGCGGAGCGAACTTACAGCTGAGCGGTCAATTTCAGTGTAAGTTACAAGTTAATCCCCTTTTGTTTCGGAGGACCAGGGGACTGCTGGGTAAGGGAAAACTATTTATTTGGGCAGTGGCAGTGCCCGAGACACTACACGTGTAGTGTCTCCCACCCACCCTCATCCTCTAACCAAAAAAAAGGACTATGGTGTGTTGATAAGGTAAGCTTTTTATTTAAAAAGTTCAGTCCGTCGGATTGCTAAGCGAACAAGTTTTGACTTTTTTTTTCGTTTGGTTTTTCAGTAGATTTGTTGGGAATCTAGAATAGTGGGAATGAAGGTAAAGTCTGAAGGTATGTTCCTCCTGCAGAATGTGGGAGGTAGGGGTCGCCAAGAGTGCATGCTGACTGCATCTGCGGGAAGTGCACCCAACTCCAGCTCCTCGCAGACCGCGTCAGGGAACTGGAGCTGGAGCTGGATGAACTTCGGATCATTCGGGAGGCGGAGGGGATTATTGACAGGAGTTATAGGGAGGCAGTCACACCTCAGGTACAAGAAGTAGGTAGATGGGTTACCGGCAGGGGAAGGAAAGGCAACCAGCAGGCAGTGCAGGGATCCCCTGTGGCCGTTTCCCTCAACAACAGGTATACCGTTTTGGATACTGTTGGGGGGGATGACTTACCAGGGGTAAGCAATGGGGTGCAGGTCTCTGGCACAGAGTCTGTCCCTGTTGCTCAGAAGGGAAAGGGGAAGAGGAGCAGAGAATTAGTCATTGGGGACTCCATAGTTAGGGGAACAGATAGGAGGTTCTGTCGGAACGAGAGAGACTCACGGTTGGTGTGTTGCCTCCCAGGTGCCAGGGTACGTGATGTCTCTGATCGTGTTTTTGGGATCCTTAAGGGGGAGGGGGAGCACCCCCAAGTCGTGGTCCACATAGGTACCAACGACATAGGTAGGAAGAGAGATGGGGATTTAAGACAGAACTTCAGGGAGCTAGGGTGGAAGCTTAGAGCGAGAAAAAACAGAGTTGTTATCTCTGGGTTGTTGCCCGTGCCACGTGATAGCGAAGAGAGGAATAGGGAGAGAGAGGAGTTGAACATGTGGCTGCAGGGATGGTGTAGGAGGGAGGGCTTTGGTTTCCTGGATAATTGGGGCTCTTTCTGGGGGAGGTGGGACCTCTACAAACAGGATGGTCTTCACCTGAACCAGAGGGGTACCAATATCCTGGGGGGGGGAGATTTGTTAGTGCTCTTCGGGGGGGTTTAAACTAAATCAGCAGGGGAATGGGAACATAAATTGTAGTTCCAGTGTCCAGGCTGTTGAGAGTAGTGAGGTAGGGGATAAGGTTACAGGGACGCAAGAGGGCACTGGCAAGCAAGAACTTGGTTTAAAGTGTGTCTACTTCAACGCCAGGAGCATCCGGAATAAGGTGGGTGAGCTTGCAGCATGGGTTGGTACCTGGGATCCTGATGTTGTGGCCATTTCAGAGACATGGGTAGAGCAGGGGCAGGAATGGATGCTGCAGGTTCCGGGATTTAGATGTTTCAGTAAGAACAGAGAAGAGGGTAAAAGAGGGGGGTTGTGGCATTGTTAATCAAGGAAAGTATTACTGTGGCAGAAAGGACGTTTGAGGACTCGTCTACTGAGGTAGTATGGGCCGAGGTTAGAAACATGAGAGGAGAGGTCACCCTGTTGGGAGTTTTCTATAGACCTCCGAATAGTTCCAGAGATGTAGAGGAAAGGATAGCGAAGATGATTCTCGACAGGAGCGAGAGTAACAGGGGACTGGTTTTGGGGGACTTTAACTTTCCAAATATTGACTGGAAATACGATAGTTCGAGTACTTTAGATGGATCTGTTTTTGTCCAGTGTGTGCAGGAGGGTTTTCTGACACAGGATGTGGACAGGCCAACCAGGGGCGATGCCACATTGGATTTGGTACTTGGTAATGAACCCGGCCAGGTGTTAGATTTAGATGTAGGTGAGCACTTTGGCGATAGTGATCACAATTCGGTTAGGTTTACCTTAGCGATGGGCAGGGACAGGTATATACCGTAGGGCAAGAATTATAGCTGGGGGAAAGGAAATTATGACGCGATTAGGATGGGGAAGGAAACTGCAGGGGATGGGCACAAACGAAATGTGGAGCTTATTCAAGGAGCAGCTAATGCGTGTCCTTGATAAGTATGTACCTGTCGGGCAGGGAGGAAGTTGTCGAGCGAGGGAGCCGTGGTTTACCCAAGTAGTTGAAGTGGTTGTCAAGAGGAAGAGGGCGGCTTATGTTAGGATGAGACGTGAACGCTCAGTTAGGGCGCTTGAGAGTTACAAGCTAGCCAGGAAGGATCTAAAGGGAGGGCTAAGAAGAGCAATGGGAGGACACGAGAAGTCATTGACGGATTGGATCAAAGAAAACCCTAAGGCTTTCTATAGGTATATCAGGAATAAAATAATGACAAGAGTTAGAACAGGGCCAATCAAGGATAGTAGTGGGAAGTTGTGTGCGGAATCAGAGGAGATAGGGGAAGCGTTAAATGAATATTTTTCGTCAGTATTTACAGTAGAGAAAGAAAATGTTGCCGAGGAGATTACTGAGAGACAGCCTACTAGGCTAGATGGGATTGAGATTCACAAGGAGGAGGTGTTAGCAATTTTGGAAAGAGTGAAAATAGGTAAGTCCCCTGGGCCAGATGGGATTTATCCTAGGATTCTCTGGGAAGCCAGGGAGGAGATTGCAGAGCCGTTGTTGTTGATCTTCATGTCGTCATTGTCGACAGGAGTAGTGCCAGAAGACTGGAGGATAGCAAATGTTGTCCCCTTGTTCAAGAAGGGGAGTAGAGACAGCCCTGGTAATTATAGACCTGTGAGCCTTACTTCGGTTGTGGGTAAAATGTTGGAAAAGGTTATAAGAGATAGGATTTATAATCATCTTGAAAAGAATAAGTTCATTTGCGATAGTCAGCACGGTTTTGTGAAAGGTAGGTCGTGCCTCACAAACCTTATTGAGTTTTTCGAGAAGGTGACCAAACAGGTGGATGAGGGTAAAGCCGTGGATGTGGTGTATATGGATTTCAGTAAGGCGTTTGATAAGGTTCCCCACGGTAGGCTATTGCAGAAAATACGGAAGTATGGGATTGAAGGTGATTTAGAGCTTTGGATCAGAAATTGGCTAGCTGAAAGAAGTCAGAGGGTGGTGGTTGATGGCAAATGTTCATCCTGGAGTTTAGTTACTAGTGGTGTACCGCAAGGTTCTGTTTTGGGGCCACTGCTGTTTGTCATTTTTATAAATGACCTGGATGAGGGTGTTGAAGGGTGGGTTAGTAAATTTGCGGATGACACGAAGGTCGGTGGAGTTGTGGATAGTGTCGAAGGGTGTTGTAGGGTACAGAGGGACATAGATAGGCTGCAGAGCTGGGCTGAGAGATGGCAAATGGAGTTTAATGCGGAGAAGTGTGAGGTGATTCACTTTGGAAGGAGTAACAGCAATGCAGAGTACTGGGCTAATGGGAAGATTCTTGGTAGTGCAGATGAGCAGAGAGATCTTGGTATCCAGGTGTTAAATCCCTGAAAGTTGCTACCCAGGTTAATAGGGCTGTTAAGAAGGCATATGGTGTGTTAGCTTTTATTAGTAGGGGGATCGAGTTTCGGAGCCACGAGGTCATGATGCAGCTGTACAAAACTCTGGTGAGTCCGCACCTTGAGTATTGCGTGCAGTTCTGGTCACCGCATTATAGGAAGGATGTGGAGACTTTGGAAAGGAGGCAGAGGAGATTTACTAGGATGTTGCCTGGTATGGAGGGAAGGTCTTACGAGGAAAGGCTGAGGGACTTGAGATTGTTTTCCTTGGAGAGAAGCAGGAGGAGAGGTGACTTAATAGAGACATACAAGATAATCAGAGGGTTAGATAGGGTGGATAGTGAGTGTCTTTTTCCTCGGATGATGATGGCAAACACGAGGGGACATAGCTTTAAGTTGAGGGGTGAAAGATATAGGACAGATGTCAGAGGTAGTTTCTTTACGCAGAGAGTAGTAGGGGCGTGGAACGCCCTGCCTGCAACAGTAGTAGACTCGCCAACTTTAAGGGCATTTAAGTGGTCATTGGATAGACATATGGATGAAAATGGAATAGTGTAGGTCAGATGGTCGGCGCAACATCGAGGGCCGAAGGGCCTGTACTGCGCTCTAATGTTCTAATTCTAATTCTAATTCTAATTCTAGCTCTGGCAATGTGGAATCTATATGGGTAGAGCTGAGAAACACACAGGAGCATAAAAAAATATTGGGGGTTGTATATAGACCACCCAACTGCAGTGGGGGCGTTGGGAATGGCATTGAACAGGGAATTACAGACGCATGCGATAAAGGAGCATCTCTAATCACAGGTGACTTTAATTTGCATATAGATTGGGAAAATCTAATTAGTCACAATACTGTAAAGGAGGAATTCTTGGAGTGTATACGGGATGGTTTTCAGGACCAATACATTGAGGAACCAACCAGAGAACAGGCCGTCCTAGATTGGGTATTGTGTAATGAGAGAGGAATAAGTGACAATCTGGTTGTGCGAGACCCCTTGGGGATGAGCGACCATAGTATGATAGAATTCTTCATCAAGATGGAAAGTGACGTAGTTGATTCTGAGACGAGGGTCCTGAATCTTAGTAAAGGAAACTATGAAGGTATGAGGCGCAAGGTGGCTATGATGGATTAGGAAACGTTACTTAAAGGGACGACGGTGGAAAGGCAATGGCAAACATTCAAAGAGCGCATTGATGAAATTGAACAACTGTTTATTCCTGTCTGGCACAAAAATAAAATGGGAAAGGCAGCGAAACCATGGCTTGCAAGGGAAATTAGAGATAGCATTAGATCCAAGGAAGAGGCAAATAAATTTGCCAGATAAAAACAACTGACCTGAGGACTGGCAGCAGTTTAGAATTCGGCAAAGGAGGCCCAAAGGAGTGATTAAGAAGGGAAATAGAGTACGAGAGCGAGATTGTGGGGTACATAAAAACTGCCTGTAAAAGTCTCTATAGGTCTCTGCAGAGAAAAAGATTAGTGAAGACAAATGTAGGGCCCTTACAGTCAGAAACAGGGGAATTGATAATGGGGGAATAAAGAAACGGCTGACCAACTAATTGCATACTTTGGTTCTGTCTTCGTGAGGAGGAAACAAATGTCATACCAGTAATGCCAGGGAACTTGGCAGACTCGGAGGGCGGAGTTCCAGAGCGGTCAGTATAAAAAAAAATTACCTCGGGGATTCTCGGAGCAGACTCGGAGGGCGGCGTTCCACTGCGGTGAGAAAAAAAAAAACTTACCTCGGGGATTGTCGGAGCAGACTCGGAAGGCAGAGTTTCTGAGCGGCAAGTATAAAAAACCTACCACGGTGATTCTTGGAGCAGACTCAGAGGGCGGAGTTAGAGAGCGGTAAGTATAAAAAACTTACCTCGGAGATTCTCGGAGCAGACTCGGTGGGTGGAGTTCCAGAGCGGTAAGTATAAAAAACTTACCTCGGAGGTTCTCGGAGCAGACTCGGATGGCGGAGTTCCAGAGCGGTGAGTATGTAAAAAAACTTACCTCGGGGATTCTCGGAGCAGGCTCGGAGGGCAGAGTTCCTGAGCGGCAAGTATAAAAAACCTACCACGGTGATTCTTGGAGCTGACTCAGAGGGCGGAGTTAGAGAGCGGTAAGTGTAAAAAACATACCTCGGAGATTCTCGGAGCAGACTCGGTGGGTGGAGTTCCAGAGCGGTAAGTATAAAAAATTTACCTCGGATATTCTCGGAGCAGACTCGGAGGGCAGAGTTCCAGAGCGGTGAGTATGTAAAAAAACTTACCTCGGGGATTCTCGGAGCAGGCTTGGAGGGCGGAGTTCCAGAGCGGTCAGTTTGAAAAAAAACTTACCTCGGGGATTCTCGGAGCAGACTCGGAGGGCGGAGTTCCAGAGCGGTGAGTATAAAAAAAAAATTACCTCGGGGATTCTCGGAGCAGACTCGGAGGGCGGCGTTCCGCTGCAGTAAGTACAAAAAGCTTACCTCAGGGATTCTCGGCGCAGACTCGGAGGGCGGAGTTCCAGAGCGGTGAGTATCAAATAAAACTTACCTCGGGGATTCTCGGAGCAGACTCGGAGGGCGGAGTTCCAGAGCGGTGAGTATAAAAAAAAACGTACCTCGGGGATTCTCGGAGCAGGCTCGGAGGGTGGAGTTCCAGAGTGGTGAGTGTCAAAAGAAACTTACCTCGGGGATTCTCGGAGCAGACTCGGAGGGTGGAGTTCCAGAGCAGTAAGTATAAAAAACTAACCTCAGGGACTCTCGGTGCAGACTCGGAGAGCGGTTTCCGGAGCGGTGAGTAGATAAAAAAACTTACCTCGGGGATTCTCGGAGCTGACTCGGAGGGCGGAGCTCAGGAGCGGTGAGAAAAAAAAACTTACCTCGGGGATTGTCGGAGCAGATACGGAGGGTGGAGTTCCGGAGCTGTGAGTAGACAGAGTAAGTTACCTTGGGTGGGAAAAAAAACTGAAGAGGTGACGTCACAGGATAGCTGTGACCTGATTGGCTGGTAGGCAATCTGAACCGAATTTGAAAATAAAACTGATAAAAATTGATTAAAACACTAATTAACTAATTAATAAGTAGATTAACTAAACCAGAGGGAGGAGATGACTGGATTTAAAAAGCATTTAATAGAAACTGTAGAAATCTAGCACTAGGGACCACATAGTGAAGTGCATCATAATTTAGAATTAGAATTAGAACATTACAGCGCAGTACAGGCCCTTCGGCCCTCGATGTTGCTCCGACATGTGAAACCATCTGACCTACACTATTCCATTTTCATCCATATGTCTATCCTATGACCACTTAAATGCCCTTAAAGTTGGCGAGTCTACTACTGTTGCAAGCAGGGCGTTCCACGCCCCTACTACTCTCTGAGTAAAGAAACTACCTCTGACATCTGTCCTATATCTATCACCCCTCAACTGAAAGCGATGTCCCCTCGTGTTTGCCATCACCATCCGGGAAAAAGACTCTCACTATCCACCCTATCTAACCCTCTGATTATCTTATATGTCTCTATTAAGTCACCTCTCCTCCTCCTTCTCTCCAATGAAAACAACCTCAAGTCCCTCAGCCTTTCCTCGTAAGACCTTCCCTCCATACGAGGCAACATCCCAGTAAATCTCCTCTGCACCCTTTCCATAGCTTCCACATCCTTCCTATAATGCGTTGACCAGAACTGCACGCAATACTCCAGGTGCAGTCTCACCACAGTTTTGTACAGCTGCAGCATGACCTCGTGGCTCCGAAACTCGATCCCCCGACTAATAAAAGCGAACACACCATATGCCTTCTTAACAGAACTATTAACCTGGGTGGCAACTTTCAGGGATTTATGTACCTGGACACCAAGATCTCTCTGCTCATCGACACTACCAAGAATCTTCCCATTAGCCCAGTACTCTGCATTCCTGTTACTCCTTCCAAAGTGAATCACCTCGCACTTTTCCGCATTAAACTCCATTTGTCATCTCTCAGCCCAGCTCTGCAGCCTATCGATGTCCCTCTGTACCCTACAACATCCCTCGGCACTATCCACAACTCCACCGACCTTAGTGCCATCCGCAAATTTACTAACCCACCCTTCTACACCCTCATCCAGGTGATTGATAAAAATTACAAACAGCAGTGGCCCCAAAACAGATCCTTGCGGTACACCACTAGTAACTAAACTCCAGGATGAACATTTGCCATCAACCACCACCCTCTGTCTTCTTTCAGCTAGCCAATTTCTGATCCAAAGCTCTAAATCACCTTCAACCCCATACTTCCGTATTTTCTGCCATAGCCTACCATGGGGAACTTTATCAAACGCCTTACTGAAATCCATATACACTACATCCACTGCTTTACCCACATCCACTGTTTGGTCACCTTCGCAAAAACTCAATAAGGTTTGTGAGGCACGACCTACCCGTCACAAAACCGTGCTGACTATCGCTAATGAACTTATTCTTTTCAAGATGTTGATAAATCCTGTCTCTTATAACCTTTTCCAACATTTTACCCACAACTGAAGTAAGGCTCACAGGTCTATAATTACCAGGGCTGTCTCTACTCCCCTTCTTGAACAAGGGGACAACATTTGCTATCCTCCAGTCTTCCGGCACTATTCCTGTCGACAATGACGACATAAAGATCAAAGACAAAAAGATTTAATAAGTATTTATTTATTTTGCATCAATTAACTAATTAATGATACAAATTTCAGTTAGAGGGGTGAAGTGCTTCACCTGTGAGATGTGGGAAGTCCGTGACGCTTCCAGCCTTCCTGGGCGACAACATCTGCAGGAACTGTACCCAGTTGCAGCTCGTCACAGTCCGCATGGATCGGTTGGAGCGGCAACTGGATGCACTTAGGAGCATGCAGGTGGCAGAAAGCGTCATAGACAGGAGTTTTAGAGAATTGGTTACACCCAAGGTGCTGGCAGATAGATGGGTGACCGCTAGAAGGGGCAGGCAGTCAATGCTGGATTCCCCTGTGGCTAACTCCCTCTCTAACAAGGATATTGTTTTGGATACTCTTGGGGGGAATGGCCTATCAGGGGAAAACAACAGCAGCCAGAGATGTGGCTCTATGGCTGGCACTGTTCTTCAGCAGGAATGGACAAAGCGCAGAAGAGCAATAGTTATAGGGGACTCTATAGTCAGGGCCACAGATAGGCGCTTCTGTGGACGTGAAAGAGATTCCGGGAAGGTATGTTGCCTCCCTGGTGCCAGGGTCAAGGCTGTCTCTGAATGGACAGAGGGCATTCTGAAGGGGTAGGGTGAACACCCAGAGGTTGTGGTACACATCGGTACCAATGACATTGGCAGGAAGAGTGATGAGGTCCTGCAGGGGGAGTTTAGAGACTTCGGTAGTAAGTTAAAAAACAGGACCTCTAGGGTTGTAATCTCTGGATTACTCCCTGTGCCACGTGCCAGTGAGGCGAGAAATTGGAAGATAGCTAAAAACGTGGCTGAGCAGCTGGTGTAGAGGGAGGGTTTCAGATATCAGGACCATTGGGCTCTCTTCAGGGACAGATGGGACCTGTACAAGAAGGACGAGTTGCATCTAAACTGGAAGGGCACTAATATCCTGGCTGCAAGGTTTGCTAGCGTCACTCGGGAGGGTTTAAACTAGCGTGGCAGGGGGGTGGGAACCAGAGCAGTAGGACAGCTAGTGAAGTACATGAGGAGGACATAGTAAATAAGGCCAGTAGGACTAAGAGGAAGAGCAGGCAGGGAGATGTTGCTGAGCACAGCGCGACTGGTGGTCTGAAGTGCATTTGTTTCAATGCAAGAAGTATGATAGGTAAGGCAGATCAACTTAGAGCTTGGATTAGTACTTGGAAATATGATATTGTTGCTATTATAGAGACTTGGTTGATTGAAGGGCAGGATTGGCAGCTAAATGTTCCAGGTTTTAGAAGCTTCAGGCGGGGTAGAGGGGGGTGTAAATGGGGTGGGAGAGCTGCATTACTGGTTAAGGAGAATATCACAGCTGTACTGTGGGAGGACACCTCAGAGAGGTCATGCAGCGAGGCAATATGGTGGAGTTCAGGAATAGGAAGGGTGCAGTTACGATGTTGGGGGTTTACTGCAGACCTCCCAACAGCCGGCGGGAGGTAGAGGAGCAGATATGTAGCAGATTTTGGAAAGATGCAAAGGTAGGGCAGAATATGTGAGGAGCATCCAGGAGGGCTTCTTGAAACAGTATGTAGATAGTCCAACTAGGAATGGGGCCATTTTGGACCTGGTATTGGGGAATGAGCCCGGCCAGTTGGTCGAAGTTTCAGTGGGGGAGCATTTCAGGAGCAGTGACCATAATTCCATAAGTTTTAAGGTAGTTGTGGATAAGGATAAGAGTAGTCCTCGGGTGAAGGAGCTAAATTGGGGGAAGGCTAATTATAACAATATTAGGCAGGAACTGAAGAATTTAGACTGGGGGCAGCTGTTTGAGGGTAAACCAACATCTGACCTGTGGGAGTCTTTCAATCGTCAGCTGATTAGAATCCAGGACCAGCATGTTCCTGTGAGGAAGAAAGACAAGTTTGGCAAGTTTCGGGGAGCTTGGATAACACGGGATATTGTGAGCCGAGTCAAAAAGAAAAAGGAAGCATTTGTAAGGGCTGGAAGGCTAGGACCAGATAAAGCACTTGAGGAATATAAAGACAGTAGGAAGGAACTTAAGCAAAGAGTTAGGAGGGCTAAAATGGGTCGTGAAAAGTCATTGGCAAACAGAATTAAGGAAAATCCCAAGGCTTTTTATACATATATAAAGAGCAAGAGGGTAACCAGGGAAAGGGTTGGCCCACTCAAAGACAGAGATGGGAATCTATGCGTGGAGCCAGAGGAAATGGGCGAGGTGCTAAATGAGTACTTTGCATCAGTATTCACCAAGGAGAAGGACTTGGTGGATGATGAGCCTAGGGAAGGGAATGCAGATAGTCTCAGTCATCACATTATCAAAAAGGAGGAGGTGTCGGGTGTCTTGCAAAGCATTAAGGTAGATAAGTCCCCAGGGCCTGATGGGATCTACCCCAGAATACTGAGGGAGGCAAGGGAAGAAATTGCTAGGGCCTTGACAGAAATCTTTGCATCCTCATTGGCTACAGGTGATATCCCATAGGACTGGAGAATAGCCAATGTTGTTCCTTTGTTTAAGAAGGGTGGTAAGGATAATCCAGGAAATTATAGGCCGGTGAGCCTTACGTCAGTGTTAGGAAACCATTAGAGAGGATTCTTCGGGACAGGATTTACTCCCATTTGGAAACAAACGAACTTATTAGCGAGAGACAGCATGGTTTTGTGAAGGGGAGGTCGTGTCTTACGAATTTGATTGAGTTTTTTGAGGAAGTGACGAAGATGATTAATGAGGGAAGGGCGGTGGATGTTGTCTATGTGGACTTTAGTAAAGCCTTTGACAAGGTCCCGCATGGCAGGCTGGTGCAATAGGTGAAGTCACCCGGGATCAGAGGTGAGCTGGCAAGATGGATACGGAACTGGCTCAGTCACAGAAGACAGAGGGTAACAGTGGATGGGTGTTTTTCTGAATGGAGCGATGTGACTAGTGGTGTTCTGCAGGGATCAGTGCTGGGACCTTTTCTGTTTGTAGCATATATAAATGATTTGGAGGGAAATGTAGCTGGTCTGATTAGTAAGTCTGTGGATGACACAAAGGTTGCTGGAGTTGCGGATAATGATGAGGATTGTCAGAGGATACAGCAGGATATAGATCGGTTGGAGACTTGGGCGGAGAAATGGCAGATGGAGTTTAATCCGGACAAAAGTGAGGTAATGCATTTTGGAAGGTCCAATGCACGTGGGAGGTATACAGTAAATGGCAGAACCCTTAGGAGTATTGACAGGCAGAGAGATCCGGGCGTACAGGTCCACAGGTCTCTGAAAGTGGCAACGCAGGTAGATAAGGTAGTCAAGAAGGCATATGGCATGCTTGCCTTCATCGTTCCGGGCATAGAGTATAAAAATTGGAAGTCATGTTGCTGCTTTACAGAACCTTAGTTCGGCCACACTTAGAATATTGCATGCAATTCTGGTCGCCACACTACCAGCAGGACGTGGAGGCTTTGGAGAGGGTACAGAGGAGGTTTACCAGGATGTTGCCTGGTCTGGAGGGCATTAGCCATGAGGAGACGTTGGAAAACCTCGGATTTTTTTCGCTGGAACGACGGAGGTGGAGGGGCAACATGATAGAGGTTTACAAAGTTATGAGTGGCATGGACATAGTGGATAGTCAGAAGCTTTTTCCCAGGGTGGAAGAGTCAATTACTAGGGGGCTTAGGTTTAAGGTGCGAGGGGCAAAGTTTAGAGGGGATTTGCGAGGCAAGTTTTTTTACACAGAGGGTGGTGAGTGCCTGGAACTTGCTGCCAGGGGAGGTGGTGGAAGCAGATACGATAGCGACGTTTAAGAGACTTCTTGACAAATATATGAATAGGAAAGGAATAGTGGGATATGGGCTCCGGAAGTGCAGAAGGTATTAGTTTCGGCAGGCATCAAGATCGGCGCAGGCTTGGAGGGCCGAATGGCCTGTTCCTGTGCTGTACTGTTCTTTGTTCTTTGTTCACCCCCCAGCAATCCCCCCCGCCCGCCCCCTGCCCCATGACAGAGGGTACACCGCCAGGAACATCAGGTGAAATCCTTCTCTCCTGCAATCCGTGTTTCCTGTTCCTTTCTTGCTGTCTTGTCGCCAATTCCATCTGTTTCGCTCTATTTTACTCCATCTTTCATGATTTTAAACACCTGGATCAAAACTCTATTTATGCTCCTCTGCTCTATGGAGGACAGCCCGGCTTCTCCAGTCGATCAGCAGAATTGTAATAATCTCATCCCTGGAGCCGTTCTCATAAATCTCTTCTGTCCATTCACCAAAGCCTCCATGTCCTTCCTGAAGTGTATTCCCAGAATTGGTTACAATACTCCAGCTGCTGCCATACTATTGTTTTATAAAGGTTTAGCTTCACTTCCTGACTTTCACACTCTAGACCTGTTCATGAAACTCAGGATCCCATCTGCATTATTAACACATCAGTAAAGAGGGCAATTCTACGTGAACCATTAACAAGTTCCCTTAGACGTGAATCCATGAGTCATTCCAAAGGCTGGCGGGAGGGTTCAGGGGAGTCCAGAATGAACCCCGACCTGGTCAGCTTTATTTCAAACAGATATCCATCAGTGTATTCGCACCAGTGCCCTGCAAGGAGGCTTCCTCTCGTGGTAACATTTTTTTTTTAATTTTATTCATTCATGGGATGTGGGCGCCGCTGGCCAGGCCAGCATTTATTGCCCATCCATAATTACCCTTGAACTGAGTGGCTTGCTGGGCCATTTCAGAGGGCATGTAAGAGTCAACCACATTGCTGTGGGTCTGGAGTCACATGTAGGCCAGACCAGGTAAGGACAGCAGATTTCCTTCCCTAAAGGACATTAGTGAACCAGATGGGTTTTTACAACAATCGACATTGGTTTCACGGATATCATTAGACTAGCTTTTTAATTCCAGATTTATTAATTGAATTCAAATTTACAGCAGTGAATCAGTGGATGCAGAGTTCAAATCTATCTCAGTGATTGCACACTACAGATCTGCCTCTGAATTCTGTGGGGGCATGTAGCGAGCTATTCAGCTGTGTGATCCAACCCACCTTTCTCTCACTACCTCCCCATCTTGCCCTCTGCCTCTCCCCATCATTTGCTGTGTCTTTCCCTCTTTCATCACCACTTTGTCCTTTTCTCCCTTCCTGTCATAAGAACATAAGAAATAGGAACAGGACTAGGCCATACGGCCCCTCAAGCTTGCTCTGTCATTATCTGATGAACCTTTGTTACATCACCTCTAAGACAAGCATATCCTTCCTTCATCACTGAGACCAGGACTGTACACAGTACTCCAGGTATGGGCTCGCCAAACCCTGTATCATTGCAGCAAGACTTCCTCACTCCTGTACTCTAACTACCTTGCAATAAAGTACAACAGTCCATTTGCCATCCCAATTGCAGCCTGTACCTGCAGGTTAACTTTCTGTGATTTGTGTACAAGGACACCCAAATCCCTCTGAACACCACCATTTAATGGTTTCTCACCATTTGACAAAATGTTCTATGTTTCTATTCTTCCTGCCAAAGTGAAGAACCTCACATTTCTCCACCTAATATTCCAGCTGCCACTTTCATGCCTGCTCATAACCCGTCCATCTTCCTTTGCAGCCTCTTGGTGTCCTCCTGACAACTTAATGCCCACCTAATTTTGCATCTCTCTGCTTCGCCCCATCTGGCACTCTCTTTCTCTCTCCCTCACTCCAATGCACCAGTTAAGAATTTGACTATGCCTCTGCTTACATTGTATTCGACCCTGTAGCTGGTATAAAAATAGTTATAAAGTGTTTTAAAGTGAGTGAGGTGTCTGTGGGATCCCACTTCATTTAATACGTGCAGATGAAACTCCCTCCATTTTGTATGTAGAGGGAGATCTCCTTCCATGAGTTATAAAGACAGGGATCTCCCTCCATTTCATACATAAAAGGATATCTCCCTCCATTTAATACATCGAGGGTTTTCTCCCTCCATTTTATATGCAGAGGGGGAGCTCCCTCCATTTTATACGGAGAGGGGGAGCTCCCTCCATTTTATATGCAGAGAGGGAGCACCCTGCATTTTATCCATAGAGGGGGAGCTCTCTCCATTTTATCCGTAGAGGGGGAGCTCCCTCCATTTTATATGTAGATGGGGAGCACCCTCCATTTGATATGCAGAGGGGGAGCTCCTTCCATTTTATACATAGAGGGGGACCTCCCTCCTTACATCTCCTAAAGGCATCCTGCTGGATGGCCAGCACCTAGCACCTTTTAATCCTTTTCCTCTGTTACCTGCCTGGTCCAGAGAGATCCATTTAGTGCTGATGTGATTTCCCTGACCGAGAACAATGAACTCCACCAAGGTGAGGTAACCCTGGCGCCAAAGCTAATATCCATGAAAGTGTTTCTCTTCTGTCTTGACAGGAGTGCATGCTGTGCTCTGGAGCCAGTTAGTTGTAAAAAATGGCCTCCCCAGTCACTTAACATGATGGCAGTTATGCTGTGTCGCTGTTATTATAATGTCCCAAATTCCAGTCCTTTAATGGTATCAGTTCTGTTGTGATGTCGGGATGTTTGAAAATTGACTCATCGGAATGCAGCCTACCTCAGTGTGCTTTGGGTTGTGATTTAGCTTTTATTCACAGTGCTGATGTCCGTGGGGATTGGGGTTCCTTCCCCATACTTCACAAAGTCCAGCTTTAAAGTCCAGTTGGGCAGGTGGGGGGCGTGGTGGGGGGTGGGGTCGGGGAGGAATTCCGATCACACAAACGTGAGGTCACTGATGAATCAGGATGAGCAGGAACAGTATAATGTGGATTAATCACATATCTGAACGGGTAGTAACAGTAAAAGTGAGTTCAGTCTGGTGCCTGGATTAGCAGTAACAGCATAATAGAGAAAAGTCTTATACCTGTAAGGGTAGTAACAGCAAAAGTGAGGTCAGTATGGTATCTGGATGAGCCATAACAGTATAATCAGGAACAATTACATATTTGGAAGCATAGTAACAGTAAAGGTGAGTTCAGTGTGGTGTCCGGATGAGCAGCAAGAGTATAATAGGGGTCAATCATAGATATGGAGGGGAAGTAATAGCAATAACGAGGTCAGTGTGATGTCTGCATGAGCCGGAACAGTATAATAGGGATCAGTCATATATAAAGCTTTTTTTTAAGATTTGGTGATACAGCACTGAAACAGGCCCTTCGGCCCACCGAGTCTGTGCCGACCATTAACCACCCATTTATACTAATCCTACACTGATCCCATATTCCTCCCACATCCTCTGTCCCTATATTCCCCTTCCACCTACCTATACTGGTGGCAATTTATAATGTACAATTCACCTATCAACCTGCAAGTCTTGTGTCTGTGGGAGGTAACCAGAAGATGGGTAGTGACAGTAAAAGTGCGGTCAGTGTTGTGACTGGTGAGCATTAACAGTATAATAGGAATCAATTATATATGTACAGATTTAGTAATCGTAAAAGCGACGTCAGAGTGGTGTCTGGATGAGCTGTAACAGTATAATGGGGATCAATCAGTTAGTTGCATGCATATTAACAGTAAATGTGAGGTGAGTGTGGTGTTGAATGAACTGCAGCTCCATAGTAGGGATCAGTCATATATCTGGATGAGTGGTAAATGTAAAAGTGAGGTCAGTGTGGTATCTGGATCAATAGTAGCAGAATAATAATGATCAGTCATACTTCTGGATGGGTAGTAACAATGGAAGTGCAGTCAGTGTTGTGTCTGCTGAGCAGTAACAGCTAAACAGGGATCAATTATTTATGTGTAGATTTAGTAATAGTAAAAGCGAGGGCAGTGTGGTGTCCGGGTGAACTGTAACAATACAATATGGATCAATCACTTAACTGCATGTATAGAATCAGTAAAGGTGAGGTCAATGTGGTGTTGGATGAGCCGTAACTATATAATAGTGTAGAGGGAAAGATTGTGGCCGATGCAGCTAAATAAATACATATTTCCATGTATATGATGTAAGTGTCGCCACATATTGTTGCAAAATGGGGTATGTACCCAAGGCATTGTGGGACAAGTTAGTTAGCTTGCAGCCTTGAGCATGGTATTGCTTAGCACAGGTAATTAGCCATGACCAAGGAGGGCCCCCCATATCAGTGCATAAGACAGCTGCTCTGTCTAATTGTGGACTACACAAAGCAACTAGGAATGCAGGCCTGATAGAAGTAGAAGGATTCATTGTGAAGACTCAAGGATAATTGATAAGGAGTGTTTGGTAAACAAGCTGAGATGGTCAGGGGAGTACCATGAGCTATCCCCACGACCACATGATGCATAATTAATAATTTTATTGGCAATGAATGTAATATATGTAATCAATAACCGTTATGATTGGATTATGTCCAGCCGGGATGGTTTGGGTAACTGTATATCTGTTGTGGATTTTCCTTTGATCAGTGGAGAGGCATCTGGACAGACCAGTGACCTGCTCTCCGCTGGCGTAACTAAATAAACTGTTTGACATTGGAGCAGACCTGAGTGTCGAGTGATTCTTCTAGATTCATTCCCGCTAACAATAGGGATCAGTCATATATCTGCATGGGTAGTAAATATAAAAGAGAGATCAGTGTCGTGTCTGGATGAGCCATGACAGTATAAGGGGGAGCAGTCATATATCTGGATGGGTAGTGACAGTACAAGTCAGATAAGTGTTGGATCTGTATGAACGGTAGGAGCATAATAGGAATCAATTACATATCTGGATGGGTAGTCACAGTAAAAGTGAGGTCAGTGTTGTGTCTGGATAAACAGTAACCGTAAAATAAGGATCTATCGTATATTGGGTTGGGCAGTAACAGGAAACGTGAGGTCTGTGTTGTATCTGGATGAACAGTAACAGTATAATAGGGATCAATCATATCTCTGAACGGTTCATAACAGTTAAAGTGAGGTCAGTGTGGTGTCTGGATGAGACCTAATAGTATAATGAGGAGCAATTATATGTCTAGAATGGTAGTAACAATTAAAGTGACTTCGGTTTGTATATGGATGAGCTTTAACTGTATAATAGGGACCAATCATATACCTGGATGGATAGTAACAGTCAAAGTGAGGTCGGTGTTGTACTGGATAAGCAGCAACAGTAAATAAAGGATCTATCATATATTAAGATGGGTAGTAACAGGAAACGTGAGGTCTGTGTTGTATCTGGATGAACAGTAACAGTATAATAGGGAGAAATCATATATCTGGGTGGGCATTAACCGGAAAAGTGAATTCAGTGTTGTATCCGGATGAGCATGAACAGTACATAGGGATCAACCATATATCTGGATCCGTGGTAGCAGTAAAAGTTAGGTCTGTGTTGTATGTGGATGAGCAGCAACAGTAAAATAGGGATCAAACACATATCTGGAAGGATAGTGGCAATTATACGAGGTCTGTGTTGCATCAGGATGAGCAATAACAGTATAATTGGGATCAATCATATATCTGGATGGGCAGTGAGAGTAAAACTGATAAAAGCAATGTATCTTCATGGTTATGTACAATAAATGTGTGGGCAGTAATATGTATGGATGTGTCGTGACGGTCACAGAAAGGAAAGTATTGAGCCAGGAGGAATAAAAACATTAAATGTGTGGGTGTGAGTTCAGTGACATTTCCTGATAACTTCCAAATCTTCCCACCATTAGTATGAGAAACGATGATTTCTGTTCCTTCAGCTGAAACTTCCACTGAGTCGCTCAGCTTCAATTTTCCTGCCAGTAGCAGTCAGTTGGTCAGAGGAGCAGCAGATATAATCCCAGCTCAGGTTTATTGCAGCGTTGAATGTATTTATGTAATTATATTAAGGAGGGCAAATGAATTCCCGTAAAGATCATTTCCTGGCCCATCCACTTTTGCCAAGACAAATTGATGATTGCATCATACTGTACTAGAGAATTAGAATTAGAATTAGAATTAGAATTAGAACATTACAGCGCAGTACAGGCCCTTCGGCCCTCGATGTTGCGCCGACCTGTGAAACCATCTGACCTACACTATTCCATTTTCATCCATATGTCTATCCAATGACCACTTAAATGCCCTTAAAGTTGGCGAGTCTACTACTGTTGCAGGCAGGGCGTTCCACGCCCCTACTACTCTCTGCGTAAAGAAACTACCTCTGACATCTGTCCTATATCTTTCACCCCTCAACTTAAAGCTATGTCCCCTCGTGTTTGCCATCATCATCCGAGGAAAAAGACTCTCACTATCCACCCTATCTAACCCTCTGATTATCTTGTATGTCTCTATTAAGTCACCTCTCCTCCTCCTTCTCTCTAACGAAAACAACCCCAAGTCCCTCAGCCTTTCCTCGTAAGACCTTCCCTCCATACCAGGCAACATCCTAGTAATTCTCCTCTGCACCCTTTCCAAAGCTTCCACATCCTTCCTATAATGCGGTGACCAGAACTGCACGCAATACTCAAGGTGCGGCCTCACCAGAGTTTTATACAGCTGCATCATGACCTCGTGGCTCCGAAACTCGACCCCCCTACTAATAAAAGCTAACACACCATATGCCTTCTTAACAGCCCTATTAACCTGGGTAGCAACTTTCAGGGATTTAACACCTGGACACCAAGATGTCTCTGCTCATCTACACTACCAAGAATCTTCCCATTAGCCCAGTACTCTGCATTTCTGTTACTCCTTCCAAAGTGAATCACCTCACACTTTTCCGCATTAAACTCCATTTGCCATCTCTCAGCCCAGCTCTGCAGCCTATCTATGTCCCTCTGTACCTTACAACACCCTTCGACACTATCCACAACTCCACCGACCTTCGTGTCATCCGCAAATTTACTAACCCACCCTTCTACGCCCTCATCCAGGTCATTTATAAAAATGACAAACAGCAGTGGCCCCAAAACAGAACCTTGCGGTACACCACTAGTAACTAAACTCCAGGATGATCATTTGCCATCAACCACCACCCTCTGTCTTCTTTCAGCTAGCCAATTTCTGACCCAAAGCTCTAAATCACCTTCAACCCCATACTTCCGTATTTTCTGCAATAGCCTACCGTGGGGAACCTTATCAAACGCCTTACTGAAATCCATATACACCACATCCACGGCTTTACCCTCATCCACCTGTTTGGTCACCTTCTCGAAAAACTCAATAAGGTTTGTGAGGCACGACATACCTTTCACAAAACCTGACTATCGCAAATGAACTTATTCTTTTCAAGATGATTATAAATCCTATCCCTTATAACCTTTTCCAGCATTTTACCCACAACCGAAGTAAGGCTCAAAGGTCTATAATTACCAGGGCTGTCTCTACTCCCCTTCTTGAACAAGGGGACAACATTTGCTATCCTCCAGTCTTCCGGCACTACTCCTGTCGACAATGACGACATAAAGATCAACAACAACGGCTGTGCAATCTCCTCCCTGGCTTCCCAGAGAATCCTAGGATAAATCCCATCTGGCCCAGGGGACTTATCTATTTTCACACTTTCCAAAATTGCTGACCCCTCCTCCTTGTGAATCTCAATCCCATCTAGCCTAGTAGGATGTATCTCAGTAATCTCCTCGACAACATTTTCTTTCTCTACTGCAAATACTGACGAAAAATATTCATTTAACGCTTCCCCTATCTCCTCTGATTCCACACACAACTTCCCACTACTATCCTTGATTGGCCCTATTCTAACTCTAGTCATTCTTTTATTCCTGATATACCTAAAGAAAGCCTTAGGGTTTTCTTTGATCCTATCCGCCAATGACTTCTCATGTCCTCTCCTTGCTCTTCTTAGCCCTCCCTTTCGATCCTTCCTGGCTAGCATGTAACTCTCAAGCGCCCTAACTGAGCCTTCACGTCTCATCGTAACATTAGCCGCCTTCTTCCTCTTGACAACCACTTCAACTACTTGAGTAAACCACGGCTCCCTCGCTCGACAACTTCCTCCCTGCCTGACAGGTACATACTTATCAAGGACACGCATTAGCTGCTCCTTGAATAAGCTCCGCATTTCGTTTGTGCCCATCCCCTGCAGTTTCCTTCCCCATCCTACACATCCTAAATCTTGCCTAATCGCGTCACAATTTCCTTTCCCCCAGCTATAATTCTTGCCCTGCTGTATATACCTGTCCCTGCCCATCGCTAAGGTAAACCCAACCGAATTGTGATCACTATTACCAAAGTGCTCACCTACATCTAAATCTAACACCTGGCCGTGTTCATTACCCAGTACGAAATCCAATGTGGCATCGGCCCTGGTTGGCCTGTCAACATACAGTGTCAGAAAACCCTCCTGCACACACTGGACAAAAACTGACCCATCTAAAGTACTCGAACTATAGTATTTCCAGTCAATATTTGGAAAGTTAAAGTCCCCATAACCACTATTCTGTTACTCTCGCTCCTGTCGAGAATCATCTTCGCTATCCTTTTCTCTACATCTCTGGAACTATTCGGAGGTCTATAGAAAACTCCCAACAGGGTGACCTCTCTTCTCCTGTTTCTAACCTCGGCCCATACTACCTCAGTAGACGAGTCCTCAAACATCCTTTCTGCCGCTGTAATACTTTCCTTGATTAAGAATGCCACCACCCCCCCCCCCCCCGTCTTTTACCCTCTTCTCTGTTCTTACTGAAACATCTAAATCCCGGAACCTGCAACATCCATTCCTGCCCCTGCTCTACCCATGTCTCCGAAATGGCCACAACATCAGGATCCCAGGTACCAACTCATGCTGCCAGCTCACCCACCTTATTCTGGATGCTCCTGCCGTTGAAGTAGACACACTTTAAACCAAGTTCTTGCTTGCCAGTGCCCTCTTTCGTCCCTGTAGCCTTATCCCCTACCTCACTACTCTCAACAGCCTGTACACTGGATCTACAATTTAGGTTCCCATTCCCCTGCTGATTTAGTTTAAACCCCCCCGAAAAGCACTAACAAATCTCCCCCCCCCCCCCCCAGGATATCAGTACCCCTCTGGTTCAGGTGAAGACCATCCTGTTTGTAGAGGACCCACCTACCCCAGAAAGAGCCCCAATTATCCAGGAAACCAAAACCCTTCCTCCTACACCATCCCTGCAGCCACGTGTTCAACTCCTCTCTCTCCCTATTCCTCGCTTCGCTGGCACGTGGCACGGGCAACAACCCAGAGATAACAACTCTGGTTGTTCTCGCTCTAAGCTTCCACCCTAGCTCCCTGAATTTCTGCCTTAAATCCCCATCTCTCTTCCTACCTATGTCGTTGGTGCCTATGTGGACCACGACTTGGGGGTGCTCCCCCTCCCCTTTAAGGTTCCCAAAAACACGATACGAGACATCACGTACCCTGGCACCTGGGAGGCAACACACCAACCGTGTGTCTCTCTCATTCCCACAGAACCTCCTATCTGTTCCCCTAACTATGGAGTCCCCAATGACTAATGCTCTGCTCCTCTTCCCCTTTCCCTTCTGAGCAACAGGGACAGACTCTGTGCCAGAGACCTGCACCCCATTGCTTACCAATGGTAAGTCGTCCCCCGCAACAGTATCCATGTGTCATTGACAGCGGACCGACTCCATGGTTCAGGGCCACTATCTGAGTGTAAACTGACCAGTGTATATTGCATAGAGATTCACTGACATGGCAATTTACCGCTGAAATTACCTGAACTCGGCAACAAGGAATCTGCTCCCATTTCCTACCAGTGCCATCAGACTTCTGCTCTCATATTATCTCGCCTTCCCAATACTTTGGCAAATGCACTTTAGTGATGTGAAATCTCTGTGAAATGTTACATTAGATTGCACAAATATACACATAAAATGCTTACTATATATGTAAAGTGCCTGAGTGAAATGAGTTAATTTCAGTCGTTTACTGCCTGTATTTAATACCAGTCTCCATGGGAAATTCTTGTCTTTGGTTTTTGCTGGTTCCAGTTCAATGAACAAAGTAGATTCACGCAGTATTCTTTCCACTGCTAATTAATGGAATATATTTGAAAGATTTTACAGGTCTGGATTTGCTCACATCAGAAAAAATTTAATTCAAATCATTTTCTGATAAACACTCGGTACAAAACTAAGAGACGTTAATCTCACACAGTGAAGTTTAACTGTTGGTATCAGATCCGCTATGCTGGATTTAAAATACTGTCCTTTTGGTGGAACGGTGCTAGCTCAACATCAGGGCTGAAAAAATGTGGTAACAAGAACAAAGAAAATTACAGCACAGGAACAGGGCCTTTGGCCCTCCAAGCCTGCGCCGATCCAGATCCTCTATCTAAACATGTCGCCTATTTTCTAACGGTCTGTATCTCTTTGCTTCCTGCCCATTCATGTATCTGTCTAGATACATCTTAAAAGACGCTATTATGCCCGCGTCTACCACGCTGGCAACACGTTCCAGGCACCCACCACCGTCTGCGTAAAGAACGTTCCACGCAGATCCCCCCTAAACTTTTGAAATCAGCGGAGTGACTCCCTGCTGCCATTAGGCTGGCTATCGTTATCTTCATGTCAAATGTACATGGAAAATCGTCACCAACACGTCACTGGCAGCAGGAAGTGGAAGTGCACCTAGCCTTCCACTTCAACAGCAACCCATTGAGAAATGGTTTATACCGACGCCTCTCAACAGGTTTCATGCCCATGCCCTTCCCCACCTTCTTGAGGGAGGCACTGATGCACCAGATTCGACCATAGGCCGAGGACCACATGAATTTTATAGCAGAAACCCCTGCATATTGTAAAGAAGTCCCGGAGTGGGCGATGGCGGTCTGTGGGATGGGGCAGCTCGCCTGAACATGCCCCACCCCATTACAGGCATGGAACCGCGCCCCATCCAAGGTCCAGAAAACAGTCGGCCGCTCCCTGGAACTCGACACTTAATTGGCCCTCTGTGACCTCCTCCCTCACTAGCTGCATATATAACTGGTGGTGGAAGGAGTCCACATGCCAGAGGCTGTCCTCCCGAAGACCGAGCGGGACTGGGGTGCTCCCCGACCTCACGTCCCCCAGCTGTTGCATGTTGGGGTGGAGGAGCTCACCAAAAATGAAGTGCGGGACATTGGATAGCATGACTTCCTGTGCAGTGGCTCCCAGAGGATCCACTGGCAGGAAAGTCCTACTCACTGTGAGCCCCTTACTCTGGGCCAGGAACATCGCCGGCTCGGTCTTCAGGAGGAACATAGCCTTTCCGCACATCTTCGAGGCTGGAACAATGACCGAGGGGCGACAACGTCGGCCATTGGCTTTATGCAGTCTCTGTAAACATGTTGGGGTGGTCACAACTCTTTACCCCTTGGCTATACGTTATTAATTTAGAGGGTGACGGGATCACGTTGGCGGTCACAGAGGTGTTCGAGGACCGTTCCACGGTGAAGGACAGCTGGCCACGGGTAAACAGACACGCCAACCCCAATAGTACGCCCACAAATTGCGAAGTTTTGCAAAAAGAAAAGAAACAAAACAAATCAATGATTACAAAATAAATAAATTAGGGGAGAGGCTGTTGGAGTGCAATAAAGAGACAGGCTGGGAGCGATGGCATGGCTATGGTGTCGTGGTGAGCACAGAAAACCGTCTCTGAAATGTTTCCTTGTTTTCTAGTCTTCTTTTTTTCCAGTTAGAGGAGGCATCTTCACCGGGGTCAACTGAAAGCTGTCCAGGCACTATCCTCCCTCTGTTCTTTCATTAGTCAGGCAGCTCCTGCCAACCCAGGCTGGGCAATTGGGTTTTGAAATGAGCATGACTGTGTGTTTAGTGAAAATGCACAGCTGCTTTAGGAAATGGCAGTCCCACCCTTTGTTTTCCTGCCTCTGCAGCCTCCTGAAATAATCCAACACAACGAAAGCTTCAGGTTCTTCTCACCTACCTCCAAACACAGCCTGATTAAAGTCTCTTGCAATCAAAGTTGTTGAAAACTGGAGCACTTGCTTCTCCTGTGGCAGCTACGCTCCCCAGCAGCAACTCCTGCAACTGACTGACTGCAGCAGTCAGCTGAACCTCGTTGCTGCCATCAGCACACAGTAATCCAATTAGGCAGCTGTCAACCCCGTTTTTTTTATTGTCGAGGGGGCCTTTATCCTTAGGCCCCCTTTATGTACATATTTACATTTGAAAAATAACTTTATTAACACAAGATAAATAATCAAAAGACTCAAATTAAAATGCCATTCCCGGCGTCAATGATGCACTCCAGTCCCTGCGGTGCCCACTGGTCGCGGAAGGCCTCAAGCGTACCGGCGGACACCGCATGCTCCTTCTGCAGGGACACCTGGGCCCGATCTTAACCGCGGAAGAGGGGCAAGCAATCGGGGACGACGGAACCCCCGACGGCCCGCAGCCTGGACCTGTGAATTGCTACCTTGGCCAGGCCCAGGAGCAGACCAACGAGGAGATCCTCCTCCCGGCCCACACCCCTCCGCACCGGGTGCTCAAAGATCAGGAGCGTGGGACTGAAGTGCAGCGAGAACCTGAGGAGCAGCCCCTTCAGATACTCAAGATGACCTGCAACCTCGCACACTCCATATATATGTGGAACACGGACTCGTCCAGGCCGCAGAAAGTACAGGCGGCCTGGGAGTTCGTGAACCTACTTAAAAGCCTATTGCACGGGACTGCCCTATGCAACACCCTCCACCCCAGGTCCCCGATATAAAGGGGGAAGACTCCCGCATAGAGAGACCTCCATCGGGGTTTGCCCTCGCCGCCAGATGGCAACGCAGACCGCCAGGGCATGTCTGGCCGGCTGACGTGGGCGAGGAAGTGGAGAGTGTGCAGGAGCACCCCGAACAGGAAACCCCTCTGCGCCGATTGGAATGGCATGGAGGGCATTTGTGAGAGGCGGTTCGGGTTGTGCGGGACCGGCTCCCGAGGAGGGTTTCGGGGCCTGGGTTTGATGAGCAGTTCCGGCCGAGCGGGGGTCGGCTCGGCCGGGATCGCTCCGCACTCCCGAGCCCACTCGCCACCCGCAGTGAGGGGCGTCCCGGGGGTTTTGGCTACTCCGCTGCCCGCCGGACTGTCCCCGGAGTCGGCCGCCCGGACAGTCGAGGCGCTCTCCTCTGCCGGCGGGGCAGCACTCTGACTGGAGGCGACCATGTTCCAGACTCGGAATAGATCCCGGTAAAAGACAGGCAACTCCCTCAGAGAGGTGCAGCTAATTGACTCCACCGGGAGCTGCGTGTCGTCTTGAAGGCAGTGACACTGGCAGATAAAATACATCGCCAGCGCACACCATCTAGGAGGACGCTCGATGTACAGGTATCTCAGCAGGGTCCGAAGGCAGAGAGTCACAGCTTGGGTGCGGATGCACACCAGCGACTGGCTGCCCTCCTCTATCGGGAGACTCAGGACCGCGGCAGAGACCCAGTGTTTCCTCTTGCCCCAGAAGCAATCGACGAGTTTCTTCTGGATCTTGTTGGCAAATGCAGGGGCCGGGCCAAAGTGGCCAACAGGTATCACAACATGGAGGCCACCAGTTGGTTTATGAACAGCGCTCGGCCCCTGTAGGAAAGAAATCACAGTAGTCCTGTCCAGATCCCCAGCCAAGTGGTGACTTTCGTCTCCAACTCCTGCCAGTTTGCCGGCCAGGCTTCCTCAGCGGGGCTAAGGTGGACTCCCAGATAGAGGAGGTGCGTGGTGCTCCACGCAAAAGATGTCAACTCCTCCGGCAGGGAGTCCACCCACCACCGACCGACCAGGAGTCCGGAACATTACTCCCAATTGATCCTCGCGGAGGACGCAGCAGAAAAGGTCTGCTGGCAGTCGCGCATCCTCCCCAAGTAAACGGGATCTGTGACGAGGAGCACGTCGTCGGCGTAAGCCAAGAGGATGACCCGCATGGCCGGCTCGTGCAGAGCCAATCCCGTCAACCTACTGTGAAGCAGGCACAGGAAGGGCTCCATGCAGATGGCGTACAATTGGCCAGACATGGGGCATCCCTGACGCACTCCTCTCCCAAAGCGAAGGTGTGCCATCAATGACCCGTTAACCCTGACTAGACACTCTGTGGCGGCGTATAAAAGTCGGACCCGGGACACGAAATGCGGCCCGAGACTGAAAGCGCACAGAGTCCCAAAAAGGTATTTGTGATCCACCCTGTCGAACGCCTTCTCCTGATCGAGTGAGAGAAAGACGACCGACTGACCATTCCTCTGGGAAATATGGATCAGGTCCCGGACCAGATAGGGTCTCCTGGATGGACTGGCCCGGGACCGTGTAGGATTGGTCGGGGTGGATCATGTGGGCCAGCACGGAGCCCAGGCAGGCAGACATAGCCCGGGCAAAGATCTTATAATCCATGCTGAGGAGGAAGACCGGACGCCAGTTTTTAAGCAGGCGGAGATCGCCCCTCTTTGGCAGCAGGACGATGACCACCCTGCGCCACGAGAGGGGCATCTCCCCGGTCGCCAGGCTTTCCCACAGAACCCGCGTGTAATTCGTCCCCCAGGACGTCCCAGAACGCCCTGAGGAACTCAACGGTCAACCCATCCAGCCCTGGGGATTTGCCCCTTGTAAGCTGGTGGAGGGTGCCAGTCAGCTCCGCCAATGTGAGCGGAGCCTCCAATCCTTTGGTGCTCTCAGGGCTGACCTGCGGCAGATTCTCCCACAAAACTCTGAGCGCATCTTCGCTGGACGGATCTGGAGAGAACAACACACTGTAAGATATATGGACCAGGAGGCCCATTCCCTCTGGATCCGTGATGGTGGATCCGTCGTCGGCCAGCAGCTCGACGAGCTTCTTACGGACCCCCCGCCATTTTTCCAGCGAGTCGAAGAAGGGTGAGGCGCGGTCCAAATCTTCCAGGATCTGGATCCGTGACCTCACGTACGTGCCTCGGGACCCTATGAGCTGCAGCTCCCTCAGCGCACCCTTCTTCTCTTTCTACGCCAGCCACAGGGCCGGGTCCACGACGGCATGACTGAGGCGGGACTCCAAGTCGAGCACCTCCCTCTCAAGGCGCCCGATCTCGGCCTCCCGCCTCTTGGTCGACCCCTTAGAGTACTCCTGATAGTAGTCTTGCCCACATCCCACTATAGCCTTATGGAGGGGAAGCCCCCCTGCTTCCGTCTCCAGTCGGCCCAGAATCGAAAGAATGATTCCCGAAATCCCTCGTCCTCCAGCAGCCTATTCTAAAGTGCCAATACGCGGACCCCGCCCGCGTGCGGAGCGGAGTGAACTCCGCCCACACCAGGCGGTGGTCCGAGCACGGCACCAGCCGCATGGAGGCCGCCGAGACGCGGGAGACGTACGCCTGCGAAAAGTACAGGCGGTCGATTCGGGACCCTCCTCCTCCAGACCTCCACGTGAAGGCGCTGGAGTCGGGATGGAGATTCCGCCAGCCGTCCATCAAGTTAAGGGAGCTGATCAGTCCCCTCAACCTCTCCACAGACGATTGGCCGCACTGGGGACCAGAACGATCCCCCACCTCGTGGGTGCAGTTAAAATTCCCCCCGAGGATGATGCACTCGCCGCTATCGCTGGAGCTCAAGAGATCGGACACTTCTTCAAAGAAGCACGCTTGCAACGCGCCGGGCCTGGGTGCGTACACGATCACAAAGTGGAGTGGCACACTACCCAGGCGAACAGCGATATGGAGCAAGCGGCCCGGCACTAGCTCCTTGACCCCCAAGAACTCTGGCTGAAAAGTCGGGGCCAACAAGATAGCCACCCCACTAGAAATAGGGATGAGGTGACTCATGTAGACCCCACCCTGCCACTCCAGGAGCCAGGTGGCTTCGTCTCCTGGAATGCTGTGGGTTTCCTGCAGAAAGCTCACCACGTACCTCCCTTCCCTGAGGACTGAGAGATTGTGAAATCTGCGGTGAGACACCCTGCTGCCGTTGATGTTGAGGCTGGCTATGGTTATCGTCATGTCAAAGGTAATTAAAACCCGTCACCAACAGCTCACAGTGAGGAGGGAGTGGTAGTGCACTTGGCCCTCCACTCCCCCAGCAACCCATTGAGGAATACATTAAAACGGCACCTCTCAAACAGTTTCATGCCCGCGTGCTTGCCGACTTTCTTAAGGGCGGCATGGATGGACTGGATGATCAGCGCCAGATTCGACCAACGGCTGAGGGCCAGCTGAACTTCATTACGACAACGCCTGCAAACTGCGAGGAAATCCCGGAGTTCCGATGTGGGGATGAAAGGAAACTCGGTGGGAGGCACGAGGGACTCCACCACCTCACTGGCGATGGAATCAAGGTCATCCTTCGTGCCCCACACCGAATTCCCATCCTCCTCCGGGTCGTCACCGCCAGCGGCCGACACATCCACCACACACTGTGGGGCGGACGTCCCGGCCGCGCCAGCTGGTCCTGCCTCCGTCACGATCCCACCCCCAGGATCGATGGTGGAGGAGTCCTCTCTGGGTTCTACTGTGAAACTGGAGCCTGTTGGCGCCAGCAGTTCTGGACCCCCCTCCACCTCCGTCCCCAGGCCAATGAGTGGTCCAGGGGAGACAGAGGTTCCCGGGTCCGGAAATCCAGCTGGAGCCGAGACCAGAGGCAGAGAGAGGAGGCCATCTTCCGCTCTGCCAGCACCCACAGGCTCAGCATATGGGGCAGCATTCTCAGTTATAACCGGGTCGGGTGTCTCCTGGTTGGTGGTGGACACTGGCACTCAGGGCACCCGACCCAGTAGCAGTGGCAGAAAGTATCAGTGGCAGAATGGGCGGCGTCCCCAGGCTCCCTCACCACAAGCAGGGCCCCACTTACTCCTTCAGGAGGGGCCTCAAGTACAGGGGCCTTCACCTCCACTCCATCCTGAGGAATAGGGTGCTCCTGCCTGGACATTGTCGCCTTGGTGGTGGCGGTAGGGGAAACCTGGGGACCCGAAACAGGAGACAGCTCCCCTCCAACAGATGGGCCCTGCGCCTCAGGGCCCCTCATTACCTCTGTGGAGGGTTGCCTTCTCCTCTTTTTCCCACTGGGGCGCAGAGGCTCAGAGGCCTCCATGTCATCAGAGTCCTCCGCCTCCGCACCCTCCCTCATTTTAATCACCCTGGACTTGAGCCCAGCCCTGGGACAGGTGGATTCCGTGAGAACGGGCTTTGGGCTGAGCTCAGGCACGGGTTGTTTCATTGTGTCCAGGGGACGCGCCTCTTGATGTTTCTTTTGCCTCCGCATCTTCCTTCCACTCGGACGGGCACTCTACTCCCCACTGGAGGCTGTGAAAACCACAGCCTCTGGAACCGACTGAGTGTCTGTTGGATGTGTGGGGGGAGTGGGAGGACCCTGGGCCGCCGAGGTGGAGCTGGCGGCCGGGAGGTTGGGGCAGTATTTACGAACATGCCCCATCCCCTTGCAGACATGGCAGCGCGCCCCTTCCGAGGTCCAAAAGACGCGGTAGGCCGTCCCCTGGAACTCCACTTGAAATTGGTCTTCCGTGTCCTCCTCCCACGCCGCTGCATAAATACCTGGCGGCGGAAGGAGTAGACATGTTGGAGGCTGTGCTCCCGAAGACTAAGCCGGACTGGGGTGATCCCCGACCTCACCTACCCCAGAAGGTGCAGGTGGAGAAGGAGGAGTTCACTGGGACGTTTGATAACAATATCCGCTGCGCAGTGGCCCCCAGAGAGTCCACCTGCAGGAAAGTCCCACCCACAGTGAACCCTTTATTCAGGGCCTGGGATACGGCCCGCTCGGTCTTCAGGAAGAACACAGCCTTCCCGCACATTTTTGAAGATGCCACAATGGCCGACGGCCGACAGCCTTGGCCATTGCCTTTCCACAGGCCTCTATAGACATATTGGGGTGGAGTAGCTCTTTACCCCATGGCACGAAGCAATTAATTTAAAAGGTGACGGGGTTACACGGGCGGCCACAGAGGCAGCAGCCGAATAGGTATGAGAAGGCCCCGCCACCGGTGATGATGGGCTTGCCGTGGCTCAAGAGCCAAACCCACCCCCAAATTGCAGGCAAGCAAACAAACAAACAAACAAAGGAACCAACTAGGAGGTTTGGAGAGAGGCTGAGGGTATACAGGAAAGGGGAAAGACAGGCTGCAAGCGATGACTTTGCTTCTTTTTCCTTAAAGGGTGGTACTCAGAGCACTGTAAAGACTTGTGGTCTTCTGGTTGTGGGAGGGTTCTTCACCTGGGTCAGCCGAAAGCTGCCCAGGCTCCAGTTCGATCCTTGTGTCTCTGTAGCCAGGCAGCTTCAGCTGACTCAGACTGTGCAATTGGGGAGGGGAGGGAGCTTTCCTGCAACATTAGTGCAACTGCACAGCTCCCTGCAGAATTGTACAGCCCCCACCCCTTGTTCTTCTGGCCTCTTCCACCTCCCACAACAGTCCAAATGAAGTAAGAGTCTGGTGCTCAACACACACCTCGAAATACAGCCTTATTCCAAATTCTTTCCACTGCAGCAAAAGTTGTTGAAAGGTTTTTGCAGTTCCCTCCTCAGCTCTCCCTCTCCAGCAGCACCTCCAGCAATTGACTGCAGCAATGTTAGCTACACCTCGTTGAGGCACTCAGTATTCCCAATCACAGAGGAGCCAACCCCGTGCTGTTCCTGCCCTGGGAGTGTTTGATGGGGAAAGTGCAGAGGGAGCTTGACTCTTTGTCGAACATCATGCTTTTTTAAATATGCTCCCCTCTCACTGGGCGTCTGTGGGTCACCCGGTTTCGGTGCTTTTTTAATATTTATCAATGATTTGGATGTGGGGTCCAAATGTTCATGCCTGAGACAAAACTAGGTGGGAAAATGTGTTGCAAAGAAGATGCAAAGCGGCTTCAAGGGGATTTGGACAGACTTAGTGAGTGGGCAAGAACGTGGTGGATGGAATCTTATGTGACTACTTTGGGAATAGTGATCACAATTCTGTAAGCTTTAAAATATTCATGGACAAAGACGTGACTGGTACCAAAGGAAGAGTGCTAAATTGGGGGAAGGCCAACTATACCAAAAGTCGGCAGGAGCTGGGGAATGTAGATTGGGAGCAGCTGCTTGAAGGTAAATCCACATGTGATATGTGGGAGGCTTTTAAAGAGAGGTTGATTAGCGTGCAGGAGAGACATGTTCCTGTGAAAATGAGGGATAGAAATGGCAAGATTAGGGAACCATGGATGATAGGTGAAATTGTGAGACGATCCAAGAGGAAAAAAGAAGCATACATAAGGTCTAAAATAAAAGCAAAATACTGCGGATGCTGGAAATCTGAAACAAAAACAAGAAATGCTGGATTTACTCAGCAGGTCTTGCAGCATCTGTGGAAAGAGAAGCAGAGTTAACGTTTCGGGTCAGTGACCCTTCTTCTGAACTGAGTTAACTCTGCTTCTCTTTCCACAGATGCTGCCAGACCTGCTGAGTGAATCCAGCATTTCTTGTTTTTGATACATAAGGTCTAGGTGGCTGAAGAAAAACGAAGCTTTGAAAGAATATCGGAAATGTAGGACCAATCTGAAACGAGGAATTAAGAAGGCTAAAAGGGGGCATGAAATATCTTTAGCAAACAGGGTTAAGGAAAATCCCAAAGCCTTTTATTCATATATAAGGAGCGAGAGGGTAACTAGAGAAAGGATTGGCCCACTCAAGGACAAAGGAGGAAAGATTTGCGTAGAGTCAGAGAAAATGGGTGAGATTCTAAACGAGTACTTTGCATCGGTATTCACCGAGGAGAGGGACATGACGGATGTTGAGGTTAGGAACAGATGTTTGATTACTCTCGGTCAAGTCGGCATAAGGAGGGAGGAAGTGTTGGGTATTCTAAAAGGCATTAAGGTGGACAAGTCCCCAGGTCCGGATGGGATCTATCCCAGGTTACTGAGGGAAGCGAGAGAGGAAATAGCTGGGGCCTTAACAGATATCTTTGCAGCATCCTTAAACACGGGTGAGGTCCTGGAGGACTGGAGAACTGCTAATTTTGTCCCCTTCTTTAAGAAGGGTAGCAGGGATAATCCAGGTAATTATAGACCAGTGAGCCTGACGTCAGTGGTAGGGAAGCTGCTGGAGAAGTTACTGAGGAATAGGATCTATTCCCATTTGGAAGAAAATGGGCTTATCAGTGATAGGCAACATGGTTTTGTGCAGGGAAGGCCATGTCTTACCAACTTAATAGAATTCTTTGAGGAAGTGACAAAGTTGATTGATGAGGGAAGGGCTGTAGATGTCATACACATGGACTTCAGTAAGGCATTTGATCAGGTTCACCATGGCGGCACAGTGGCACAGTGGTTAGCGCCGCAGCCTCACAGCTCCAGTGACTCGGGTTCAATTCTGGGTACTGCCTGTGTGGAGTTTGCAAGTTCTCCCTGTGTCTGCGTGGGTTTCCTCCGGGTGCTCCGGTTTCCTCCCACAGCTAAAAAAGACTTGCAGGTTAATAGGCAAATTGGCCATTATAAATTGCCCCCAGTATAGGTAGGTGGTAGGGGAATATAGTGACAGGTGAGGATGTGGTAGGAATATGGGATTAGAGTAGGATTATTATAAATGGGTGGTTAATGGTTGGCACAGGCTCGGTGGGCCGAAGGGCCTGTTTCAGTGCTGTATCTCTCTCTCTAAATCTAACAAGTGAAGGTGCATGGTGTCCAAGGTGTACTAGCTAGATGGATAAAGAACTGGCTGGGCAACAGGAGACAGAGATTAGCAGTGGAAGGGAGTTTCTCAAAATGGAGACGTGTGACCAGTGGTGTTCCACAGGGATCCGTGCTGGGACCACTGTTGTTTGTGATATACATAAATGATATGGAGGAAAGTATAGGTGATCTGATTAGCAAGTTTGCAGACGACACTAAGATTGGTCGAGTAGCAGATAGTGAAGGGGACTGTCAGAGAATAGAGCAGAAATTAGATCGACAGGAATGTTGGGCAGAGAAACGGCAGATGGAGTTCAATCAGGGCAAATGCGAGGTGATGCATTTTGGAAGATCCAATTCAAGAGTGAATTATACAGTAAATGGAAAAGTCCTGGGGAAAATTGATGTACAGAGAGATTTGGGTGTTCAGGTCCATTGTTCCCTGAAGGTGGCAAAGCAGGTCAATAGAGTGGTCAAGAAGGCATACAGCATGCTTTCCTTCATCGGACGGGGTATTGAGTACAAGAGTTGGCAGGTCATGTTACAGTTGTATAGGACTTTGGTTCGGCCACATTTGGAATGCTGCGTGCAGTTCTGGTGGCCACATTACCAAAAGGATGTAGATGCTTTGGAGAGGGTGCAGAGGAGGTTCACCAGGATGTTGCCTGGTATGGAGGGCGATAGCTATGAAGAGAGGTTGAGCAGATTAGGATTATTTTCATTAGAAAGACGGAGGTTGAGGGGGGACATGATTGAGGTGTACAAAATCATGAGAGGTATAGACAGGGTGGACAGCAAGAAGCTTTTTCCCAGAGTGGGATATTCAATTACGAGGGGTCACGAGTTCAAAGTTAAAGGGGAAAGGTTTAGGGCGGATATGCGTGGAAAGTTCTTTATGCAGAGGGTGGTGGGTGCCTGCAAAGCGTTGCCAGTGGAGATGGTAGACTCGGGCACGATAGCGTCTTTTAAGATGTATCCAGACAGATACATGAATGGGCAGGAAGTAAACAGATACAGACCCTTAGAAAATAGGCTTCATGTTTAGATAGAGGATCTGGATCAGCGCAGGCTTGGAGGGCCGAACGGCCTGTTCCTGTGCTGTAATTTACTTTGTTCTTTGTTCTTTGTATTCCACAACCACCTCCCTTAAACTTTTCAGAGCTGTGCCCTCAGTAATACCATTCCACACCTACCTCCCTTCAACAATGCAGAGCTGTGCCGTAAGTAAGGTCTTACCCCCACACACCTCCCTTCAAATATGCAGAGCTGTGCCCCAAGTAATACCATTCCCCACCAGCCTCGCTTCAAATATGCAGAGCTGTGCCCTAGGTAATACCATTCCCCCATCGACATCCCTACAGCTATGCAGATCAGTGCCCTAGGTAATACCATTCCCCCACCCACCTCCCTTCAGCTATGCAGAGCCGTGCCCTAGGTCATACCATTCCCCACCCACCTCACTTCAGCTATGCAGAGCTGTGCCCTCGGTAATACCATTCCCCCACCGACATCCCTTCAGCTATGCAGAGCTGTGCCCTAGGTAATACCATTCCCCACCAACCTCCCTACAGCTATGCAGAGCTGTGCCCTAGGTAACACCAATCCCCACCCACCTCCCTACAGCTATGCAGAGCTGTGCCCTAGGTAATACCAATCCCCAACCACCTCCCTACAGCTATGCAGCGTTGTGCCCTAAGATGCTCAATTTGCCACCCTCCTCCCTTCAACTATGCAGAGCTGTGCCCTAAGTAATACCATTCCCACCCACCTCCCTTCAACTATGCAGAGCAGTGCCCTATGTAATACCATTCCCCAACCACCTCCCTTCAACAATGCAGAGCTGTGCCCCAAGAAATACCATTCACCACCCACCTCGCTTCAAATATGCAGAGCTGTGCCCCAAATAATACTATTCCCCACCAGCCTCGCTTCAAATATGCAGAGCTGTGCCCCAAGTAATACCATTCCCCACCAGCCTCGCTTCAAATATGCAGAGCTGTGCCCTAGGTTATACCATTCCCCCACCCACCTCCCCACAGCTTTGCACAGCTGTGCCCTAGGTAATACCATTCCCCCAACCGCCATCCTTCAGCTATGCAGTGCTGTGCCACAGGTAATGCCATTACCCCACCCACCTCCTTTCACCTATGCAGAGCTGTGCGCTAATTAATAACATTCCCCACCCACATCCCTTCAGCTATGCAGAGCTGAGCCCTAGGTAATACCATTCCCCACGCACCTCCCTTCAGCTATGCAGAGCTGTGCCCCAAGTAATAGCATACCACCCTCCCCCACCTCTCTTCAGCTTTGCAGAGCTGTGCCCCATGTAATACCATTCCGCATCCACCTCCCTTCAACTATGCAGAGATGAGTCCGAAGTAATACTATTCCGCATCCACCTCCCTTCAACTGTGCAGAGCAGTGCCCCCAGTAATACCATTACCCCACTCACCTCCATTCAGCTATGCAGAGCTGTGCCCCAAGTAATACCATTCCATACCAACCTCCCTTCAGCTATGAAGAACTGTGCCGTAAGTAATACCATTCCCCACACACCTCCCTTCATCTATGCAGGGCTTTTCCCCGATTAATACCATTCCCCCACCCTCCTCCCTTCAGCTATGCAGAGCTTTGCCCGAAGTAAAACCATTCCCCACCCACCTCCCGACTGCTATGCAGAGCTGTGCCCTAATTAAAATAATTCCCCACACACCTCCCTTCAGCTATGCTGATCTGTGCCCAAAATTCTACCATTCCCCACCCACCTCCCTTCAACAATGCAGAGCTGTGCCCTCTGAAATACCATTCCCCCACCCACCTCGCTTCAACTATGCAGAGCTGCGCCCCAGGTAATACCATTCCCATCCCGCTTCCCTTCAACTATGCAGAGCGGTGCCCTAAGTAACACCATTCCCCAGCCACCTCCCTTCAACTATACAGAGATGTTACCTAGGTAATACCATTCACCACCCAACTCCCTTCAGCTATGCAGAGCGGGGCCCGAAGTAATATCATTCCGCACCCACATCACTTCAGCTACGCAGAGCTGTGCCCTAAGTAATATCGTTCCCCACCCACATCCCTTCAGTAATGCAGAGCTGTTCCCCCAGTAATAACATTCCCCACCCACCTCCCTTCAGCTATGCAGACCTGTGCACGAAATAATACCATTCCCCACACACCTCCCTTAAGCTATGCAGGGCTGTGCCCCATGTGACACCATTCCCCACCCACCTCCCTTCAACGATGAAGAGCTGTGCCGCCAGTAATACTATTTCCCAGCCAACTCCCTTCAACTATGCAGAGCTGTGTCCCAAGTAATAACATTCCCTACCCACCTCCCTTCAAACATGCAGAGCTGTGCCCTAACTAATACCATTCCCCACCCACCTCCCTTCAGCTATGCAGAGATGTGCCTTAAGTAAAAGCTTTCCCCCACCCACCTCCCTTCAACTATGTGGAGCTGTGACCTTAGTAATACCATTCCCACATCCAGCTCCCTTCAACCATGCAGAGCTGTGCCATAAGTCATACCTTTCCCCACCCACCTCACTTCAGCTATGCAGAGCTGTGCCCGAAGTAATACCATACCCCACCCACGTTCCTTCAACTATGCAGAGCTGTGCCTGAAGTAATACCATTCCCCACCCACCTCCCTTCAGCCTTGCAGAGCCGTGCCCCAAGTAATACCTTTCCCCCATCCACTTCCCCTCAACTATGCAGACTGTGCCCTACGTAATACCTTACCCAACCCACTCTCCTTCAGCTATGCAGAGCTGTGCCCTATGTAAAACCATTCCCCACCCACCTCCCTTCAGCTACGCAGAGCTGTGCCCCAAGTGATACCGTTCCCCACCCATTTCCCTTCAAATTTCAGAGCTGCCTTGATGAATACCATTCCCCACCCACCTCCCTTCAACTATGCAGAGCTGTGCCCCAAGTAATACCGTTCCCCACCCACTTCCCTTCAACTTTGCAGAGCTGTGCCCTAAGTAATACTATGCCCCACACAGCTCCCTTCAACTATGCAGAGCTGTGCCCGAGGTAATACTATTCCCCAGCCAACTCCCTTCAACTACGCAGAGCTGTGCCCCAATTAATATCATTACCCACCCACCACCCTTCAACTTTGCAGAGCTGTACCCTAAGTAATACCATTCCACACTCACCTCCCTTCAACTATGCAGAGCTGGGCCTTAAGTAATACCATTCCCCATCCACCTCCCTTCAGCCTTGCAGAGCAGTGCCCTAAGTAATACCATTCCTCGACCACCTCCCTTCAACTATGCAGAGCTTTGCCCTAAGTAATCCATTCCCCAAGCACCTCCCTGCAACTATGCAGAGATGTGCCCCAAGTAATACCTTTCCCCCACCCACTTCCCTTCAACTATGCAGACTGTGCCCTAAGTAATACCTTACCCAACCCACTCCCCTTCATCGATGCAGAGCTGTGCCACCAGTAATACGATTCACCACCCACCTGCCTTTAGCTATGCAGAGCTGTGCCCTAAGTAATACCATTCCAAACCCACCTCCCTTCAGCTATGCAGAGCTGTGCCCTAAAATATACCATTCACCCACCCACCTCCTTTTTGCTCTGCAGAGCTGTGCCCCGAGTAAAACCATTCCCCCACCCACCTCCCTTCAGCTATGCAGAGCTTTGCCCTAGGTAATACCATTCCCCAACCATCTCAATTCAGCTATGCAGAGCTGTGCCCCAAGGAATACCATTCCCCACCTACCTCCCTTCAACTATGCAGAGCTGTGCCCTACGTAACACCATTCCCCCACCCACCTCGTCCAACTATGCAGAGCTGCGCCCTTGGTCATACCTTTCCTCTCCCACATCCCTTCAACTATGCAGAGCTGTGCCCAATGTAGTACCATTCCCCCACCCACCTCCCTTCAATTATACAGAGAAGTTACCAAGGTAATACCATTCCCCCACCCACCTCCCTTCAACTATGCAGAGTTGTGCTCAAAATAATACCATTCCCCTACTCACTTCCCTTCAACTATGCATAGCGGTACCCCCAGTAATACCATTCAGCCAACCTCATCCCTTCTGCTATGCAGTGCTGTGCCCTATGTAATACCATTCCCCACACACCTCCCTTCAGCTATGCAGAGCTGTGCCCCAAGTAATACCATTCCCCCACCCACCTCCCTTCAGCTATGCAGAGCTGTGCTCCAAGTAATATCATTCCTCCACCCACCTCCCTTCAGGTATGCAGAGCTGTGCTCCAAGTAATATCATTCCCCCACCCACCTCCCTTCAGCTATGCAGAGCTGTGCTCCAAGTAATATCATTCCCCCACCCACATCCCTTCAGCGATGCAGAGCTCTGCCCCAAGTAATACCGTTCCCGCACCCACCTCCCTTCAACTCTGCAGAGCTGTGCCCCCAGCAATATCAATCCACCACCCACATCCCTTCAACTGTATAGAAATGTGCCCCAAGAAATATCATTCCCCCACCCACCTCCCTTCAACTTTGCAGAGCTGTGCCCCAAGTAATATCATTCCCCCACCCACCTCCCTTCAACTTTGCAGAGCTGTGCCCCAGGTAATACCATTCCCCCCCACACCTTCCTTCTACTATACAGAGCTGTGCCCCGAGTAATACCATTCCCCGACCCACCTTACTTCAGCTATGCAGTGCTGTGACCCACGTAATATCATTCCCCCACCCACCTCCCTTCAACTATACAGAGCTGTGCCCCAAGTAATATCATTCCCCCACCCACCTCCCGACAAATATGCAGTGCTGTACCACAAGTAATATCATTCCCCCTCCCACCTCCCTTCAACTCTGCAGAGCTGTGCCCCCAGCAATATCAATCCACCACCCACCTCCCTTCAACTGTATAGAAATGTGCCCCAAGTAATATCATTCCCCCACCCACCTCCCTTCAACTCTGCAGAGCTGTGCCCCAAGTAATATCATTCCCCCACCCACCTCCCTTCAACTATGCAGAGCTATGCCCCAGGTAATACCATTCCCCACCCACCTCCCTTCAACTATGCAGAGCTGTGCCCTAAGTAATGCCATTCCCCATCCACCACCCTTCAACTATGCAGAGCTGTGACCCACGTAATATCATTCCCCCACCCACCTCCCTTCAACTATACAGAGCTGTGCCCCAAGTAATATCATTCCCCCACCCACCTCCCGACAAATATGCAGTGCTGTACCACAAGTAATATCATTCCCCCTCCCACCTCCCTTCAACTCTGCAGAGCTGTGCCCCCAGCAATATCAATCCACCACCCACCTCCCTTCAACTGTATAGAAATGTGCCCCAAGTAATATCATTCCCCCACCCACCTCCCTTCAACTCTGCAGAGCTGTGCCCCAAGTAATATCATTCCCCCACCCACCTCCCTTCAACTATGCAGAGCTATGCCCCAGGTAATACCATTCCCCACCCAACTCCCTTCAACTATGCAGAGCTGTGCCCTAAGTAATGCCATTCCCCACCCACCACCCTTCAACTATGCAGAGCTGTGCCCGAAGTAATATCATTCCCCCACCCACCTCCCTTCAACTATGCAGAGCTGTGCCCCAAGTAATACCATTCCCCCACCCACCTCCCTTCAACTATGCAGAGCTGTGCCCTAAGTAACACCATTTCCCACCCACCTCCCTTCCACTATGCAGAGTGCAGACTCCGATACTGACTTCTCCCCTCCCACCTCCCTTCTGGTATGCGGGTGGACACATTGATAGACAGAGACTTACCTGCACTGTGTCCAATTGCTGCCTATTGTCCTGTCCTGCCAGCTTCTCATATTCATGAATGGGACGGCACGTGACAGCTGCCCGTTCAGGGAAAAATGAGGAACTGAGGAGGTGAGAGCAGCGTGATGCATAATCAGGCAACGTATGTAACGCTTAGCATATGCAAATTGGGGTGGCGCTGCTGAGAGGATGGGGAGAGCCGCACCGAGGTCCTGCCACCGCTAGTTAAAATAAGGCGGGAGTCTTGGCGGGCCGCTCCTGGAAGAATTTTCCGGGCTCTCCCGCCACAACTCCCGACGCGGATGTCGAGTAAAATTTAGCCCTTAGTTTTTGAGTTATGGAAAGAGATTTTCAATGTTGGAACATTTTCCAAGGATTTGTGCTGATGTGGTCTCGCAGTCTCCGCCGATCTCCATTCATTGATTTTGCAATTTGTACTGGCTGCCTGTGTGGTAATGGTTGTTAACTGATTGCCTATGTTCCTGGATAATTCATCACAAGATATTCGGACTTCTCTCCTCCCTCCAATTGGTCTGCCCCACTGCCACACACTCACCATTGGTCACCCGACATGGCCATCCCCATGGTATTTCACCTTCCTGTGCCAATTAGAAAGCAAATTGATGCTTCATTACTCGATTGGTTGATTCTCTTTTTTCAGTGAAACAACCTTCCTCCCCATGTGCAATATTTTTATGACTAGGAAACAAAAGCTTTCACAGAAAGTATTTTAAAAGCACAATTGTATTTAATGCCCCTATGATTTTTCTCCTGGGTTGCTCACAGCAGTCCTGGAGATTAGTCTTTCAATTCTAGAACCTCTAGGATATTTCTAGTGAGGTCCCTGTGGTGATGAAAAGCCTTTGTAAAATTTACCAGTGAACAAATTCTGCTCAAATTTGGATCAGTTTCTTTCTTTCTGCCTGGCACATTGGCAACAGCCTTGGAATTAAATTGCTCAATTTGAGGTAAGTCACTGTGATACTGGGCAGTTTTAACTGATCTGAAGTGCGGTGATATCACTTTATTTTGATTTCCCTGATTCTTAACTAGGCAATTCGTCTGTATTCTAGGACTATAAGTATGTGCCAAAATAATAAGGACAAGCAAAATAAGGGATACATCTTCCTGGCAGCTGCAGTTACACTGCCAATTAGTTACAACAAATAACTCGATCTATACTCAGAGTAAGGTAATCCCCAGTGAAGAATAACGGTTAGCTACACTAAACATGATACAGCTGTTACTCTGACATTGAAAGATGATCAACATTTAGCAGACATGATCGGCCACATGTAGAATTTAATGCGTTTTCAAGTTCAGACTGAAAGTGGCTTACCAGAAACAAAATGCTAGTTGTTCAGTAATATGTCAGTCTATAGATCACATCGACTCAAACTGAAAGGAGGAAACAAGAGCTTTATAGTCAACCAGCAGGAGCAGTGGGAATATACTGCAGAGATGAATTAGTACATGATCCAACCTGTTAATCTGCTGTTAAATAGGAAGTAGGTCTCCTTCAAATCGAAATCAGGGGACACAATCACTGACCAACGCTCTCAAATGGACCGCTGGGTGGACCACTACCTGGAACTGTACTCCAGGGAAAATGTTGTCACTGAGACTGCCCTCAATGCAGACCAGTCTCTGCCAGTCATGGATGAGCTGGACGTACAGCCAACAAAATCGGAACTCAGTCATGCCATTGATTCTCTAGCCAGCGGAAAAGCCCCTGGGAAGGACGGCATTACCCCTCAAATAATCAAGAGTGCCAAGCCTGCTATACTCTGAGCACTGCATGAACTGCTTTGCCTGTGCTGGGATGAGGGAGCAGTACCACAGGACATGCGCGATGCCAATATCATCACCATCTATAAGAACAATGGTGACTGCGGTGACTGCAACAACGACCGTGGAATCTCCCTGCTCAGCATAGTGGGGAAAGTCTATGCTCATGTCGCTTTAAACAGGCTCCAGAAGCTGGCTGAGTGTGTCTACCTTGAGGCATAGTGTGGCTTTCGAGCAGAGAGATCCACCATTGACGTGCTGTTCTCCCTTCGTCAGCTACAGGAGAAATGCTGTGAACAGCAGATGCCCCTCTACGTTGCTTTCATTGATCTCACCAAAGCCTTTGACCTCGTCAGCTGATGTGGTCTCTTCAGACTACCAGAAAAGATCGGATGTTCACCAAAGCTACTAAGTATCATCACCTCATTCCATGACAATATGAAAGGCACAATTCAGCATAGCGGCACCACATCAGACCCCTTTCCTATCCTGAGTGGCTTGAAACAGGGCTGTCTTCTCGCACCTACACCGTTTGGGATCTTCTTCTCCCTGTTTCTCTCACATGCATTCAAGTCTTCAAAAGAAGGAATTTTACTCCACACAAGATGAGGTCGCAGGTTGCTGAACCTTGCCCAGCTAAGAGAGAAGACCAAAGTACGGAAAGTCCTCATCAGGGAACTCTTCTTTGCTGACGATGCTGCATTAACATTTCACACTGAAGAGTGTCTGCAGAGACTCATCGACAGGTTTGCGGCTGCCTGCAACGAATTTGGCCTAACCATCAGCCTCAAGAAAACGAACATCATGGGGCAGGACGTCAGAAATGCTCCATCCATCAATTTCGGCGACCACGCTCTGGAAGTGGTTCAAGCGTTCACCTACCTAGGCTCAACTATCACCAGTAATCTGTCTCTCGATGCAGAAATCAATAGGCGCATAGGAAAGGCTGCCACTGCTATGTCAAGACTGGCCAAGGGAGTGTGGGGAAATGGCGCAATGACATGGAACACACAAGTCCGATTGTATCCCAAGCCTATGTCATCAGTACCTTGCTCTATGGCAGCGAGGCCTGGACACTGCATGTCAGCCAAGAGTGATGTCCCAATTCATTTCATCTTCGCTGCCTCCGGAGAATCCTTGGCATCAGGTGGCAGGTCCGTATCTCCAACACAGAAGTCCTCGAGGCGGCCAACATCCCCAGCTTACACACCCTACGGAATTAGCGGCGCTTGAGATGGCTTGGCCATGTGAGCCACATGAAAGATGGCAGGATCCCCAAGGACACATTGTACAGTAAGCTCGTCATTGGTATCAGACCCACCGGCCGTCTATGTCTCCGCTTTAAAGATGTCTGCAAACACGACATGAAGTCCTGTGACATTGATCACAAGTCGTGGGAGTCAGTTGCCAGCGATCGCCAGAGCTGGCGGGCAACCATAATTTCGGGGCTAAAGAGTGGCGAGTCGAAGATACTTAGCAGTTGGCAGGAAAAAAGACAGAAGCGCAAGGGGAGTGTCAATTGTGTAAAAGCCCCAGCAACCAATTTTATCTGCAGCACCTGTGGAAGAGTCTGTCACTCTAGAATTGGCCTTTATAGCCACTCCAGGCGCTGCTTCACATTGTCTCTCGAGACAAGGAGGCCAAAGAAGAAGACTGAGTTATTCTCCCTGTTCTGGTACCTTGGTAATAGACATATTCAGTGACTCTCCCTGTGGTGATACGATCATAACGGACATACTCAGTGTCTCTCCCTGTTGAGAAACTATAAAAATACACCTACTCAGTGACTGTCCCTGTGGAGATAGTATAATTACTGACGCACTCAGTGAGTCTCCCTGCAGAGATTCTGTAAGAACAGAACCGAACAGTCTCCATGTTCAGATTCTATAGTGACAGACCCACAAACTGACTCTTCCCGTGGAGATACGATAATAACAGACCCACTCTGTGACGCTCCCGGTTCAGGTCCCATAAGAACAGTCCCATCGGTGATTCTGAGGAGATAGAATAATAACAGACCCACTCATTGACTCTCCCTGTGGGGGTACTATTATAACAGACCCACTCTGTGACTCTCCCTATGGCGATACTATAATAACAAACCCACTCAGTCAGTCTCGCTGTGGAGATACTTTAATAATGATACAGACACAGTGGTTCAGTCTGTTCTCCCCGCAGCCAGTGATACAGTCATTTAGGTCAATCTGCTCTCCCGGGGATCAGTGATACAGAGACAATGGGGACAGTCTGCTCTCCCTGGGGTCAGTGTTCCAGACACAGTGGGTCAGTCTGCTCTCCCCCGGGATCAGTGATACATACCGATTGGAGTCAGTCTGCTCTCCCCCTGGGCTCAATGCTGCAGACACAATGGGGTCTATCGGCTTTCCCCTGGTCAATGATTCAGACAGAGTGGGGTCAGTCTGCTCTCCTCAGGTCAGTGATACAGACACAGTGGTGTCAGTCTGCTCTCCCCGGGGTCGATGATACAGACACAGTGGAGTCAGTCTGCTGCCCCCCTTGAGTCAGTCATGCGGGGGCAATGGGCTCGGGCCTCTCTCTCCCCTGTGTTTTGTGACACCGAGACGGAGGGGTTGGTCTGTTCTCCCCTGGTTTAGTACATTCAGTGGAGACAGTTTTCTCTGCCTGGATTCCATGAGTTAAATACCGTTGAGTCAGTCGGCTGTCCTCGGGGGTCAGTGACATTTTAACAATCATCTTTAACATCGGCTTGACAACAACTACCCAGAGCAATAAACTGATGATTAATCATCAAATTTCTCATGACGCCAAAGCGCAGATGGAGAAATTTACAGTTAATTGTCACATTTCTCAGGAAAATAATACTCAGGGGAATAAACTGCAGTTAATTTTTATATTCGACCTAACTGTTTGTCTGCAGTATGAAATATTCATTTTCATCGCTACATTGGTCTTGAGAAGCAGACACAGAGCGATGATTTTGCATAAAATAAAAGCAAAATACTGCGGATGCTGGAAATCTGAAATAAAAACAAGAAATGCTGGAACCACTCAGCAGGTCTGGCAGCATCCGTGGCATGAGAAGCAAAGTTAACGTTTCGGGTCAGTGACCCTTCTTCGGAACTGACAAATATTAAAAATGTCGCAGGTTATAAGCAAGTGAGGTGGGGTGGGGCAAGAGATAACAAAGGATGAGGTGTGGATCGGACAAGGCCACATCGCTGACAAAAAGGTCATGTAGCAAAGGCAAACAATATGTTAATGGTGTGTTGAAAGACAAAGCATTAGTACAGAAAAGGTGTTGACGGACTGAATATTGAACAGCAGCAAGTGCAAACATGAAAAAAGACAGTGGATAAGCAAACTGAACAAACTAAGATGAAATGAAATAAATGCAAAAAAAGGGTAATAAATGCAGAAAAGAAAAAGGAAGAAAGAAAAAACAACTAAAAATGAAAATAAAATGGGGGGCTGTCATGCTCTGAAATTATTGAACTCAATGTTCAGTCCGGCAGGCTGCAGTGTGCCTAATCGGTAGATGAGATGCTGTTCCTCGAGGATGATTTTGCAGTTAGTTGTTCCATATTGATGGAACGAAGTAAGCTATTTTCTATGTTAGGCTTGATAATAGTTCTCATAGCAATAACGTTCGAGATAACATTTAGATCGACAATGCACAGGTTTAAATATAAAACAGAAAGCGCCAGAGAGACAATGGAATACCTGGCAACACAAATATATAGAGAGAGACTGAGTTAAAGTTCCAGCTGCATGACCTCACATTGGAATTTTTTTCAATTCAGATTTCCAACAGCCACAGTATTTTACTTTTCTTTTAATGCCTAAATAAAATTCATTAAATATTATTAATGGAAGTTAAATTACACTTAATTGTGAAATTATCCTTGATAACTAATGCACAGAATAATACATTTACAGTTAATTGCACAATTGGAGCGGATCACTAATACACAGATCAACAAAGTTACAGTTAATTATTATATTAGATTTGATAAGGGATACACTGTTTATAATGTTATTGCTAACTGTTGCACTGCTCCTAATAACAAGTACACAACTTACAAAACTGCACAAATTATTTAATATATTGAAGATAATGCTGAATGCACAGAAGTATAAAGGTAAATCTAATTGTTCAATCGGGTTGATAAGACATACTAATGGAAATAATGTTTGAGTTAATTGTTAAATTGGAAATGATAACCAATACACAGAGGAATATGAACATACGAATATATGAATTAGGAGCATAAACAGACCATTCGGCCCATCTAGCCTGCTCCACCATTCAATAAGATCATGGCTGCTCTGTTAGTGTCTCAAAATCCACACTCCCATCTACCTGCGATAACATTTGATTCTCTTGCCTAACAAGAATTATCTACCCCGCCTTAAAATTATTCAATGACCCCGCTTTCAACACCTTCTGAGGCAGAGCGTTCCAAAGTTGCACAACGCTCTGCGAGAAAAAAAAAATCTCCACATCTCTGTCCGAAAAGGGCACCCCTAATTTTAAAACAGTGCCCCCTAGGTCCATGTTCGATGTTCTAGGTCTGGTCTCGCCCACAGAGGAAACATTGTTTCCACAGCCTCCTTGTCAAGGCCGTTCAGGATCCTATGTACTTCAATCAATTCTCCCCTCACTCTTCTAAACTCTAGTGAAAACAAGCCTAGTCTGCCAAACCTTTACTCATAAGGCAACCCGCTTATTCCAGGTATCTATCCAGTAAAGCTCCTCTCAACTGACTCTAACACATTTACATCTTGCCTTAAATAGGAAGACCAAAACTGCAGACAATATTCGAGATGTGGTCTCAACAATGCCTTGTATAACTGAAGCATAACATTCTTACTTTTATTTTAAATTTCCTTTGTAATAAAGGATAGCATTCCATTAGCCTTCTTTATTGCTTGCTTTACCTGCATACTACCTTTCTGTGACTCCTGCACTAGAACACCGAGGTCCCTCTGCACCTTGGATTTCTGCAGTCATTCTCCGTTTAAGTAATACTCTGCTTTGTCTTTATTCTTCCTGCCAAAGTGAACAATTTCAAATGAAGTTGCAGTTATTCATCACATTGAACATGATAGATAGCACACTTGCTGTGTTGGGCTTGATTTTTAAAAAACATCATGGTATAAAGACTATATTTAGTTATGAAATTGAAATTGAGAAAATACACAGGGGAAGAAATTTGCATTGGAAGTTCATTTGGGTTTTATGGCAATTCACAGCAGAATAAAGTGGAAGTAAATTATTCAAATGCTTATAACTAATACATTAGCTAATAGAATTAGTTAATTGTTAAATGGTTCTTGATAACCGGTGTATGGGTTAAAAACTACAGCTGCTTGTTAATTTGGAAATAACAAAGCAGGCATAGGTTTGTTGTGATAAAATTGAATTATGTTTAATGGTTAAATTGGTCATGATAATTCATACACAAAGAAATAAAATTACAGGCAAATGACAAATTAGCCTTGATCACTGATACACAGTGAAATAAAGTTCCAGTTCTTGCTAAATTGCGCTTGATAACTCATATACAGGCTATCTAGTTGCAGTTAATTATTATACAGTGTTTGATAATAATTCACAAGTGAGTAATTTACAATTAATTGTTTAAGTGTACATGATAACCAATGTACAAGGGAAGAAAGGGACAAGTAATTGTAATATTGGACCAGATCTCTGGTACACAGGATATATAGTTGCCGTTAATTAGATTAGAGATACAGCACTGAAACAGGCCCTTCGGCCCACCGAGTCTGTGCCGAACATCAACCACCCATTTATACTAATCCTACACTAATCCCATATCCCCACCTGTCCCTATATTTCCCGACCACCTACCTATACGAGTGACAATTTATAATGGCCAATTTACCTATCAACCTGCAAGTCTTTTGGCTTGTGGGAGGAAACCGGAGCACCCGAAGAAAACCCACGCAGACACAGGGAGAACTTGCAAACTCCACACAGGCAGTACCTGGAATCGAACCCGGGTCTCTGGAGCTGTGAGGCTGCGGTGCTAACCACTGCGCCACTGTGCCGCAATGTAACAAAAGCACGAGATAATAAAATCATTCATTTAATTGGTCGGGATTAGAATATATGGGTTAAAAACATCACTGCAATGCCAAATTGGACATGGAAGCTAATGAACCATTTAAGGATATTACAGTTATTATATTTATTTAACAGCACCTAAGGGAAAAAAAATATCGCAATTTAAATCTGATATGGCAATTGTTATACTGGTGCCTAAATTTAACGTCATTGATGTATTCGGTTTGATAACAATATACAGGAAATTGATTGGCAAATGAAATATTCAATTGGGTATGGTAACCAATGCAGAATTTTGTCGCAGTAGAATTACACATGGTAACTCATACACAGGGGAATAGGGTTATTGTCAGTTGTTTAATCAGACATAATAATCAATACACAGGGGAACAAAGTCAGAATTAATTATTTAATTTGACCTGAGAAGTAATTCACAAGGAATAGCGTTGTCACCAATTGTTAAATTGGACCTGATAACTAGTACAGGGTATAAAAATTACAGTTAATAAGTACATTTGGCCAGATAGACTGTATGTAGAGGTATAAAATTACTGTCCCTTTTTTCAATTGAAAATAACAAATACACTGGGGCAAATGCCATTAGTTAATTGTTCAGTTGTTCATAATAACCCTTGTCTGGGGTATAAGGCTATAGTCACCTGTTAATTTGGACACAATAGCTAATAAACGGCTTAACAGAGTTACAGTTAATTAGAAAATTGAACATCTTAAACAATACATGGGGAAAATACATTATTTATATTTGATATGATAAATTATGCAAGGGTCAAACAACGACAGTGAATTGTTATATTGGATTATGATCAAAGGAAGGTGAATAAGCTGGTGCACCATTTCATGGTTAATTGTTCAATTGTTATACACGAATGAAAGGTGTTAATTCTTATACGGATCGAAATAATGACTGAACACGAGTACAACACGATAGGTAATTGCTAAATTTGGCTTGACAAGCAATAAAATTCGGAATAAATTTACAGTTAAGTGTTAAAGTGGACACGATGACGAACATGCAGGAAAGAGGATAGACAGTAAATTGTTATATTGTGCTACATAACCACATGCAAGGGAATAAAGTTGCAATTATTTCTTAAATGGGCCTTGATAACCGATACACAATGGAATAAATTTGCAAGTAGTGTTGCATTGTGCTTGATAACTCGTGTACAGCTAATCAAGCAGCGGTTAATTGATAGATTGAGATCCCGAACCAATACACGGGAAAGAGGGTTACCATTAATTACAAAATTGGACCTCATAACTAATGTACAGAGCATAAGTTTACAATAAGTGGTTTATTGTGCCTGATAACTAATGAACAGGGAATAACGTTGCAGTAGATTATTGTACGAGGATAGATGCAATGCAAGTGGGAATAAGCTTACTGTTAATGGCATAATTGCAAAATGACTGGTACACATGAAAATAAGGTTACAATACTGGCATATACCCGGCAATGTGCAAAATTGCTCAGCTCTGTCCTGTACACAAAAAGCAGGACAAGTCCAACCCGGACAATTGCCGCCTCATCAGTCTACTCTCAATCATAAGTAAAGTGATGGAAGGTGTCATCGACAGTGCTATCAATCGGGAATTACTTAGCAATAAGCTGCTGAGTGATGCTCAGTTTGGGTTCCGTCAGGGCCACTCAGCTCCTGACCTCATTACATCCTTGGTTCAAACATGGACAAAAGAGCAGAACTCAAGAGATGAGATGAGAGTGACTGCCCTTGACATCAAGGCAGCATCTCGAGTCACCAAAACAGGACCTTCGGCCCACCGAGTCCGTGCCGACCATCAACCACCCATTTTATACTGACCTTACATTAATCCCTTAATTCTCCTTCTACCTACCTATTCCAGGGTACTTTTTATAATCGGTAATTTACCTTTAATCCCACAAGTTTTGGCATGTGGAAGGAAAGCAGAGCACCCAGAGAAAACCCACAAAGTCACAGAGAGAACTTGCAGCCTCCGCCGTGGCAGTACCCAGAACTGAACCCGGCTGGTTGGAGTTGTGAGGCTGCCGTGCTAACCACTGTGTCACTGTGCCGTCATTCGGTGGCCGATGGCATCAAGGAGCTCTGGCTAAGCTGGAGTCACTGGGAATCGGGGGAAACGCTTCCCTGGTTGGAGTTGTACCTGACACAAAGGAAGGTAGGTGTCAATCATCTCAGTTCCAGGGCATCACTGCAGGAGTTCCTTAAGGTAGTGTCCTAGGCCTAAGCATAATCAATGACCTTCCTCCAATCATAAGGTCAGAAGTGGGGATGTTTGCTGATGATTGCACAATGTTCAGCACCATTCGTGACTCCTCACATACTGAAGCAGTCCGTGCAGAAATGCAGCAAGACCTGGACAATATCCAGGCTTGGGCTGATAAGTGGCAAATAACATTCACGCCACACATGTGCCAGGCAAAAGCCATCTCCACCAAGAGAAAATATAACCATGTCACCTTGACATTCAATGAATTTCTGATCGCTGAATCCCCCACTATCAACATCCTGGGATTACCATCGACCAGAAACTGAACTGGCTGCAAGAGCAGGTCAGAAGCTAGGACTTCTGTGGCGAGTAACTTACCTCCTGACTCGCCAAAGCCTGTCCGCCATCAACAAGGCACAAGTCAGGACTGTGATGGAATACTCTCCACTAGCCTGGATGGGTGCAGCTCCAACAACATTCAAGAAGTTCCACACCATCCAGGACAAAGTAGCCCACTTGATTGGTACCCCATCCATCAACATTTCCCCTCTCCAACACCGACACACAGTGGCAGTAGTGTGTACCATCTACAAGATGCACTGCAGCAACGTCACCAAGGCTCCTTAGACAACACCTTCTAAACCTGCGACCTCTACCAACTAGAAGGAAAAGGGCAGCAAATGCATGGGAACATCACCACCTGCAAGTCTCCCTCCAAGTTACACACCATCCTGACCTGGAACTATATCACTGTTCCTTCACTGTCGCTGAGTCAAAATTCTGGAACTCTCTTCCGAACAGCACTGTGGGTGTGCCTAGCCCACATGTACTGCAGCGGTTCAAGAAGACAGCTCACCAACACCTTCTCGAGGTCAATTAATTTTGGGAATTAAATTCTGGCCTAGCCAGCAATGAACTTAAAAAAATATTGGTTTACTCGGACACGATACACCATTGTTGAATTCAGCTTAATAACTAATATACATGACCTAAAGTTATTGCGAATTCTAACATTGGGTTTCATAACAGTTTAAGGGGAATTATGTTACAATTAGTTACCACTTTCGACTTGGTAACTGATACACAGTGGAATACAGTCCCAGTGATTGTTTACTCAGGATTGCCAGCTCATACACAGGGTATAAAGTTACTGTTAATTGTTTTATTTCATTTGATAACAATTAACAGGGGAGTAAGTAACATATAAGAAAACAGGCTCGCTCCTGGAGGTTACTTTAATGAGAAACACTACATGTTCTTCAGTCATTGGAAAGTACAAAGAGGCAACATGTGAGCATGAAGTGTGTTTCACAGTAATTTAAAAAAAAACACTACTTTCCTTGATTGGAACTCGTGGCTGGAGGCTTCGAGAGGCTTAGTAATCTTCTCCTATCAGCAAGTGTGGGCCCAGTTAATCCCATGTGCATCTATGCTGTAAAATTCGCCTCCCTCCAAGACATCGAGGATCAACTGGATGAGACACTTGAAGCTGCCATCAGGAGTATTCCCAAAACCCTGGGACTGTATCTTCAAGGGGAGTTCAACGAAAGGGTGGGTACCGACTCTTGACCAACGTGAATAGTGTACCAGGGGAATAGAAAGACGAACGGAAATGGACAGAATTTATTACAGTTATACTGACACCACGGACCCTTTGTGACAAAAAGCTACTCAGATCAACCGTGCTAAATGATGTGCTGACAGCATCTGAGAACATTTTCATGGCACCGGGGAGATCTTATCATCACAAGACTTATCACCCTCAACAGTGCCCTCATCACTCGCAGATATCAATGTGCTGACGATGACACTGATAATTCCCTGGTGTGTATCAAGGCCAAGCTTCATCCCAGGAAGCTTTACCCATCAAAGAAGATCAACATTTTCCGAACCACTGAACCAAAACGCTCCCAGGAGTTCCGAAACATTCTTTATGAGGCTCTTTCAGAGAACAACACCACAGTTCTGAGTGTGGTGTCGAAATAGGATCATCTGAACGTCACCATCTGTTACTCTGCACTCACTGTGTATGGAAAAGAGATCAGAGGAAGGCTGACTGCTTTGAGACTTATTGGACTGAAATGGAGACAGTGACTGTAATTAAAATGAAAACCTCCATGAACTACAAGCGTATTGCCAACAACAACAAAAAATGCTAGATCCTCTCAGAGCTGCCAGGAATAATTCTTAGCAGCCTGCCGGCACTGCGCCAATAAATACTGGTTGAATCTGCAACAACACACAATCTGCTGCTGACTCCAGGAATGCTAGAGGGGTGTATGAAGGAATTAACAAAGCAATGGGGCCAGCAGTAACTAAAACAGCTCCATTTAGATAAATACAGTGGTAATTATCACTGAATCTGGAAAGCAGATGGAAAGGTGTGTTGGGCATTATCGCAAACTCTGTGCAACTGACGACGCTGTCACTGAAGTAGCTCTCAGTGTTATTCAAGACCCCTGTTATGCAGGAGCCTCACAGCGAGACTTGGTGAGGACTGGACATGTACAGCAGTGTTTTTGATCAGTTGACATTGATGGCAGGTGGGGATTGCCTGGCCAGTCAGGAGTGAAATGGAGGAATGGAGTCAGGAGGTGAGTTTATCCATTTTGATAGAAGGAATAGATGTGCAGAGTATTTCTTAAATGGTAAGAGATTAGAAAGTGTAGGTGCACAAAGGGACCTGGGTGTCCTCGTCAATAAGTCACTGAAAGTTAAGAGGCAGGTGCAGCCAGCAATTGGGAAGGCTACTGGTATGTTAGCTTTTATCACGGGAGGAGTAGTGAAGTCTTGCTTCAATTGTATCGAAGCTTGGTGAGACTGCACATGGAGTTTAGAACCAGGGGACACAACTCAAAGGAAGGGGGAAGTCACTTCGGACAGAGGTGAGGAGAAATTTCTATTCTCAGAGGGTTCTGAATCTTTGGAATTCTCTACTCCAGAGAGCTGTGGAAGCTCAGTCATTGAGTATTTTTAAAGCAGAGATTGAAAGATTTCTAAATACAAATAACATAAAGGGATATGAGGATCGCATGTGCAAAAGACGTCAAATTGAATGATTAGCCATGTAATTTTCTTTGTTCTTTGTTCTTTTTTCTATGATCGTATTGAATGGTGGAGCAGGTTCGATGGGCTAAATGGCCTAATGTTCCTATGCTCCTATTCACAAATTCACAGATTTACAGATTTGTTTCAGTGTCGAAGGATGCCATTCGGCTCATCATGTCTGCACTGGCTTTCTGAAAGAGTGATTCCCTCAGTCCCATTCCCCTGCATTCTCTCTGTGACCCTGCACAGTTTTCATTTTCTTTCCTCTGCCTGTCTAATTCCTTTTGAATTCTTCAATGGAAATATACTCCACCACTTTCTCAGGCAGCGTGTTCCAGACCTTAACCACTCGCTGTGTGAAAAAGCTTTTTTTTGTGTCACTTTTGCTTCTCTTACCAAATTATTTAAATTTTTGGACTCTCGTTCCCGATCCTTTCACGAGGTGGAACTGTTTCTCTCTATCTACTCTTTACAGACCTCTCATGATTTTAAACAGCTCTATTAAGTCACATCTCAGCCTTCTGTTCTCCAAGGAAAACAGCCCTAACTTCTTCAATCTATCTTCAGAACTGAAATTCCTCAACCCTGGAGCCATTCTCGTGAATTCTCGTGCACTGTCTCCAATGCCCTCACATCTTTCTTCAAGTGCGGCACCGAGAATTGGACACAATACTAAAGCTGAAGCTGAACTAGTGTCTTATACAAGTTCAATATACCTTTCCTGCTCTCATACTCTAGGCCACCTATTAATAAAACCCAAGATACTGTCTTGCAGTCATAGAGTTATAGAGCTCAGAAACAGGTCCTTCAGCCCATCGTATCTGTGCTGGCCATCAAGCACCCATCTATTCTAATCCCATTTTCCAGCACTTGGCCCGCAGCCTTGTATGCTATGGCATTTCAAGCGATCATCTAAATACTTCTCAGATGTTGTGAGGGCTCCTACCGCTCCCACTCTTTCAGGCAGTGTTCCAGATCACAACCACCCTCTGGGTGAAATTTCTTTTCTTCAAATCCCCACTAAACATCCTGCCCCTTACCTTAAATTTATAACCCCTGGTTATTGACGCCTCTACTAAGTGAAAAAAGTTTCTTCCAACCTATCCTATCAAGGCTACTCATAAATGTATATACCATCACCATCTCCATCTGCTGGTGTCCCTGTCTCACTGCAGCTTTTTCCCTCTCTCATCATCTCCATCTGCTGGTGTCCCTGTCTCAATACAGTTACTGCCCCTTCTCTCCCTCGCCATCTGCTGGTGTCCCTGTCTCACTGCAGTTACTGCTCCCTCACACAATTGCCATCTGCTTGTGTCGCTGTTCCACTGCAGTTACTGCCCAATCGCACCATCTCCATCTGCTGCTGTCCCTGCGTCATTGCAGGTATTGGTCGAACTCAAAGACAACATCTGCTGGTCTCCCTCTCTCACTGCAGTTACTGTCGGCTCCAACCACCTCCATCTGCAGGCGCCCCTGTCTCCCGACAGTAAGTATCTCTTCTCACCATCTCCATCTGCTGGTGCCCCTGTCTCAAGGCAGTTTTGCGATCTCTTACCATCTCAATCTGCTGGTTTCCCAGTCTGATTTCAATTACTGCCCCCTCTCTCCATCTCCATCTGCTAGGCTCCCTGTTAAACTGCTGGTGTCCCGGTCTCCCGACAGCAACAATCTCCTCCCACCATCTGCATCTGCTGGTGTCCCTGTCTCATTGCAGTTACTGCTCCGTCTCGCCAGCTCCATCAGCTGGTGTCCCCATCTTATTGCAGTTACTGTCCCCTCTCTCAAAGCTCCACCGTAATAGATCAGATTATCACTGAAATATAATCTAATATTTAGAGTTAAAATCATTTCTGTGCTTTGTGCTATGAATATAAAATGTATTTTCTGTCTTGTGGCGAATGTAGGGAATGGAATATGAAATGGGATTTAGTTCCAAATCATTTATATTTACTACAAAGATCCCTGTGGAACACCACTAGTCACATCCCTCCATTCAGAAAAGCACCCTTCCACTGCTACCCTCTGTCTTCTATGACAGAGCCAGTTCTGTATCCATCTTGCCAGCTCACCTCTGATCCCGTGTGACTTCACCTTTTGTGCCAGTCTGCCATGAGGGACCTTGTCAAAGGCTTTACTAAAGTCCATATAGATAACATCCACTGCCCATTCTTCATTAATCATCTTTGTCGTTTCTTCAAAAAACGCACTCAAATTAGTAAGACACGACCTCCCCTTCACAAAACCATGCTGCCTTTCGCTAATAAGTCCATTTGTTCCAAATGGGAGTAAATCCTGTCCCGAAGAATCCTCTCTAATAATTTCCCTACCACTGATGTAAGGCTCACCGGCCTATAATTTCCTGGATTATCCTTGCTACCCTTCTTAAACAAAGGAACAACATTGGCTATTCTCCAGCCCTCTGGGACCTCACCTGTAGCCAATGAGAATGCAAGATTTCTGTCAAGGCCCCAGCTATTTCTTCCCTTGCCTCCCTTAGTATTATGGGGTAGATCCCATCAGGCCCTGGGGACTTATCTACCTTAATACTTTGCAAGACACCGAACACCTCCTCCTTTTTGATAATGAGATGACTGAGACTATCTACACTCCCTTCCCTAGGCTCATCATCCACCAAGTCCTTCTCTTTGGTGAATACTGATGCAATGTACTCATTCAGTACCTCGCCCATTTCCTCTGGCTCCACACATAGATTCCCTTCTCTGTCCTTGAGCGGGCCAACCCTTTCCCTAGTTACCCTCTTGTTCTTTATATATGTATAAATAGCCTTGGGATTTTCCTTAATCCTGTTTGCCAATGACTTTTCATGACCCTTCTTAGCCCTTCTGACTCCTTGCTTAGGTTCCTTTCTACTGTCTTTATATTCCTCAAGGGATTCGTCTGTTCCTAGCCTTCCAGCCCTGATGAGTGCTTCCTTCTTCATTTTGACTAGGCTCACAATATCCCTCGTTATCCAAGGTTCCCGAAACTTTCCAAACTTATCCTTCTTCCTCACAGGAACATTATAGTTCTGGATTCTTATTAACTGACGTTTGAAAGGCTCCCACATGTCAGATGTTGATTTACCCTCAAATAGCCGCCTCAATCTAAATTCTTCAGTTCCTGCCTAATATTGTTATAATTAGTTTCCCCCAATTTAGCACCTTCACCCGAGGACTACTCTTATCCTTATCCGCAATTATCTTAAAACTTGTGGAATTATGGTCACTGTTCCCTAAATGCTCCCCCACTGAAACTTCGACCACCTGCCCAGGCTCATTCCCCAATACCAGGTCCAGTATGGCCCGATCCCTAGCTGTACTATCTACATACTGTTTCAAGAAGCCTTCCTGGATGCTCCTTACAAATTCTGCCCCATCTAAGCCCCTAGCACTAACTAAGTTCCAATCAGTATAAGGGAAGTTAAAATCACCCACCACAGCAACCCTGTTACCTTTACATCTTTCCAAAATCTGTCCACATATCTGCTCCTCTACCTCCTGCTGGCTGTTGGGAGGCCTGTAGAAAACCCTCAACATTGTGACTGCACCCTTCCTATTCCTGAGCTCCACCCATTTGCCTCGCTGCACGTCCCCTCCGAGGTGTCCTCCCGCAGTACAGCTGTGATATTCTCCTGAACAAGTAATGTAACTCCCCCACGCCTTTTACATCCCCCTCTTTCCCGCCTGTAGCTTCTAAATCCGGGAACATTTAGCTGCCCATCCTGTCCTTCCCTCAATCAAGTCTCTGTAATAGCAACAACATCATAGATCCAATTACTAAGGCAAGCTCTAAGTTCATCTGCCTTGCCTGTTATACTTCTCGCATTGAATATAATATACTGGATGGATATTACAATTATGAGAGGCGTAACATTCATTTTCCATATTATTGTTTTAATCTTGTTGACTCCTGGCTTTTCTATTGTTAAATGTCGCTGATCTGCCTGTAGTGTACCCTGAATCCAGGGACAAAAGCAATTCTGGTTCACTCTGTTCCTGCCTTTTCCCAATTAAAATATGAAATTTGAGTCCTTGATTCGGGACCACATTCAGGTTTGCAGCCTAAAAACTATTGTGGGTGATATTAGGTTACAGACACTGTACACGTCCATTGGGGAGGCAGTCACGGAATCATAATAACAGTGGACTAGCAACCCAGAGCCCCAATGACTTCGCCCACAGCCCAAAACCTAAAAGCTTGCGGACAGGGTTCAAATACCACCATGACTGCTGCTGTAACTTAAATTCAATTAATTAACAAAAGTCTGCAATTGAAAACTATTCTATTTAAATGTGCCATGAAATAATCATCGATTGCTGTAAAAACCCATTTGTTTCGCTCAATACTTTTGGGAAGGAAATCTAACATCCTTACCTGGTATGGCCTACATGTGGCTCCAGACCCAGAGCAATGCGGCTGACTCTTAACTGACGTCTGAAACGGCCCAGCAAGTTGTCAAAGACAACAAATGATGAGCTTTTCAGCAGAGCCCACATCACATGAAAGAATAAAAGACAATCTTCTCTCTGCTATTTCACTGTAGATATTTACCTGTTTATTTTACTGTGGTTAATGCCTCTGGGAAAATTAGAATTTTGCCAACTCCTTACTCCTTTCCTCTAGTTCACCTCTGACCGGAGACTCATATTCCACATTCGTTCACTATCAACTGCTCCAAATACCTGCTTCCATGTCCAACCCTCGTCAAGTCCAGCTCGCCAACATCTTCAGCCTAACTGACCTGCATTGGATCCCAGTCCTCTAAGTACTTCAATTTATAATTCTTCCCATGGATTAAAAATTTTCCATGTCCTCACCACTCCTCATCTCCAGTCACTGCTCCAAACATGCAGCAAATCCATCCGTGATCTTACCATACCTCTGTCATTGGTAACTTTCAGTGGAACTGCCCCCGCCTGGTTCCAATATTACGGATCTGATTGTAACCAGAGCATCTCCAGCCATGGCCTCTCTTCCCACACCAGCACTGTTACCTCTGGAATCAATCCATTCTTGCTCCCTCCTCTTCCGCATCTACACACTGCCCGCTGGCGACAATATCTACAGATATGGGGTTCGCTTCCACATGGGTGCTGACAACCCCCATTTCCAGCTCTCCATCGTCTCTCTCGACCCTCCACTGCCTCTGTTTTATCAGACTCTAGCAGTCTGTTTCCCATGAGCTGCAATTTCCTCCAATTATACATGGGGCAGAGTGAAGCATCCACCTTTGGCTCTACCACAAACTCCAAACCCTTTCCATTGATTCCATCGTCATTCTTAGCTGTTGCATCAGGCTGAATATGATGTTGTGTAAAATACGATCCCTATTCATCCCTGACCTGAGCTTCTGACTTCATATTGGATTCAGCAGAAATGACGCCACTTTCACCCCCCGAACATCTTTGTCCTCTGCCCCTGCCTCAGCACATTAGGCACTGAAAACGCTCAATCACTCATCTGTGTAGGATTATTAGGTTACTACAATCTACTAACCAGTGTACTAATTGTTAAAATCTAGATATCATAAACTAACAATTGATTTTTTGTTATAAACTAACATTTAGCTTTATTAGAACCCTTCCTTGTAGTCTGGTAAAGTGGGGAAACTTGAGAAATAGGGCACAGTAGAGACAAGATATCAAGTTATACGGATTCTGGGAGATTATGTCATGTTTTGAAATGCTTATTTGCAAAAGGGTGAGACCATGAGAGCAGACAGTGGAAACAGCATCGATCTAGATTTGTCTCTTACTCAGATAAGGAAACTAGAAATGTAAGAGCATTGGGTAAAGTAATCAACACAACACTTGTGAAAATTGGAACGTTTAGCAACCATCAGATCATGATCCTTGGTTGGTTAAAAAAGACATCCTTTAATACAAAACTAGTCACTGATTTGCAGAGGGGATAGTTAACTGGAAAGCTGCCAGGATAAAAGAAGTCCTGTCTTTGACACTGTACGGCAGAGAATTTGAGAACAACAGGAGACCAGAGAAAGCTAGACTTACCAAAAACTTGAAGACCAAACGCTGCAAGAAAAAGAGTTATGCGCTCTGTTTTCCAGTCTCAAATATGGGTAGGATCTGTGTTAGACTGTTAATTATTGCCTGAGCTTGTGACTATGGTTTATCTTAAAACTGAACTAACTTGTCTTTGCCTTTATCTCAATTAAGTCGATTCACAACAAGCTTTGTGCTGCCAAATCTGTTTTCACCTTAGAAGGGGGTTATCAACCACCATCTTCTCGAATCTTACATTCTGAGACTTGGCACATTCCAAACACTTTTGGGAAGAATGGAAGGATCTCTGGATCGCGAGACTGGCCAACACAGGTTTTGAGAGGGAACCCGCTTTAGGAGGGTGTGGCGACCTTAATGTACCCAAAGGCATTTACACGAGAATATGTAATGCAAATTAATAAAGTCATGTCTTATAAAGATGTTAAATGGGTCTTCGAGGAGAAATACGAAGAAGTTATAGCGTTGATTAAAGATAAGACAAATAAGCAAAAGTTCAAGATGGACAAGACAAAAAACAAACCTTCTTTCTTACAGGATTTACAGTAATTTGGGGAGGTATGGCGTAGTGGTAATCTCACTGAACTAGTAATCCAGAGCTCAGGCTAATGCTCATGGGCCATGGGTTCGAATCCCAAGGCAGATGGTGCAATTTGAATTCAATTCATAAACCTGGAATTAAAAAGAAATTAGTGTAATGGTGACCATGAAGCATTTTTGAGTGATGTTAAAACTCATTTCGTGCACGGATGTCCCTTTAGGGAAAGAAATCTGCTACTCTTACCTTGTCTGGCCTACATTATATTTATTCGTTTGTTGGATGTGAGCATCATTGGCTCGGCTAGCATTTATTTCACATCCCTAATTGCTCTTGCACTGAGTCATTAGATAGGCAATTTTAAAGAGCACTTAAGTGGCGACCATATTGCTGTGGATCAGGAGTCACATGTAGGCCATACCAGGATATTTTCTTCTCTAGTGGACATCACTAAAAACAAAACAAAGTAATTCATGACAACGCTACTTAATCGTACACGTCATCAGGATGCGCCGCGGTGCGCACATGCGCAGACGGTCTCATGCCCCCTGCGCATGCGCTGCGGTCTGGCTTACCAGGACCGCTTTGCGCAGACGACGCGGTACGCGCATGCGCACACAGTCTCTTCATCACTGCGCATGCGCTGCGGTACTGCCTGCCATCACTGTTGTGCGCATGCGCAGTTGACGTCATCGCGTTATTTCGTCTTCCTCGCCGACGCGCCAGTTTGTCCTCTGCGCATGCGTCAAAGCTTCGGCGCGACTTTTTGAAAGTGGAAGGAGGGGAGGTTTCGCCGGGCATTTTCTCGCATTTTATCTGAATTATTTATTCGTTTTGGAGACGTGCTTCATTTTTATTTGACACAGGAGATTGTTCCAAGGTAAGTTGCTCTGCCTTTGTAAGTTGCTCTGAAAACATTTCCATTGTCTGGGCCACCGCATGTTCTCCAGTCCATGTTGTGAGTTGCTCTGAAAACATTTCCATTGTCTGGGCCACCGCATGCTCTCCAGTCCCTGTTGTGAGTTGCTCGGAAAACATTTCCATTGTCTGGGCCACCGCATGTAGCAGGATGAAGGCACAGTGACTGTGATTTCTGGCGCCAAACAGTACACACTGTAGATACATGATGGCCCGGCTACCTGCAGCTGCATCTTCTCCATTCAGACTTTGTTGCCTGGCAAACATGCTGTTGTTGTGCAGAGGCATCTGGGTCTGCCCTTGGACAGGCTCGCTTCCAATTGTCGCTGGCATGCATCTCAGACACCAACGATGACAGGCATGGCTGCTGCCATTGTGATTGCAGAGGAACAGCCAAGGCCCCTCAGCCACAATGAAAACTACCGCTTGCTTTCAGATCAATTGTACCAGCTACAACAGGCCGTTCTGCAGAGTGGAACGGCAGCATTCATGAGGAGACTGGACTGGCTGCGGAAACAGACTCTCCGCTGGCAGCCAGGACTGGCTGATGAGATGGAGCCATTTACTATGCCCAACAATTGCCCGGAAGCACCTTCGGATGGAGGTGGCCGCGTGCTGGACATCAGTCACGTGTCACAAACCCTGGATCCCGAGCGTCTCATCCCCTGGCCTAATGAACTGATGGACCATACATATGCCTGCCTGTTCAAATCTCCACTTCCCCTACCTGCGGTACCCTCTCCTTGCTGCTCAGTTACACAGTCACCTGCTCCTACACCCATCAGGGCAGTGCTCATGGGCACACAGTTACCTGCTCCTACACCCATCAGGGCAGTGCTCATGGGCACACAGTTACCTGCTCCGACACCCATCAGGGCAGTGCTCATGGACACACAGCCACCTGTTTCCCCATCCGACGTTGAAACAACCATGCAGAGCCTTGTGAGACTCCGCAATTGCCAGTTGCTGCCTGTCAAGCAGAGAGGGCGTCCAAAGGGGTCAAGCACTTGGGGAACATCCAGCAAGAAGAGACTGAGCACTAAAAGAAACAAGCATGCCGTGTCCAGTGGTAGCAGAAATGTGAATGCTCTTGCTGTGAACGCAACTGGTGATAGTCGTAGGCAGGATTAAATGGGAATGGATGGAAAGACGCACGAGTAACATAACCACTGGCAGGGAACTGCTGGGCTAAATGGCCAGCTTTATGTTCATAGCCCAAAAGAAATGTGCTTCTTTTCCAGCACCCTCACATCATTCATGTTTTTCCTGAGAGCAGCATTGAACCATCACGAGATAGGGGCAGTAACATCATCCTGCCTCCTACAGCTGAGGTGGGTACTAAGTGATTCATTGGCGGTGTTATCAGTACATGCCTTTACCGCAGAACACAAAGCATGCTCAACAGTAATTTCATTGGAGGGAGGGAAGCTCTGACACTGATGTACTTTCCTTATTTTCTTTCATGTAAAACGTGCCCTTGAGAAAACAATCCTTGACACTTAAGGACGGCATTCAAGCAAAGGTGGCAGTGCGGGAGAGGACGCAAGGATATGCTGATTCCTGCATCTGAGGTGGGTAATAAGTGCTTCATTGGCGACGTTATCAATTGGTGCCTTCACTGCAGAACTTAAAAAGGTGTGCACAACAGTAATTTCAGTGGATGGAGGGAGGCAAGCTCTGACTCTGATTTGCTTTTCTTCTATCCATGTAAAACATGCCGTCGAGAAAACAATCCTTGAGACTTAAGGTCAGCATTCAAGCAACGAAGGCAACTGGATCATGCTGCGGAGCTCGTCACGATGTGGAAAGGAACATTGCATTTATGGATGAATTGGGAATGCACATTGGAATGCGCTTGGGGAACATTCACCAAGAATGGACTGAGCTCAGACTCTTGTGACTTTGCCTTCTTTACATGGACAATACAGTAGTGGAAGAGAAAGCCAAGCGTTTATTCACCACAAGGCTCTCCAGGAACAATCTCTTTAGCTGTGCATAGCAGAGACTCGGCCTGTCTGTCTAACGGGAATGCTGGACACAACACTCATGTATCCATGCACAGCAGTTCCTCGGATACTTAATGAACTTAATAAAACTTTTCAATAATTAAACACAGAATTGTTGAGGTTTTGTTTTGCATGCTATTTCCCCGACTTTGCAACTGCACTTCAGATATTCAACTATAGTGGGGGTGGGGTAGGGGGAGGGGTGGGTGAAGAGGGGGAGGGGTGGGGAGAGCGGGGAGGGGTGGGGAGAGGGAGTATGCAAAATGCAGGGACCAAACAGTTGCAATGCCTGAAGAACTGTGGAGAAGTAGAGAAAGCAACTGGGTAGGGGAGAAAGCAACTGGATTGGGCATCCGCAGCTGGAGGGAACGGCTGAATGGAGAGGGCCGGAAGCGAGAGGCCTCAGAGAGCCGCGGGGAGCGAGCGTGTGAAGACCTTGGTGTCACCGGGTCCAGGCACTGGCCAGTAAGTCTTTTGCTGTTGTGTTAATGGCGCATGCACTGAAAAAGGCACTCCTCTTCCGTTCCGCTGCTCCCCTCCCATTCTCTCCCCTTCCTCCCTCTCCCCCCAGCTTTCTCCCTCCCCCCTTCCTTACCCCTCCCTCTCCCTCTTTCTCCCCCCCTTTCTCTCCCCCTCCCCCTCTTTCTCTCCCCCTCTCCCTCTTTCTCTCCCCCTCTCCCCCTTCCTCTTTCTCTCCCCCTCTCCCTCTTTCTCTCCCCCTCCCCCTGCCCCTTTCTCTCCCCCTCCCCCTCTCCCTCTTTCTCTCCCCCTCTCCCTCTTTCTCCCCCTCTCCCTCTTTCTCCCCCTCTCCCCCTCCCTCTTTCTCCCCTCCCTCTCCCTCTTTCTCACCTCCCCCTCCCTCTTTCTCTCCCTCTCCCTCTTTCTTCCCCCTCCCTCTCCCTCTTTCTCCCCTCTCCCTCTTTCTCCCCTCCCTCTTTCTCCCCCTCCCTCTCCCTCTTTCTCCCCCCTCCCCGTCCCTCTTTCCCCCTCCCTCTCCCTCTTTCTCCCCCCTCCCTCTCCTGCTTTCTACCCCCTCCCCCTCCCTCTCCCTCTTTCTCCCCCCTCCCTCTCCCTCTTTCTCCCCCCTCCCTCTCCCTCTTTCTCCACCCCTCCCTCTCCCTCTTTCTCCCCCCTCCCCCTCCCTCTTTCTCCCCCCTCCCTCTTCCTCTCCCTCCCCCCCCTCGCCCGCCGGCACCGCCATCGCTGGTCTCCCCGCGATGCTGTCCCCGGCCCCCACGCAGCTCTCCCCGGCCCGCTCCACTCTCTCACTCCGGCCATTGAATTCTGCCACGTGTTTTTCAGGTTTCATCTCTGTGATTCTTTGAGCAGCGCCATCTTTCGTCCTGGCAGCTGCCACAGTCGCAAGTTGTGACGTTTTCGTGGCACATGCTGTATTTGCGCATGTGCCAAAACAGCGCCACCTACCGATCGCGTTGTCAACAATTGCGGTCTTAAAGATATGACAGCTCAGTATTTCATCCAGGACCTGTATTTAAATTTGTGACAGCTCAGTATTTTCTCAAGGCCCTGTGTTTACAGTTGTGACAGCTAAGTATTTTCTCACGGCCCTGTGTTTAAAGTTGTGACAGTTTAGTATTTCCCCCAGGACCCTTTTTTAAAGTTATGACAGCTCAGTATTTCATCCAAGACCTGTGTTTAAATTTGTGACAGCTCAGTATTTCATCCAAGACCTGTGTTTAAATTTGTGACAGCTCAGTATTTCATCCAGGACCTGTGTTTACAGTTGTGACATCTAAGTATTTCCTCCAGGCCCTGTGTTTAAAGTTGTGACAGTTCAGTATTTCCTCCAGGATCCTTGTTTAAAGTTATGACAGCTCAGTATTTCATCCAGGAACTGTGTTTAAATTTGTGACAGCTCAGTATTTCCTCCAGGTCCTGTGTTTACAGCTGTGACAGCTCAGTGTTTCCTCCAGGCCCTGTGTTTACAGTTGTGACAGTTCAGTATTTCCTCCAGGTCCTGTGTTTAAATTTGTGACAGCTCAGTATTTCCTCCATGTCCTGTGTTTAAATTTGTGACAGCTCAGTATTTCCTCCAGGTCCTGTGTTTAAATTTGTGACAGCTCAGTATTTCCTCCAGGTCCTGTGTTTAAATTTGTGACAGCTCAGTATTTCCTCCAGGTCCTGTGTTTAAATTTGTGACAGCTCAGTATTTCCTCCATGTCCTGTGTTTAAATTTGTGACAGCTCAGTATTTCCTCCATGTCCTGTGTTTAAATTTGTGACAGCTCAGTATTTCCTCCATGTCCTGTGTTTAAATTTGTGACAGCTCAGTATTTCCTCCAGGTCCTGTGTTTAAATTTGTGACAGTTCAGTATTTCCCCCAGTCCCTGTCTTTACAGTCGTGACAGTTCAGTATTTCCCCCAGTCCCAGTGTTTAAAGTTGTGACAGTTCAGTATTTCCCCCAGTCCCTATGTTTAAAGTTCTGACAGTTCAGTATTTCCCCCAGTCCCTGTGTTTAAAGTTGTGACAGCTCAGTATTTCCACCAGTCCCTGTGTTTACAGTTGTGACAGTTCAGTATTACACCCAGTCCCTGTGTTTAAAGTTGTGACAGCTCAGTATTTCCCCAAGTCCCTGTATTTACAGTTGTGACAGTTCAGTATTTCCCCCAGTCCCTATGTTTAAAGTTGTGACAGCTCAGTATTTCCCCCAGTCCCTGTGTTTACAGTTGTGACAGCTCAGTATTTCCTCCAGGACCTATCTTTAAAGTTGTGACAGTTCAGTATTTCCCCCAGTCCCTGTGTTTACAGTTGTGACAGTTCAGTATTTCCCCCAGGGCCTACGTTTACAGTTGTCACAGCTCAGTATTTCCTCCAGGACCTATCTTTAAAGTTGTGACAATTCAGAGTTTCCCCCAGGCCCTGAGTCTATCAATCTGACTGTTCAGGAATTCCCCCAAGCCCGTTGTTTAATATTGTGACAGTTCTGAAGTGGCTTAGTGTCAATTTTCTGTGTTTTTAAAATTAATTTGATTCAAGTGACATGTGTGTCAGTGGCAAGGCCAACATCTATTACCCATCCCTAATTGCCCTTTGAGAGGGTGGTGGTGAGCCATGTTCTTGTACCACTGCACTCCATGGCGGGTAGGTACAGCCGCAGTGCTGTTAGGGAGGGTGTTCCAAATTTTTGACACAGTGACAGTGAAGGAAGTGCAATATAGTTCCAAGTGAGGATGGTGTGTGACTTCAGTTGTTGTGTGTGGCCATATTTTTCAGATTTTGATCTTTCTGATATTTTTTTAACACGGTTAGATGTAAAATCTCTCCTCAAATCTGCCTGTCTCTCCCTGTCTCTCCCTCCATCTTTCTGCGCGTCGCTCCCTCCCTCTCTCTCTTTGTCTCTCTGAAGACTAAGATCGCATACGTCTTATGAATTACTCTCTTAATATATCCTATCGCCTTCAAAGATCACTGGTCGTGATCCTCCAGGTCCCTCAGTACCTGCACACGCTTGAGAAATATGACATAGTGCAATCAAACAATGTCAACATGGTTTCACGAAAGGGAAATCTCCTTTTAATCTTCTCTGCTCTAAGGAGAACAAGCCCAGCTTCTCCAGTCCATCAGTGTAACTGTAATAATCTCATCCAGGAACCGTTCTAGTAAATCTCTTCTGTACATTCACCAAAGCCTCCATGTACTTCCTAAAGTGTGGTCCCAGAATTGGACACAACACCTCAGCTGGGGACAAACTATTATTTTATAAAGGATTCACATCACTTCCTTTTTCAAACAGAAATGCATTGGCAGTGATATTATTAAAGCCCTTAGGAAGACGGAGAAGGCCATTCGGCCCCTCAAACCTGTCCCGCCATTCACTCAGGTCTTGGCTGATTTGCTCCTTATCCACATTGAGCTGTCTCGGCTCCGTAAACATTAATAACCTTTCCTAACAAATCTCGACCGACAATCAGGAATTAATGTCACTGCCTGTTAATACTGGGGAATTCCTTCCCTAAACCTCTCCGCCTCTCGACCTCTCATACTTGCTTCAAGATGTTCCTTAAAACTAACCTCTTTGATCGAGCTTTTAATCTCAATTTATATGGGTTTGGTGTCAGATTTTGCTTTTTAATGGACCCTGTGCAGCACCTTTGGGACTTTTTATTTCTTGCCTTCTCCATCATCCGGTCTCTCTCTCTCTCTTTCTCCTCCTCACCCACCCCTCTCTCTCTTTCTCCCCCTCACCCCCTCTCTCTTTCTCCCCCTTACCCTGTATCTCCCTCCCTCTCCTCCTCACCTCTAAGACAAGTATATCCTTCCTTCAGTACTGAGACCAGGACTGTACACAGTACTCCAGGTGTGGGCTCACCAAACCCTGTCCCATTACAGCAAGACTTCCTCACTCTTGTACTCTAACCTCCTTGCAATAAAGGCCAACACTCCACTTGCTGTACCTCCATGTTAACTTTCTGTTATTTGTGTACAAGGATACCCAAATCCCTCTGAATACCAACATTTAATAGTTTCTCACCATTTGAAAAATATTCTCTGTTTCTATTCTTTTGGCCAAAGTGAAGAACCTCACATCTCTCCACATGATATTCCAGCAGCCACTTTCTTGCCCACTCGCTTAACCCGTCCATCTGCCAATGCAGTATCTTTGTGCCCTCCTCACAGCTTACAGTACCACCTATCTTTGTATCATCAGCCCATATAAACCATTCATAGGCCGTGTTTGAGAGGGGAACTTTTGTCCTGACAAGTATTAAGATACAACTGGTTGATATTTTGTGCAGGATATTTCTGTATATTTATTGGAGTTGTTAAGGTGAAAGATCTTTAATAAGAGATTAGAGTGTGTCCTTAGTGTCCTCGCCCACCCTCACATCCAGAATTGGAAACACAAACAGACAGAGACACAAAGACAGCCAAGTAAACACAGACAGACTAACACGGCCAGATAAAAACACACACAGACACACACACAGACACACAAACACACACACACAGACACACACACAGACACACAGACACACACACACACACAGACACACACACACACAGACACACACACAGACACACACACACAGACACACACACAGACACACACACACACACAGACACAGACACACACACACACACACACACACATACACACACACACACACACACACACACACACACACACACACATAGAAATCCACACCCAGGCACATCCACTCCCACTGATCGAGAGAGAGAAAAACCCACACAGAGACACATATATTCACATTGACCAACTTAGACAGATAAACACAAATACTTCCTTCTGTTTAAATAATGTTTTTACAAACATCATAATCTCTCTTTTCTCCTTTTATATCTCACTCTCGGGTTTTAAACTTATTGTCAATCTGATTTCACAGGGACCAGGAGAATTTTTGCTTTCCTTTTCTTGCCTTTGGGGTCAGGGGTCATTGGTCAATCCCAGTGTCTGTACAGTCTGTGACCCCTGACCCAGCACTGTGACCCCGAGGGGGGTGGAGGGAGGAGGGAGAGAGTCAGTCCCAACCTCTTAAAGGGACCCCGCACTGCCAGAAATGCTCCTTCGGGTTAGAACTTCGAGGGAATCAGTAGGACTTTGAACAAGGATGGGAACAAAATGACATTGAATCTTTCAATATTAATTTATTCAGTGATGTTAATAAACAGCATATTATCTGTCAACCCCAAATTCACACAAATACTATTGTGAATTCGAATTAATAATTTTAAAGGAGAACTTGTTAATTACTTGCATTTCATTTGCTAAAAAATGACCAAGGCCTTGTTTATATCAGGATGTAATATTAATAAAGACCTTAGGAAGACAGGAGGAGGCTGTTCGGCCCCTCGAGCAAATCCCATCCCGAGGAGACATTCTATTCCTCGCCCTCTCCCTGACTGTGTGTGTGTCTCTCTCTCTCAGCCTGTCTCTCTCTCTATTCCTTTCCATCACAGGTATCTTTCTCTCCCTCACCCTGTCTCTCTCTATCCCCATCAGCCCATCTCTCTCTCTCTCTCTTTCCCTCACCCCGTCTATCCCTCTCTCTCTCTCTTTCCCTCACCCCGTCTATCTCTCTCCCTCTCTTTCCCTCACCCCGTCTATCTCTGTCTCTCTCAGAAGATGACTATAGAATCAAAGAGTAGTACAACACAGTAGGAGGTGATTCGATCCATTGAATCTGTGCTAGCTCCTTTGAAGAGCAGTCCACTTAGTGCCACTCTCCTGTTCTTCCCCAACACTTCATTCTTTTCCTGTTTCAGTTATTTATCCAATTCTCCTATTGAAAGATACTATTGAATCAATATCCATGGTACCATCAGACAGTGCATTTCAAACCCAAAGCGAGTATTGTTAAAAAGAAACGGTTTTCCTTCATGTTGCCTCTTTTTTTTTTGCCAATCACCTTCAGTCTACGTTCTCTGGTTATTGATCCTTCAGCCATTGGAAACAGTTTCTCTTTGTTTACGCTATCCAAACTTTTCATGATTTTAAACACGTCTATTAAATCACTTTTTAAACTTCTCCACCATAAAGAGAACAACGCCCGCTTCTCCAGTCTATCAGCGTATCACCCCTAGAACCATGCTAGCAAAACTTTTCTGTACATTGACCGAAGCATCTATGTCCTTCCTAATGTGTAGTGTCCAGAATTGGAGACAATACTCCAAACGAGGATAAACTATTATTTTATAAAGGATTAGCATCACTTCCTGACTTTTGTACTCGAGACCGCTGCATCCCCTATACCTTTTACATTAGTCTCAGTTATCAATGCACCAGTTAAGACCGGAATTGACCATGCTTCTGTTTATATTGTACGAACCCTGTCTCTGGTAAGAAAATGGTTAAAAAGTGAGTTAAAAAGGGTGAGATGTCTGTGGGCTTCCCCTGCATTTTTTTGTAAAGGGGGAGCTCCCACCATTTTATACACATTGGAGGAGCGCCCTCCATTTTAAATGTAGAGGGAGAGCTGTCATCATTTTGTACAGAGAGGGGATGTTCCCTCCATTTTATACACAGAAGATAAGCTCCCTCCATTTTTTACACTGATGTAAAGCTCCCACCATTTTATACACAGATAGAGAGCTCCCACCATTTTCTACACAGAGGGTGAGCTGCATCCATTTGATATGCAGAGGGAGCTCCCTGCACTTTATATGTAGACAGGAAGAGTATGTGGCTCTGTCACTGGTCCCAGTACATCACCCCAGGATCCCCACACAGCCTGTCTCCCGTCCCCTTGATTCAAAAGTGTCTCACGATAAACTGACACTTTCTACCTCTATGCTTCTGTCTCTATCCTTCACTATCTCTCTGCTCTCACTCCGTTTCTATCTCTCCCTATCTATCTGTTACTCTACCACTGTTCCTCTCTCTCTCCCTGCCTATCACTCTCTCTCACCATGTTGGTTATCATTAGGGTTCGAGTTAAATCATCGAGAAAATAAACACTTCACCTGTCTGTCCCGGAATAAATAGGAACATTTATGGTTATTTTATGTCTGTATTCAGGCAACATAGACAGCAAAGTATATTATATGATGGGATGCTGCACATCGATTTTCACTCATTTTGTCGGAAGAACAACTTAAAAAAACAATTATTCTCAGGTCTAGTCCTACTTAACTAAAGATTCGATCCGATAAGGAAAAGATTAAATATTCCACATAGGTTAGGATACATAGAATTCCAGTAAAACAGCACTAAAATCCCAGTGAATATTCCTGGAAAAATCAATACTGCAAATGATTCCCACAGACTCTCACCTAGTCTGTGTCTTTAATCTCACCAAGTTCCCACTGATGGATGATCAGTCGTTCAGGAGGGATCTTCTTCCAATAGCTGACCCGGGTATCTGGACTGCAGTGTCAGATAAAGGAAAGGGAGCCCCTTTTATCCAGGACTGACCGTCACTCTTCCCTCGTGCACCATGTCACTGGGCTCAGTGTTCGGGTCTTTCCCTGCATGATCAATCACTGTGTGTGATCAATATCTTTTCCTATACCCACATCTCATTGCACACGACTCCGCACACACATTGCAATTGCTTCTACATTCCAAGCCTCACCCGTACATAATCTCTTGTAATTAAAGACTCATTTTTATGATCCATGTCCTGCCTTCTTGTAATTCCAGGCCTTTGGTCATTTACTGTTCATATCTTGTCTTCGATATGCAGCACACAGGATATTCCATAGCAATGTCAGTTAAATGTTTATTTGTACAAGTGAATTGGCCATTTAATATGTTTAACTTACTTAACCCTTGTGTTCCCACAAAGATCAAGCTAGCAAATTCAACAGTGGCCACTTTGACTTCATCCCATCGTGTGTTATACACATTCTCACAGGATAGCAGGTATAACTGTAGACATAGCATGCAGCCGAAAATTGATCAGTTACATTGTCATTTCAGTCCACGTTTACAGTACACACAGGACCATACTGCCTCACATAGAGACAACATTTCACTGGGTCACCATTCTCACCAAATACAAAAGCATTCCACAATGCAAGACTCACAAATTCAACACAAGTTTCCTTTTCTGAGTCTCACTGGCCTGTTCTGATTCTCTGAGGCATTACTGATGCTTATCCTCCACATGAGCTGTCGTCCTAATCCCATGTGCCTGTCCTGCTCCCAAACCCGGAATCCACTGACATTAAGGCAAGTGACACAGGAGCGTCTCACTGACTGAGGCAGGTGAGTCTTGAGGCTGACCCGGTTACAGTGAGTGAGCCGGGTTAATCCGACATTCCAGGGACAGTTTAAATGGAGCTTTACTCCGTATCTAACCTGTCTGGTACCTTCTCTGAGTGTATTCGATGGGTCAGAGTAGACGTGGAGAAGTTATTCCTTCAACTACATATCCAAGTGTTTTTTTAATGTGATGAGGTTTCTATCTCTACCAGCTTTTCAAGCTGTGAGTTCCAGTCCCCTACCTGGGTGAAAAAATTACCCCTCATCTCTCTTCTAATCTTTGTACCAATTCCTTTAAATCTATGCTCTATACTTATTGACTCCTCTGCAAAGGGAAATAGGTCCTCCCGATCCACCCTATCAAGACATATCATCATTTTGTTACACCTCAATTAAATCTCCCCTTCAGGCTGACAGCCTGTCCAGTCTTTCCTCAAAGCAAAAATTCTCCATTCCTGAAAACATCCTCTGTAAATCTCCTTTGTATCCTCTCTTGTACAATCACATCCTTATTGTAATGTGGTGACTACAACTGTATGCTGTGGTCTAACTAGAGCTTTATATAGTTCTAGCCTAACCTCCCTGCTCTTATATTCTGCACATCGGCCAATAAAGGAGACTTCAATCGACAATCCTGTGAGAAAAACTATCAGCAATTGTCACAGTGCAACACAAGTGTGATTTATTAAACTTTGACAGAACAAAGTTTGTCACTATGTCGTGTGAAGTGCATTGCACTGTTACTGACCTTTACTCCAGTCCCTCAATCCCACTTCATCTCTGGGAGATTGTTATAAGATTCACCCCATCCTTTCAAACATAAATTTTACCCACATCAAACCAGAGCAATTAGAAATTGTACACAGCTGCTGATAGCTAATAACAAGACTGAAGGTATTCGAATAACCAGCAAATGAATTCATCCTCCAAATCAGAAAAATATATATCTTTATTTATCTGAATCTCTATCTGTGTGAATGGAGTCAAATGTAGGCCAGGCCTCTCCCATAAAGACATTGCTCGACCATTTCACTTCTTATTAAACACAGAAAGCTTTCCATCTGTCTTGTCTCTATTTTACTCAAATTCTTTCACTGATACTAATGAGATGTTTCTTTCTCTAGAATTTGCGATGACCTCTCCTGTGACAGAGAATCCACTGACAAGAACATCAGGTGACATCTTTCTCTCCTGAAATCTGTGTTTCCTGTTTGTTCTTTGCTGTCTTGTAGCCAATTCCATCTGTTTCGCTGTATTCAATTCCATCTTTTATGATTTTAAGCACCTTGATCAAATCTCCTTTTAAGCTTTGCTCCAAGGAGAACAGCCCCAGCTTCTCGAGTATATCAGCGTGACTGTAATAATCTCATCCCCGGAACCGTTCTCATATATCACTTCCATACATTCACCAAAGCCTTCATGTCCTTCCGAAAGTGTGGTCCCAGAATTGGACATAATTCTCCAGCTGGGAACAAACTATTGTTTTATAAAGGTTTAGCATCACTTCCTGACTTTTACACTCGATACATGTTTATAAAGCTCAGGATCCCATCGGCTTTACTAACCCATCAGTAAAGAGAGAAATTCTACCAGAACCATTGACCAGTTCCCTTAGACGTGAATCCAAGAGTCATTCAAAGGCTGGCAGGAGGGTTTAGGGGAGTCCAGAGAGAACCCCGACCTGGTCATATTTTTTCAAACAGAAATCCATCAGTGCATTGGCACCAATGACCTGGAACGAAGCTTCCTCCAGTTGGAACATTTGCAGCTGTAAATCAATGGATACAGAGTTCAAATCCATCACCACACCATCCTAGTGACTGCACACTGGAGATCTGCCTCTGAATTCTGTGCAGACATCTAGCGAGCTATTCAGCTGTGTGATCCATCCCACCTTTCTCTCAGTACTTCTCCACCTTGGCCTCGGCCTCGCCCTGTCATTCGCTGTGTCTTTCCCTCTGTCAACACCTCTTTGTCCTTTTCTCCCTTCCTGTCATAAGAACATAAGAAATAGGAACAGGACTAGGCCATATGGCCCCTCAAGCTTGCTCTGTCATCACCGCTAAGACAAGTATATCCTTCCTTCAGTACTGAGACCAGAACTGTACACAGTACTCCAGGTGTGGGCTCACCAAACCCTATACCTTTGCAGCAAGACTTCCTCACTCCGGTACTCTAACCACCTTGCATTAAAGTCCAAAACTCCATTTACCATGCTAATTGATGCCTGTACCTGCAGGTTAACTTTCTGTGATTTGTGTACAAGGATAACCAAATCCCTCTGAGTACCAACATGTAATAGTTTCTCACCATTTGAAAATATGTACTGTGTTTCTATTCTTGCTTCTCCACATGATATTCCAGCTGCCACTTTCATGTCCACTCAAAACCCGTCCATTTTCCTTTGCAGCCTTTTTGTGTCCTCCTCACAACTTACTGCCCCACCTAACGTTGCATCTCTTTGTTTCACCCCTTTCTCTCTCCGTCACTCCAATGCACAAATTAAGAGAGAATTTGACCATGTCTCTGTTTATATTATATTCGATCGCGGCGCTGGTATAAAAATAGTTAAAAAGTGTTTTAAAGTGAGTGAGGTGTCTGTGGGATCCCCCTCCATTTTATACATACAGGTGAAACGCCTTCCATTTTATATGTAGAGGGGGAGCTCCTTCCATTTGTTATATAGAAAGGATCTCCCTCCATTTTATACATAGAAGGATATCTCCCTCCATTTTATACATCGAGGGGTAACTCCCTCCATTTTATACGCAGAAAGGGAGGTCCCTCCATTTTATACGTAGAGGTGGAGCTCCCTCCATTTTATACATAGATGGGGAGCTCCCTCTATTTGATATGCAGAGGGGGAGTGCCCTCCATTTTATACGTGGAGGGGAGCTCCCTCATTAATAATAAGTCAATTGTTAGTTTACAATAACTCGATTTTAACAATTAGTAATCTGGTTAGTAGCTTTTAGGGACCTAATAATCTTACACAGATGAGTGGTTGATCCTTTTCAGTGCCTGATGGGCTGAGGCAGGGACAGAGGCCGGAGATGTTATGGAGGTGGAAGGAGGTGTCATTTCTGATGGAGACAACATCAGGTCAGAAGTTCATGTCAGGGATGAATGGGGAGCATATTTTACGCAACATCATATTTAGCCTGATACAACAGCTAGGAATGGTAATGGAATCAATGACAACGGTCTGGAGTTCGTGGTGAAACCAAAGGTGGAGGTTTCGTTCTAAACTAAGTTTAATTGGAGGAAATTGCATCTCATAGGAAACAGACTTTTACAGTCTGATAACACAGAGGAAGTGGAGGGTCAGGAGAGATGACGGAGAGCTGCAGTTGGGTGTTGTCAGCGGACATGTGGAAGCTCACTGCATATCTGTAGATTATGTCACCAGCAGGCAGTCTGTGGATGTGGTAGCGGAGGGAACAAGAATACAAATTTCCGGGATTCCAGAGGGAATAGTGCTGGTGTGGGAAGAGAGGCCTTTGCTGGAGATGCTCTGGTTACAATCCGATCAGTAATATTGGAAACTGGCGGGGCAGTCCCATTGAAAGATAAGGAGTGGTGAGGACATGGAAGAATTTTAACCCAATGATAAGAATTATAAATTTTAAATACTTAGAGGACTGGGATCCAATGCAGGTCAGTTAGGCTGAAGATGTTGGGTGAGATGGACTTGGCTAGGGTTGGTCATGGAAACAGGGATTTGGAGCAGTTGATAGTGAGGGAAAGTGAACTTTGGATGTCTGGTCAGCAGTGAACTGGAGGAAAGGAGTCAGGAGTTGGTACAGTTCTAATTTTACTGGAACCATTAACCACTATAGAATAAACAGGGAAATATCTGCAGTGAAATAGCAGGTAGACGTTTGTCTTTTATTCTATCATGTGATGTGAGCTCCGCTGACAAGGTCAGCATTTGTTGCCTTTGACAACTTGCTGGGCCGTTTCAGAGAGCAGTTAAGAGTCAGCCACATTGCTCTGGGTCTGTAACCACATGCAGGCCAGACCGGGTAAGTATGGCTGATTTCCATCACAAAGTAATTACCGAGCCAAATGGGTTTTCACAGCAATCGATGATAGTCTCATGGCTCCATGACAGAGACTAGCTTTCAATTGCGGACCTTTGTTCATTAATTGAATTTAAGTTCCAGCAGCTGTCATGCTGGGATTTGAACCCCTGTCACCAGGCCATTGTGTTGGACCTCTGGATTACTATCCCAGTAATATTATCGCTACGCAACTGCCTCCCCAATGGACGTGTACAGTATCTGCCCCCAATATCAATATCTAGCCTGTAACTCTGAGCGTGGTATCGAATCAGAGACTTAAAGTTCACGTTTTAACTGGGAAAAGGCAGTAACAGAGTGAAACGGGATTGTTTTTGTCCCTGAATCCAGTGTCCACTGTAGACAGTTCAGTTACATTTACAATAGAAATGCCAGGAGTGAACAAGGTCAATACAACAATAGGGAAAATGTAAATGATGCCACTCATAATTGTCGCATGCGTTCAGTATGAGGACAGATTTCAGGTTTATTCCCGAGAGAGGACTTACTGAGAAAATGTCATTGACATTGGAATGATTGTGTTTTATCCACCACATTATTTACCAGTGTCAAAGCTGCTGATGTAATGTGTTTGTTCAGGTGAGTGTAACTAATAGCAATGATCAGGGGTATAACCGTGTCAGTGGAGACTTATCCCCTGTATAAATCAGGACCCACTAGAATGGATCAGCTCAGAGTGTCTGCTGGAGCTGTGGATTCCAGGCTAACAGAACTCAGCTTCTCTCAGAAATGGGATATCCAGTAATGTATCAGATAGAACGCATTTATTATCCTGTACTTGCAGCAATTGGAGTTCCTGGTAAGTCTGTATCTCAGCTGTTAATGGTGTAAATCGATATTAGTTGCACTGCTGTGCTCGGTATTATTTCTCACTGTGTGTTTTACACAACCGCCTGTACTTGTCCAGCAGGTTACTGATGGAATCTTCTCATTGTCTTCTCTTTCAGTCTGACTGGAGCTGTATGATGTCTTTAATGACATTGGTTTAACTAACCCTGGCATTGTTGCTGCATTATTCTGTGAATTGAATGCCGTTGAATGTGATGTCTTTGTTAGGATCAAGAAGCAGACCATCAGGAGATTTTAACAGTTTCATGATGTGGATCTAACCAGTCCTGGAATTTTTCTGGGATGTGTTTTGCGATGCTTGATAATGAGATATCTCACGGTCTCAGTGTTACAATGTCCTCCATCCCTATTAATATGGAGCAATGTAACAGAGATTTCAATATATTTATTGGTTATCACTGTTATAAAATATTATTTCATTCTGTGTGTGTCTGACGCTGCTTCAGAAGTCTGGTTACCGAACTGAGTTTGCTGCTGACTCTTTCACATCTCCTTCTCTGCTTCACTGCGGACCCTTCACTGTCACTGGACTACATTGTAAAACTGAAAGTATTGATGTGATCTTTTATTGGTTTACACTCTATCAGTTGGAATCTAGAGTCTTTCCATTTATCTGTAGATTATCAGCTGCAGCGCTGATGTCGGTGTTTTATTAATTAAACAATCCCACATTCTAACAGTGTACTTTATAATTCCAGGAGAAGGAATTTCAATGATTGTGAGGTTTGTCTGGAAGAAACTTTCGATCCTGTTTATTCCATGTATTGTTGATGAAGTGAAGAGTGTGGGTGAGCAGGTGGAGACTTGGGTGACCTGTAGACACATTAAATTATTTACAGAGGTTTCACCATTAAACGAACTGACTCTGAGAATAGAATCATTGAACACAGGGCTGGGGAACGGAACACAGGCACAGAATGTTAGGAATAAATTGTATGTGAAAAGCGGCTTTAAGGAACAGTTTGCAGGGTGTGAGCACATCGGAGAGATAGGGAGGGCGACTGAGAGAAGGAAGGAGAAAAGAAGCAGGGAGAACGAAACCGAGGGAAAGTGATAAGCAGAAGGAAAGAGAAAGAGAAAGAAGCAGCAGTGTGTTAATTTTACTGTTGGACTTGATCCTCAGTGTTTATTTCTGTCAGATATTTATTTTGTTTTGCAAAAAGTTCCGATTCCTTACTTACTGACTGAATAAACAGAATAGAATCAGTTCTTCACTGATGGTAATTCATTATTTAAATACTACACTTTAAAAACTCTGTGACTGCTGAATTCAATAAAGAACGAGGCCGATATCAGAAATATATTTAAATTTATATTTAATTGCCTGTACAAGTTAAATATATTTACTATATTGGACAACCAATGAACTGTTCTCCAACACCAATAACCGCAGGTATTACTGTTTAAATGTATTAATTGAGTTGTGCTACTGAGATCTCTAGCTGACATTTCCTCTAACACTCTACTGCAGTCTCTCCGTATGAATCTCAGCCTCTCCTCTCAATGTATTGAATCCTCTGTCTCCTCATCCATTGCTTCATTTTATCCATTTTCCCAAACCATCTGCTCCTGTCTCCCCTCCATCTCCAACATGTTCTTTTCCTTCTCTCCCTCCCAATCTCACTCACTGTCTCATCCTCCAGTTGCCTCTTCGAAATAAATCCCAGGCCAACTCACCGCAGCAGCTCTCAGTCTTTTCCCATGTTGTACCAGCCTCTGGCGGCTCTCTGAACCCACAGCAACAAACCATCGGCACCTTCCACTCTCCCCAAACCTGGAGACAAATTCCCATTTAACCCATTGGATTCCATCTCTGTAAAACACCTTCTCATTTCCCCAATGTCACTGCATTCTCACTCAGTACTTCCAGTGGATCCAGTGTTGACTTTATTCACTTTCTGTCTCAATTTCCCAATTCATTCTTAATAATTGTGTTTTAAACATTTCACTGTGACAAAACACTGCCCAGGTCAGTGAATCAGTTTTTACTGTTCGATGCAGCAACAAAGCTGGAAATTTCAGCCCAGATCCTGTCAGACTGCTGCTTTGTCTCCAGGTCTGATCAGTAATTTCTCTGCTTCCTTTTCTCTCTCTTCCAGTTAACTTGGTGGCGATTGTGGTCTTGTCCCGAGGAAAGTGCGGACTCTCCAAATGTATCACTGTCTACCTGGTGGGAATGGCAGTGTCTGATCTCCTGGTCGTTATCACTGATCCCATATTGAGTTGGATTGTTTTAATTTATATCCAGGATTCATTCCTGAGAATTACCCCCGTGTGTACTATCATTATCGTTCTGCTTTCTGCAGCCACTGTTGTTTCTGTCTGGCTCACAGTCGCTTTCAGCTTTGATCGATTTGTGGCCATTTGTTGTGAGAAGCTAAAAACAAAATATTGCACCAAGAAAACAGCGGCTGTGGTTGTAGGAACAGTGAGTGCTCTGGGCTGTTTAGAGTCTCTCACCTGGTACTTTATCTATAAACCAAAGTACATTATTGATAATGTTCCCATGGGTTGTACCATTAAGCCCAGCTTCTTTACTTCCCCCCTATGGGCCGCATTTGAATTGTTTCACTACATTTTAACTCCTTGTGTCCCGGTCTTTCTGATTTTTCTGCTCAATGTTCTGACGGTCAGACGTATTTTATTCTCCAGTAAAGTCCGCAAGGGATTCCGGGGCCACAGGAATGGAGAGAATCACAAAGACCCAGAGATGGATAATCGGAGAAAATCAATTATTTTACTCATCAGTATATCCGGCAGTTTTATACTGTTGTGGGTGAGCCGGATTGTGTATATCACTTATAGGCGAATGACACATATTCGGTATTTTTACTCCGACACTGACCCTGTCTTTATAACAGATCACACATCAAAGATGCTGCAGCTTCTCAGTTCCTGCACCAACACATGTATTTATGCTGTGACCCAGACTAAATTCCGACAGGAGCTGAAGAAGGCGGTGAAATACCCTCTCAATCTCAATGTTAAATTCGTGAAATCAGAGAAAGAACTGAAGGGTGTCAAACACTGGAACTAAATCACATTTCCACTGCAACGAGCCCGGAATTGAACTTAAATCTAATTCTGAGACTATATTTTATTGCTAATCAGACCTATTCTCCTGGGACCTGCTCTGCAGATGATTCATTAATTGTTTATCAAAAAGACAACCTGAAAAGCTCAGCTGGACTTGAACGAAGACCACTTGGACCCACAGTAAAACGGAGAAAGCAGCCAATCACAGTGATTAAGAAATGGAGAGAGAGGTCATCAACTGCAGCGAGACAGTGACACCAGCAGATGAGGATGGAGAGAACAGGGCAGTGTATGCAGTGATACAGGGACACCAGCAGGTGGAGCTGGTGAGCTGGGACAGTAACTGCAGTGAGGCAGGAACCCCAGCAGATGGGGATGGTGAGCGGGTGGCAGTTTATGTAGTGACACAGGGACACAAGGAGATGGAGATGGTGAAAGGGGGCAGCAACTGCAGTGAGACAGGGTCGGAAACAGATGGAGATGGTGAGAGGGGGCAGTAGCTGCAGTGAGACAGGGTCACCAGCAGATGGAGATGGTGAGGGGCGACAGTAACTGCAATGTGACAGGGACACCAGTAGATGGAGATGGTGAGAGGGGCAGTAACTGCAGAGAAACAGGGCCACCAGCAGATGGAGATTTTGAGAGGGGTAGAAACAGCAGTCAGACAAAGATACGAGCAGATGGAGATGGTGAGAGGGGGCAAGTAGCTGCAGCGAGATAGGAACACCACCAGATGGAGATGGTGAGGGGGGGACCGAAGCTGCAGTGAGGCAGAAGCACCAGCAGATGGAGATGGCAAAGGGGGACATTAACTGCAGTGAGACAGAGACACCAGCAGATGGAGATGGTGAGGGGGGACAGTAACTGCCGTGAGAAAAGGACACCAGCAGTTGGAGATGGTGAGAGGAGGACAGTAACTGCAGTGAGGCAGGGACACCAGTAGATGGAGATGGTGCGAGGGAGGCAGTTTCTGTAGTGAGACAGGGTCACCAGCAGATGGAGAAGGTGAGAGGGGACTGTAACTGCAGTGAGACAGGGATACCAGCTGATGGAGATGGTAAGAGGGGTAGGAACAGCAGTCAGACAAAGATACGAGCAGATGGAGATGGTAAGAGGGGGCAAAGTAGCTGCACTGAGATAGGAGCACCAGGAGATGGCGATAGTGAGAGGGGACAGAATCTGCAGTGAGGCAGGAGCACCAGCAGATGGAGATGGCAAAGGGGGACATTAACAGCAGTGAGACAGAGACACCAGCAGTTGGAGATGGTTAGGGGGGGTCAGTAACTGCAGTGAGAAAAGGACACCAGCAGATGGAGATGGTTAGGGGGGTCAGTAACTGCACTGAGACAGGGACACAAGCAGATGGAGATCGTGAGAGGGAGGCAGTTTATGTAGTGACACAGGGTCACCAGTAGATGGAGATGGTGACAGAGGGCAATAACTGCATTGAGACAGGGTCATTAGCAGATGGAGATGGTGAGAGGGGCAGTAACCAGAGAAACAGGGACACGAGCAAATGGAGATGGTGAGAGGGAGCAGTAACTGTAGTGCGACAGAGATACCAGCAGATGGAGCTGGTGAGAGGGGCACAGTAACTGTTTGGAGACAGAGACACCAGCAGGTGGAGACGTTGAGAGGGGACGAGTAACTTCATTGAGACAGGGACACCAGCAGATGGAGATGGTGAGAGGGAGACAGTAACTGCAGGGAAACTGCTACACCAGCAGATGGAGATGGTGAATGGGACGGTAACTGCAATGAGACAGGGACACCACCAGTTCCACATTGTGAGGGGGAGCAGTAACTGCAGTCAGATCAGGACACCAGCAGATGGAGATGGTGAGAGCCGGACAGTAACTGCTGTGAGACAGGGATGCCAGCAAATGGAGATGGTGAGCGGGGGACAGTAACCAAAGGGAAACAGGGACAACCGCAGTTGGAGATGGTGAGAGGGTGACATTATTGAAGGGAAACAGGGACAACAGCAGATGGAGATGGTGAAAAGGGGACAGTAACTGCAGTGAGACAGGGACACGAGCAGATGGAGATGGTGAGAGTGGGGCAGTAACTGCAGTGAGATAGGCACACCAGCATATGGAGATGGTGAGAGCAGGACAGTAACTGTAGTGAGGCAGGGATGCCAGCAGATTGAGATGGTGAGAGAGGAACAGCAACTGCAGGGGAATAGGGACAACAGCAGATGGAGATGGTGAGAGGGACAGTAACTGCAGTGAGACAGGGACACCAGCAGATGGAGATGGTGAGAGGGGGACAGTAACTGCAGTGAGACAGGGACACCAGCAGATGGAGATGGTGAGAGGGCTTGTGTGATTCTGTGAGATAGCGAACGTTTGTCGCCTATTGTTAAATAAATGTATTCCATGCTTCAATTTCTGATGCATTAATATTTGTTTTAATGGATCAGACAGTTATTTTCTTTAGGTGTTGTGTTATTTCTTAGTTTCATGGTTAGTTTTATCGTATGCCAGCAACGTATGCCAGCCAAGAGCGACGTCTCAATTCATTCCATCTTCGCTGCCTTCGGAGAATACTTGGCATCAGGTGGCAGGACTATATCTCCAACACAGAAGTCCTTGAAGCGGCCAACATCCCCAGCTTATACACACTACTGAGTCAGCGGCGCTTGAGATGGCTTGGCCATGTGAGCCGCATGGAAGATGGCAGGATCCCCAAAGACACATTGTACAGCGAGCTCGCCACTGGTATCAGACCCACCGGCCGTCCATGTCTCCGTTATAAAGACGTCTGCAAACGCGACATGAAATCGTGTGACATTGATCACAAGTCGTGGGAGTCAGTTGCCAGCATTCGCCAGAGCTGGCGGGCAGCCATAAAGACAGGGCTAAACTGTGGCGAGTCGAAGAGACTTAGTAGTTGGCAGGAAAAAAGACAGAGGCGCAAGGGGAGAGCCAACTGTGCAACAGCCCCAACAAACAAATTTCTCTGCAGCACCTGTGGAAGAGCCTGTCACTCCAGAATTGGCCTTTATAGCCACTCCAGGCACTGCTTCACAAACCACTGACCACCTCCAGGCGCGTATCCATTGTCTCTCGAGATAAGGAGGCCCAAAAGAGGTTAGTTTTATCAATGCAGGAAAATCACACCACACGTCTGTCCCTGATAATCACAGTGCATGTCCCCTTTCCACTTCCTATGTGTCGCTGCCATATGTGTGGCTTGTTTAGTGTTCAGAACAGGGTTTGTTCCAACCGTCCTTATTCCGAGGAGTCTCCCTTTTCTCCCTTACGGGAAATTCTGAAGTTTCCCAGGAAACCTGACTTACAGTTTTTTGCTCAATACCACCACAATGTTGGATTTGTCTGACTGATATTTCCACGAATACATTTCAACTGTACTCCAAATCCTTCATCCACAACTACAAATCATTACTTTCCTGCTTGTCATTAAAATGTAATTAGCCTTTTCATTCACCCGCTAGTATTATTAATGCTGTTACACAGCTTGGCGTGTTCCCTGAGCCGCAGTTTTACACTGGCATGTGTATGTATTGTTAATGTGGGTCATAAATTCAGAACAACACAACTTAGTCGCGTTTTGTGATGATTTGTAAGCCACAGTGCTTCTTTTCCAGCTCCCTGTTGATCTAACTGATTCTAACGTGTAAAAGGCAGCATCTCTGGTACTGGTACAAGTGTATTCAAAGCAGACCCTCTGTTCATGTTCAACTGCGTAGCCTTATCATGTTAATGTCAGTTTGCCTGATGTAAAGTGACCCTACAGCTTTGTATCTGCGGGCCTCATAATTGTTAGGGTTCAATTTTGCCAGAGTTTATTCCAAGAAATATTATTCCCAATCAGTAGTATAACGTGCAACATCTTCATCACTCGTTATCATGCAGACATAAGACTAAATGTAACACTTATTCTCAATTCAACACCAGTCCCCTTCTATTTAGATAGTTTACACCGAGTGCTATGATACCACAAGTACTGCATTTTCTTTCATCGTCTCTGGATGGCCAATGTCATGTTGGTTCCTCCCAAGTTATATATGATGTCCGACAAATCTTCCCTATCAGCCATCCAGACAAGCCCCATACGAAACATTATTATTAGCATCACTTCATTACCAATTGTTTAGTGCCCATCACCCCTTCCCACTCCCTCCATGAAATCACACAGCTTACTTGTTAGGGCCTCTGCTCAGGGATAGGAGCTAACAACCCCACTGCCTTGTGGGCGTCTCGAGAGAGACCAAGGCTAAGGGAGTAAACCCTAACAGAAAATCAAGAGTGGAACCCCACAAGTGGTCATGTGTCACCTTTGCATTTTTCCGGCAGTTTCTGCAGCCATACCGGTGCCAAACGTCGTGCTCTGCACTCCTTTGGACCCCACCAGGAAGGGGGTTTTGACGCTTGGGAAACTCACAACCTCCATACATTCACCCAGACATGCGCCATGGAGAGGTCACTCTATAGTCGCCTCACAGCGACCAAAACAACACAGAAGGCAGCAGTTACGGGTTTTTGGTCCAGCTCAATTGGCATAGAGATTGGGCGCCACGGGTTGCCTTTGAGGGTGGGAGAGTTCATCGCATCTCACTGGACAGCTACCGCCCGCCTCAAACCGGGCAACCCCAGGTCAGTACGGCTCTGTCCCTCCACAGTCCACCTGCTTCAATGGGTGCTTGGAGATCAAGGTCATTGCCCGACAAGAAGACTGTAACACCGCACCAAACAGCACGATAAAAAAGGAAAGAAGGTACCAGCCCTTCGTTTTGCAAGCTGGAACGTCAGAACTATGTGTCCTGGCCTGTCGGAAGACCTTACACAAATCAACGATTCTCGGAAGACCGCCATCATTAACAACGAGCTCAGGAGACTCAATGTGGACATTGCAGCACTTCAGGAGACACGTCTCCCTGGGAGCGGATCTCTAAGAGAGCAAGACTACACCTTCTTCTGGCAGTGTAGGGATCCGGAAGAATCAAGACAGCATGGAGTGGGCTTCGCCATTAGAAACTCTTTGCTCAGCATGACAGAGCCAACTTCAAATGGCTCGGAACGGTTGTGGAGGGAGTGAATGTTTGTGGATGGGGTGGCAATCAAGCAGGCTGTTTTGAACTGGATGGTTTCGAGCTTCTTGAGTGTTGTTGGAGCTGCACCCATCCAGGCAAGTGGAGAGTATTCCATCGCACTCCTGACTTGTGCCTTGAAGATGGTTGGCATGCTTTCGGGAGATGAGTTACTCGCCGCAGGATTCCTTGCCTCTGACCTGCTCTTGTAGCCACGGTATTTATATGGCTACTCCAGTTCAGTTTCTGGTCAATGGTAGCCGCAAGGATGTTGATAGTGGGGGATTCAGTGATGGTAATGCCAATGAATAACAAGGGGAGATGGTTAGATTATTTCTTGTTGGAGATGGTCATTGCCTGGCACTTGTGTGGTGCGAATGTTACTTGCCACTTATCAGCCTAAGCCTGGATATTGTCCAGGTCTTTCTGCATTGTTGGTCCCAGGAATCTACCCTGAGGAACCTCTGCGGTGATCTCCTGGAGCTCAGATGATTGACCTCCAACAACCACAACCATATTCCTTTGGATTCTGTATGACTCCAACCAGTGGAGATTTTTCCCCCTGATTCCCATTGACCTCATTTTTGCTAAGGCTCCTTGACGCTCCACTCGGTCAAATGCTGCCTTGATGTCAAGGGCAGTCACTTTCACCTCAACACTTCAGTTCAGCTCTTTTGTCCACGTTTGGACCAAGGCTGTAATGAGGTCAGGAGCTGAGTGGCCCTGGCAGAACCCAAACCGAGCGTCTCTGGGCAGGTTATTGTTAAGCAATTGCTGTTTGATGGTACTGTTGATGACACCTTTCACAACTTTACCGATGATTGAGAGTTGACTGATGGGGCGGTAATTGGCTGAGTTGGATTTGTCCTGATTTTTGTGCACAGAACCTACCTATACAATGTTCCAAATTGCCGGGTTGATGCCAGTGTTGTAGCTGTACTGGAACAGCTTGGCTCGGTGTGCAGCAAGTTCTGGAGCACAGGTCTTCAGTACTATTGCCAGAATATTGTCAGGGTCCATAGCCTTTGCAGTATCCAGTGTCTTCAGTTGTTTCTTGATATCACACGGAGTGAACTGAATTGTCTGAAGTCTGGCATCTGTGATGCTGGGTACTTCAGGAGGAGACCGAGATGGATCATCAACTCGGAACTTCTGGCTGAAGATTGTTGCTAATGCTTCAGCCTTATATTTTGCACTGATGTGCTGGGCTCCCCCATCATTGAGGATGGGGATATTTGTGGAGCCACCTCCTCCTGTTAGTTGTTTAGTTGTCCGCCACCATTCACGGCTGGATGTGGCAGGACTGCAGAGCTTCGATCTGATCCGTTGGTTATAGGATTTCTTAGATCTGTCTATTGCATGCTGCTTACGCAGTCTGGCATGCAAGTAGCGTTCTGTTGCAGCTTCATCAGGCTGACACCTCATTTTGAGGTATGCCTGGTGCTGCTCCTGGCATTCCCTCCTGCACTCTTCATTGAACCAGGGTTGGTCTCCTGACTTGATGGTAACAGTAGAGTGCGGGATATGCTGGTCAATGAGGTTATAGATTGTGGTTGAGTGCAATTCTGCTGCTGATGATGGCGCACAGCGCCTCCTGGATGCCCAGTTTTGCATGCGAGATTTGTTTGAAATCTATCCCATTCAGCACGGTGATAGTGCCACACAACATGATGGACAGTATCCTCAATGTGAAGGCGGGGCTTCATCTCCACAAGAACTGTGCAGTGGTCACTCCTAACAATACTGTCATGAACAGATGCATCTGCAGCAGGCAGATTGTTGAGTACATGGGCAAGTTTGTTTTCCCTCTTGTTGGTTTCGTCACCACCTGCCGCAGACCCAGTCTAGCAGCTATGTCCTTTAGGATTCTCCCAGCTCGGTCAGTAGTGGTGCTACCGAGCCACTCTTGGTGATGGACATTGAAGACCCCCACCCAGAGTACATTCTCTGCCCTTGCCACACTCAGTGTTTCCTCCAAGTGTTGTTCATCAGCTAAGAGAACGTGGTAGATGGTAACCATGAGGAAGTTTCCTTTCCCATGTTTGACATGATGCCATGAGACTCATGGGGTCCAGAGTCGATATTGAGGACTCCGAGGAGAACTCCCTCCCGACTGTACACCACTGTGCCGCCGCCTCTGCTGCGTCTGTCCTGCCAGTGGGATAGGACCACCCGGGGATAGTGATTGCAGTGTCTGGGACATTGTCTGTAAGGTATGATTCCATGAGTATGACTATGTCAGGCTGTTGTTTGACTACTCTGTGGGACAGCTCTCCCAACTTTGGCACAAGCCCCCAGATGTTAGTAAGGAGAACTCTGCTGGGTCGACAGGGCTAGGTTTGCCATTGTCATTTCCGGAACCTAAGTCGAAACCAGGTGGTCCGTCCAGATTCATTCCTTATTTATTGACTACGTAGTGGTTAGATACAACTGAGTGGCTTGCTAGGCCATTTCAGAGGACATGTAAAAATCGACCACATTGCTATGGATTTGGAGTCATCTGTTGGCCAGACCAGCTAAGGGCAGCAGATTTCCTTCCTGGAAGGGCCTTAATGAATCAGATCTGTTTTTACGGTTGACAATGATTTCATGACCATCATTTCAATTCCAAATTTTTTTATTAATTGAATTCAAATTCCACCTTCTGTTGTGGTGGGATTCGAACCCATGGCCCCAAAGCAATACCCTGACTCACTCGTTCAGTGATGATACCAGCCACCGCCAGCCGTAAAGCATTCCACAATGCAAGGCTGACAAATTTAACACACGTCTCCTTTTTGAGTCACGCTGCTCTGTTCGGATTCTCTGAGGGATTACTGATGCTTACCCTGCACATGAGCAGTCGTCCTAATCCCGTGTACCTGTCCTGCTTCCAAACCCGGCATCCACTTACAAGAAGGCAATTCACACAGGAGCGTCTCAGTGACTGAGGCAGGTGAGTCTTGAGTCTGAGTCGGCACAGTGTGTAACCCGGCTTAATCCGATACACCAGGGACAGTTTAAATGGAGCTTTACTCTGTACATAACCGGTGTTGTACCTTCTCTGAGAGTATTCGATGGGACAGGGTAGACATGGAGAAGTTACTTCAATTGCAAATCCAAGTGTTCTTTAAATGTGATGAGGTTTTCTGTCTCTGCCACCCTTTTAGGCTGTGAGTTCCAGTCCCTCAGCAGCCGCTGGCTGAAAAACAAAATAGTCTGGGACAGGGTAGATGTGGAGAAATAATTCCTTGAAGTACGTATCGAACCAGAGCACTATATCTCTCTCTGCCACTGCCTCTTCTCTCTCTGTCTCTCTCTCTCTATATCTATCTATCGCTCCCCCTCTCTGTCTGACTCTCCCCCTCTCTCCCTCCATCTGTCCCCCTCTCTCTCACTGTTTGCATCTCCTTCTGTCTCTCCCTCTCTCCCTATCTGCCCCCTCTCTCTGTGTCTTTCTCTGTCTCTCTCTCTCTCTATGTCTCTCCCTCTTACTCCGTCTGTCTGTATTTCGCTTTCTCCACCTCTGGCGATGGCTTTGTCTGTCTCCCTCTCACAGCATCTCTCCCTCTCTCTTTTCGTCTCTCTCTCCCTTCCTCTGTCCTTGGACAGTAATGTTTTCAGCCATTTCATGGTTATTTTCGAACCTGTAACTCTTGCCCTTGCTGGGAATGTCACTGCAGTTTGAAAATATCAAAAGCAGATCCAATACTCACCCCTAAAGCACTCACACTAAAGCCCCAAATACTGGACTGAACATGGCATGGGGATTATAACTGAGGTTCTTCCCAGGTCTCCTCACACCCTGTCTCCCTTTTCCCCTGGTTGTAAAGTGTATCAGTTTTTAATTTTTTTTCAACGACATTATATGTAAAGTAAATATAAACAAGTGGCTCAACATCAATTGCCATATGAGGAATAGAGTTCTAAACCGATACCACACTTGGTGTGTTGATTTTTTTTCCATTCCGCTCCTGAAAGGTTTTTAGACTAGGTTTAGATTTATAAAATTAGTCCCCAAGTTATAGACTCCACAGCCAATGCGAATAGTTACTCTCTGCGTACCCGATCAGTTTCCCTTAGTATCTTGAAAACTTTAATCAAATCACCCCTTAACCTTCTAAATTCTAGGGATCAGAGTAAAGTTTCAGCGACACTGACCCACTAAACACTCCCAAGCCAAGAACAGTGTGGGGTTAGACACAGAGTCAATTTCCGTCTTCACTGTTGTATTAAACACTCCGAGGGAAGAGGCAGCATGGGGTGAGGTACAGGGTAAAGACAGGGCCTATTGCATTATAAACTGATAATGGGTCTTGTGCAGTACAGACTGAGACCGGGTGAAATGTGGCATAAGCAGAGACCTGGCCGAGTGTGACAAACTGAGAAGTTGCCTAGTGCAGTAATAATGGAGGCAGTTTCTGGTGTATTATGAACAGAGGCAGGATCTAGTGCAGTAATAACTGAAATAGATTATTGGTCTTAAATAGATTAAGACAATGGGGCTACTTGAATGGGGGATGAAGGGATGGAGAGTAATGTATCCAGTTAGCTGATAACACAAATTGAGGTGATACAGTAAGCTGTGAGGAGGACACAGAGAGTGTATGGAGTATGGAGTGTGGAGTGTGGACAGGTTCAGTGAGCGGGCAAGAAAGCGGCTGATGGAATATACTGTAGAGAAAAGTCAGGTATTCACTTAGGCTGAAAGAAAAAGGTCATTGACATTGAAATGATTGTGTTTTATCCACCACATTATTTACATCAGAGTCAAAGCTGTTGATGTAATGTGTTTGTTCAGGTGAGTTTAACGAATGACAGTGATCAGGGTTATAACCGTGTCAGTGGAGACTTATCCCCTGCATAAATCAGCACCCATTGGAATGGATCAGCTCAGAGTGCCTGCTGGAGCTGTTAGATCCAGGCTAACAGAAGTCTTTATTTTTCACAGAAATGGGATATCCAGTAATGATTCAGATCATATCCATTTATTATCCTGTACTTGCAGCAATTGGAGTTCCGGGTAAGCCAGTATCTCAGCTGTTAATGGTGTAAATCTATGTTACCTGTGCTGCTGTATTCGGTATTATTTCTCACTGCGTGTTTTACACAGCCAGTTGTTTCTTTCCCAGCAATATACTGATGGAATCTCCTCATTGTCCACTCTTTCAGTCTTGCAGGAGCTTCATTATGTCTTTGATAATATTGGTTTTAGTAACCTTGGCATTGTTACTGGATTATTCTGTGTACCGAATGTATTTGAATCAAGCGTCTCGGTTAGGATCAGGAATCAGACCATCAGGAGCTTTTCATAGTTATATGATATGGAACTAACCGATCCTGGAATATGTCTATGAATTTTTTTCATTGATTGATAATGAGAGATCTCATGGTAACAATACTACAAGGGGTCAGCATAATGTCCTCCCTCCCCAATAACATGTTCAGTTTAACTGGGATTTCAATGAATTTATTGGTTATCACTGTTGTGAAATATTATTTCATTCTGTGTGTGTCTGATGCTGCTTCAGAGGTCTGGTTACTGAACCGAGTTTGCTGCTGACTCTTTCACATCTCCTTCTCTGCTTCACTGTGGAACCTTCACTGTCACTGGAATACATTGTAAAACAGAAAGTACTGATGTGATGTTTTATTGGTTTACACTCTATCAGCTTCAATCCATTTATCTGTAGATTATCAGCTGCAGCGCTGATGTTGCTGTTTTATGAATTAAACAAACCACATTGGAAGACTTAATTTATAATTCAAGGGAAGGAATTTCAATGGTTGTGAGGTTTGTCTGGAAGAAGCTTTCGATCCTATCTGCAGACACATTAAATTATTCACAGAGGTTTCACCATTGAACAAACCGACTCTGAGAATAGAATCATTGAACACGGGGCTGAAGAACAGAACACAGGCACAGAATATTAGGAATATATCGAATGTGAAAAGCAGCAATGGGGAAGAGTTGCAGGGTGTGAGTACTTCAGAGAGATAGAATTTAGAATTTAGAATTTAGAATATTACAGCGCAGTACAGGCCCTTCGGCCCTCGATGTTGCGCCGATCATCTGACCTACACTATTCCATTTACATCCATATGTCTATCCAATGACCACTTAAATGCCCTTAAAGTTGGCGAGTCTACTACTGTTGCAGGCAGGGCGTTCCACGCCCCTACTACTCTCTGCGTAAAGAAACTACCTCTGACATCTGTCCTATATCTTTCACCCCTCAACTTAAAGCTATGTCCCCTCGTGTTTGCCATCCTCATCCGAGGAAAAAGACTCTCACTATCCACCCTATCTAACCCTCTGATTATCTTGTATGTCTCTATTAAGTCACCTCTCCTCCTCCTTCTCTCTAACGAAAACAACCCCAAGTCCCTCAGCCTTTCCTCGTAAGACCTTCCTTCCATACCAGGCAACATCCTAGTAAATCTCCTCTGCACCCTTTCCAAAGCTTCGACATCCTTCCTATAATGCGGTGACCAGAACTGCACGCAATACTCCAGGTGCGGCCTCACCAGAGTTTTGTACAGCTGCATCATGACCCCGTGGCTCTGAAACTCGATCCCCCTACTAGTAAAGGCTAACACACCATATGCCTTCTTAACAGCCCTATTAACCTGGGTAGCAACTTTCAGGGATTTATGTACCTGGATACCAAGATCTCTCTGCTCATCTACACTACCAAGAATCTTCCCATTAGCCCAGTACTCTGCATTGCTGTTACTCCTTCCAAAGTGAATCACCTCACACTTCTCCGCATTAAACTCCATTTGCCATCTCTCAGCCCAGCTCTGCAGCCTATCTATGTCCCTCTGTACCCTACAACACCCTTCGACACTATCCACAACTCCACCGACCTTCGTGTCATCCGCAAATTTACTAACCCACCCTTCTACACCCTCATCCAGGTAGGGCAACTGAGAGAAGGAAGGAGAAAAGGAGGAGGGAGCACGAAATCGATGGAAAGAGATAGTTAGAAGGAAAGAGAAAGAAGCAGAGGTGTGAATATTTCACGAACATAAAGTGCTGGAATATCCAGAACAATTAGTGAGAGTTGAAGTTGTCAATTGTCAGATTGCGTTAATTTTACTGTTAGACTTGATCCTCTGTGTTTATTTCTCTCAGGTCCTCATTTTGTTTTGTAGAAAGTTCATATTCCTTACTCAGTGACTGAATAAACAGAATAAAATCAGTTCTTCACTGATGTTAATTCATTATTTAAACACTGCACGTTAATATTTCTGTGACTGCTGAATTCAATAAAGAGCGAGGCCGGTATCAGAAATATATTAAAAATCATATTTAATCGAATGCACAAACGAAAACTGTATGGCATAACCAATGAACTGTTCCCCAACACTAATAACCACAGGTATTATTGTTTGAATGTACTCATTGAGTTGTGTTACTGGGATCTGTAGATTAGATTTCCTCTTGCACTCTGCTGCAGTCTTTCCCTGTGAATCTCAGCCTCTTCTCTCACTCGACTGAATTCTCTGTCTCCTCATCCATCATTTCAGTTTATCCACGTTCACAAACCATCTGCTCCTGTCTCCCCTCCAGCTCCAACATGTCCTTTTCCTTCTCTCTCTCCCAATATCACTCACATGCTTCACGTCCGGCTGCCTCTTCCAAATAATTCCAACCCTCAAACACACCGCAGCAGCTCTCAGACTTTTTCCATTTTGTACCAGCCCCTGTCGGCTCTCTGAACCCACAGCAACAAACCATCTGCATCTTCCACGATCCTCAAACCTTCCCGACCAATAGTCTGGAGAAAAATCCCCATTTAACCCATTGGATTCCATCTCTGTAAAACACTTTCTCACTTCCCCACCGGTACTGCATCCTCGCTCAGCACTTCCAGTATTTCCGATGCTGACTTTATTCATTTTTGTGTCACTTTCCCAATTCATTATGAATAATACTGTTTCAAACATTTCACTGTGGCAAAGCACTGCCTAGATCAGTGAATCAGTTTTCACTGTTCGATGCAGAAACAGAGCTGGAAATTTCAGCCCAGATCCTGTCAAACTGCTCCTTTGTCTCCAGGTCTGATCAGTAATTGCTCTGCTTCCTTTTCTCTCTCTTCCAGTTAACTTAATGGCGATTGTGATCCTGTCCCGAGGAAAGTGCTGTCTCTCCAAATGTATCACTGTCTACCTGGTGGGAATGGCAGTGTCTGATCTCCTGGTCGTTATCACTAGTCCCATATTGTTGTGGATTGTTTTAATTTATTTCCCAGATTCATTCCTGAGAATTACTCCCGTGTGTTGCCTCATTGTCTTTCTGTTTTCTGCAGCCACAAATGTTTCTGTCTGGCTCACAGTCACTTTCACCTTTGATCGATTTGTGGCAATTTGTTGTGAGAAACTGAAAACAAAATATTGCACCGAGAAAACGGCGGCTGTGGTTGCAGGAACAGTGAGTGTGCTGGGCTGTTTAGAGTCTGTCCACATTTACTTTCTATTTATACCAAAATATATTATTGACAATGTTCCCATGGGTTGTGCCTTTAAACCCAGCTTCTTTACTTCCCCCATATGGGCCGCATTTGAATTGTTTGACCTCATTTTAGCCCCTTGTGTCCCGGTTTTCCTGATTTTTCTGCTCAATGTTCTGACGGTCAGACGTATTTTATTTGCCAGTAAAGCCCGCAGGGGATTCCGGGGCCACAGTAATGGAGAGAATCACAAGGACCCAGAGATGCAGTATCGGATAAAATCAATTATCTTACTCTTCAGTATATCCAGCACTTTTGTACTGTTATGGATGACCCGGGTTATGTATGTCATTTATAGGCAAATTGCAGATATCCGGTATATTTCCTCTTACACTGCCTCTCACTTTATCGCAGATAACACATCACTAATGCTGCAGATTCTCAGTTCCTGTACCAACACGTGTATTTACGCTGTGACCCTGACTAAATTCAAAGAGGAGCTGAAGAACGTGGTGAAATACCCTCTCAATCTCATTGTTAAATTAGTGAAATCATCGAAAGAGCTGAAGGGTTTCAAACACTGGAACTAAATCAAATTTCATCTCCCATTCCCTGTAGTCCCATTCAGGACAGAAGGTACATTTTACTTTCACAGCACTGAGCCCTGAAATGATTTTAAAACTGATTCCTAGATTATATTTTATTGATAATCTGACCTATTGAGGTAGCACGAGCATTGCCCCCCCTCACCATCTCCATCTGCTGGTGTCTCTGTCTCACTGCAGTTACTGCACACCTCACCACCTCCATCTGCTGGTGTCTCTGTCTCACTGGAGTTACTGTCCCCTCTAATAATCTCCATCTGCTGGGGTCACTCTCTAATTGCAGTTACAGCCCACTCTCACCATCCCCGTCTGCAAGTGTCCCTGTCTCATGGCAGTTTCTGTCTCCTTCTCACCATCTCCATCTGCTGATGTCCCCGTGTCACTGCAGTTACTGTCGCCTCTCACCATCGCCATTTGCTGGCATCCCTACATGACTGCAGTTACTGTCCCCCTCTCACAAGCTCCATCTCCTGGTGTCCCTCTCTCACTGCAGTTACTGTCAAAGGAACATCGGAAGATCGGAACAGGAGTAGGCCATTCAGCCCTTCAAGCCTGTCTCGCCATTCAATGAAGGCATGGCTGATCCGCGGACTGACTCCATAAACCTGCCTTTGGCTCATATCCCTTTATGTCTTTGCTTCACAAAAATCTATCTATCTCAGATTTAAAATTAACAACTGTTCTAGATTCAGTTGCTGTTTGTGGGAGAGAGTTCCAAACCTCTACCATCCTTTGCATGAAGAAATGCTTCCTAACATCTCTCCTGAATGGTCTGGTCCTAATTTGTAGACGATGTCCCCTAGTTTTAGAATCTCCAACCAGTTGAAATAGTTTATCTTTATCTAGCCTGCCTTTTCCTGTTAATATCCTGAAGACATCGATCAGATCACCCCTTAACCTTCCAAATTCTCGAGAACACAGGCATAATTTGTGTAATCTCTCCTCTTAACTGAGCGCCTTAGTCCAGGTATCATTCTTGTAAACTTACCTTGCACTACCTCCAAGGTCAATATATCCTTCCGAAGGTGTGGTGCCCAGAACTGCTCACAGTACTCCAAGTGGGGTCTAACCAGGGTTTTGTACAGCTGCAGCATAACTTCTGTGTCTTTATACTCCAATCCTCTAGATATAAAGGCTAGCATTCCATTAGCCTTTTAGATTATTTTCTGCACTTGCTAGTGGCATTTTAAAGATCTATGCACCTGAACCCCCCAATTCTCTTTGGACATCCACTGAACTTAACCTCTTCTCATTTAGAAAGTAACCTGTTCTATCCTTTTTTGGTCCAAAATGGTTAATCTCACATTTGCCTGCATTGAAATCCATCTGCCACAGTTTTGCCCACTTACTGGTCCGTCAATATCTCTTGACAGTTTTATGCTATCATCTAGACTGTCTACAATGCCGCCTAACTTTGTTTCATCAGCAAATGTTGATATATGACTTACTATGCCATCATCCAAGTCGTTAATGAATGATTCGAATAATTGAGGCCCCAACACAGATCCCTGCGGGACACCACTAGTCACATCCTACCAATGGAAGTACTTACCCATTATCTCCACTCTCTGTTGCCTACCACTCAACCAACTTCCTAATCATGTCAATAATTTGCCCTCAACTCCATAACCTTAGTTAACAGCCTCTTATGTGGGAATTTATCAACTGCCTTCTGAAAGTCCATATAAATAGCATCCAAAGACACTCTCCTGTCCACTACCTTAGTTACCTCTTGGAACAATTCAATGAGATTTGTCAGAATGACCTTCCCGTCATGAATCAATGCTGGCTGTCCCTGATTAACTGAATTTTATCTTGGTGTTCAGTCACCCTATCCTTGCTTATAGACTCCTGTAACTTGCCTGCCACAGGTGCCGGGCTAACTGGTCTGTAATTTCCTTTGTTCCCCCTTTCACCCTTCTTAAAAAGTGGAGTGACGTGTGCAAGTTTCCAATCCAGAGGGACCACTCCTGAATCTAGGGAACTCTGAAGGACTATGGTTAAGGCATCTACAATGGGCTCACCTACTTACTGTAAGACTCTCGGATGGAAACCGTCAGGGTCCTGGGGATTTTTCACTCTGCTGTTCCGTTAATTCGTGCACAGTGGCGCAGTGGTTAGCACAAAAGCTTTACAGCGCTAGGAACCCGGGTTCGATTCTGGATGCTGCCTGTGTGGAGTTTGCAAGTTCTCTATCACAGTGTAGGTTTTTGTTGGATGATTCTGTTTCCTCCCATAGCCAAAGACTTGCAGGTTGATAAATAAACTGGCCATTAAAAAAAGACCGCAATTGTTGACAACGCGATCGGTAGGTGGCGCTGTTTTGGCACATGCGCAAATACAGCATGTGCCACGAAAACGTCACAGCTTGCGACTGCAGCAGCTGCCAGGACCAAAGATGGCGCTGCTCAAAGAATCACAGAGATGAAACCTGACAAACACGTGGCAGAATTCAATGGCCGGAGTGAGAGAGTGGAGCGGGCCGGGGACAGCAGCGCGGGGGCCGGGGACAGCAGCGCGGGGGCCGGGGAGAGCAGCGCGGGGACACCAGCGATGGCGGTGCCGGGGGGCGAGGAGGGGGAGGGAGAGGGAGGGTGGGAGAAAGAGGGAGAGGGAGGGGGGAGAAAGAGGGAGAGGGAGGGGGGGAGAAAGAGGGAGAGGGAGGGGGGAGAAAGAGGGAGAGGGAGGGGGGGAGAAGGAGGGAGAGGGAGGGGGGGAGAAAGAGGCAGAGGGAGGGGGAGTAAGAGTGAGAGGGAGGGTGGAGAAAGAGGGAGAGGGAGGGGGAAAGAGGGAGGGGGAGGGGGAAAGAGGGAGGGGGAGGGGGGAGAAAGAGGGAGGGGGAGGGGGGAAGAAAGAGGGAGAGGGGGAGAAAGAGGGAGAGGGAGGGGGAGAATGAGGGAGAGGGAGGGGGGAGAATGAGGGAGAGGGAGGGGGGAGAAACAGGGAGAGGGAGGGGGGAGAATGAGGGAGAGGGAGGGGAGAGGGAGAGGGAGGTGGAGAAAGAGGGAGAGGGAGGGGGGAGAAAGAGGGAGAGGGTGGGGGGGAGAAAGAGGGAGAGGGAGCGGGCAGAAAGAGGGAGAGGGAGGGGGAGAAAGAGGGAGAGGGAGGGGGAGAAAGAGGGTGAGGGAGGGGAGAAAGAGGGAGAGGGAGGGGGAAAGAGGGAGGAGGAGGGGGAGAAAGAGGGAGAGGGAGGGGGGAGAAAGAGGGAGAGGGAAGAGGGAGAGGGAGGGGGGAGAAAGAGGGAGAGGGAGGGGGAGAAAGAGGGAGGGGAGAAAGAGGGAGAGTTGAGAAAGAGGGAGAGGGAGGGGGGAAGAAAGAGGGAGAGGGGGACAAAGAGGGAGGGGGAGGGGAGATAGAGGGAGAGGGAGGGGGAGAAAGAGGGGGAGAGGGGGAGAAAGAGGGAGAGGGGGAGAAAGAGAGAGAGGGGGTGAGAAAGAGAGAGAGGGGAGGGGGAGAGAAAGGAGGGAGGGGGAGGGGGAGAGAAAGGAGGGAGGGGGAGGGGGAGAGAAAGAAGGGAGGGGGAGAGAAAGAGGGAGAGGGGGAGAGAAAGAGGAAGGGGGGAGAGGGGCAGAGAAAGAGGGAGAGGGGGAGAGAAAGAGGGGGAGGGGGAGAGAAAGGGGGGAGAAAGAGGGAGAGGGAGGGGTAAGGAAGGGGGGAGGGAGAAAGCTGGGGGGAGAGGGAGGAAGGGGAGAGAGTGGGGGGGAGCAGCGGAATGGAAGAGGAGTGCCTTTTTCTGTGCATGCGCCATAAACACAACATCAAAAGACTTACTGGCCAGTCCCTGGACTCGGTGACACCAAGGTCTTCGCACGCTCGCTCCCCGCGGCTCTCTACGGCCTCTCGCTTCCGGCCCTCTCCATTCAGCCGTTCCCTCCAGCTGCGGATGCCCAATCCAGTTGCTTTCTCCCCTACCCAGTTGCTTTCTCTACTTCTCCACAGTACTTCAGGCATTGCAACTGTTTGGTCCCTGCATTTTGCATGCTCCCTCTCCCCACCCCTCCCCGCTCTCCCCACCCCTCCCCCTCTTCACCCACCCCTCCCTCTACCACCCCACCATAGTTGAATATCTGAAGTGCAGTTGCAAAGTCGGGGAAATAGCAAGCAAAACAAAACCTCAACAATTCTGTGTTTAATTATTGAAAAGTTTTATTTAGTTCATTAAGTATCAGAGGAACTGCTGTGCATGGATACATGAGTGTTGTGTCCAGCATTCCCGTTAGACAGACAGGCCGTGTCACTGCTATGCACAGCTAAACAAATTGTTCCTGGAGAGCCTTGTGGTGAATAAACGCTTGGCTCTCTAATCCACTACTGTATTGTCCATGTGAAGAAGGCAAAGTCACAAGAGTCTGAGCTCAGTCTATTCTTGGTGAATGTTCCCCAAGCGCATTCCAATGTGCATTCACAAATCATCCATGAACGCAATGTTCCTTTCCACATCGTGATGAGCTCTGCAGCATGATCCAGTTGCCTTCGTATCTTGAATGCTGACCTTAAGTCTCAAGGATTGTTTTCTCGACGGCATGTTTTACATGAAAAGAAATAAAGCAAATCAGAGTCAGAGCTTGCCTCCCTCCATCCACTGAAATTACTGTTGTGCGCACCTTTTTAAGTTCTGCAGTGAAGGTACCAATTGATAACGTCGCCAATGAAGCACTTATTACCCACCTCAGATGCAAGAATCAGCACATCCTTGCGTCCTCTCCCGCACTGCCTCCTTTGCTTGAATGCCGTCCATAAATGTCAAGGATTGTTTTCTCAAGGGCACGTTTTACATGAAAGAAAATAAGGAAAGAACATCAGTGTCAGAGCTTCCCTCCCTCCAATGAAATTACTGTTGAGCATGCTTTGTGTTCTGCGGTAAAGGCATGTACTGTTAACACCGCCAATGAATCACTTAGTACCCACCTCAGCTGTAGGGGGCAGGATGATGTTACTGCCCCTATCTCGTGATGGTTCAATGCTGCTCTCAGGGAAAACATGAATGATGTGAGGGTGATGGAAAAGAAGCACATTTCTTTTGGGCTATGAACATAAAGCTGGCCATTTAGCCCAGCAGTTCCCTGCCAGTGGTTATGTTACTCGTGCGTCTTTCCATCCATTCCCATTTAATCCTGCCTACTACTATCAGCAGTTGTGTTCACAGCAAGAGCATTCACATTTCTGCTACCACTGGACACGGCATGCTTGTTTCTTTTAGTGCTCAGTCTCTTCTTGCTGGATGTTCCCCAAGTGCTTGACCCCTTTGGACGCCCTCTCTGCTTGACAGGCAGCAACTGGCAATTGCGGAGTCTCACAATGCTCTGCATAGTTGTTTCAACGTCGGATGGGGAAACAGGTGGCTGTGTGTCCATGAGCACTGCCCTGACGGGTGTAGGAGCAGGTAACTGTGTGCCCATGAGCACTGCCCTGATGGGTGTAGGAGCAGGTAACTGTGTGCCCATGAGCACTGCCCTGATGGGTGTAGGAGCAGGTGACTGTGTAACTGAGCAGCAAGGAGAGGGTACCGCAGGTAGGGGAAGTGGAGATTTGAACAGGCAGGCATATGTATGGTCCATCAGATCATTAGGCCAGGGGATGAGACGCTCAGGATCCAGAGTTTGTGACACATGACTGATGTCCAGCACGTGGCCACCTCCATCCGAAGGTGCTTCCGGGCAATTGTTGGGCATAGTAAATGGCTCCATCTCATCAGCCAGTCCTGGCTGCCAGCGGAGAGTCTGTTTCCGCAGCCAGTCCAGTCTCCTCATGAATGCTGCCGTTCCACTCTGCAGAACGGCCTGTTGTAGCTGGTACAATTGATCTGAAAGCAAGCGGTATTTTTCGTTGTGGCTGAGGGGCCTTGGCTGTTCCTCTGTAATCACAATGGCAGCAGCCATGCCTGTCATCGTTGGTGTCTGAGATGCATGCCAGCGACAATTGGAAGCGAGCCTGTCCAAAGGCAGACCCAGATGCCTCTGCACAACAACAGCATGTTTGCCGGGCAACAAAGTCTGAATGGAGAAGATGCAGCTGCAGGTAGCCTGGCCATCATGGATCTGCAGTGTGTACTGTTTGGCGCCAGAAATCACAGTAACTGTGCCTTCATCCTGCTACATGCGGTGGCCCAGACAATGGAAATGTTTTCAGAGCAACTCACAACAGGGACTGGAGAACATGCGGTGGCCCAGACAATGCAAATGTTTTCAGAGCAACTCACAACAGGGACTGGAGAACATGCGGTGGCCCAGACAATGGAAATGTTTTCAGAGCAACTTACAAAGGCAGAGCAACTTACCTTGGAACAATCTCCTGTGTCAAATAAAAATGAAGCAAGTCTCCAAAACGAATAAATAATTCAGATAAAATACGAGAAAATGCCCGAAGAAACCTCCCCTCCTTCCACTTTCAAAAAGTCGCACCGAAGCTTTGACGCATGCGCAGAGGCCAAACTGGCGCGTCTGCGAGGAAGACGAAATCACGCGATGATGTCAACTGCGCATTCGCACAACGGCGATGGCAGGTCTTACCGCAGCGCATGCTCAGTGATGAGGAGACTGTGTGCGCATGCGCGTACCGCGTCGTCTGCGCAAAGCGGTCCTGGTAAGCCGGACCGCTGCGCATGCGCAGGGGGCATGAGTCCGTCTGCGCATGTGCGCACCGCGGCGCATGCTGATGACGTGTCCGAAGAAGTAGCGTTGTCATGAATTACTTTTGTTTTTTTTAATGGCCAATTTATTTATCAACCTGCAAGTCTTTGGCTGTGGGAGGAAACAGAATCATCCAACAAAAACCTACACTGCAATAGAGAACTTGCAGACTCCACACAGGCAGCATCCAGAATCGAACCCGGGTTCCTAAAGCTGTAAAGCTTTTGTGCTAACCACTGCGCCACTGTGCACGAATTAACGGAACAGCAGAGTGAAAAATCCCCAGGACCCTGACAGTTTCCATCCGAGAGTGTGACAGGAAGTAGGTGAGCCCATTGGAGATGCCTTAACCATAGTCCTTCAGAGTTCCCTAGATTCAGGAGTGGTCCCTCTGGATTGGAAACTTGCACACGTCACTCCACTTTTTAAGAAGGGTGAAAGGGGGAACAAAGGAAATTACAGACCAGTTAGCCCGGCACCTGTGGCAGGCAAGTTACAGGAGTCTATAAGCAAGGATAGGGTGACTGAACATCAAGATACAATTCAGTTAATCAGGGACAGCCAGCATTGATTCATGACGGGAAGGTCATGCTGACAAATCTCATTGAATTGTTCCAAGAGGTAACTAAGGTAGTGGACAGGAGAGTGTCTATTTATATGGACTTTCAGAAGGCAGTTGATAAATTCCCACATAAGAGGCTGTTAACTAAGGTTATGGAGTTGAGGGCAAATTATTGACATGATTAGGAAGTTGGTTGAGTGGTAGGCAACAGAGAGTGGAGATAATGGGTAAGTACTTCCATTGGTAGGATGTGACTAGTGGTGTCCCGCAGGGATCTGTGTTGGGGCCTCAATTATTCGAATCATTCATTAAAGACTTGGATGATGGCATAGTAAGTCATATATCAATATTTGCTGATGAAACAAAGTTAGGCGGCATTGTAGACAGTCTAGATGATAGCATAAAACTGTCAAGAGATATTGACGGACCAGTAAGTGGGCAAAACTGTGGCAGATGGATTTCAATGCAGGCAAATGTGAGATTAACCATTTTGGACCACAAAAGGATAGAACAGGTTACTTTCTAAATGAGAAGAGGTTAAGTTCAGTGGATGTCCAAAGAGAATTGGGGGGTTCAGGTGCATAGATCTTTAAAATGCCACTAGCAAGTGCAGAAAATAATCTAAAAGGCTAATGGAATGCTAGCCTTTATATCTAGAGGATTGGAGTATAAAGACACAGAAGTTATGCTGCAGCTGTACAAAACCCTGGTTAGACCCCACTTGGAGTACTGTGAGCAGTTCTGGGCACCACACCTTAGGAAGGATATATTGATCTTGGAGGTAGTGCAAGGTAAGTTTACAAGAATGATACCTGGACTAAGGCGCTCAGTTAAGAGGAGAGATTACACAAATTATGCCTGTGTTCTCGAGAATTTGGAAGGTTAAGGGGTGATCTGATCGATGTCTTCAGGATATTAACAGGAAAAGACAGGCTAGATAAAGATAAACTATTTCAACTGGTTGGAGATTCTAAAACTAGGGGACATCGTCTACAAATTAGGACCAGACCATTCAGGAGAGATGTTAGGAAGCATTTCTTCATGCAAAGGATGGTAGAGGTTTGGAACTCTCTCCCACAAACAGCAACTGAATCTAGAACAGTTGTTAATTTTAAATCTGAGATAGATAGATTTTTGTGAAGCAAAGACATAAAGGGATATGAGCCAAAGGCAGGTTTATGGAGTCAGTCCGCGGATCAGCCATGCCTTCATTGAATGGCGAGACAGGCTTGAAGGGCTGAATGGCCTACTCCTGTTCCGATCTTCCGATGTTCCTTTGACAGTAACTGCAGTGAGAGAGGGACACCAGGAGATGGAGCTTGTGAGAGGGGGACAGTAACTGCAGTCATGTAGGGATGCCAGCAAATGGCGATGGTGAGAGGCGACAGTAACTGCAGTGACACGGGGACATCAGCAGATGGAGATGGTGAGAAGGAGACAGAAACTGCCATGAGACAGGGACACTTGCAGACGGGGATGGTGAGAGTGGGCTGTAACTGCAATTAGAGAGTGACCCCAGCAGATGGAGATTATTAGAGGGGACAGTAACTCCAGTGAGACAGAGACACCAGCAGATGGAGGTGGTGAGGTGTGCAGTAACTGCAGTGAGACAGAGACACCAGCAGATGGAGATGGTGAGGGGGGGCAATGCTCGTGCCACCTCAATAGGTCAGATTATCAATAAAATATAATCTAGGAATCAGTTTTAAAATCATTTCAGAGCTCAGTGCTGTGAATATAAAATGTACCTTCTGTCCTGAATGGGACTATAGGGAATGGGAGATGAACTTTGATTTAGTTCCAGTGTTTGAAACCCTTCAGCTCTTTCGATGATTTCACAAATTTAACAATGAGATTGAGAGGGTATTTCACCCCGTTCTTCAGCTCCTCTCTGAATTTAGGCTGGGTCACAGCGTAAATACACGTGTTGGTACAGGAACTGAGAATCTGCAGCATTAGTGATGTGTTATCTGCGATAAAGTGAGAGGCAGTGTAAGAGGAAATATACCGGATATCTGCAATTTGCCTATAAATGACATACATAACCCGGGTCACCCATAACAGTACAAAAGTGCTGGATATACTGAAGAGTAAGATAATTCATTTTTTCCGATTCTGCATCTCTGGGTCCTTGTGATTCTCTCCATTACTGTGGCCCCGGAATCCCCTGCGGGCTTTACTGGCAAATAAAATACGTCTGACCGTCAGAACATTGAGCAGAAAAATCAGGAAAACCGGGACACAAGGGGTTAAAATGAGGTCAAACAATTCAAATGCGGCCCATATGGGGGAAGTAAAGAAGCTGGGTTTAAAGGCACAACCCATGGGAACATTGTCAATAATATATTTTGGTATAAATAGAAAGTAAATGTGGACAGGCTCTAAACAGCCCAGCACACTCACTGTTCCTGCAACCACAGCCGCCGTTTTCTCGGTGCAATATTTTGTTTTCAGTTTCTCACAACAAATGACCACAAATCGATCAAAGGTGAAAGTGACTGTGAGCCAGACAGAAACATTTGTGGCTGCAGAAAACAGAAAGACAATGAGGCAACACACGGGAGTAATTCTCAGGAATGAATCTGGGAAATAAATTAAAACAATCCACAACAATATGGGACTAGTGATAACGACCAGGAGATCAGACACTGCCATTCCCACCAGGTAGACAGTGATACATTTGGAGAGACAGCACTTTCCTCGGGACAGGATCACAATCGCCACTAAGTTAACTGGAAGAGAGAGAAAAGGAAGCAGAGCAATTACTGATCAGACCTGGAGACAAAGGAGCAGTTTGACAGGATCTGGGCTGAAATTTCCAGCTCTGTTTCTGCATCGAACAGTGAAAACTGATTCACTGATCTGGGCAGTGCTTTGCCACAGTGAAATGTTTGAAACAGTATTATTCATAATGAATTGGGAAAGTGACACAAAAATGAATAAAGTCAGCATCGGAAATACTGGATGTACTGAGCGAGGATGCAGTACCGGTGGGGAAGTGAGAAAGTGTTTTACAGAGATGGAATCCAATGGGTTAAATGGGGATTTTTCTCCAGACTATTGGTCGGGAAGGTTTGAGGATCGAGGAAGATGCAGATGGTTTGTTGCTGTGGGTTCAGAGAGCCGACAGGGGCTGGTACAAAATGGAAAAAGTCTGAGAGCTGCTGCGGTGTGTTTGAGGGTTTGAATTATTTGGAAGAGGCAGCCGGACGTGAAGCATGTGAGTGATATTGGGAGAGAGAGAAGGAAAAGGACATGTTGGAGCTGGAGGGGAGACAGGAGCAGATGGTTTGTGAACGTGGATAAACTGAAATGATGGATGAGGAGACAGAGAATTCAGTCGAGTGAGAGAAGAGGCTGAGATTCACAGGGAAAGACTGCAGCAGAGTGTAAGAGGAAATCTAATCTACAGATCCCAGTAACACAACTCAATGAGTACATTCAAACAATAATACCTGTGGTTATTAGTGTTGGGGAACAGTTCATTGGTTATGCCATACAGTTTTCGTTTGTGCATTCGATTAAATATGATTTTTAATATATTTCTGATACCGGCCTCGCTCTTTATTGAATTCAGCAGTCACAGAAATATTAACGTGCAGTGTTTAAATAATGAATTAACATCAGTGAAGAACTGATTTTATTCTGTTTATTCAGTCATTGAGTAAGGAATATGAACTTTCTACAAAACAAAATGAGGACCTGAGAGAAATAAACACAGAGGATCAAGTCTAACAGTAAAATTAACGCAATCTGACAACTGACAACTTCAACTCTCACTAATTGTTCTGGATATTCCAGCACTTTATGTTCGTGAAATATTCACACCTCTGCTTCTTTCTCTTTCCTTCTAACTATCTCTTTCCATCGATTTCGTGCTCCCTCCTCCTTTTCTCCTTCCTTCTCTCAGTTGCCCTCCCTATCTCTCTGAAGTACTCACACCCTGCAACTCTTCCCCATTGCTGCTTTTCACATACGATATATTCCTAATATTCTGTGCCTGTGTTCTGTTCTTCAGCCCCGTGTTCAATGATTCTATTCTCAGAGTCGGTTTGTTCAATGGTGAAACCTCTGTGAATAATTTAATGTGTCTGCAGATAGGATCGAAAGCTTCTTCCAGACAAACCTCACAACCATTGAAATTCCTTCCCTTGAATTATAAATTAAGTCTTCCAATGTGGTTTGTTTAATTCATAAAACAGCAACATCAGCGCTGCAGCTGATAATCTACAGATAAATGGATTGAAGCTGATAGAGTGTAAACCAATAAAACATCACATCAGTACTTTCTGTTTTACAATGTATTCCAGTGACAGTGAAGGTTCCACAGTGAAGCAGAGAAGGAGATGTGAAAGAGTCAGCAGCAAACTCGGTTCAGTAACCAGACCTCTGAAGCAGCATCAGACACACACAGAATGAAATAATATTTCACAACAGTGATAACCAATAAATTCATTGAAATCCCAGTTAAACTGAACATGTTATTAGGGAGGGAGGACATTATGCTGACCCCTTGTAGTATTGTTACCATGAGATCTCTCATTATCAATCAATGAAAAAAATTCATAGACATATTCCAGGATCGGTTAGTTCCATATCATATAACTATGAAAAGCTCCTGATGGTCTGATTCCTGATCCTAACCGAGACGCTTGATTCAAATACATTCGGTACACAGAATAATCCAGTAACAATGCCAAGGTTACTAAAACCAATATTATCAAAGACATAATGAAGCTCCTGCAAGACTGAAAGAGTGGACAATGAGGAGATTCCATCAGTATATTGCTGGGAAAGAAACAACTGGCTGTGTAAAACACGCAGTGAGAAATAATACCGAATACAGCAGCACAGGTAACATAGATTTACACCATTAACAGCTGAGATACTGGCTTACCCGGAACTCCAATTGCTGCAAGTACAGGATAATAAATGGATATGATCTGAATCATTACTGGATATCCCATTTCTGTGAAAAATAAAGACTTCTGTTAGCCTGGATCTAACAGCTCCAGCAGGCACTCTGAGCTGATCCATTCCAATGGGTGCTGATTTATGCAGGGGATAAGTCTCCACTGACACGGTTATAACCCTGATCACTGTCATTCGTTAAACTCACCTGAACAAACACATTACATCAACAGCTTTGACTCTGATGTAAATAATGTGGTGGATAAAACACAATCATTTCAATGTCAATGACCTTTTTCTTTCAGCCTAAGTGAATACCTGACTTTTCTCTACAGTATATTCCATCAGCCGCTTTCTTGCCCGCTCACTGAACCTGTCCACACTCCACACTCCATACTCCATACACTCTCTGTGTCCTCCTCACAGCTTACTGTATCACCTCAATTTGTGTTATCAGCTAACTGGATACATTACTCTCCATCCCTTCATCCCCCATTCAAGTAGCCCCATTGTCTTAATCTATTTAAGACCAATAATCTATTTCAGTTATTACTGCACTAGATCCTGCCTCTGTTCATAATACACCAGAAACTGCCTCCATTATTACTGCACTAGGCAACTTCTCAGTTTGTCACACTCGGCCAGGTCTCTGCTTATGCCACATTTCACCCGGTCTCAGTCTGTACTGCACAAGACCCATTATCAGTTTATAATGCAATAGGCCCTGTCTTTACCCTGTACCTCACCCCATGCTGCCTCTTCCCTCGGAGTGTTTAATACAACAGTGAAGACGGAAATTGACTCTGTGTCTAACCCCACACTGTTCTTGGCTTGGGAGTGTTTAGTGGGTCAGTGTCGCTGAAACTTTACTCTGATCCCTAGAATTTAGAAGGTTAAGGGGTGATTTGATTAAAGTTTTCAAGATACTAAGGGAAACTGATCGGGTACGCAGAGAGTAACTATTCGCATTGGCTGTGGAGTCTATAACTTGGGGACTAATTTTATAAATCTAAACCTAGTCTAAAAACCTTTCAGGAGCGGAATGGAAAAAAAATCAACACACCAAGTGTGGTATCGGTTTAGAACTCTATTCCTCATATGGCAATTGATGTTGAGCCACTTGTTTATATTTACTTTACATATAATGTCGTTGAAAAAAAATTAAAAACTGATACACTTTACAACCAGGGGAAAAGGGAGACAGGGTGTGAGGAGACCTGGGAAGAACCTCAGTTATAATCCCCATGCCATGTTCAGTCCAGTATTTGGGGTTTTAGTGTGAGTGCATTAAGGGTGAGTATTGGATCTGCTTTTGATATTTTCAAACTGCAGTGACATTCCCAGCAAGGGCAAGAGTTACAGGTTCGAAAATAACCATGAAATGGCTGAAAACATTACTGTCCAAGGACAGAGGAAGGGAGAGAGAGACGAAAAGAGAGAGGGAGAGATGCTGTGAGAGGGAGACAGACAAAGCCATCGCCAGAGGTGGAGAAAGCGAAATACAGACAGACGGAGTAAGAGGGAGAGACATAGAGAGAGAGAGAGACAGAGAAAGACACAGAGAGAGGGGGCAGATAGGGAGAGAGGGAGAGACAGAAGGAGATGCAAACAGTGAGAGAGAGGGGGACAGATGGAGGGAGAGAGGGGGAGAGTCAGACAGAGAGGGGGAGCGATAGATAGATATAGAGAGAGAGAGACAGAGAGAGAAGAGGCAGTGGCAGAGAGAGATATAGTGCTCTGGTTCGATACGTACTTCAAGGAATTATTTCTCCACATCTACCCTGTCCCAGACTATTTTGTTTTTCAGCCAGCGGCTGCTGAGGGACTGGAACTCACAGCCTAAAAGGGTGGCAGAGACAGAAAACCTCATCACATTTAAAGAACACTTGGATTTGCAATTGAAGTAACTTCTCCATGTCTACCCTGTCCCATCGAATACTCTCAGAGAAGGTACAACACCGGTTATGTACAGAGTAAAGCTCCATTTAAACTGTCCCTGGTGTACCGGATTAAGCCGGGTTACACACTGTGCCGACTCAGACTCAAGACTCACCTGCCTCAGTCACTGAGACGCTCCTGTGTGAATTGCCTTCTTGTAAGTGGATGCCGGGTTTGGAAGCAGGACAGGTACACGGGATTAGGACGACTGCTCATGTGCAGGGTAAGCATCAGTAATCCCTCAGAGAATCCGAACAGAGCAGCGTGACTCAAAAAGGAGACGTGTGTTAAATTTGTCAGCCTTGCATTGTGGAATGCTTTACGGCTGGCGGTGGCTGGTATCATCACTGAACGAGTGAGTCAGGGTATTGCTTTGGGGCCATGGGTTCGAATCCCACCACAACAGAAGGTGGAATTTGAATTCAATTAATAAAAAAATTTGGAATTGAAATGATGGTCATGAAATCATTGTCAACCGTAAAAACAGATCTGATTCATTAAGGCCCTTCCAGGAAGGAAATCTGCTGGCCTTAGCTGGTCTGGCCAACAGATGACTCCAAATCCATAGCAATGTGGTCGATTTTTACATGTCCTCTGAAATGGCCTAGCAAGCCACTCAGTTGTATCTAACCACTACGTAGTCAATAAATAAGGAATGAATCTGGACGGACCACCTGGCTTCGACTTAGGTTCCGGAAATGACAATGGCAAACCTAGCCCTGTCGACCCAGCAGAGTTCTCCTTACTAACATCTGGGGGCTTGTGCCAAAGTTGGGAGAGCTGTCCCACAGAGTAGTCAAACAACAGCCTGACATAGTCATACTCATGGAATCATACCTTACAGACAATGTCCCAGACACTGCAATCACTATCCCCGGGTGGTCCTATCCCACTGGCAGGACAGACGCAGCAGAGGCGGCGGCACAGTGGTGTACAGTCGGGAGGGAGTTCTCCTCGGAGTCCTCAATATCGACTCTGGACCCCATGAGTCTCATGGCATCAGGTCAAACATGGGAAAGGAATCTTCCTCATGGTTACCATCTACCACGTTCTCTTAGCTGATGAACAACACTTGGAGGAAACACTGAGTGTGGCAAGGGCAGAGAATGTACTCTGGGTGGGGGTCTTCAATGTCCATCACCAAGAGTGGCTCGGTAGCACCACTACTGACCGAGCTGGGAGAATCCTAAAGGACATAGCTGCTAGACTGGGTCTGCGGCAGGTGGTGACGAAACCAACAAGAGGGAAAACAAACTTGCCCATGTACTCAACAATCTGCCTGCTGCAGATGCATCTGTTCATGACAGTATTGTTAGGAGTGACCACTGCACAGTTCTTGTGGAGATGAAGCCCCGCCTTCACATTGAGGATACTGTCCATCATGTTGTGTGGCACTATCACCGTGCTGAATGGGATAGATTTCAAACAAATCTCGCATGCAAAACTGGGCATCCAGGAGGCGCTGTGCGCCATCATCAGCAGCAGAATTGCACTCAACCACAATCTATAACCTCATTGACCAGCATATCCCGCACTCTACTGTTACCATCAAGTCAGGAGACCAACCCTGGTTCAATGAAGAGTGCAGGAGGGAATGCCAGGAGCAGCACCAGGCATACCTCAAAATGAGGTGTCAGCCTGATGAAGCTGCAACAGAACTCTACTTGCATGCCAGACTGCGTAAGCAGCATGCAATAGACAGATCTAAGAAATCCTATAACCAACGGATCAGATCGAAGCTCTGCAGTCCTGCCACATCCAGCCGTGAATGGTGGCGGACAACTAAACAACTAACAGGAGGAGGTGGCTCCACAAATATCCCCATCCTCAATGATGGGGGAGCCCAGCACATCAGTGCAAAATATAAGGCTGAAGCATTAGCAACAATCTTCAGCCAGAAGTTCCGAGTTGATGATCCATCTCGGTCTCCTCCTGAAGTACCCAGCATCACAGATGCCAGACTTCAGACAATTCAGTTCACTCCGTGTGATATCAAGAAACAACTGAAGACACTGGATACTGCAAAGGCTATGGACCCTGACAATATTCTGGCAATAGTACTGAAGACCTGTGCTCCAGAACTTGCTGCACACCGAGCCAAGCTGTTCCAGTACAGCTACAACACTGGCATCAACCCGGCAATTTGGAACATTGTATAGGTAGGTTCTGTGCACAAAAATCAGGACAAATCCAACTCAGCCAATTACCGCCCCATCAGTCAACTCTCAATCATCGGTAAAGTTGTGAAAGGTGTCATCAACAGTACCATCAAACAGCAATTGCTTAACAATAACCTGCCCAGAGACGCTCGGTTTGGGTTCTGCCAGGGCCACTCAGCTCCTGACCTCATTACAGCCTTGGTCCAAACGTGGACAAAAGAGCTGAACTGAAGTGTTGAGGTGAAAGTGACTGCCCTTGACATCAAGGCAGCATTTGACCGAGTGGAGCGTCAAGGAGCCTTAGCAAAAATGAGGTCAATGGGAATCAGGGGGGAAAATCTCCACTGGTTTGAGTCATACAGAATCCAAAGGAATATGGTTGTGGTTGTTGGAGGTCAATCATCTGAGCTCCAGGAGATCACCGCAGAGGTTCCTCAGGGTAGATTCCTGGGACCAACAATGCAGAAAGACCTGGACAATATCCAGGCTTAGGCTGATAAGTGGCAAGTAACATTCGCACCACACAAGTGCCAGGCAATGACCATCTCCAACAAGAAATAATCTAACCATCTCCCCTTGTTATTCATTGGCATTACCATCACTGAATCCCCCACTATCAACATCCTTGCGGCTACCATTGACCAGAAACTGAACTGGAGTAGCCATATAAATACCGTGGCTACAAGAGCAGGTCAGAGGCAAGGAATCCTGCGGCGAGTAACTCATCTCCCGAAAGCATGCCAACCATCTTCAAGGCACAAGTCAGGAGTGTGATGGAATACTCTCCACTTGCCTGGATGGGTGCAGCTCCAACAACACTCAAGAAGCTCGACACCATCCAGTTCAAAACAGCCTGCTTGATTGCCACCCCATCCACAAACATTCACTCCCTCCACAACCGTTCCGAGCCATTTGAAGTTGGCTCTGTCATGCTGAGCAAAGAGTTTCTAATGGCGAAGCCCACTCCATGCTGTCTTGATTCTTCAGGATCCCTACACTGCCAGAAGAAGGTGTAGTCTTGCTCTCTTAGAGATCCGCTCCCAGGGAGACGTGTCTCCTGAAGTGCTGCAATGTCCACATTGAGTCTCCTGAGCTCGTTGTTAATGATGGCGGTCTTCCGAGAATCGTTGATTTGTGTAAGGTCTTCCGACAGGCCAGGACACATAGTTCTGACGTTCCAGCTTGCAAAACGAAGGGCTGGTACCTTCTTTCCTTTTTTATCGTGCTGTTTGGTGCGGTGTTACAGTCTTCTTGTCGGGCAATGACCTTGATCTCCAAGCACCCATTGAAGCAGGTGGACTGTGGAGGGACAGAGCCGTACTGACCTGGGGTTGCCCGGTTTGAGGCGGGCGGTAGCTGTCCAGTGAGATGCGATGAACTCTCCCACCCTCAAAGGCAACCCGTGGCGCCCAATCTCTATGCCAATTGAGCTGGACCAAAAACCCGTAACTGCTGCCTTCTGTGTTGTTTTGGTCGCTGTGAGGCGTCTATAGAGTGACCTCTCCATGGCGCATGTCTGGGCGAATGTATGGAGGTTGTGAGTTTCCCAAGCGTCAAAACCCCCTTCCTGGTGGGGTCCAAAGGAGTGCAGAGCACGACGTTTGGCACCGGTATGGCTGCAGAAACTGCCGGAAACATGCAAAGGTGACACATGACCACTTGTGGGGTTCCACTCTTGATTTTCTGTTAGGGTTTACTCCCTTAGCCTTGGTCTCTCTCGAGACGCCCACAAGGCAGTGGGGTTGTTAGCTCCTATCCCTGAGCAGAGGCCCTAACAAGTAAGCTGTGTGATTTCATGGAGGGAGTGGGAAGGGGTGATGGGCACTAAACAATTGGTAATGAAGTGATGCTAATAATAATGTTTCGTATGGGGCTTGTCTGGATGGCTGATAGGGAAGATTTGTCGGACATCATATATAACTTGGGAGGAACCAACATGACATTGGCCATCCAGAGACGATGAAAGAAAATGCAGTACTTGTGGTATCATAGCACTCGGTGTAAACTATCTAAATAGAAGGGGACTGGTGTTGAATTGAGAATAAGTGTTACATTTAGTCTTATGTCTGCATGATAACGAGTGATGAAGATGTTGCACGTTATACTACTGATTGGGAATAATATTTCTTGGAATAAACTCTGGCAAAATTGTACCCTAACAATTATGAGGCCCGCAGATACAAAGCTGTAGGGTCACTTTACATCAGGCAAACTGACATTAACATGATAAGGCTACGCAGTTGAACATGAACAGAGGGTCTGCTTTGAATACACTTGTACCAGTACCAGAGATGCTGCCTTTTACACGTTAGAATCAGTTAGATCAACAGGGAGCTGGAAAAGAAGCACTGTGGCTTACAAATCATCACAAAACGCGACTAAGTTGTGTTGTTCTGAATTTATGACCCACATTAACAATACATACACATGCCAGTGTAAAACTGCGGCTCAGGGAACACGCCAAGCTGTGTAACAGCATTAATAATACTAGCGGGTGAATGAAAAGGCTAATTACATTTTAATGACAAGCAGGAAAGTAATGATTTGTAGTTGTGGATGAAGGATTTGGAGTACAGTTGAAATGTATTCGTGGAAATATCAGTCAGACAAATCCAACATTGTGGTGGTATTGAGCAAAAAACTGTAAGTCAGGTTTCCTGGGAAACTTCAGAATTTCCTGTAAGGGAGAAAAGGGAGACTCCTCGGAATAAGGACGGTTGGAACAAACCCTGTTCTGAACACTAAACAAGCCACACATATGGCAGCGACACATAGGAAGTGGAAAGGGGACATGCACTGTGATTATCAGGGACAGACGTGTGGTGTGATTTTCCTGCATTGATAAAACTAACCATGAAACTAAGAAATAACACAACACCTAAAGAAAATAACTGTCTGATCCATTAAAACAAATATTAATGCATCAGAAATTGAAGCATGGAATACATTTATTTAACAATAGGCGACAAACGTTCGCTATCTCACAGAATCACACAAGCCCTCTCACCATCTCCATCTGCTGGTGTCCCTGTCTCACTGCAGTTACTGTCCCCCTCTCACCATCTCCATCTGCTGGTGTCCCTGTCTCACTGCAGTTACTGTCCCTCTCACCATCTCCATCTGCTGTTGTCCCTATTCCCCTGCAGTTGCTGTTCCTCTCTCACCATCTCAATCTGCTGGCATCCCTGCCTCACTACAGTTACTGTCCTGCTCTCACCATCTCCATATGCTGGTGTGCCTATCTCACTGCAGTTACTGCCCCACTCTCACCATCTCCATCTGCTCGTGTCCCTGTCTCACTGCAGTTACTGTCCCCTTTTCACCATCTCCATCTGCTGTTGTCCCTGTTTCCCTTCAATAATGTCACCCTCTCACCATCTCCAACTGCGGTTGTCCCTGTTTCCCTTTGGTTACTGTCCCCCGCTCACCATCTCCATTTGGTGGCATCCCTGTCTCACAGCAGTTACTGTCCGGCTCTCACCATCTCCATCTGCTGGTGTCCTGATCTGACTGCAGTTACTGCTCCCCCTCACAATGTGGAACTGGTGGTGTCCCTGTCTCATTGCAGTTACCGTCCCATTCACCATCTCCATCTGCTGGTGTAACAGTTTCCCTGCAGTTACTGTCTCCCTCTCACCATCTCCATCTGCTGGTGTCCCTGTCTCAATGAAGTTACTCGTCCCCTCTCAACGTCTCCACCTGCTGGTGTCTCTGTCTCCAAACAGTTACTGTGCCCCTCTCACCAGCTCCATCTGCTGGTATCTCTGTCGCACTACAGTTACTGCTCCCTCTCACCATCTCCATTTGCTCGTGTCCCTGTTTCTCTGGTTACTGCCCCTCTCACCATCTCCATCTGCTAATGACCCTGTCTCAATGCAGTTATTGCCCTCTGTCACCATCTCCATCTACTGGTGACCCTGTGTCACTACATAAACTGCCTCCCTCTCACGATCTCCATCTGCTTGTGTCCCTGTCTCAGTGCAGTTACTGACCCCCCTAACCATCTCCATCTGCTGGTGTCCTTTTCTCACTGCAGTTACTGACACCCCCTAACCATCTCCAACTGCTGGTGTCTCTGTCTCACTGCTGTTAATGTCCCCCTTTACCATCTCCATCTGCTGGTGCTCCTGCCTCACTGCAGATATTCTGTCCCCCCTCACTATCTCCATCTCCTGGTGCTCCTATCTCAGTGCAGCTACTTTGCCCCCTCTTACCATCTCCATCTGCTCGTATCTTTGTCTGACTGCTGTTCCTACCCCTCTTACCATCTCCATCAGCTGGTATACCTGTCTCACTGCAGTTACAGTCCCCTCTCACCATCTCCATCTGCTGGTGACCCTGTCTCACTGCAGTTACTGCCCCCTCTCAACATCTCCATCTCCTGGTGGCCCTGTGTCACTACAGAAACTGCCTCCCTCGCACCATCTCCATCTACTGGTGTCCCTGCCTCACTGCAGTTACTGTCCTCCTCTCACCATCTCCAACTGCTGGTGTCCTTTTCTCACGGCAGTTACTGTCCCCCCTCACCATCTCCATCTGCTGGTGTCTCTGTCTCACTGCAGTTAATGTCCCCCTTTGCCATCTCCATCTGCTGGTGCTTCTGCCTCACTGCAGCTTCTGTCCCCCCCTCACCATCTCCATCTGGTGGTGCTCCTATCTCGCTGCAGCTACTTGCCCCCTCTCACCATCTCCATCTGCTCGTATCTTTGTCTGACTGCTGTTTCTACCCCTCTCAAAATCTCCATCTGCTGGTGGCCCTGTTTCTCTGCAGTTACTGCCCCTCTCACCATCTCCATCTACTGGTGTCCCTGTCACATTGCAGTTACTGTCGCCCCTCACCATCTCCATCTGCTGGTGACCCTGTCTCACTGCAGCTACTGCCCCCTCTCACCATCTCCATCTGTTTCCGACCCTGTCTCACTGCAGTTGCTGCCCCCTTTCACCATCTCCATCTCCTCGTGTCCCTGTGTCACTACATAAACTGCCACCCGCTCACCATCCCCATCTGCTGGGGTTCCTGCCTCACTGCAGTTACTGTCCCAGCTCACCAGCTCCACCTGCTGGTGTCCCTGTATCACTGCATACACTGCCCTGTCTCTCCATCCTCATCTGCTGGTGTCACTGTCTCGCTGCAGTTGATGACCTCTCTCTCCATTTCTTAATCACTGTGATTGGCTGCTTTCTCCGTTTTACTGTGGGTCCAAGTGGTCTTCGTTCAAGTCCAGCTGAGCTTTTCAGGTTGTCTTTTTGATAAACAATTAATGAATCATCTGCAGAGCAGGTCCCAGGAGAATAGGTCTGATTAGCAATAAAATATAGTCTCAGAATTAGATTTAAGTTCAATTCCGGGCTCGTTGCAGTGGAAATGTGATTTAGTTCCAGTGTTTGACACCCTTCAGTTCTTTCTCTGATTTCACGAATTTAACAATGAGATTGAGAGGGTATTTCACCGCCTTCTTCAGCTCCTGTCGGAATTTAGTCTGGGTCACAGCATAAATACATGTGTTGGTGCAGGAACTGAGAAGCTGCAGCATCTTTGATGTGTGATCTGTTATAAAGACAGGGTCAGTGTCGGAGTAAAAATACCGAATATGTGTCATTCGCCGATAAGTGATATACACAATCCGGCTCACCCACAACAGTATAAAACTGCCGGATATACTGATGAGTAAAATAATTGATTTTCTCCGATTATCCATCTCTGGGTCTTTGTGATTCTCTCCATTACTGTGGCCCCGGAATCCCTTGCGGACTTTACTGGAGAATAAAATACGTCTGACCGTCAGAACATTGAGCAGAAAAATCAGAAAGACCGGGACACAAGGAGTTAAAATGTAGTGAAACAATTCAAATGCGGCCCATAGGGGGGAAGTAAAGAAGCTGGGCTTAATGGTACAACCCATGGGAACATTATCAATAATGTACTTTGGTTTATAGATAAAGTACCAGGTGAGAGACTCTAAACAGCCCAGAGCACTCACTGTTCCTACAACCACAGCCGCTGTTTTCTTGGTGCAATATTTTGTTTTTAGCTTCTCACAACAAATGGCCACAAATCGATCAAAGCTGAAAGCGACTGTGAGCCAGACAGAAACAACAGTGGCTGCAGAAAGCAGAACGATAATGATAGTACACACGGGGGTAATTCTCAGGAATGAATCCTGGATATAAATTAAAACAATCCAACTCAATATGGGATCAGTGATAACGACCAGGAGATCAGACACTGCCATTCCCACCAGGTAGACAGTGATACATTTGGAGAGTCCGCACTTTCCTCGGGACAAGACCACAATCGCCACCAAGTTAACTGGAAGAGAGAGAAAAGGAAGCAGAGAAATTACTGATCAGACCTGGAGACAAAGCAGCAGTCTGACAGTATCTGGGCTGAAATTTCCAGCTTTGTTGCTGCATCGAACAGTAAAAACTGATTCACTGACCTGGGCAGTGTTTTGTCACAGTGAAATGTTTAAAACACAATTATTAAGAATGAATTGGGAAATTGAGACAGAAAGTGAATAAAGTCAACACTGGATCCACTGGAAGTACTGAGTGAGAATGCAGTGACAGTGGGGAAATGAGAAGGTGTTTTACAGAGATGGAATCCAATGGGTTAAATGGGAATTTGTCTCCAGGTTTGGGGAGAGTGGAAGGTGCCGATGGTTTGTTGCTGTGGGTTCAGAGAGCCGACAGAGGCTGGTACAACATGGGAAAAGACTGAGAGCTGCTGCGGTGAGTTGGCCTGGGATTTATTTCGAAGAGGCAACTGGAGGATGAGACAGTGAGTGAGATTGGGAGGGAGAGAAGGAAAAGAACATGTTGGAGATGGAGGGGAGACAGGAGCAGATGGTTTGGGAAAATGGATAAAATGAAGCAATGGATGAGGAGACAGAGGATTCAATACATTGAGAGGAGAGGCTGAGATTCACACGGAGAGACTGCAGTAGAGTGTTAGAGGAAATGTCAGCTAGAGATCTCAGTAACACAACTCAATTAATACATTTAAACAGTAATACCTGCGGTTATTGGTGTTGGAGAACAGTTCATTGGTTGTCCAATATAGTAAATATATTTAACTTGTACAGGCAATTAAATATAAATTTAAATATATTTCTGATATCGGCCTCGTTCTTTATTGAATTCAGCAGTCACAGAGTTTTTAAAGTGTAGTATTTAAATAATGAATTACCATCAGTGAAGAACTGATTCTATTCTGTTTATTCAGTCAGTAAGTAAGGAATCGGAACTTTTTGCAAAACAAAATAAATATCTGACAGAAATAAACACTGAGGATCAAGTCCAACAGTAAAATTAACACACTGCTGCTTCTTTCTCTTTCTCTTTCCTTCTGCTTATCACTTTCCCTCGGTTTCGTTCTCCCTGCTTCTTTTCTCCTTCCTTCTCTCAGTCGCCCTCCCTATCTCTCCGATGTGCTCACACCCTGCAAACTGTTCCTTAAAGCCGCTTTTCACATACAATTTATTCCTAACATTCTGTGCCTGTGTTCCGTTCCCCAGCCCTGTGTTCAATGATTCTATTCTCAGAGTCAGTTCATTTAATGGTGAAACCTCTGTGAATAATTTAAAGTGTCTACAGGTCACCCAAGTCTCCACCTGCTCACCCACACTCTTCACTTCATCAACAATACATGGAATAAACAGGATCGAAAGTTTCTTCCAGACAAACCTCACAATCATTGAAATTCCTTCTCCTGGAATTATAAAGTACACTGTTAGAATGTGGGATTGTTTAATTAATAAAACACCGACATCAGCGCTGCAGCTGATAATCTACAGATAAATGGAAAGACTCTGGATTCCAACTGATAGAGTGTAAACCAATAAAAGATCACATCAATACTTTCAGTTTTACAATGTAGTCCAGTGACAGTGAAGGGTCCGCAGTGAAGCAGAGAAGGAGATGTGAAAGAGTCAGCAGCAAACTCAGTTCGGTAACCAGACTTCTGAAGCAGCGTCAGACACACACAGAATGAAATAATATTTTATAACAGTGATAACCAATAAATATATTGAAATCTCTGTTACATTGCTCCATATTAATAGGGATGGAGGACATTGTAACACTGAGACCGTGAGATATCTCATTATCAAGCATCGCAAAACACATCCCCAAAAAATTCCAGGACTGGTTAGATCCACATCATGAAACTGTTAAAATCTCCTGATGGTCTGCTTCTTGATCCTAACAAAGACATCACATTCAACGGCATTCAATTCACAGAATAATGCAGCAACAATGCCAGGGTTAGTTAAACCAATGTCATTAAAGACATCATACAGCTCCAGTCAGACTGAAAGAGAAGACAATGAGAAGATTCCATCAGTAACCTGCTGGACAAGTACAGGCGGTTGTGTAAAACACACAGTGAGAAATAATACCGAGCACAGCAGTGCAACTAATATCGATTTACACCATTAACAGCTGAGATACAGACTTACCAGGAACTCCAATTGCTGCAAGTACAGGATAATAAATGCGTTCTATCTGATACATTACTGGATATCCCATTTCTGAGAGAAGCTGAGTTCTGTTAGCCTGGAATCCACAGCTCCAGCAGACACTCTGAGCTGATCCATTCTAGTGGGTCCTGATTTATACAGGGGATAAGTCTCCACTGACACGGTTATACCCCTGATCATTGCTATTAGTTACACTCACCTGAACAAACACATTACATCAGCAGCTTTGACACTGGTAAATAATGTGGTGGATAAAACACAATTATTCCAATGTCAATGACATTTTCTCAGTAAGTCCTCTCTCGGGAATAAACCTGAAATCTGTCCTCATACTGAACGCATGCGACAATTATGAGTGGCATCATTTACATTTTCCCTATTGTTGTATTGACCTTGTTCACTCCTGGCATTTCTATTGTAAATGTAACTGAACTGTCTACAGTGGACACTGGATTCAGGGACAAAAACAATCCCGTTTCACTCTGTTACTGCCTTTTCCCAGTTAAAACGTGAACTTTAAGTCTCTGATTCGATACCACGCTCAGAGTTACAGGCTAGATATTGATATTGGGGGCAGATACTGTACACGTCCATTGGGGAGGCAGTTGCGTAGCGATAATATTACTGGGATAGTAATCCAGAGGTCCAACACAATGGCCTGGTGACAGGGGTTCAAATCCCAGCATGACAGCTGCTGGAACTTAAATTCAATTAATGAACAAAGGTCCGCAATTGAAAGCTAGTCTCTGTCATGGAGCCATGAGACTATCATCGATTGCTGTGAAAACCCATTTGGCTCGGTAATTACTTTGTGATGGAAATCAGCCATACTTACCCGGTCTGGCCTGCATGTGGTTACAGACCCAGAGCAATGTGGCTGACTCTTAACTGCTCTCTGAAACGGCCCAGCAAGTTGTCAAAGGCAACAAATGCTGACCTTGTCAGCGGAGCTCACATCACATGATAGAATAAAAGACAAACGTCTACCTGCTATTTCACTGCAGATATTTCCCTGTTTATTCTATAGTGGTTAATGGTTCCAGTAAAATTAGAACTGTACCAACTCCTGACTCCTTTCCTCCAGTTCACTGCTGACCAGACATCCAAAGTTCACTTTCCCTCACTATCAACTGCTCCAAATCCCTGTTTCCATGACCAACCCTAGCCAAGTCCATCTCACCCAACATCTTCAGCCTAACTGACCTGCATTGGATCCCAGTCCTCTAAGTATTTAAAATTTATAATTCTTATCATTGGGTTAAAATTCTTCCATGTCCTCACCACTCCTTATCTTTCAATGGGACTGCCCCGCCAGTTTCCAATATTACTGATCGGATTGTAACCAGAGCATCTCCAGCAAAGGCCTCTCTTCCCACACCAGCACTATTCCCTCTGGAATCCCGGAAATTTGTATTCTTGTTCCCTCCGCTACCACATCCACAGACTGCCTGCTGGTGACATAATCTACAGATATGCAGTGAGCTTCCACATGTCCGCTGACAACACCCAACTGCAGCTCTCCGTCATCTCTCCTGACCCTCCACTTCCTCTGTGTTATCAGACTGTAAAAGTCTGTTTCCTATGAGATGCAATTTCCTCCAATTAAACTTAGTTTAGAACGAAACCTCCACCTTTGGTTTCACCACGAACTCCAGACCGTTGTCATTGATTCCATTACCATTCCTAGCTGTTGTATCAGGCTAAATATGATGTTGCGTAAAATATGCTCCCCATTCATCCCTGACATGAACTTCTGACCTGATGTTGTCTCCATCAGAAATGACACCTCCTTCCACCTCCATAACATCTCCGGCCTCTGTCCCTGCCTCAGCCCATCAGGCACTGAAAAGGATCAACCACTCATCTGTGTAAGATTATTAGGTCCCTAAAAGCTACTAACCAGATTACTAATTGTTAAAATCGAGTTATTGTAAACTAACAATTGACTTATTATTAATGAGGGAGCTCCCCTCCACGTATAAAATGGAGGGCACTCCCCCTCTGCATATCAAATAGAGGGAGCTCCCCATCTATGTATAAAATGGAGGGAGCTCCACCTCTACGTATAAAATGGAGGGACCTCCCTTTCTGCGTATAAAATGGAGGGAGTTACCCCTCGATGTATAAAATGGAGGGAGATATCCTTCTATGTATAAAATGGAGGGAGATCCTTTCTATATAACAAATGGAAGGAGCTCCCCCTCTACATATAAAATGGAAGGCGTTTCACCTGTATGTATAAAATGGAGGGGGATCCCACAGACACCTCACTCACTTTAAAACACTTTTTAACTATTTTTATACCAGCGCCGCGATCGAATATAATATAAACAGAGACATGGTCAAATTCTCTCTTAATTTGTGCATTGGAGTGACGGAGAGAGAAAGGGGTGAAACAAAGAGATGCAACGTTAGGTGGGGCAGTAAGTTGTGAGGAGGACACAAAAAGGCTGCAAAGGAAAATGGACGGGTTTTGAGTGGACATGAAAGTGGCAGCTGGAATATCATGTGGAGAAGCAAGAATAGAAACACAGTACATATTTTCAAATGGTGAGAAACTATTAAATGTTGGTACTCAGAGGGATTTGGTTATCCTTGTACACAAATCACAGAAAGTTAACCTGCAGGTACAGGCATCAATTAGCATGGTAAATGGAGTTTTGGACTTTAATGCAAGGTGGTTAGAGTACCGGAGTGAGGAAGTCTTGCTGCAATGGTATAGGGTTTGGTGAGCCCACACCTGGAGTACTGTGTACAGTTCTGGTCTCAGTACTGAAGGAAGGATATACATGTCTTAGCGGTGATGACAGAGCAAGCTTGAGGGGCCGTATGGCCTAGTCCTGTTCCTATTTCTTATGTTCTTATGACAGGAAGGGAGAAAAGGACAAAGAGGTGTTGACAGAGGGAAAGACACAGCGAATGACAGGGCGAGGCCGAGGCCAAGGTGGAGAAGTACTGAGAGAAAGGTGGGATGGATCACACAGCTGAATAGCTCGCTAGATGTCTGCACAGAATTCAGAGGCAGATCTCCAGTGTGCAGTCACTAGGATGGTGTGGTGATGGATTTGAACTCTGTATCCATTGATTTACAGCTGCAAATGTTCCAACTGGAGGAAGCTTCCTTCCAGGTCATTGGTGCCAATGCACTGATGGATTTCTGTTTGAAAAAATATGACCAGGTCGAGGTTCTCTCTGGACTCCCCTAAACCCTCCTGCCAGCCTTTGAATGACTCTTGGATTCACGTCTAAGGGAACTGGTCAATGGTTCTGGTAGAATTTCTCTCTTTACTGATGGGTTAGTAAAGCCGATGGGATCCTGAGCTTTATAAACATGTATCGAGTGTAAAAGTCAGGAAGTGATGCTAAACCTTTATAAAACAATAGTTTGTTCCCAGCTGGAGAATTATGTCCAATTCTGGGACCACACTTTCGGAAGGACATGAAGGCTTTGGTGAATGTATGGAAGTGATATATGAGAACGGTTCCGGGGATGAGATTATTACAGTCACGCTGATATACTCGAGAAGCTGGGGCTGTTCTCCTTGGAGCAAAGCTTAAAAGGAGATTTGATCAAGGTGCTTAAAATCATAAAAGATGGAATTGAATACAGCGAAACAGATGGAATTGGCTACAAGACAGCAAAGAACAAACAGGAAACACAGATTTCAGGAGAGAAAGATGTCACCTGATGTTCTTGTCAGTGGATTCTCTGTCACAGGAGAGGTCATCGCAAATTCTAGAGAAAGAAACATCTCATTAATATCAGTGAAAGAATTTGAGTAAAATAGAGACAAGACAGATGGAAAGCTTTCTGTGTTTAATAAGAAGTGAAATGGTCGAGCAATGTCTTTATGGGAGAGGCCTGGCCTACATTTGACTCCATTCACACAGATAGAGATTCAGATAAATAAAGATATATATTTTTCTGATTTGGAGGATGAATTCATTTGCTGGTTATTCGAATACCTTCAGTCTTGTTATTAGCTATCAGCAGCTGTGTACAATTTCTAATTGCTCTGGTTTGATGTGGGTAAAATTTATGTTTGAAAGGATGGGGTGAATCTTATAACAATCTCCCAGAGATGAAGTGGGATTGAGGGACTGGAGTAAAGGTCAGTAACAGTGCAATGCACTTCACACGACATAGTGACAAACTTTGTTCTGTCAAAGTTTAATAAATCACACTTGTGTTGCACTGTGACAATTGCTGATAGTTTTTCTCACAGGATTGTCGATTGAAGTCTCCTTTATTGGCCGATGTGCAGAATATAAGAGCAGGGAGGTTAGGCTAGAACTATATAAAGCTCTAGTTAGACCACAGCATACAGTTGTAGTCACCACATTGCAATAAGGATGTGATTGCACAAGAGAGGATACAAAGGAGATTTACAGAGGATGTTTTCAGGAATGGAGAATTTTTGCTTTGAGGAAAGACTGGACAGGCTGTCAGCCTGAAGGGGAGATTTAATTGAGGTGTAACAAAATGATGATATGTCTTGATAGGGTGGATCGGGAGGACCTATTTCCCTTCGCAGAGGAGTCAATAAGTATAGAGCATAGATTTAAAGGAATTGGTACAAAGATTAGAAGAGAGATGAGGGGTAATTTTTTCACCCAGGTAGGGGACTGGAACTCACAGCTTGAAAAGCTGGTAGAGATAGAAACCTCATCACATTAAAAAAACACTTGGATATGTAGTTGAAGGAATAACTTCTCCACGTCTACTCTGACCCATCGAATACACTCAGAGAAGGTACCAGACAGGTTAGATACGGAGTAAAGCTCCATTTAAACTTTCCCTGGAATGTCGGATTAACCCGGCTCACTCACTGTAACCGGGTCAGCCTCAAGACTCACCTGCCTCAGTCAGTGAGACGCTCCTGTGTCACTTGCCTTAATGTCAGTGGATTCCGGGTTTGGGAGCAGGACAGGCACATGGGATTAGGACGACAGCTCATGTGGAGGATAAGCATCAGTAATGCCTCAGAGAATCAGAACAGGCCAGTGAGACTCAGAAAAGGAAACTTGTGTTGAATTTGTGAGTCTTGCATTGTGGAATGCTTTTGTATTTGGTGAGAATGGTGACCCAGTGAAATGTTGTCTCTATGTGAGGCAGTATGGTCCTGTGTGTACTGTAAACGTGGACTGAAATGACAATGTAACTGATCAATTTTCGGCTGCATGCTATGTCTACAGTTATACCTGCTATCCTGTGAGAATGTGTATAACACACGATGGGATGAAGTCAAAGTGGCCACTGTTGAATTTGCTAGCTTGATCTTTGTGGGAACACAAGGGTTAAGTAAGTTAAACATATTAAATGGCCAATTCACTTGTACAAATAAACATTTAACTGACATTGCTATGGAATATCCTGTGTGCTGCATATCGAAGACAAGATATGAACATTAAATGACCAAAGGCCTGGAATTACAAGAAGGCAGGACATGGATCATAAAACTGAGTCTTTAATTACAAGAGATTATGTACGGGTGAGGCTTGGAATGTAGAAGCAATTGCAATGTGTGTGCGGAGTCGTGTGCAATGAGATGTGGGTATAGGAAAAGATATTGATCACACACAGTGATTGATCATGCAGGGAAAGACCCGAACACTGAGCCCAGTGACATGGTGCACGAGGGAAGAGTGACGGTCAGTCCTGGATAAAAGGGGCTCCCTTTCCTTTATCTGACACTGCAGTCCAGATACCCGGGTCAGCTATTGGAAGAAGATCCCTCCTGAACGACTGATCATCCATCAGTGGGAATTTGGTGAGATTAAAGACACAGACTAGGTGAGAGTCTGTGGGAATCATTTGCAGCATTGATTTTTCCAGGAATATTCACTGGGATTTTAGTGCTGTTTTACTGGAATTCTATGTATCCTAACCTATGTGGAATATTTAATCTTTTCCTTATCGGATCGAATCTTTAGTTAGGTAGGACTAGATCTGAGAATAATTGTTTTTTTAAGTTGTTCTTCCGACAAAATGAGTGAAAATCGATGTGCAGCATCCCATCATATAATATACTTTGCTGTCTATGTTGCCTGAATACAGACATAAAATAGCCATAAATGTTCCTATTTATTCCGGGACAGACAGGTGAAGTGTTTATTTTAGTTTAGATTTAGTTTAGAGATACAGCACTGAAACAGGCCCTTCGGCCCACCAAGTCCGTGCCGACCATCAACCACCCATTTATACTAATCCTACACTAATTCCATATCCCTGCCACATCCCCACCTGTCCCTATATTTTCCCTACCACCTACCTATACTAGGGGCAATTTATAATGGCCAATTTACCTATCAACCTGCAAGTCTTTTGGCATGTGGGAGGAAACCGGAGCACCCGGAGGAAACCCACGCAGACACAGGGAGAACTTGCAAACTCCACACAGGCAGTACCCAGGATTGAACCCGGGTCGCTGGAGCTGTGAGGCTGCGGTGCTAACCACTGCGCCACCTAATGATAACCAACATGGTGAGAGAGAGTGATAGGCAGGGAGAGAGAGGAACAGTGGTAGAGTAACCTATCGATATGGAAAGATAGAAACGGAGTGAGAGCAGAGAGATAGTGAGGGACCGAGACAGAAGCTTAGAGCTAGAAAGTGTCAGTTTATCCATAGACACTTTTGAATCAAGGGGACGGGAGACAGGCTGTGTGGGGATCCTGGGGTGATGTACTGGGACCAGTGACAGAGACACATACTCTTCCTGTCTACATATAAAGTGCAGGGAGCTCCCTCTGCATATCAAATGGATGCAGCTCACCCTCTGTGTAGAAAATGGTGGGAGCTCTCCATCTGTGTATAAAATGGTGGGAGCTTTACATCAGTGTAAAAAATGGAGGGAGCTTATCTTCTGTGTATAAAATGGAGGGAACATCCCCTCTCTGTACAAAATGATGACAGCTCTCCCTCTACATTTAAAATGGAGGGCGCTCCTCCAATGTGTATAAAATGGTGGGAGCTCCCCCTTTACAAAAAAATGCAGGGGAAGCCCACAGACATCTCACCCTTTTTAACTCACTTTTTAACCATTTTCTTACCAGAGACAGGGTTCGTACAATATAAACAGAAGCATGGTCAATTCCGGTCTTAACTGGTGCATTGATAACTGAGACTAATGTAAAAGGTATAGGGGATGCAGCGGTCTCGAGTACAAAAGTCAGGAAGTGATGCTAATCCTTTATAAAATAATAGTTTATCCTCGTTTGGAGTATTGTCTCCAATTCTGGACACTACACATTAGGAAGGACATAGATGCTTCGGTCAATGTACAGAAAAGTTTTGCTAGCATGGTTCTAGGGGTGATACGCTGATAGACTGGAGAAGCGGGCGTTGTTCTCTTTATGGTGGAGAAGTTTAAAAAGTGATTTAATAGACGTGTTTAAAATCATGAAAAGTTTGGATAGCGTAAACAAAGAGAAACTGTTTCCAATGGCTGAAGGATCAATAACCAGAGAACGTAGACTGAAGGTGATTGGCAAAAAAAAAAGAGGCAACATGAAGGAAAACCGTTTCTTTTTAACAATACTCGCTTTGGGTTTGAAATGCACTGTCTGATGGTACCATGGATATTGATTCAATAGTATCTTTCAATAGGAGAATTGGATAAATAACTGAAACAGGAAAAGAATGAAGTGTTGGGGAAGAACAGGAGAGTGGCACTAAGTGGACTGCTCTTCAAAGGAGCTAGCACAGATTCAATGGATCGAATCACCTCCTACTGTGTTGTACTACTCTTTGATTCTATAGTCATCTTCTGAGAGAGACAGAGATAGACGGGGTGAGGGAAAGAGAGGGAGAGAGATAGACGGGGTGAGGGAAAGAGAGAGAGAGAGGGATAGACGGGGTGAGGGAAAGAGAGAGAGAGAGAGATGGGCTGATGGGGATAGAGAGAGACAGGGTGAGGGAGAGAAAGATACCTGTGATGGAAAGGAATAGAGAGAGAGACAGGCTGAGAGAGAGACACACACACACAGTCAGGGAGAGGGCGAGGAATAGAATGTCTCCTAGGGATGGGATGTGCTCGAGGGGCCGAACGGCCTCCTCCTGTCTTCCTAAGGTCTTTATTAATATTACATCCTGATATAAACAAGGCCTTGGTCATTTTTTAGCAAATGAAATGCAAGTAATTAACAAGTTCTCCTTTAAAATTATTAATTCGAATTCACAATAGTATTTGTGTGAATTTGGGGTTGACAGATAATATGCTGTTTATTAACATCACTGAATAAATTAATATTGAAAGATTCAATGTCATTTTGTTCCCATCCTTGTTCAAAGTCCTACTGATTCCCTCGAAGTTCTAACCCGAAGGAGCATTTCTGGCAGTGCGGGGTCCCTTTAAGAGGTTGGGACTGACTCTCTCCCTCCTCCCTCCACCCCCCTCGGGGTCACAGTGCTGGGTCAGGGGTCACAGACTGTACAGACACTGGGATTGACCAATGACCCCTGACCCCAAAGGCAAGAAAAGGAAAGCAAAAATTCTCCTGGTCCCTGTGAAATCAGATTGACAATAAGTTTAAAACCCGAGAGTGAGATATAAAAGGAGAAAAGAGAGATTATGATGTTTGTAAAAACATTATTTAAACAGAAGGAAGTATTTGTGTTTATCTGTCTAAGTTGGTCCATGTGAATATATGTGTCTCTGTGTGGGTTTTTCTCTCTCTCGATCAGTGGGAGTGGATGTGCCTGGGTATGGATTTCTATGTGTGTGTGTGTGTGTGTGTGTGTGTGTGTGTGTGTGTGTGTGTGTGTGTGTGTGTATGTGTGTGTGTGTCTGTGTCTGTGTGTGTGTGTCTGTGTGTGTGTCTGTGTGTGTGTGTCTGTGTGTGTGTCTGTGTGTGTGTGTGTCTGTGTGTGTGTGTGTGTCTGTGTGTCTGTGTGTGTGTCTGTGTGTGTGTCTGTGTGTGTTTTTATCTGGCCGTGTTAGTCTGTCTGTGTTTACTTGGCTGTCTTTGTGTCTCTGTCTGTTTGTGTTTCCAATTCTGGATGTGAGGGTGGGCGAGGACACTAAGGACACACTCTAATCTCTTATTAAAGATCTTTCATCTTAACAACTCCAATAAATATACAGAAATATCCTGCACAAAATATCAACCAGTTGTATCTTAATACTTGTCAGGACAAACGTTCCCCTCTCAAACACGGCCTATGAATGGTTTATATGGGCTGATGATACAAAGATAGGTGGTACTGTAAGCTGTGAGGAGGGCACAAAGATACTGCATTGGCAGATGGACGGGTTAAGCGAGTGGGCAAGAAAGTGGCTGCTGGAATATCATGTGGAGAGATGTGAGGTTCTTCACTTTGGCCAAAAGAATAGAAACAGAGAATATTTTTCAAATGGTGAGAAACTATTAAATGTTGGTATTCAGAGGGATTTGGGTATCCTTGTACACAAATAACAGAAAGTTAACATGGAGGTACAGCAAGTGGAGTGTTGGCCTTTATTGCAAGGAGGTTAGAGTGCAAGAGTGAGGAAGTCTTGCTGTAATGGGACAGGGTTTGGTGAGCCCACACCTGGAGTACTGTGTACAGTCCTGGTCTCAGTACTGAAGGAAGGATATACTTGTCTTAGAGGTGAGGAGGAGAGGGAGGGAGATACAGGGTAAGGGGGAGAAAGAGAGAGAGGGGTGGGTGAGGGGGAGAAAGAGAGAGAGAGAGACCGGATGATGGAGAAGGCAAGAAATAAAAAGTCCCAAAGGTGCTGCACAGGGTCCATTAAAAAGCAAAATCTGACACCAAACCCATATAAATTGAGATTAAAAGCTCGATCAAAGAGGTTAGTTTTAAGGAACATCTTGAAGCAAGTATGAGAGGTCGAGAGGCGGAGAGGTTTAGGGAAGGAATTCCCCAGTATTAACAGGCAGTGACATTAATTCCTGATTGTCGGTCGAGATTTGTTAGGAAAGGCTATTAATGTTTACGCTGCCGAGACAGCTCAATGTGGATAAGGAGCAAATCAGCCAAGACCTGAGTGAATGGCGGGACAGGTTTGAGGGGCCGAATGGCCTTCTCCGTCTTCCTAAGGGCTTTAATAATATCACTGCCAATGCATTTCTGTTTGAAAAAGGAAGTGATGTGAATCCTTTATAAAATAATAGTTTGTCCCCAGCTGAGGTGTTGTGTCCAATTCTGGGACCACACTTTAGGAAGTACATGGAGGCTTTGGTGAATGTACAGAAGAGATTTACTAGAACGGTTCCTGGATGAGATTATTACAGTTACACTGATGGACTGGAGAAGCTGGGCTTGTTCTCCTTAGAGCAGAGAAGATTAAAAGGAGATTTCCCTTTCGTGAAACCATGTTGACATTATTTGATTGCACTATGTCATATTTCTCAAGCGTGTGCAGGTACTGAGGGACCTGGAGGATCACGACCAGTGATCTTTGAAGGCGATAGGATATATTAAGAGAGTAATTCATAAGACGTATGCGATCTTAGTCTTCAGAGAGACAAAGAGAGAGAGGGAGGGAGCGACGCGCAGAAAGATGGAGGGAGAGACAGGGAGAGACAGGCAGATTTGAGGAGAGATTTTACATCTAACCGTGTTAAAAAAATATCAGAAAGATCAAAATCTGAAAAATATGGCCACACACAACAACTGAAGTCACACACCATCCTCACTTGGAACTATATTGCACTTCCTTCACTGTCACTGTGTCAAAAATTTGGAACACCCTCCCTAACAGCACTGCGGCTGTACCTACCCGCCATGGAGTGCAGTGGTACAAGAACATGGCTCACCACCACCCTCTCAAAAGGGCAATTAGGGATGGGTAATAGATGTTGGCCTTGCCACTGACACACATGTCACTTGAATCAAATTAATTTTAAAAACACAGAAAATTGACACTAAGCCACTTCAGAACTGTCACAATATTAAACAACGGGCTTGGGGGAATTCCTGAACAGTCAGATTGATAGACTCAGGGCCTGGGGGAAACTCTGAATTGTCACAACTTTAAAGATAGGTCCTGGAGGAAATACTGAGCTGTGACAACTGTAAACGTAGGCCCTGGGGGAAATACTGAACTGTCACAACTGTAAACACAGGGACTGGGGGAAATACTGAACTGTCACAACTTTAAAGATAGGTCCTGGAGGAAATACTGAGCTGTCACAACTGTAAACACAGGGACTGGGGGAAATACTGAGCTGTCACAACTTTAAACATAGGGACTGGGGGAAATACTGAACTGTCACAACTGTAAATACAGGGACTTGGGGAAATACTGAGCTGTCACAACTTTAAACACAGGGACTGGGTGTAATACTGAACTGTCACAACTGTAAACACAGGGACTGGTGGAAATACTGAGCTGTCACAACTTTAAACACAGGGACTGGGGGAAATACTGAACTGTCACAAATTTAAACACAGGACCTGAAGGAAATACTGAGCTGTCACAAATTTAAACACAGGACATGGAGGAAATACTGAGCTGTCACAAATTTAAACACAGGACATGGAGGAAATACTGAGCTGTCACAAATTTAAACACAGGACCTGGAGGAAATACTGAGCTGTCACAAATTTAAACACAGGACCTGGAGGAAATACTGAGCTGTCACAAATTTAAACACAGGACCTGGAGGAAATACTGAGCTGTCACAAATTTAAACACAGGACATGGAGGAAATACTGAGCTGTCACAAATTTAAACACAGGACCTGGAGGAAATGCTGAACTGTCACAACTGTAAACACAGGGCCTGGAGGAAACACTGAGCTGTCACAGCTGTAAACACAGGACCTGGAGGAAATACTGAGCTGTCACAAATTTAAACACAGGTCCTGGATGAAATACTGAGCTGTCATAACTTTAAACAAGGATCCTGGAGGAAATACTGAACTGTCACAACTTTAAACACAGGGCCTTGAGAAAATACTTAGATGTCACAACTGTAAACACAGGTCCTGGATGAAATACGGAGCTGTCACAAATTTAAACACAGGTCCTGGATGAAATACTGAGCTGTCATAACTTTAAAAAAGGGTCCTGGGGGAAATACTAAACTGTCACAACTTTAAACACAGGGCCGTGAGAAAATACTTAGCTGTCACAACTGTAAACACAGGGCCTTGAGAAAATACTGAGCTGTCACAAATTTAAATACAGGTCCTGGATGAAATACTGAGCTGTCATATCTTTAAGACCGCAATTGTTGACAACGCGATCGGTAGGTGGCGCTGTTTTGGCACATGCGCAAATACAGCATGTGCCACGAAAACGTCACAACTTGCGACTGTGGCAGCTGCCAGGACGAAAGATGGCCCTGCTCAAAGAATCACAGAGATGAAACCTGAAAAACACGTGGCAGAATTCAATGGCCGGAGTGAGAGAGTGGAGCGGGCCGGGGAGAGCTGGGCGGGGGCCGGGGACAGCATCGCGGGGAGACCAGCGATGGCGGTGCCGGCGGGCGAGGGTGGGGAGGGAGAGGAAGAGGGAGGGGGGAGAAAGAGGGAGGGGGAGGGGGGAGAAAGAGGGAGAGGGAGGGGTGGAGAAAGAGGGAGAGGGAGGGGGGAGAAAGAGGGAGAGGGAGGGGGAGAAAGAGGGAGAGGGAGGGGGAAAGAGGGAGGGGGAGGGGGTAGAAAGAGGGAGAGGGAGGGGGAGAAAGCAGGAGAGGGAGGGGGGAGAAAGAGGGAGAGGGAGGGGGAAAGAGGGACGGGGAGGGGGGAGAAAGAGGGAGAGGGAGGGGGAGAAAGAGGGAGGGGAGAAAGAGGGAGAGGGGAGAAAGAGGGAGAGGGTCGGGGAAGAAAGAGGGAGAGGGGGAGAAAGAGGGAGGGGGAGGTGAGAAAGAGGGAGAGGGAGGGGAGAAAGAGGGAGGGGGAGAGTGGGAGAAAGAGGGAGAGGGGGAGAAAGAGGGAGAGGGGGAGAGAAAGAGGGAGAGGGGGAGGGGGAGAGAAAGGGGGGAGGGGGAGGGGGAGAGAAAGAGGGAGAGGGGGAGTGAAAGAGGAAGGGGGAGAGGGGGAGTGAAAGAGGGAGAGGGGGAGAGAAAGAGGGGGAGGGGGAGAGAAAGGGGGAGAAAGAGGGAGAGGGAGGGGTAAGGAAGGGGGGAGGGAGAAAGCTGGGGGGAGAGGGAGGAAGGGGAGAGAATGGGGGGGAGCAGCGGAACGGAAGAGGAGTGCCTTTTTCAGTGCATGCGCCATAAACACAACAGCAAATGACTTACTGGCCAGTGCCTGGACCCGGTGACACCAAGGTCTTCACACGCTCGCTCCCCGCGGCTCTCTGAGGCCTCTCGCTTCCGGCCCTCTCCATTCAGCCGTTCCCTCCAGCTGCGGATGCCCAATCCAGTTGCTTTCTCCCCTACCCAGTTGCTTTCTCTACTTCTCCACAGTTCTTCAGGCATTGCAACTGTTTGGTCCCTGCATTTTGCATACTCCCTCTCCCCACCCCTCCCCGCTCTCCCCACCCCTCCCCCTCTTCACCCACCCCTCCCCCTACCCCACCCCCACTATAGTTGAATATCTGAAGTGCAGTTGCAAAGTCGGGGAAATAGCATGCAAAACAAAACCTCAACAATTCTGTGTTTAATTATTGAAAAGTTTTATTAAGTTCATTAAGTATCCGAGGAACTGCTGTGCATGGATACATGAGTGTTGTGTCCAGCATTCCCGTTAGACAGACAGGCCGAGTCTCTGCTATGCACAGCTAAAGAGATTGTTCCTGGAGAGCCTTGTGGTGAATAAACGCTTGGCTCTCGATTCCACTACTGTATTGTCCATGTAAAGAAGGCAAAGTCACAAGAGTCTGAGCTCAGTCTATTCTTGGTGAATGTTCCCCAAGCGTACTCCAATGTGCATTCCCAATTCATCCATAAATGCAATGTTCCTTTCCACATCGTGACGAGCTCCGCAGCATGATCCAGTTGCCTTCGTTGCTTGAATGCTGACCTTAAGTCTCAAGGATTGTTTTCTCGACGGCATGTTTTACATGGATAGAAGAAAAGCAAATCAGAGTCAGAGCTTGCCTCCCTCTATCCACTGAAATTACTGTTGTGCACACCTTTTTAAGTTCTGCAGTGAAGGCACCAATTGATAACGTCGCCAATGAAGCACTTATTACCCACCTCAGATGCAGGAATCAGCACATCCTTGCGTCCTCTCCCGCACTGCCACCTTTGCTTGAATGCCGTCCTTAAGTGTCAAGGATTGTTTTCTCAAGGGCACGTTTTACATGAAAGAAAATAAGGAAAGTACATCAGTGTCAGAGCTTCCCTCCCTCCAATGAAATTACTGTTGAGCATGCTTTGTGTTCTGCGGTAAAGGCATGTACTGATAACACCGCCAATGAATCACTTAGTACCCACCTCAGCTGTAGGAGGCAGGATGATGTTACTGCCCCTATCTCGTGATGGTTCAATGCTGCTCTCAGGAAAAACATGAATGATGTGAGGGTGCTGGAAAAGAAGCACATTTCTTTTGGGCTATGAACATAAAGCTGGCCAGTTAGCCCAGCAGTTCCCTGCCAGTGGTTATGTTACTCGTGCGTCTTTCCATCCATTCCCATTTAATCCTGCCTACGACTATCACCAGTTGTGTTCACAGCAAGAGCATTCACATTTCTGCTACCACTGGACACGGCATGCTTGTTTCTTTTAGTGCTCAGTCTCTTCTTGCTGGATGTTCCCCAAGTGCTTGACCCCTTTGGACGCCCTCTCTGCTTGACAGGCAGCAACTGACAATTGCGGAGTCTCACAAGGCTCTGCATGGTTGTTTCAACGTCGGATGGGGAAACAGGTGGCTGTGTGTCCATGAGCACTGCCCTGATGGGTGTCGGAGCAGGTAACTGTGTGCCCATGAGCACTGCCCTGATGGGTGTAGGAGCAGGTAACTGTGTGCCCATGAGCACTGCCCTGATGGGTGTAGGAGCAGGTGACTGTGTAACTGAGCAGCAAGGAGAGGGTACCGCAGGTAGGGGAAGTGGAGATTTGAACAGGCAGGCATATGTATGGTCCATCAGATCATTAGGCCAGGGGATGAGACGCTCAGGATCCAGGGTTTGTGACACGTGACTGATGTCCAGCACGCGGCCACCTCCATCCGAAGGTGCTTCCGGGCAATTGTTGGGCATAGTAAATGGCTCCATCTCATCAGCCAGTCCTGGCTGCCAGCGGAGAGTCTGTTTCCGCAGCCAGTCCAGTCTCCTCATGAATGCTGCCGTTCCACTCTGCAGAACGGCCTGTTGTAGCTGGTACAATTGATCTGAAAGCAAGCGGTAGTTTTCATTGTGGCTGAGGGGCCTTGGCTGTTCCTCTGCAATCACAATGGCAGCAGCCATGCCTGTCATCGTTGGTGTCTGAGATGCATGCCAGCGACAATTGGAAGCGAGCCTGTCCAAAGGCAGACCCAGATGCCTCTGCACAACAACAGCATGTTTGCCAGGCAGCAAAGTCTGAATGGAGAAGATGCAGCTGCAGGTAGCCGGGCCATCATGTATCTACAGTGTGTACTGTTTGGCGCCAGAAATCACAGTCACTGTGCCTTCATCCTGCGCCATGCGGTGGCCCAGACAATGGAAATGTTTTCCGAGCAACTCACAACAGGGACTGGAGAACATGAGGTGGCCCAGACAATGGAAATGTTTTCAGAGCAACTCACAACATGGACTGGAGAACATGCGGTGGCCCAGACAATGGAAATGTTTTCAGAGCAACTGACAAAGGCAGAGCAACTTACCTTGGAACAATCTCCTGTGTCAAATAAAAATGAAGCACGTCTCCAAAACGAATAAATAATTCAGATAAAATGCGAGAAAATGCCCGACGAAACCTCCCCTCCTTCCAGTTTCAAAAAGTCGCGCCGAAGTTTTGACGCATGCACAGAGGACAAACTGGCGCGTCGGCGAGGAAGACGAAATAACGCGATGACGTCAACTGCGCATGCGCACAACAGTGATGGCAGGCATTACCGCAGCGCATGCGCAGAGATGAAGAGACTGTGTGCGCATGCGCGTACCGCGTCGTCTGCGCAAAGCGGTCCTGGTAAGCCAGACCGCAGCGCATGCGCAGGGGGCATGAGACCGTCTGCGCATGTGCGCACCGCGGCGCATCCTGATGACGTGTACGATTAAGTAGCGTTGTCATGAATTACTTTGTTTTGTTTTTAGTGATGTCCACTAGAGAAGAAAATATCCTGGTATGGCCTACATGTGGCTCCTGATCCACAGCAATATGGTCGCCACTTAAGTGCTCTTTAAAATTGCCTATCTAATGACTCAGTGCAAGAGCAATTAGGGATGTGAAATAAATGCTAGCCGAGCCAATGATGCTCACATCCCACAAACGAATAAATATAATGTAGGCCAGACAAGGTAAGAGTAGCAGATTTCTTTCCCTAAAGGGACATCCGTGCACGAAATGAGCTTTAACATCACTCAAAAATGCTTCATGGTCACCTTTACACTAATTTCTTTTTAATTCCAGGTTTATGAATTGAATTCAAATTTCACCATCTGCCTTGGGATTCGAACCCATGGCCCATGAGCATTAGCCTGAGCTCTGGATTACTAGTTCAGTGAGATTACCACTACGCCATACCTCCCCAAATTACTGTAAATCCTGTAAGAAAGAAGGTTTGTTTTTTGTCTTGTCCATCTTGAACTTTTGCTTATTTGTCTTATCTTTAATCAACGCTATAACTTCTTCGTATTTCTCCTCGAAGACCCATTTAACATCTTTATAAGACATGACTTTATTAATTTGCATTACATATTCTCGTGTAAATGCCTTTGGGTACATTAAGGTCGCCACACCCTCCTAAAGCGGGTTCCCTCTCAAAACCTGTGTTGGCCAGTCTCGCGATCCAGAGATCCTTCCATTCTTCCCAAAAGTGTTTGGAATGTGCCAAGTCTCAGAATGTAAGATTCGAGAAGATGGTGGTTGATAACCCCCTTCTAAGGTGAAAACAGATTTGGCAGCACAAAGCTTGTTGTGAATCGACTTAATTGAGATAAAGGCAAAGACAAGTTAGTTCAGTTTTAAGATACACCATAGTCACAAGCTCAGGCAATAATTAACAGTCTAACACAGATCCTACCCATATTTGAGACTGGAAAACAGAGCGCATAACTCTTTTTCTTGCAGCGTTTGGTCTTCAAGTTTTTGGTAAGTCTAGCTTTCTCTGGTCTCCTGTTGTTCTCAAATTCTCTGCCGTACAGTGTCAAAGACAGGACTTCTTTTATCCTGGCAGCTTTCCAGTTAACTATCCCCTCTGCAAATCAGTGACTAGTTTTGTATTAAAGGATGTCTTTTTTAACCAACCAAGGATCATGATCTGATGGTTGCTAAACGTTCCAATTTTCACAAGTGTTGTGTTGATTACTTTACCCAATGCTCTTACATTTCTAGTTTCCTTATCTGAGTAAGAGACAAATCTAGATCGATGCTGTTTCCACTGTCTGCTCTCATGGTCTCACCCTTTTGCAAATAAGCATTTCAAAACATGACATAATCTCCCAGAATCCCTATAACTTGATATCTTGTCTCTACTGTGCCCTATTTCTCAAGTTTCCCCACTTTACCAGACTACAAGGAAGGGTTCTAATAAAGCTAAATGTTAGTTTATAACAAAAAATCAATTGTTAGTTTATGATATCTAGATTTTAACAATTAGTACACTGGTTAGTAGATTGTAGTAACCTAATAATCCTACACAGATGAGTGATTGAGCGTTTTCAGTACCTAATGTGCGGAGGCAGGGGCAGAGGACAAAGATGTTCGGGGGGTGAAAGTGGCGTCATTTCTGCTGAATCCAATATGAAGTCAGAAGCTCAGGTCAGGGATGAATAGGGATCGTATTTTACACAACATCATATTCAGCCTGATGCAACAGCTAAGAATGACGATGGAATCAATGGAAAGGGTTTGGAGTTTGTGGTAGAGCCAAAGGTGGATGCTTCGCTCTGCCCCATGTATAATTGGAGGAAATTGCAGCTCATGGGAAACAGACTGCTAGAGTCTGATAAAACAGAGGCAGTGGAGGGTCGAGAGAGACGATGGAGAGCTGGAAATGGGGGTTGTCAGCACCCATGTGGAAGCGAACCCCATATCTGTAGATATTGTCGCCAGCGGGCAGTGTGTAGATGCGGAAGAGGAGGGAGCAAGAATGGATTGATTCCAGAGGTAACAGTGCTGGTGTGGGAAGAGAGGCCATGGCTGGAGATGCTCTGGTTACAATCAGATCCGTAATATTGGAACCAGGCGGGGGCAGTTCCACTGAAAGTTACCAATGACAGAGGTATGGTCAGATCACGGATGGATTTGCTGCATGTTTGGAGCAGTGACTGGAGATGAGGAGTGGTGAGGACATGGAAAATTTTTAATCCATGGGAAGAATTATAAATTGAAGTACTTAGAGGACTGGGATCCAATGCAGGTCAGTTAGGCTGAAGATGTTGGCGAGCTGGACTTGACGAGGGTTGGACATGGAAGCAGGGATTTGGAGCAGTTGATAGTGAACGAATGTGAAATATGAGTCTCCGGTCAGAGGTGAACTAGAGGAAAGGAGTAAGGAGTTGGCAAAATTCTAATTTTCCCAGAGGCATTAACCACAGTAAAATAAACAGGTAAATATCTACAGTGAAATAGCAGAGAGAAGATTGTCTTTTATTCTTTCATGTGATGTGGGCTCTGCTGGAAAGCTCATCATTTGTTGTCTTTGACAACTTGCTGGGCCGTTTCAGACGTCAGTTAAGAGTCAGCCGCATTGCTCTGGGTCTGGAGCCACATGTAGGCCATACCAGGTAAGGATGTTAGATTTCCTTCCCAAAAGTATTTAGCGAAACAAATGGGTTTTTACAGCAATCGATGATTATTTCATGGCACATTTAAATAGAATAGTTTTCAATTGCAGACTTTTGTTAATTAATTGAATTTAAGTTACAGCAGCAGTCATGGTGGTATTTGAACCCTGTCCGCAAGCTTTTAGGTTTTGGGCTGTGGGCGAAGTCATTGGGGTCCTGGGTTGCTAGACCACTGTTATTATGATTCCGTGACTGCCTCCCCAATGGACGTGTACAGTGTCTGTAACCTAATATCACCCACAATAGTTTTTAGGCTGCAAACCTGAATGTGGTCCCGAATCAAGGACTCAAATTTCATATTTTAATTGGGAAATGGCAGGAACAGAGTGAACCAGAATTGCTTTTGTCCCTGGATTCAGGGTACACTACAGGCAGATCAGCGACATTTAACAATAGAAAAGCCAGGAGTCAACAAGATTAAAACAATAATATGGAAAATGAATGTTACGCCTCTCATAATTGTAATATCCATCCAGTATATTATATTCAATGCGAGAAGTATAACAGGCAAGGCAGATGAACTTAGAGCTTGGCTTAGTAATTGGATCTATGATGTTGTTGCCATTACAGAGACTTGATTGAGGGAAGGACAGGATGGGCAGCTAAATGTTCCCGGATTTAGAAGCTACAGGCGGGAAAGAGGGGGATGTAAAAGGCGTGGGGGAGTTACATTACTTGTTCAGGAGAATATCACAGCTGTACTGCGGGAGGACACCTCGGAGGGGACGTGCAGCGAGGCAAATGGGTGGAGCTCAGGAATAGGAAGGGTGCAGTCACAATGTTGAGGGTTTTCTACAGGCCTCCCAACAGCCAGCAGGAGGTAGAGGAGCAGATATGTGGACAGATTTTGGAAAGATGTAAAGGTAACAGGGTTGCTGTGGTGGGTGATTTTAACTTCCCTTATACTGATTGGAACTTAGTTAGTGCTAGGGGCTTAGATGGGGCAGAATTTGTAAGGAGCATCCAGGAAGGCTTCTTGAAACAGTATGTAGATAGTACAGCTAGGGATCGGGCCATACTGGACCTGGTATTGGGGAATGAGCCTGGGCAGGTGGTCGAAGTTTCAGTGGGGGAGCATTTAGGGAACAGTGACCATAATTCCACAAGTTTTAAGATAATTGCGGATAAGGATAAGAGTAGTCCTCGGGTGAAGGTGCTAAATTGGGGGAAACTAATTATAACAATATTAGGCAGGAACTGAAGAATTTAGATTGGGGCGGCTATTTGAGGGTAAATCAACATCTGACATGTGGGAGTCTTTCAAACGTCAGTTAATAAGAATCCAGAACTAGAATGTTCCTGTGAGGAAGAAGGATAAGTTTGGAAAGTTTCGGGAACCTTGGATAACGAGGGATATTGTGAGCCTAGTCAAAATGAAGAAGGAAGCACTCATCAGGGCTGGAAGGCTAGGAGCAGACGAATCCCTTGAGGAATATAAAGACAGTAGAAAGGAACCTAAGCAAGGAGTCAGAAGGGCTAAGAAGGGGTCATGAAAAGTCATTGGCAAACAGGATTAAGGAAAATCCCAAGGCTATTTATACATATATAAAGAACAAGAGGGTAACTAGGGAAAGGGTTGGCCCGCTCAAGGACAGAGAAGGGAATCTATGTGTGGAGCCAGAGGAAATGGGCGAGGTACTGAATGAGTACATTGCATCAGTATTCACCAAAGAGAAGGACTTGGTGGATGATGAGCCTAGGGAAGGGAGTGTAGATAGTCTCAGTCATCTCATTATCAAAAAGGAGGAGGTGTTCGGTGTCTTGCAAAGTATTAAGGTAGATAAGTCCCCAGGGCCTGATGGGATCTACCCCATTATACTAAGGGAGGCAAGGGAAGAAATAGCTGGGGCCTTGGCAGAAATCTTGCATTCTCATTGGCTACAGGTGAGGTCCCAGAGGGCTGGAGAATAGCCAATGTTGTTCCTTTGTTTAAGAAGGGTAGCAAGGATAATCCAGGAAATTATAGGCCGGTGAGCCTTACATCAGTGGGAGGGAAATTATTAGAGAGGATTCATCGGGACAGGATTTATTCCCATTTGGAACAAATGGACTTATTAGCGAAAGGCAGCATGGTTTTGTGAAGGGGAGGTCGTGTCTTACTAATTTGAGTGCGTTTTTTGAAGAAACGACAAAGATGATTAATGAAGAATGGGCAGTGGATGTTATCTATATGGACTTTAGTGAAGCCTTTGACAAGGTCCCTCATGGCAGACTGGCACAAAAGGTGAAGTCACACGGGATCAGAGGTGAGCTGGCAAGATGGATACAGAACTGGCTCTGTCATAGAAGACAGAGGGTAGCAGTGGAAGGGTGCTTTTCTGAATGGAGGGATGTGACTAGTGGTGTTCCACAGGGATCTTTGTAGTAAATATAAATGATTTGGAACTAAATCCCATTTCATATTCCATTCCCTACACTCGCCACAAGACAGAAAATACATTTTATATTCATAGCACAAAGCACAGAAATGATTTTAACTCTAAATATTAGATTATATTTCAGTGATAATCTGATCTATTACGGTGGAGCTTTGAGAGAGGGGACAGTAACTGCAATAAGATGGGGACACCAGCTGATGGAGCTGGCGAGACGGAGCAGTAACTGCAATGAGACAGGGACACCAGCAGATGCAGATGGTGGGAGGAGATTGTTGCTGTCGGGAGACCGGGACACCAGCAGTTTAACAGGGAGCCGAGCAGATGGAGATGGAGAGAGGGGGCAGTAATTGAAATCAGACTGGGAAACCAGCAGATTGAGATGGTAAGAGATCGCAAAACTGCCTTGAAACAGGGGCACCAGCAGATGGAGATGGTGAGAAGAGATACTTACTGTCGGGAGACAGGGGCGCCTGCAGATGGAGGTGGTGAGAGCCGACAGTAACTGCAGTGAGAGAGGGAGACCAGCAGATGTTGGCTTTGAGTTCGACAAATACCTGCAATGACGCAGGGACAGCAGCAGATGGAGATGGTGCCATTGGGCAGTAACTGCAGTGGAACAGCGACACAAGCAGATGGCAATTGTGTGAGGGAGCAGTAACTGCAGTGAGACAGGGACACCAGCAGATGGCGAGGGAGAGAAGGGGCAGTAACTGTATTGAGACAGGGACACCAGCAGATGGAGATGATGAGAGAGGGAAAAAGCTGCAGTGAGACAGGGACACCAGCAGATGGAGATGGTGATGGTATATACATTTATGAGTAGCCTTGATAGGATAGGTTGGAAGAAACTTTTTTCACTTAGTAGAGGCGTCAATAACCAGGGGTTATAAATTTAAGGTAAGGGGCAGGATGTTTAGTGGGGATTTGAAGAAAAGAAATTTCACCCAGAGGGTGGTTGTGATCTGGAACACTGCCTGAAAGAGTGGGAGCGGTAGGAGCCCTCACAACATCTGAGAAGTATTTAGATGATCGCTTGAAATGCCATAGCATACAAGGCTGCGGGCCAAGTGCTGGAAAATGGGATTACAATAGATGGGTGCTTGATGGCCAGCACAGATACGATGGGCTGAAGGACCTGTTTCTGAGCTCTATAACTCTATGACTGCAAGACAGTATCTTGGGTTTTATTAATAGGTGGCCTAGAGTATGAGAGCAGGAAAGGTATATTGAACTTGTATAAGACACTAGTTCAGCTTCAGCTTTAGTATTGTGTCCAATTCTCGGTGCCACACTTGAAGAAAGATGTGAGGGCATTGGAGACAGTGCACGAGAATTCACGACAATGGCTCCAGGGTTGAGGAATTTCAGTTCTGAAGATAGATTGAAGAAGTTAGGGCTGTTTTCCTTGGAGAACAGAAGGCTGAGATGTGACTTAATAGAGCTGTTTAAAATCATGAGAGGTCTGTAAAGAGTAGATAGAGAGAAACAGTTCCCACTCGTGAAAGGATCGGGAACGAGAGTCCAAAAATTTAAATAATTTGGTAAGAGAAGCAAAAGTGACACAAAAAAAAGCTTTTTCACACAGCGAGTGGTTAAGGTCTGGAACACGCTGCCTGAGAAAGTGGTGGAGTATATTTCCATTGAAGAATTCAAAAGGAATTAGACAGGAAGAGGAAAGAAAATGAAAACTGTGCAGGGTCATAGAGAGAATGCAGGGGAATGGGACTGAGGGAATCACTCTTTCAGAAAGCCAGTGCAGACATGATGAGCCGATTGGCATCTTTCGACACTGAAACAAATCTGTAAATCTGTGAATTTGTGAATAGGAGCATAGGAACATTAGGCCATTCAGCCCATCGAACCTGCTCCACCATTCAATACGATCATAGAAAAAAGAACAAAGAACAAAGAAAATTACATGGCTAATCATTCAATTTGACGTCTTTTGCACATGCGATCCTCTTATCCCTTTATGTTATTTGTATTTAGAAATCTTTCAATCTCTGCTTTAAAAATACTCAATGACTGAGCTTCCACAGCTCTCTGGAGTAGAGAATTCCAAAGATTCAGAACCCTCTGAGAATAGAAATTTCTCCTCATCTCTGTCCGAAGTGACTTCCCCCTTCCTTTGAGTTGTGTCCCCTGGTTCTAAACTCCATGTGCAGTCTCACCAAGCTTCGATACAATTGAAGCAAGACTTCACTACTCCTCCCGTGATAAAAGCTAACATACCAGTAGCCTTCCCAATTGCTGGCTGCACCTGCCTCTTAACTTTCAGTGACTTATTGACGAGGACACCCAGGTCCTTTTGTGCACCTACACTTTCTAATCTCTTACCATTTAAGAAATACTCTGCACATCTATTCCTTCTATCAAAATGGATAAACTCACCTCCTGACTCCATTCCTCCATTTCAGTCCTGACTGGCCAGGCAATCCCCACCTGCCATCAATGTCAACTGATCAAAAACACTGCTGTACATGTCCAGTCCTCACCAAGTCTCGCTGTGAGGCTCCTGCATAACAGGGGTCTTGAATAACACTGAGAGCTACTTCAGTGACAGCGTCGTCAGTTACACAGAGTTTGCGATAATGCCCAACACACCTTTCCATCTGCTTTCCAGATTCAGTGATAATTTCCACTGTATTTATCTAAATGGAGCTGTTTTAGTTACTGCTGGCCCCATTGCTTTGTTAATTCCTTCATACACCCCTCTAGCATTCATGGAGTCAGCAGCAGATTGTGTGTTGTTGCAGATTCAACCAGTATTTATTGGTGCAGTGCCGGCAGGCTGCTAAGAATTATTCCTGGCAGCTCTGAGAGGATCTAGCATTTTTTGTTGTTGTTGGCAATACGCTTGTAGTTCATGGAGGTTTTCATTTTAATTACAGTCACTGTCTCCATTTCAGTCCAATAAGTCTCAAAGCAGTCAGCCTTCCTCTGATCTCTTTTCCATACACAGTGAGTGCAGAGTAACAGATGGTGACGTTCAGATGATCCTATTTCGACACCACACTCAGAACTGTGGTGTTGTTCTCTGAAAGAGCCTCATAAAGAATGTTTCGGAACTCCTGGGAGCGTTTTGGTTCAGTGGTTCGGAAAATGTTGATCTTCTTTGATGGGTAAAGCTTCCTGGGATGAAGCTTGGCCTTGATACACACCAGGGAATTATCAGTGTCATCGTCAGCACATTGATATCTGAGAGTGATGAGGGCACTGTTGAGGGTGATAAGTCTTGTGATGATAAGATCTCCCCGGTGCCATGAAAATGTTCTCAGATGCTGTCAGCACATCATTTAGCACGGTTGATCTGAGTAGCTTTTTGTCACAAAGGGTCCGTGGTGTCAGTATAACTGTAATAAATTCTGTCCATTTCCGTTCGTCTTTCTATTCCCCTGGTACACTATTCACGTTGGTCAAGAGTCGGTACCCACCCTTTCGTTGAACTCCCCTTGAAGATACAGTCCCAGGGTTTTGGGAATACTCCTGATGGCAGCTTCAAGTGTCTCATCCAGTTGATCCTCGATGTCTGGGAGGGAGGCGAATTTTACAGCATAGATGCACATGGGATTAACTGGGCCCACACTTGCTGATAGGAGAAGATTACTAAGCCTCTCGAAGCCTCCAGCCACGAGTTCCAATCAAGGAAAGTAGTGTTTTTTTTAAATTACTGTGAAACACACTTCATGCTCACATGTTGCCTCTTTGTACTTTCCAATGACTGAAGAACATGTAGTGTTTCTCATTAAAGTAACCTCCAGGAGCGAGCCTGTTTTCTTATATGTTACTTACTCCCCTGTTAATTGTTATCAAATGAAATAAAACAATTAACAGTAACTTTATACCCTGTGTATGAGCTGGCAATCCTGAGTAAACAATCACTGGGACTGTATTCCACTGTGTATCAGTTACCAAGTCGAAAGTGGTAACTAATTGTAACATAATTCCCCTTAAACTGTTATGAAACCCAATGTTAGAATTCGCAATAACTTTAGGTCATGTATATTAGTTATTAAGATGAATTCAACAATGGTGTATCGTGTCCGAGTAAACCAATATTTTTTTAAGTTCATTGCTGGCTAGGCCAGAATTTAATTCCCAAAATTAATTGACCTCGAGAAGGTGTTGGTGAGCTGTCTTCTTGAACCGCTGCAGTACATGTGGGGTAGGCACACCCACAGTGCTGTTCGGAAGAGAGTTCCAGAATTTTGACTCAGCGACAGTGAAGGAACAGTGATATAGTTCCAGGTCAGGATGGTGTGTAACTTGGAGGGAGACTTGCAGGTGGTGATGTTCCCATGCATTTGCTGCCCTTTTCCTTCTAGTTGGTAGAGGTCGCAGGTTTAGAAGGTGTTGTCTAAGGAGCCTTGGTGACGTTGCTGCAGTGCATCTTGTAGATGGTACACACTACTGCCACTGTGTGTCGGTGTTGGAGAGGGGAAATGTTGATGGATGGGGTACCAATCAAGTGGGCTACTTTGTCCTGGATGGTGTGGAACTTCTTGAATGTTGTTGGAGCTGCACCCATCCAGGCTAGTGGAGAGTATTCCATCACAGTCCTGACTTGTGCCTTGTTGATGGCGGACAGGCTTTGGCGAGTCAGGAGGTAAGTTACTCGCCACAGAAGTCCTAGCTTCTGACCTGCTCTTGCAGCCAGTTCAGTTTCTGGTCGATGGTAATCCCAGGATGTTGATAGTGGGGGATTCAGCGATCAGAAATTCATTGAATGTCAAGGTGACATGGTTATATTTTCTCTTGGTGGAGATGGCTTTTGCCTGGCACATGTGTGGCGTGAATGTTATTTGCCACTTATCAGCCCAAGCCTGGATATTGTCCAGGTCTTGCTTCATTTCTACACGGACTGCTTCAGTATGTGAGGAGTCACGAATGGTGCTGAACATTGTGCAATCATCAGCAAACATCCCCACTTCTGACCTTATGATTGGAGGAAGGTCATTGATTATGCTTAGGCCTAGGACACTACCTTAAGGAACTCCTGCAGTGATGCCCTGGAACTGAGATGATTGACACCTACCTTCTTTTGTGTCAGGTACAACTCCAACCAGGGAAGCGTTTCCCCCGATTCCCAGTGACTCCAGCTTAGCCAGAGCTCCTTGATGCCATCGGCCACCGAATGACGGCACAGTGACACAGTGGTTAGCACGGCAGCCTCACAACTCCAACCAGCCGGGTTCAGTTCTGGGTACTGCCACGGCGGAGGCTGCAAGTTCTCTCTGTGACTTTGTGGGTTTTCTCTGGGTGCTATGCTTTCCTTCCACATGCCAAAACTTGTGGGATTAAAGGTAAATTACCGATTATAAAAAGTACCCTGGAATAGGTAGGTAGAAGGAGAATTAAGGGATTAATGTAAGGTTAGTATAAAATGGGTGGTTGATGGTCGGCACGGACTCGGTGGGCCGAAGGTCCTGTTTTGGTGACTCGAGATGCTGCCTTGATGTCAAGGGCAGTCACTCTCATCTCATCTCTTGAGTTCTGCTCTTTTGTCCATGTTTGAACCAAGGATGTAATGAGGTCAGGAGCTGAGTGGCCCTGACGGAACCCAAACTGAGCATCACTCAGCAGCTTATTGCTAAGTAATTCCCGATTGATAGCACTGTCGATGACACCTTCCATCACTTTACTTATGATTGAGAGTAGACTGATGAGGCGGCAATTGTCCGGGTTGGACTTGTCCTGCTTTTTGTGTACAGGACAGAGCTGAGCAATTTTGCACATTGCCGGGTATATGCCAGTATTGTAACCTTATTTTCATGTGTACCAGTCATTTTGCAATTATGCCATTAACAGTAAGCTTATTCCCACTTGCATTGCATCTATCCTTGTACAATAATCTACTGCAATGTTATTCCCTGTTCATTAGTTATCAGGCACAATAAACAACTTATTGTAAACTTATGCTCTGTACATTAGTTATGAGGTCCAATTTTGTAATTAATGGTAACCCTCTTTCCCGTGTATTGGTTCGGGATCTCAATCTATCAATTAACCGCTGCTTGATTAGCTGTACACGATTTATCAAGCACAATGCAACACTACTTGCAAATTTATTCCATTGTGTATCGGTTATCAAGGCCCATTTAAGAAATAATTGCAACTTTATTCCCTTGCATGTGGTTATGTAGCACAATATAACAATTTACTGTCTATCCTCTTTCCTGCATGTTCGTCATCGTGTCCACTTTAACACTTAACTGTAAATTTATTCCGAATTTTATTGCTTGTCAAGCCAAATTTAGCAATTACCTATCGTGTTGTACTCATGTTCAGTCATTATTTCGATCCGTATAAGAATTAACACCTTTCATTCGTGTATAACAATTGAACAATTAACCATGAAATGGTGCACCAGCTTATTCACCTTCCTTTGATCATAATCCAATATAACAATTCACTGTAGTTGTTTGACCCTTGCATAATTTATCATATCAAATATAAATAATGTATTTTCCCCGTGTATTGTTTAAGATGTTCAATTTTCTAATTAACTGTAACTCTGTTAAGCCGTTTATTAGCTATTGTGTCCAAATTAACAGGTGACTATAGCCTTATACCCCAGACAAGGGTTATTATGAACAACTGAACAATTAACTAATGGCATTTGCCCCAGTGTATTTGTTATTTTCAATTGAAAAAAGGGACAGTAACTTTATACCTCTACATACAGTCTATCTGGCCAAATGTACTTATTAACTGTAATTTTTATACCCTGTACTAGTTATCAGGTCCAATTTAACAATTGGTGACAACGCTATTCCTTGTGAATTACTTCTCAGGTCAAATTAAATAATTAATTCTGACTTTGTTCCCCTGTGTATTGATTATTATGTCTGATTAAACAACTGACAATAACCCTATTCCCCTGTGTATGAGTTACCATGTGTAATTCTACTGCGACAAAATTCTGCATTGGTTACCATACCCAATTGAATATTTCATTTGCCAATCAATTTCCTGTATATTGTTATCAAACCCAATACATCAATGACGTTAAATTTAGGCACCAGTATAACAATTGCCATATCAGATTTAAATTGCGATATTTTTTTCCCTTAGGTGCTGTTAAATAAATATAATAACTGTAATATCCTTAAATGGTTCATTAGCTTCCATGTCCAATTTGGAATTGCAGTGATGTTTTTAACCCATATATTCTAATCCCGACCAATTAAATGAATGATTTTATTATCTCGTGCATTTGTTACATTGCGGCACAGTGGCGCAGTGGTTAGCACCGCAGCCTCACAGCTCCAGAGACCCGGGTTCGATTCCAGGTACTGCCTGTGTGGAGTTTGCAAGTTCTCCCTGTGTCTGCGTGGGTTTTCTTCGGGTGCTCCGGTTTCCTCCCACAAGCCAAAAGACTTGCAGGTTGATAGGTAAATTGGCCATTATAAATTGTCACTCGTATAGGTAGGTGGTCGGGAAATATAGGGACAGGTGGGGATATGGGATTAGTGTAGGATTAGTATAAATGGGTGGTTGATGTTCGGCACAGACTCGGTGGGCCGAAGGGCCTGTTTCAGTGCTGTATCTCCAATCTAATTAACGGCAACTATATATCCTGTGTACCAGAGATCTGGTCCAATATTACAATTACTTGTCCCTTTCTTCCCTTGTACATTGGTTATCATGTACACTTAAACAATTAATTGTAAATTACTCACCTGTGAATTATTATCAAACACAGTATAATAATTAACTGCAACTAGATAGCCTGTATATGAGTTATCAAGCCCAATTTAGCAAGAACTGAACTTTATTTCACTGTGTATCAGTGATCAAGGCTAATTTGTCATTTGCCTGTAATTTTATTTCTTTGTGTATGAATTATCATGACCAATCTAACCATTAAACATAATTCAATTTTATCACAACAAACCTATGCCTGCTTTGTTATTTCCAAATTAACAAACAGCTGTAGTTTTTAACCCATACACCGGTTATCAAGAACCATTTAACAATTAACTAATTCTATTAGCTAATGTATTAGTTATAAGCATTTGAATAATTTACTTCCACTTTATTCTGCTGTGAATTGCCATAAAACCCAAATGAACTTCCAATGCAAATTTCTTCCCCTGTGTATTTTCTCAATTTCAATTTCATAACTAAATATAGTCTTTACACCATGATGTTTTTTAAAAATCAAGCCCAACACAGCAAGTGGGCTATCTATCATGTTCAATGTGATGAATAACTGCAACTTCATTTGAAATTGTTCACTTTGGCAGGAAGAATAAAGACAAAGCAGAGTATTACTTAAACGGAGAATGACTGCAGAAATCCAAGGTGCAGAGGGACCTCGGTGTTCTAGTGCAGGAGTCACAGAAAGGTAGTATGCAGGTAAAGCAAGCAATAAAGAAGGCTAATGGAATGCTATCCTTTATTACAAAGGAAATTTAAAATAAAAGTAAGAACGTTATGCTTCAGTTATACAAGGCATTGTTGAGACCACATCTCGAATATTGTCTGCAGTTTTGGTCTTCCTATTTAAGGCAAGATGTAAATGTGTTAGAGTCAGTTGAGAGGAGCTTTACTGGATAGATACCTGGAATAAGCGGGTTGCCTTATGAGTAAAGGTTTGGCAGACTAGGCTTGTTTTCACTAGAGTTTAGAAGAGTGAGGGGAGAATTGATTGAAGTACATAGGATCCTGAACGGCCTTGACAAGGAGGCTGTGGAAACAATGTTTCCTCTGTGGGCGAGACCAGACCTAGAACATCGAACATGGACCTAGGGGGCACTGTTTTAAAATTAGGGGTGCCCTTTTCGGACAGAGATGTGGAGATTTTTTTTTCTCGCAGAGCGTTGTGCAACTTTGGAACTCTCTGCCTCAGAAGGTGTTGAAAGCGGGGTCATTGAATAATTTTAAGGCGGGGTAGATAAATTCTTGTTAGGCAAGAGAATCAAATGTTATCGCAGGTAGATGGGAGTGTGGATTTTGAGACACTAACAGAGCAGCCATGATCTTATTGAATGGTGGAGCAGGCTAGATGGGCCGAATGGTCTGTTTATGCTCCTAATTCATATATTCGTATGTTCATATTCCTCTGTGTATTGGTTATCATTTCCAATTTAACAATTAACTCAAACATTATTTCCATTAGTATGTCTTATCAACCCGATTGAACAATTAGATTTACCTTTATACTTCTGTGCATTCAGCATTATCTTCAATATATTAAATAATTTGTGCAGTTTTGTAAGTTGTGTACTTGTTATTAGGAACATTGCAACAGTTAGCAATAACATTATAAACAGTGTATCCCTTATCAAATCTAATATAATAATTAACTGTAACTTTGTTGATCTGTGTATTAGTGATCCGCTCCAATTGTGCAATTAACTATAAATGTATTATTCTGTGCATTAGTTATCAAGGATAATTTCACAATTAAGTGTAATTTAACTTCCATTAATAATATTTAATGAATTTTATTTAGGCATTAAAAGAAAAGTAAAATACTGTGGCTGTTGGAAATCTGAATTGAAAAAAATTCCAATGTGAGGTCAAGCAGCTGAAACTTTAACTCAGTCTCTCTCTATATATTTGTGTTGCCAGGTATTCCATTGTCTCTCTGGCGCTTTCTGTTTTATATTTAAACCTGTGCATTGTCGATCTAAATGTTATCTCGAACGTTATTGCTATGAGAACTATTATCAAGCCTAACATAGAAAATAGCTTACTTCGTTCCATCAATATGGAACAACTAACTGCAAAATCATCCTCGAGGAACAGCATCTCATCTACCGATTAGGCACACTGCAGCCTGCCGGACTGAACATTGAGTTCAATAATTTCAGAGCATGACAGCCCCCCATTTTATTTTCATTTTTAGTTGTTTTTTCTTTCTTCCTTTTTCTTTTCTGCATTTATTACCCTTTTTTTGCATTTATTTCATTTCATCTTAGTTTGTTCAGTTTGCTTATCCACTGTCTTTTTTCAGGTTTGCACTTGCTGCTGTTCAATATTCAGTCCGTTAACACCTTTTCTGTACTAATGCTTTGTCTTTCAACACACCATTAACATATTGTTTGCCTTTGCTACATGACCTTTTGGTCAGCGATGTGGCCTTGTCCAATCCACACCTCATCCTTTGTTATCTCTTGCCCCACCCCACCTCACTTGCTTATAACCTGCGACATTTTTAATATTTGTCAGTTCCGAAGAAGGGTCACTGACCCGAAACGTTAACTTTGCTTCTCATGCCACGGATGCTGCCAGACCTGCTGAGTGGTTCCAGCATTTCTTGTTTTTATTTCAGATTTCCAGCATCCGCAGTATTTTGCTTTTATTTTATGCAAAATCATCGCTCTGTGTCTGCTTCTCAAGACCAATGTAGCGATGAAAATGAATATTTCATACTGCAGACAAATAGTTAGGTCGAATATAAAAATTAACTGCAGTTTATTCCCCTGAGTATTATTTCCATGAGAAATGTGACAATTAACTGTAAATTTCTCCATCTGCGCTTTGGCGTCATGAGAAATTTGATGATTAATCATCAGTTTATTGCTCTGGGTAGTTGTTGTCAAGCCGATGTTAAAGATGATTGTTAAAATGTCACTGACCCCCGAGGACAGCCGACTGACTCAACGGTATTTAACTCATGGAATCCAGGCAGAGAAAACTGTCTCCACTGAATGTACTAAACCAGGGGAGAACAGACCAACCCCTCCGTCTCGGTGTCACAAAACACAGGGGAGAGAGAGGCCCGAGCCCATTGCCCCCGCATGACTGACTCAAGGGGGGCAGCAGACTGACTCCACTGTGTCTGTATCATCGACCCCGGGGAGAGCAGACTGACACCACTGTGTCTGTATCACTGACCTGAGGAGAGCAGACTGACCCCACTCTGTCTGAATCATTGACCAGGGGAAAGCCGATAGACCCCATTGTGTCTGCAGCATTGAGCCCAGGGGGAGAGCAGACTGACTCCAATCGGTATGTATCACTGATCCCGGGGGAGAGCAGACTGACCCACTGTGTCTGGAACACTGACCCCAGGGAGAGCAGACTGTCCCCATTGTCTCTGTATCACTGATCCCCGGGAGAGCAGATTGACCTAAATGACTGTATCACTGGCTGCGGGGAGAACAGACTGAACCACTGTGTCTGTATCATTATTAAAGTATCTCCACAGCGAGACTGACTGAGTGGGTTTGTTATTATAGTATCGCCATAGGGAGAGTCACAGAGTGGGTCTGTTATAATAGTACCCCCACAGGGAGAGTCAATGAGTGGGTCTGTTATTATTCTATCTCCTCAGAATCACCGATGGGACTGTTCTTATGGGACCTGAACCGGGAGCGTCACAGAGTGGGTCTGTTATTATAGTATCTCCACGGGAAGAGTCAGTTTGTGGGTCTGTCACTATAGAATCTGAACATGGAGACTGTTCGGTTCTGTTCTTACAGAATCTCTGCAGGGAGACTCACTGAGTGCGTCAGTAATTATACTATCTCCACAGGGACAGTCACTGAGTAGGTGTATTTTTATAGTTTCTCAACAGGGAGAGACACTGAGTATGTCCGTTATGATCGTATCACCACAGGGAGAGTCACTGAATGTGTCTATTACCAAGGTACCAGAACAGGGAGAATAACTCAGTCTTCTTCTTTGGCCTCCTTGTCTCGAGAGACAATGTGAAGCAGCGCCTGGAGTGGCTATAAAGGCCAATTCTAGAGTGACAGACTCTTCCACAGGTGCTGCAGATAAAATTGGTTGCTGGGGCTTTGACACAATTGACACTCCCCTTGCGCTTCTGTCTTTTTTTCCTGCCAACTGCTAAGTATCTTCGACTCGCCACTCTTTAGCCCCGAAATTATGGTTGCCCGCCAGCTCTGGCGATCGCTGGCAACTGACTCCCACGACTTGTGATCAATGTCACAGGACTTCATGTCGTGTTTGCAGACATCTTTAAAGCGGAGACATAGACGGCCGGTGGGTCTGATACCAATGACGAGCTTACTGTACAATGTGTCCTTGGGGATCCTGCCATCTTTCATGTGGCTCACATGGCCAAGCCATCTCAAGCGCCGCTAATTCCGTAGGGTGTGTAAGCTGGGGATGTTGGCCGCCTCGAAGACTTCTGTGTTGGAGATACGGACCTGCCACCTGATGCCAAGGATTCTCCGGAGGCAGCGAAGATGAAATGAATTGGGACATCACTCTTGGCTGACATGCAGTGTCCAGGCCTCGCTGCCATAGAGCAAGGTACTGATGACATAGGCTTGGGATACAATCGGACTTGTGTGTTCCATGTCAGTGCGCCATTTTCCCACACTCCCTTGGCCAGTCTTGACATAGCAGTGGAAGCCTTTCCTATGCGCCTATTGATTTCTGCATCGAGAGACAGATTACTGGTGATAGTTGAGCCTAGGTAGGTGAACTCTTGAACCACTTCCAGAGCGTGGTCGCCGAAATTGATGGATGGAGCATTTCTGACGTCCTGCCCCATGATGTTCGTTTTCTTGAGGCTGATGGTTAGGCCAAATTCGTTGCAGGCAGCCGCAAACCTGTCGATGAGTCTCTGCAGACACTCTTCATTGTGAAATGTTAATGCAGCATCGTCAGCAAAGAGGAGTTCCCTGATGAGGACTTTCCGTACTTTGTTCTTCTCTCTTAGCTGGGCAAGGTTCAGCAACCTGCGACCTCATCTTGTGTGGAGTAAAATTCCTTCTTTTGAAGACTTGAATGCATGTGAGAGAAACAGGGAGAAGAAGATCCCAAACGGTGTAGGTGCGAGAAGACAGCCCTGTTTCAAGCCACTCAGGATAGGAAAGGGGTCTGATGTGGTGCCGCTATGCTGAATTGTGCCTTTCATATTGTCATGGAATGAGGTGATGATACTTAGTAGCTTTGGTGAACATCCGATCTTTTCTGGTAGTCTGAAGAGACCACATCAGCTGACGAGGTCAAAGGCTTTGGTGAGATCAATGAAAGCAACGTAGAGGGGCATCTGCTGTTCACAGCATTTCTCCTGTAGCTGACGAAGGGAGAACAGCACGTCAATGGTGGATCTCTCTGCTCGAAAGCCACACTATGCCTCAAGGTAGACACACTCAGCCAGCTTCTGGAGCCTGTTTAAAGCGACATGAGCATAGACTTTCCCCACTATGCTGAGCAGGGAGATTCCACGGTCGTTGTTGCAGTCACCGCAGTCACCATTGTTCTTATAGATGGTTATGATATTGGCATCGCGCATGTCCTGTGGTACTGCTCCCTCATCCCAGCACAGGCAAAGCAGTTCATGCAGTGCTCAGAGTATAGCAGGCTTGGCACTCTTGATTATTTGAGGGGTAATGCCGTCCTTCCCAGGGGCTTTTCCGCTGGCTAGAGAATCAATGGCATGACTGAGTTCCGATTTTGTTGGCTGTACGTCCAGCTCATCCATGACTGGCAGAGACTGGTCTGCATTGAGGGCAGTCTCAGTGACAACATTTTCCCTGGAGTACAGTTCCAGGTAGTGGTCCACCCAGCGGTCCATTTGAGAGCGTTGGTCAGTGATTGTGTCCCCTGATTTCGATTTGAAGGAGACCTACTTCCTATTTAACAGCAGATTAACAGGTTGGATCATGTACTAATTCATCTCTGCAGTATATTCCCACTGCTCCTGCTGGTTGACTATAAAGCTCTTGTTTCCTCCTTTCAGTTTGAGTCGATGTGATCTATAGACTGACATATTACTGAACAACTAGCATTTTGTTTCTGGTAAGCCACTTTCAGTCTGAACTTGAAAACGCATTAAATTCTACATGTGGCCGATCATGTCTGCTAAATGTTGATCATCTTTCAATGTCAGAGTAACAGCTGTATCATGTTTAGTGTAGCTAACCGTTATTCTTCACTGGGGATTACCTTACTCTGAGTATAGATCGAGTTATTTGTTGTAACTAATTGGCAGTGTAACTGCAGCTGCCAGTAAGATGTATCCCTTATTTTGCTTGTCCTTATTATTTTGGCACATACTTATAGTCAAAGAATACAGACCAATTGCCTAGCTAAGAATCAGGGAAATCAAAATAAAGTGATATCACCGCACTTCAGATCAGTTAAAACTGCCCAGTATCACAGTGACTTACCTCAAATTGAGCAATTTAATTCCAAGGCTGTTGCCAATGTGCCAGGCAGAAAGAAAGAAACTGATCCAAATTTGAGCTGAATTTGTTCACTGGTAAATTTTACAAAGGCTTTTCATCACCACAGGGACCTCACTAGAAATATCCTAGAGGTTCTAGAATTGAAAGACTAATCTCCAGGACTGCTGTGAGCAACCCAGGAGAAAAATCATAGGGGCATTAAATACAATTGTGCTTTTAAAATACTTTCTGTGAAAGCTTTTGTTTCCTAGTTATAAAAATATTGCACATGGGGAGGAAGGTTGTTTCACTGAAAAAAGAGAATCAACCAATCGAGTAATGAAGCATCAATTTGCTTTCTAATTGGCACAGGAAGGTGAAATACCATGGGGATGGCCATGTCGGGTGACCAATGGTGAGTGTGTGGCAGTGGGGCAGACCAATTGGAGGCAGTAGAGAAGTCCGAATATCTTGTGATGAATTATCCAGGAACATAGGCAATCAGTTAACAACCATTACCACACAGGCAGCCAGTACAAATTGCAAAATCAATGAATGGAGATCGGCGGACACTGCGAGACCACATCAGCACAAATCCTTGGAAAATGTTCCAACATTGAAAATCTCTTTCCATAACTCAAAAACTAAGGGCTAAATTTTACTCGACATCCGCGTCGGGAGTTGTGGCGGGAGAGCCCGGAAAATTCTTCCAGGAGAGGCCCGCCAAGACTCCCGCCTTATTTTAACTAGCGGTGGCAGGACCTCGGTGCGGCTCTCCCCATCCTCTCAGCAGCGCCACCCCAATTTGCATATGCTAAGCGTTACATACGTTGCCTGATTATGCATCACGCTGCTCTCACCTCCTCAGTTCCTCATTTTTCCCTGAACGGGCAACTGTCACGTGCCGTCCCATTCATGAATATGAGAAGCTGGCAGGACAGGACAATAGGCAGCAATTGGACACAGTGCAGGTAAGTCTCTGTCTATCAATGTGTCCACCCGCATACCAGAAGGGAGGTGGGAGGGGAGAAGTCAGTATCGGAGTCTGCACTCTGCATAGTGGAAGGGAGGTGGGTGGGAAATGGTGTTACTTAGGGCACAGCTCTGCATAGTTGAAGGGAGGTGGGTGGGGGAATGGTATTACTTGGGGCACAGCTCTGCATAGTTGAAGGGAGGTGGGTGGGGGAATGATATTACTTCGGGCACAGCTCTGCATAGTTGAAGGGTGGTGGGTGGGGAATGGCATTACTTAGGGCACAGCTCTGCATAGTTGAAGGGAGGTGGGTGGGGAATGGCATTACCTGGGGCATAGCTCTGCATAGTTGAAGGGAGGTGGGTGGGGGAATGATATTACTTGGGGCACAGCTCTGCAGAGTTGAAGGGAGGTGGGTGGGGGAATGATATTACTTGGGGCACATTTCTATACAGTTGAAGGGAGGTGGGTGGTGGATTGATATTGCTGGGGGCACAGCTCTGCAGAGTTGAAGGGAGGTGGGAGGGGGAATGATATTACTTGTGGTACAGCACTGCATATTTGTCGGGAGGTGGGTGGGGGAATGATATTACTTGGGGCACAGCTCTGTATAGTTGAAGGGAGGTGGGTGGGGGAATGATATTACGTGGGTCACAGCACTGCATAGCTGAAGGGAGGTGGGTCGGGGAATGGTATTACTTGGGGCACAGCTCTGTATAGTAGAAGGAAGGTGTGGGGGGAATGGTATTACCTGGGGCACAGCTCTGCAAAGTTGAAGGGAGGTGGGTGGGGGAATGATATTACTTGGGGCACAGCTCTGCAAAGTTGAAGGGAGGTGGGTGGGGGAATGATATTACTTGGGGCATATTTCTATACAGTTGAAGGGATGTGGGTGGTGGATTGATATTGCTGGGGGCACAGCTCTGCAGAGTTGAAGGGAGGTGGGTGCGGGAACGGTATTATTTGGGGCAGAGCTCTGCATCGCTGAAGGGATGTGGGTGGGGGAATGATATTACTTGGAGCACAGCTCTGCATAGCTGAAGGGAGGTGGGTGGGGGAATGATATTACTTGGAGCACAGCTCTGCATAGCTGAAGGGAGGTGGGTGGAGGAATGATATTACTTGGAGCACAGCTCTGCATAGCTGAAGGGAGGTGGGTGGGGGAATGGTATTACTTGGGGCACAGCTCTGCATAGCTGAAGGGAGGTGTGTGGGGAATGGTATTACTTAGGGCACAGCTCTGCATAGCTGAAGGGAGGTGTGTGGGGAATGGTATTACTTAGGGCACAGCACTGCATAGCAGGAGGGATGAGGTTGGCTGAATGGTATTACTGGGGGTACCGCTATGCATAGTTGAAGGGAAGTGAGTAGGGGAATGGTATTACTTTGAGCACAACTCTGCATAGTTGAAGGGAGGTGGGTGGGGGAATGTGATTACTTTGGGCACAACTCTGCATAGCTGAAGGGAGGTGGGTGGTGAATGGAATTACTTAGGGCACAACTCGGCATTGCTGAAGGGAGGTGTGTGGGGAATGGTATTACTTAGGGCACAGCTCTGCATAGCTGAAGGGAGGTAGGTGGAGAATGGTATCACATAGGGCACAACTCTGCATAGCTGAAGGGAGGTGGGTGTGGAATGGTATTACCTGGGGCACAGCTCTGCATAGCTGCAGGGAGGTGGGTGGGGAATGGTATTACTTGGTGCGACTTTCTGCATAGCTGAAGGAAGGTGGCTGGAGAATGGTATTACTTGGGGCACAGCTCTGCATAGCTGAAGGGAGGTGGGTGGGGATTGGTATTACAGGGGGTACAGCTATGCATAACTGAAGGCAGGTCGGTGGGGAATGGTATGAATGGGGGAACAGCTCTGCACAGTTGAAGGGAGTTGGGTGGGGGAATGATATTACTTAGGGCACAGCTCTGCATATTTGAAGGGAGGTGGATGGGGGAATGATATTACTGGGGGCACAGATCAGCAGAGTTGAAGGGAGGTGGGTGGGGGAATGGTATTAGTTGGGGCACAGCTATGGATAGTGGAAGGCAGGTGGGTGGGGGGAATGATATTACTGGGGGCACAGATCAGCAGAGTTGAAGGGAGGTGGGTGGGGGAATTATATTACTTGGGACACAGCTCTGGATCGTGGAAGGTAGGTGGGTGGGGGAATGATGTGACTTGGGGCACAGATCTGCATAGCTGAAGGGAGTTCTGTGGGGAAAGGTATTACTTGGGGCACAGCTCTGCATAGCTGAAGGGAGTTGGGTGGGGAAAGGTATTACTTGGGGCACAGCTCTGCATAGCTGAAGGGAGTTGGGTGGGGAAAGGTATTACTGGGGGCACAGCTACGCATAGCTGAAGGGGAGTGGGTTGGGTAAGGTATTTCTTAGGGCACAGCTCTGCATAGCTGAAGGGAGGTGGGTGGGAATGGTATTACTTGGCGCACAGCTCTGCATAGTTGAAGGGAAGTGGGTGGCGAAAGGTATTACTTAGGGCACAGCTCTGCATAGCTGAAGGGAGGTGGGTCGGAATGGTATAACTGGGCGCACAGCTCTGCAGAGCTGAAGGGAGGTGGGTGGGGAATGGTATTACTTCGGGCACAGCACTGCACAGTTGGAGGGAGGTGGTTGGGGAATCATATTACTGGGGGCACAACTCTGCATAGCTGAAGGAAGGATGCTGGGGAATGGTATTACTTGGGGCACAGCTCTGCATATTTCAAGGGAGGTGGGTGGGAATGGTATTACCTCGGGCACAGCTCTGCATAGCTGTATGTCGGTGGGTAGGGAACGGTTGCTGGGGGCACAGCTCTGAATTTTTGAAGGGAGGTGCGCGTAGAATGGCATTTCTTAGGGCAAAGCTCTGCATAGCTGAAGGGATGAGGTTGGGGGAATGGTATTACTGGGTGTACAGCTCTGCATAGTTGAAAGGAGGTTGGTGGGAAATGGGATTACTTTAGGCACAACTCTGCATTGCTGAAGGGAAGTGTGTGGGGAATGGTATTACATAGGGCACAGCTCTGCACCGCTGAAGGGAAGTGGCTGGAGAATGGTAATACTTAGGGCACAGCTCTGCATAGCTGAAGGGAGGTGGGTAGGGGAATGGTATTACTTAGGGCACAGCTCCGCATAGCAGAAGGGGTGTGGGTTTGCTAAGGCATTACATTAGGCACAGCTCTGCATAGTTGAAGGGAATTGGGTGGGGAATGTTATTACTTAGGGCACAACTCTGCATAGGTGAAGGGTGGTGGGTGGGGAATGGTATTACATAGGGCACATCTCTGCATAGCTGAAGGGGGGTGGGTTGGGTAAGGTATTACTTAGGGCCCAGCTCTGCATAGTTGAAGGGAAGTGGGTGGGGAATGGTATTACTTGGGCACAGCTCTGCATAGTTGAAGGGATGTGGGTGGGGAATGGTATTACTTGGGGCACAGCACTGCATAGCTGAAGGGAGGTGTGTGGGGAATGGTATTAGATAGGGCACAGCTCTGCATAGTTGAAGGGAGCTGGGTGGGGAATGGTATTACTTGGGGCACAGCACTGCATAGCTGAAGGGAGGTGTGTGGGGAATGGTATTAGATAGGGCACAGCTCTGCACAGTTGAAGGAAGCTGGCTGGGGAACGGTATTACTTTCGGCACAGCTCTGCATAGCTGAAGGGAGTTGGGTGGGGAATGGTATTAGATAGGGCACAGCTCTGCACAGCTGAATGGAGGTGGGTGGGGAATGGTATTACCTTGGTAACTTCTCTGTATAATTGCAGGGAGGTGGGTGGGGGAATGGTACTACATTGGGCACAGCTCTGCATAGTTGAAGGGATGTGGGAGAGGAAAGGTATGACCAAGGGCGCAGCTCTGCATAGTTGAAGGGAGGTAGGTGGGGAATGGTATTCCTTGGGGCACAGCTCTGCATAGCTGAATTGAGATGGTTGGGGAATGGTATTACCTAGGGCAAAGCTCTGCATAGCTGAAGGGAGGTGGGTGGGGGAATGGTTTTACTCGGGGCACAGCTCTGCAGAGCAAAAAGGAGGTGGGTGGGTGAATGGTATATTTTAGGGCACAGCTCTGCATAGCTGAAGGGAGGTGTGTTTGGAATGGTATTACTTAGGGCACAGCTCTGCATAGCTAAAGGCAGGTGGATGGTGAATCGTATTACTGGTGGCACAGCTCTGCATCGATGAAGGGGAGTGGGTTGGGTAAGGTATTACTTAGGGCACAGTCTGCATAGTTGAAGGGAAGTGGGTGGGGGAAAGGTATTACTTGGGGCACATCTCTGCATAGTTGCAGGGAGGTGCTTGGGGAATGGATTACTTAGGGCAAAGCTCTGCGTAGTTGAAGGGAGGTGGTCGAGGAATGGTATTACTTAGGGCACTGCTCTGCAAGGCTGAAGGGAGGTGGATGGGGAATGGTATTACTTAATGCACAGCTCTGCATAGTTGAAGGGAGGTGGATGGGGAATGGTATTAGATAGGGCACAGCTCTGCACAGTTGAAGGAAGCTGGCTGGGGAACGGTATTACTTTCGGCACAGCTCTGCATAGCTGAAGGGAGTTGGGTGGGGAATGGTATTAGATAGGGCACAGCTCTGCACAGCTGAATGGAGGTGGGTGGGGAATGGTATTACCTTGGTAACTTCTCTGTATAATTGCAGGGAGGTGGGTGGGGGAATGGTACTACATTGGGCACAGCTCTGCATAGTTGAAGGGATGTGGGAGAGGAAAGGTATGACCAAGGGCGCAGCTCTGCATAGTTGAAGGGAGGTAGGTGGGGAATGGTATTCCTTGGGGCACAGCTCTGCATAGCTGAATTGAGATGGTTGGGGAATGGTATTACCTAGGGCAAAGCTCTGCATAGCTGAAGGGAGGTGGGTGGGGGAATGGTTTTACTCGGGGCACAGCTCTGCAGAGCAAAAAGGAGGTGGGTGGGTGAATGGTATATTTTAGGGCACAGCTCTGCATAGCTGAAGGGAGGTGTGTTTGGAATGGTATTACTTAGGGCACAGCTCTGCATAGCTAAAGGCAGGTGGATGGTGAATCGTATTACTGGTGGCACAGCTCTGCATCGATGAAGGGGAGTGGGTTGGGTAAGGTATTACTTAGGGCACAGTCTGCATAGTTGAAGGGAAGTGGGTGGGGGAAAGGTATTACTTGGGGCACATCTCTGCATAGTTGCAGGGAGGTGCTTGGGGAATGGATTACTTAGGGCAAAGCTCTGCGTAGTTGAAGGGAGGTGGTCGAGGAATGGTATTACTTAGGGCACTGCTCTGCAAGGCTGAAGGGAGGTGGATGGGGAATGGTATTACTTAATGCACAGCTCTGCATAGTTGAAGGGAGGTGGATGGGGAATGGTATTACTTAAGGCCCAGCTCTGCATAGTTGAAGGGAGGTGGGTGTGGAATGGTAATACTTAGGGCACAGCTCTGCAAAGTTGAAGGGTGGTGGGTGGGTAATGATATTAATTGGGGCACAGCTCTGCGTAGTTGAAGGGAGTTGGCTGGGGAATAGTATTACCTCGGGCACAGCTCTGCATAGTTGAAGGGAGCTGTGTGGGGCATAGTATTACTTAGGGCACAGCTCTGCAAAGTTGAAGGGAAGTGGGTGGGGAACGGTATTACTTGGGGCACAGCTCTGCATAGTTGAAGGGAGGTGGGTGGGGAATGGTATTCATCAAGGCACAGCTCTGAAAATTTGAAGGGAAATGGGTGGGGAACGGTATCACTTGGGGCACAGCTCTGCGTAGCTGAAGGGAGGTGGGTGGGGAATGGTATTACTTGGGGCACAGCTCTGCATAGTTGAGGGAGGTGGGTGGGGAATGGTTTTACATAGGGCACAGCTCTGCATAGCTGAAGGAGAGTGGGTTGGGTAAGGTATTACGTAGGGCACAGTCTGCATAGTTGAGGGGAAGTGGATGGGGGAAAGGTATTACCTGGGGCACGGCTCTGCAAGGCTGAAGGGAGGTGGGTGGGGAATGGTATTACTTCAGGCACAGCTCTGCATAGTTGAAGGAATGTGGGTGGTGTATGGTATTACTTCGGGCACAGCTCTGCATAGCTGAAGTGAGGTGGGTGGGGAAAGGTATGACTTATGGCACAGCTCTGCATGGTTGAAGGGAGCTGGATGTGGGAATGGTATTACTAAGGTCACAGCTCTACATAGTTGAAGGGAGGTGGGTGGGGGAAAGCTTTTACTTAGGGCACATCTCTGCATAGCTGAAGGGAGGTGGGTGGGGAATGGTATTAGTTAGGGCACAGCTCTGCATGTTTGAAGGGAGGTGGGTAGGGAATGTTATTACTTGGGACACAGCTCTGCGTAGTTGAAGGGAGTTGGCTGGGAAATAGTATTACTGGCGGCACAGCTCTTCATCGTTGAAGGGAGGTGGGTGGGGAATGGTGTCACATGGGGCACAGCCCTGCATAGCTTAAGGGAGGTGTGTGGGGAATGGTATTATTTCGTGCACATGTCTGCATAGCTGAAGGGAGGTGGGTGGGGAATGTTATTACTGGGGGAACAGCTCTGCATTACTGAAGGGATGTGGGTGGGGAATGATATTACTTAGGGCACAGCTCTGCGTAGCTGAAGTGATGTGGGTGCGGAATGGTATTACTTTGGGCACAGCTCTGCATGGCTGAAGTGAGGTGGGTGGGGAATGATATTACTTCGGGCCCCGCTCTGCATAGCTGAAGGGAGTTGGGTGGTGAATGGTATTACCTCGGTAACATCTCTGTATAGTTGAAGGGAGGTGGCTGGGGAATGGTGTTACTTAGGGCACCGCTCTGCATAGTTGAAGGGAAGCGGGATGGGAATGGCATTACCTGGGGCGCAGCTCTGCATAGTTGAAGCGAGGTGGGTGGGGGAATGGTATTTCAGAGGGCACAGCTCTGCATTGTTGAAGGGAGGTGGGTGGGGAATGGTATTATTTTGGGCACAGATCAGCATAGCTGAAGGGAGGTGTGTGGGGAATTATTTTAATTAGGGCACAGCTCTGCATAGCAGTCGGGAGGTGGGTGGGGAATGGTTTTACTTCGGGCAAAGCTCTGCATAGCTGAAGGGAGGAGGGTGGGGGAATGGTATTAATCGGGGCAAAGCCCTGCATAGATGAAGGGAGGTGTGTGGGGAATGGTATTACTTAGGGCCCAGCTCTGCATAGCTGAGGGGAGATGGGTGGGGAATGGTATTACTTACGGCACAGTTCTTCATAGCTGAAGGGAGGTTGGTATGGAATGGTATTACTTGGGGCACAGCTCTGCATCGCTGAATGGAGGTGAGTGGGGTAATGGTATTACTGGGGGCACTGCTCTGCACAGTTGAAGGGAGGTGGATGCGGAATAGTATTACTTCGGACTCATCTCTGCATAGTTGAAGGGAGGTGGATGCGGAATGGTATTACATGGGGCACAGCTCTGCAAAGCTGAAGAGAGGTGGGGGAGGGTGGTATGCTATTACTTGGGGCACAGCTCTGCATAGCTGAAGGGAGGTGCATGGGGAATGGTATTACCTAGGGCTCAGCTCTGCATAGCTGAAGGGATGTGGGTGGGGAATGTTATTAATTAGCGCACAGCTCTGCATAGGTGAAAGGAGGTGGGTGGGGTAATGGCATTACCTGTGGCACAGCACTGCATAGCTGAAGGATGGCGGTTGGGGGAATGGTATTACCTAGGGCACAGCTGTGCAAAGCTGTGGGGAGGTGGGTGGGGGAATGGTATTACTTGGGGCACAGCTCTGCATATTTGAAGCGAGGCTGGTGGGGAATGGTATTACTTGGGGCACAGCTCTGCATATTTGAAGCGAGGCTGGTGGGGAATGGTATTATTTGGGGCACAGCTCTGCATATTTGAAGCGAGGTGGGTGGTGAATGGTATTTCTTGGGGCACAGCTCTGCATTGTTGAAGGGAGGTGGTTGGGGAATGGTATTACATAGGGCACTGCTCTGCATAGTTGAAGGGAGGTGGGTGGGAATGGTATTACTTAGGGCACAGCTCTGCATAGTTGAAGGGAGGAGGGTGGCAAATTGAGCATCTTAGGGCACAACGCTGCATAGCTGTAGGGAGGTGGGTGGGGATTGGTATTACCTAGGGCACAGCTCTGCATAGCTGTAGGGAGGTGGGTGGGGATTGGTGTTACCTAGGGCACAGCTCTGCATAGCTGTAGGGAGGTTGGTGGGGAATGGTATTACCTAGGGCACAGCTCTGCATAGCTGAAGGGATGTCGGTGGGGGAATTGTATTACCGAGGGCACAGCTCTGCATAGCTGAAGTGAGGTGGGTGGGGAATGGTATGACCTAGGGCACGGCTCTGCATAGCTGAAGGGAGGTGGGTGGGGGAATGGTATTACCTAGGGCACTGATCTGCATAGCTGTAGGGATGTCGATGGGGGAATGGTATTACCTAGGGCACAGCTCTGCATATTTGAAGCGAGGCTGGTGGGGAATGGTATTACTTGGGGCACAGCTCTGCATAGTTGAAGGGAGGTGTGTGGGGGTAAGATCTTACTTACGGCACAGCTCTGCATTGTTGAAGGGAGGTAGGTGTGGAATGGTATTACTGAGGGCACAGCTCTGAAAAGTTTAAGGGAGGTGGTTGTGGAATACAAAGAACAAAGTAAATTACAGCACAGGAACAGGCCCTTCGGCCCTCCAAGCCTGCGCCGATCCAGATCCTCTATCTAAACATGAAGCCTATTTTCTAAGGGTCTGTATCTCTTTACTTCCTGCCCATTCATGTATCTGTCTAGATACATCTTAAAAGACGCTATCGTGCCCGAGTCTACCATCTCCACTGGCAACGCTTTGCAGGCACCCACCACCCTCTGCATAAAGAACTTTCCACGCATATCCGCCCTAAACCTTTCCCCTTTCACTTTGAACTCGTGACCCCTCGTAATTGAATAACCCACTCTGGGAAAAAGCTTCTTGCTGTCCACCCTGTCTATACCTCTCATGATTTTGTACACCTCAATCATGTCCCCCCTCAACCTCCGTCTTTCTAATGAAAATAATCCTAATCTGCTCAACCTCTCTTCATAGCTATCGCCCTCCATACCAGGCAACATCCTGGTGAACCTCCTCTGCACCCTCTCCAAAGCATCTACATCCTTTTGGTAATGTGGCCACCAGAACTGCACGCAGCATTCCAAATGTGGCCGAACCAAAGTCCTATACAACTGTAACATGACCTGCCAACTCTTGTACTCAATACCCCGTCCGATGAAGGAAAGCATGCTGTATGCCTTCTTGACCACTCTATTGACCTGCGTTGCCACCTTCAGGGAACAATGGACCTGAACACCCAAATCTCTCTGTACATCAATTTTCCCCAGGACATTTCCATTTACTGTATAATTCACTCTTGAATTGGATCTTCCAAAATGCATCACCTCGCATTTGCCCTGATTGAACTCCATCTGCCGTTTCTCTGCCCAACTTTCCTGTCGATCTAATTTCTGCTGTATTCTCTGACAGTCCCCTTCACTATCTGCTACTCGACCAATCTTAGTGTCGTCTGCAAACTTGCTAATCAGATCACCTATACTTTCCTCCATATCATTTATGTATATCACAAACAACAGTGGTCCCAGCACGGATGCCTGTGGAACACCACTGGTCACACGTCTCCATTTTGAGAAACTCCCTTCCACTGCTAATCTCTGTCTCCTGTTGCCTAGCCAGTTCTTTATCCATCTAGCTAGTACACCTTGGACACCATGCACCTTCACCTTTTAGATTTAGAGAGAGAGATACAGCACTGAAACAGGCCCTTCGGCCCACCGAGCCTGTGCCAACCATTAACCACCCATTTATAATAATCCTACTCTAATCCCATATTCCTACCACATCCTCACCTGTCACTATATTCCCCTACCACCTACCTATACTGGGGGCAATTTATAATGGCCAATTTGCCTATTAACCTGCAAGTCTTTTTTAGCTGTGGGAGGAAACCGGAGCACCCGGAGGAAACCCACGCAGACACAGGGAGAACTTGCAAACTCCACACAGGCAGTACGCAGAATTGAACCCGAGTCACTGGAGCTGTGAGGCTGAGGCGCTAACCACTGTGCCACTGTGCCGCCATGGTGAACCTGATCAAATGCCTTACTGAAGTCCATGTGTATGACATCTACAGCCCTTCCCTCATCAATCAACTTTGTCACTTCCTCAAAGAATTCTATTAAGTTGGTAAGACATGGCCTTCCCTGCACAAAACCATGTTGCCTATCACTGATAAGCCCATTTTCTTCCAAATGGGAATAGATCCTATTCCTCAGTAACTTCTCCAGCAGCTTCCCTACCACTGACGTCAGGCTCACCTGGATTATCCCTGCTCCCCTTCTTAAAGAAGGGGACAAAATTTGCAGTTCTCCAGTCCTCCAGGACCTCACCCGTGTTTAAGGATGCTGCAAAGATATCTGTTAAGGCCCCAGCTATTTCCTCTCTCGCTTCCCTCAGTAACCTGGGATAGATCCCATCCGGACCTGGGGACTTGTCCACCTTAATGCCTTTTAGAATACTCAACACTTCCTCCCTCCTTATGCCGACTTGACCGAGAGTAATCAAACATCTGTTCCTAACCTCAACATCCGTCATGTCCCTCTCCTCGGTGAATACCGATGCAAAGTACTCGTTTAGAATCTCACCCATTTTCTCTGACTCTACGCAAATCTTTCCTCCTTTGTCCTTGAGTGGGCCAATCCTTTCTCTAGTTACCCTCTTGCTCCTTATATATGAATAAAAGGCTTTGGGATTTTCCTTAACCCTGTTTGCTAAAGATATTTCATGCCCCCTTTTAGCCTTCTTAATTCCTCGTTTCAGATTGGTCCTACATTCCCGATATTCTTTCAAAGCTTCGTTTTTCTTCAGCCACCTAGACCTTATGTATCAAAAACAAGAAATGCTGGATTCACTCAGCAGGTCTGGCAGCATCTGTGGAAAGAGAAGCAGAGTTAACTCAGTTCAGAAGAAGGGTCACTGACCCGAAACGTTAACTCTGCTTCTCTTTCCACAGATGCTGCAAGACCTGCTGAGTAAATCCAGCATTTCTTGTTTTTGTTTCAGATTTCCAGCATCCGCAGTATTTTGCTTTTATTTTAGACCTTATGTATGCTTCCTTTTTCCTCTTGGATCGTCTCACAATTTCACCTATCATCCATGGTTCCCTAATCTTGCCATTTCTATCCCTCATTTTCACAGGAACATGTCTCTCCTGCACGCTAATCAACCTCTCTTTAAAAGCCTCCCACATATCACATGTGGATTTACCTTCAAGCAGCTGCTCCCAATCTACATTCCCCAGCTCCTGCCGACTTTTGGTATAGTTGGCCTTCCCCCAATTTAGCACTCTTCCTTTGGTACCAGTCACGTCTTTGTCCATGAATATTTTAAAGCTTACAGAATTGTGATCACTATTCCCAAAGTAGTCACATAAGATTCCATCCACCACGTTCTTGCCCACTCACTAAGTCTGTCCAAATCCCCTTGAAGCCGCTTTGCATCTTCTTTACAACACATTTTCCCACCTAGTTTTGTCTCAGGCATGAACATTTGGACCCCACATCCAAATCATTGATAAATATTAAAAAAGCACCGAAACCGGGTGACCCACAGACGCCCAGTGGGAGGGGAGCATATTTAAAAAAGCATGATGTTCGACAAAGAGTCAAGCTCCCTCTGCACTTTCCCCATCAAACACTCCCAGGGCAGGAACAGCACGGGGTTGGCTCCTCTGTGATTGGGAATACTGAGTGCCTCAACGAGGTGTAGCTAACATTGCTGCAGTCAATTGCTGGAGGTGCTGCTGGAGAGGGAGAGCTGAGGAGGGAACTGCAAAAACCTTTCAACAACTTTTGCTGCAGTGGAAAGAATTTGGAATAAGGCTGTATTTCGAGGTGTGTGTTGAGCACCAGACTCTTACTTCATTTGGACTGTTGTGGGAGGTGGAAGAGGCCAGAAGAACAAGGGGTGGGGGCTGTACAATTCTGCAGGGAGCTGTGCAGTTGCACTAATGTTGCAGGAAAGCTCCCTCCCCTCCCCAATTGCACAGTCTGAGTCAGCTGAAGCTGCCTGGCTACAGAGACACAAGGATCGAACTGGAGCCTGGGCAGCTTTCGGCTGACCCAGGTGAAGAACCCTCCCACAACCAGAAGACCACAAGTCTTTACAGTGCTCTGAGTACCACCCTTTAAGGAAAAAGAAGCAAAGTCATCGCTTGCAGCCTGTCTTTCCCCTTTCCTGTATACCCTCAGCCTCTCTCCAAACCTCCTAGTTGGTTCCTTTGTTTGTTTGTTTGTTTGCTTGCCTGCAATTTGGGGGTGGGTTTGGCTCTTGAGCCACGGCAAGCCCATCATCACCGGTGGCGGGGCCTTCTCATACCTATTCGGCTGCTGCCTCTGTGGCCGCCCGTGTAACCCCGTCACCTTTTAAATTAATTGCTTCGTGCCATGGGGTAAAGAGCTACTCCACCCCAATATGTCTATAGAGGCCTGTGGAAAGGCAATGGCCAAGGTTGTCGGCCGTCGGCCATTGTGGCATCTTCAAAAATGTGCGGGAAGGCTGTGTTCTTCCTGAAGACCGAGCGGGCCGTATCCCAGGCCCTGAATAAAGGGTTCACTGTGGGTGGGACTTTCCTGCAGGTGGACTCTCTGGGGGCCACTGCGCAGCGGATATTGTTATCAAACGTCCCGCCCTTTATTCCCAGTGAACTCCTCCTTCTCCACCTGCACCTTCTGGGGGAGGTGAGGTCGGGGATCACCCCAGTCCGGCTTAGTCTTCGGGAGCACAGCCTCCAACATGTCTACTCCTTCCGCCGCCAGGTATTTATGCAGCGGCGTGGGAGGAGGACACGGAAGGCCAATTTCAAGTGGAGTTCCAGGGGACGGCCTACCGCGTCTTTTGGACCTCGGAAGGGGCGCGCTGCCATGTCTGCAAGGGGATGGGGCATGTTCGTAAATACTGCCCCAACCTCCCGGCCGCCAGCTCCACCTCGGCGGCCCAGGGTCCTCCCACTCCCCCCACACATCCAACAGACACTCAGTCGGTTCCAGAGGCTGTGGTTTTCACAGCCTCCAGTGGGGAGTAGAGTGCCCGTCCGAGTGGAAGGAAGATGCGGAGGCAAAAGAAACATCAAGAGGCGCGTCCCCTGGACACAATGAAACAACCCGTGCCTGAGCTCAGCCCAAAGCCCGTTCTCACGGAATCCACCTGTCCCAGGGCTGGGCTCAGGTCCAGGGTGATTAAAATGAGGGAGGGTGCGGAGGCGGAGGACTCTGATGACATGGAGGTCTCTGAGCCTCTGCGCCCCAGTGGGAAAAAGAGGAGAAGGCAACCCTCCACAGAGGTAATGAGGGGCCCTGAGGCGCAGGGCCCATCTGTTGGAGGGGAGCTGTCTCCTGTTTCGGGTCCCCAGGTTTCCCCTACCGCCACCACCAAGGCGACAATGTCCAGGCAGGAGCACCCTATTCCTCAGGATGGAGTGGAGGTGAAGGCCCCTGTACTTGAGGCCCCTCCTGAAGGAGTAAGTGGGGCCCTGCTTGTGGTGAGGGAGCCTGGGGACGCCGCCCATTCTGCCACTGATACTTTCTGCCACTGCTACTGGGTCGGGTGCCCTGAGTGCCAGTGTCCACCACCAACCAGGAGACACCCGACCCGGTTATAACTGAGAATGCTGCCCCATATGCTGGGCCTGTGGGTGCTGGCAGAGCGGAAGATGGCCTCCTCTCTCTGCCTCTGGTCTCGGCTCCAGCTGGATTTCCGGACCCGGGAACCTCTGTCTCCCCTGGACCACTCATTGGCCTGGGGACGGAGGTGGAGGGGGTTCCTGAACTGCTGGCGCCAACAGGCTCCAGTTTCACAGTAGAACCCAGAGAGGACTCCTCCACCATCGATCCTGGGGGTGGGATCGTGACGGAGGCAGGACCAGCTGGCGCGGCCGGGACGTCCGCCCCACAGTGTGTGGTGGATGTGTCGGCCGCTGGCGGTGACGACCCAGAGGAGGATGGGAATTCGGTGTGGGGCACGAAGGATGACCTTGATTCCATCGCCAGTGAGGTGGTGGAGTCCCTCGTGCCTCCCACCGAGTTTCCTTTCATCCCCACATCGGAACTCCGGGATTACCTCGCAGTTTGCAGGCGTTGTCGTAATGAAGTTCAGCTGGCCCTCAGCCGTGGGTCGAATCTGGCGCTGATCATCCAGTCCATCCATGCCGCCCTTAAGAAAGTGGGCAAGCACGCGGGCATGAAACTGTTTGAGAGGTGCCGTTTTAATGTATTCCTCAATGGGTTGCTGGGGGAGTGGAGGGCCAAGTGCACTACCACTCCCTCCTCACTGTGAGCTGCTGGTGACGGGTTTTAATTACCTTTGACATGACGATAACCATAGCCAGCCTCAACATCAACGGCAGCAGGGTGTCTCACCGCAGATTTCACAATCTCTCAGTCCTCAGGGAAGGGAGGTACGCGGTGAGCTTTCTGCAGGAAACCCACAGCATTCCAGGAGACGAAGCCACCTGGCTCCTGGAGTGGCAGGGTGGGGTCTACATGTGTCACCTCACCCCTATTTCTAGTGGGGTGGCTATCTTGTTGGCACCGACTTTTCAGCCAGAGATCTTGGGGGTCAAGGAGCTAGTGCCGGGCCGCTTGCTCCATATCGCTGTTCGCCTGGGTAGTGTGCCACTCCACTTTGTGATCGTGTACGCACCCAGGCCCGGCGCGTTGCAAGCGTGCTTCTTTGAAGAAGTGTCCGATCTCTTGAGCTCCAGCGATAGCGGCGAGTGCATCATCCTCGGGGGGAATTTTAACTGCACCGACGAGGTGGGGGATCGTTCTGGTCCCCAGCGCGGCCAATCGTCTGTGGAGAGGTTTAGGGGACTGATCAGCTCCCTTAAATTGATGGACGGCTGGCGGAATCTCCATCCCGACTCCAGCGCCTTCACGTGGAGGTCTGGAGGAGGAGGGTCCCGAATCGACCGCCTGTACTTTTCGCAGGCGTACGTCTCCCGCGTCTCGGCGGCCTCCATGCGGCTGGTGCCGTGCTCGGACCACCGCCTGGTGTGGGCGGAGTTCACTCCGCTCCGCACGCGGGCGGGGTCCGCGTATTGGCACTTTAGAATAGGCTGCTGGAGGACGAGGGATTTCGGGAATCATTCTGTCGATTCTGGGCCGACTGGAGACGGAAGCAGGGGGGCTTCCCCTCCTTAAGGCTATAGTGGGATGTGGGCAAGACTACTATCAGGAGTACGCTAAGTGGTCGACCAAGAGGCGGGAGGCCGAGATCGGGCGCCTTGAGAGGGAGGTGCTCGACTTGGAGTCCCGCCTCAGTCATGACGTCGTGGACCCGGCCCTGTGGCTGGCGTAGAAAGAGAAGAAGGGCGCGCTGAGGGAGCTGCAGCTCATAGGGTCCCGAGGCACGTACGTGAGGTCACGGATCCAGATCCTGGAAGATTTGGACCGCGCCTCACCCTTCTTCGACTCGCTGGAAAAATGGCGGGGGGTCCGTAAGAAGCTCGTCGAGCTGCTGGCCGACGACGGATCCACCATCACGGATCCAGAGGGAATGGGCCTCCTGGTCCATATATCTTACAGTGTGTTGTTCTCTCCAGATCCGTCCAGCGAAGATGCGCTCAGAGTTTTGTGGGAGAATCTACCGCAGGTCAGCCCTGAGAGCACCAAAGGATTGGAGGCTCCGCTCACATTGGCGGAGCTGACTGGCACCCGCCACCAGCTTACAAGGGGCAAATCCCCAGGGCTGGATGGGTTGACCGTTGAGTTCCTCAGGGCGTTCTGGGATGTCCTGGGGGACGAATTACACGCGGGTTCTGTGGGAAAGCCTGGCGACCGGGGAGATGCCCCTCTCGTGGCGCAGGGTGGTCATCGTACTGCTGCCAAAGAGGGGCGATCTCCGCCTGCTTAAAAACTGGCGTCCGGTCTTCCTCCTCAGCATGGATTATAAGATCTTTGCCCGGGCTATGTCTGCCTGCCTGGGCTCCGTGCTGGCCCACATGATCCACCCCGACCAATCCTACACGGTCCCGGGCCAGTCCATCCAGGAGACCCTATCTGGTCCGGGACCTGATCCATATTTCCCAGAGGAATGGTCAGTCGGTCGTCTTTCTCTCACTCGATCAGGAGAAGGCGTTCGACAGGGTGGATCACAAATACCTTTTTGGGACTCTGTGCGCTTTCAGTCTCGGGCCGCATTTCGTGTCCCGGGTCCGACTTTTATACGCCGCCACAGAGTGTCTAGTCAGGGTTAACGGGTCATTGATGGCACCCCTTCGCTTTGGGAGAGGAGTGCGTCAGGGATGCCCCATGTCTGGTCAATTGTACGCCATCTGCATGGAGCCCTTCCTGTGCCTGCTTCACAGTAGGTTGACGGGATTGGCTCTGCACGAGCCGGCCATGCGGGTCATCCTCTTGGCTTACGCCGACGACGTGCTCCTCGTCACAGATCCCGTTTACTTGGGGAGGATGCGCGACTGCCAGCAGACCTTTTCTGCTGCGTCCTCCGCGAGGATCAATTGGGAGTACAGTTCCGGACTCCTGGTCGGTCGGTGGTGGGTGGACTCCCTGCCGGAGGAGTTGACATCTTTTGCGTGGAGCACCACGCACCTCCTCTATCTGGGAGTCCACCTTAGCCCCGCTGAGGAAGCCTGGCCGGCAAACTGGCAGGAGTTGGAGACGAAAGTCACCACTTGGCTGGGGCGCTGGACAGGACTACTGTGATTTCTTTCCTACAGGGGCCGAGCGCTGTTCATCAACCAACTGGTGGCCTCCATGTTGTGATACCTGTTGGCCACTTTGGCCCGGCCCCTGCATTTGCCAACAAGATCCAAAAGAAACTCGTCGATTGCTTCTGGGGCAAGAGGAAACACTGGGTCTCTGCCGCGGTCCTGAGTCTCCCGATAGAGGAGGGCAGCCAGTCGCTGGTGTGCATCCGCACCCAAGCTGTGACTCTCTGCCTTCGGACCCTGCAGAGATACCTGTACATCGAGCGTCCTCCTAGATGGTGTGCGCTGGCGATGTATTTTATCTGCCAGTGTCACTGCCTTCAAGACGACACGCAGCTCCCGGTGGAGTCAATTAGCTGCACCTCTCTGAGGGAGTTGCCTGTCTTTTACCGGGATCTATTCCGAGTCTGGAACATGGTCGCCTCCAGTCAGAGTGCTGCCCCGCCGGCAGAGGAGAGCGCCTCGACTGTCCGGGCGGCCGACTCCGGGGACAGTCCGGCGGGCAGCGGAGTTGCCGAAACCCCCGGGACGCCCCTCACTGCGGGTGGCGAGTGGACTCGGGAGTGCGGAGCGATCCCGGCCGAGCCGACCCCCGCTCGGCCGGAACTGCTCATCGGACCCAGGCCCCGAAACCCTCCTCGGGAGCCGGTCCCGCACAACCCGAGCCGCCTCTCACAAATGCCCTCCATGCCATTCCAATCGGCGCAGAGGGGTTTCCTGTTCGGGATGCTCCTGCACACTCTCCACTTCCTCGCCCACGTCAGCCGGCCAGACATGCCCTGGCGGTCTGCGTTGCCATCTGGCGGCGAGGGCAAACCCCGATGGAGGTCTCTCTATGCGGGAGTCTTCCCCCTTTATATCGGGGACCTGGGGTGGAGGGTGTTGCATAGGGCAGTCCCGTGCAATAGGCTTTTAAGTAGGTTCACGAACTCCCAGGCCGCCTGTACTTTCTGCGGCCTGGACGAGTCCGTGTTCCACATATATATGGAGTGTGCGAGGTTGCAGCCCATCTTGAGTATCTGAAGGGGCTGCTCCTCAGGTTCTCGCTGCACTTCAGTCCCACGCTCCTGATCTTTGAGCACCCGGTGCGGAGGGGTGTGGGCCGGGAGGAGGATCTCCTCGTTGGTCTGCTCCTGGGCCTGGCCAAGGTAGCAATTCACAGGTCCAGGCTGCGGGCCGTCGGGGGTTCCGTCGTCCCCGATTGCCTGCCCCTCTTCCGCGGTTAAGATCGCGCCCAGGTGTCCCTGCAGAAGGAGCATGCGGTGTCCGCCGGTACGCTTGAGGCCTTCCGCGACCAGTGGGCACCGCAGGGACTGGAGTGCATCATTGACGCCGGGAATGGCATTTTAATTTGAGTCTTTTGATTATTTATCTTGTGTTAATAAAGTTATTTTTCAAATGTAAATATGTACATAAAGGGGGCCTGAGGATAAAGGCCCCCTCGACAATAAAAAAAACGGGGTTGACTGCTGCCTAATTGGATTACTATGTGCTGATGGCAGCAACGAGGTTCAGCTGACTGCTGCAGTCAGTCAGTTGCCGGAGTTGCTGCTGGGGAGCGTAGCTGCCACAGGAGAAGCAAGTGCTCCAGTTTTCAACAACTTTGATTGCAAGAGACTTTAATCAGGCTGTGTTTGGAGGTAGGTGAGAAGAACCTGAAACTTTCGTTGTGTTGGATTATTTCAGGAGGCTGCAGAGGCAGGAAAACAAAGGGTGGGACTGCCATTTCCTAAAACAGCTGTGCATTTTCACTAAACACACAGTCATGCTCATTTCACAACCCAATTGCCCAGCTTGGGTTGGCAGGAGCTCCCTGACTAAGGAAAGAACAGAGGGAGGATAGTGCCTGGACAGCTTTCAGTTGACCCGGGTGAAGATGCCTCCTCTAACTGGAAAAAAAGAAGACTAGAAAACAAGGAAACATTTCAGAGACGGTTTTCTGTGCTCACCGCGACACCATAGCCATGCCATCGCTCCCAGCCTGTCTCTTTATTGCACTCCAACAGCCTCTCCCCTAATTTATTTATTTTGTAATCATTGATTTGTTTTGTTTCTTTTCTTTTTGCAAAACTTCGCAATTTGTGGGCGTACTATTGGGGTTGGCATGTCTGTTTACCCGTGGCCAGCTGTCCTTCACCGTGGAACGGTCCTCGAACACCTCTGTGACCGCCAACGTGATCCCGTCACCCTCTAAATTAATAACGTATAGCCAAGGGGTAAAGATTTGTGACCACCCCAACATGTTTACAGAGACTGCATAAAGCCAATGGCCGACGTTGTCGCCCCTCGGTCATTGTTTCAGCCTCGAAGATGTGCGGGAAGGCTATGTTCCTCCTGAAGACCGAGCCGGCGATGTTCCTGGCCCAGAGTAAGGGGCTCACAGTGAGTAGGACTTTCCTGCCAGTGGATCCTCTGGGAGCCACTGCACAGGAAGTCATGCTATCCAATGTCCCGCACTTCATTTTTGGTGAGCTCCTCCACCCCCACATGCAACAGCTGGGGAACGTGAGGTCGGGGAGCACCCCAGTCCCGCTCGGTCTTCGGGAGGACAGCCTCTGGCATGTGGACTCCTTCCACCACCAGTTATATATGCAGCTAGTGAGGGAGGAGGTCACAGAGGGCCAATTAAGTGTCGAGTTCCAGGGAGCGGCCGACTGTTTTCTGGACCTTGGATGGGGCGCGGTTCCATGCCTGTAATGGGGTGGGGCATGTTCAGGCGAGCTGCCCCATCCCACAGACTGCCATCGCCCACTCCGGGACTTCTTTACAATATGCAGGGGTTTCTGCTATAAAATTCATGTGGTCCTCGGCCTATGGTCGAATCTGGTGCATCAGTGCCTCCCTCAAGAAGGTGGGGAAGGGCATGGGCATGAAACCTGTTGAGAGGCGTCGGTATAAACCATTTCTCAATGGGTTGCTGTTGAAGTGGAAGGCTAGGTGCACTTCCACTTCCTGCTGCCAGTGACGTGTTGGTGACGATTTTCCATGTACATTTGACATGAAGATAACTATAGCCAGCCTAATGGCAGCAGGGAGTCACTCCGCTGATTTCAAAAGTTTAGGGGGGATCTGCGTGGAACGTTCTTTCCGCAGACGGTGGTGGGTGCCTGGAACGTGTTGCCAGCGTGGTAGACGCGGGCATGATAGCGTCTTTTAAGATGTATCTAGACAGATACATGAATGGGCAGGAAGCAAAGAGATACAGACCGTTAGAAAATAGGCGACATGTTTAGATAGAGGATCTGGATCGGCGCAGGCTTGGAGGGCCAAAGGCCCTGTTCCTGTGCTGTAATTTTCTTTGTTCTTGTTACCACATTTTTTCAGCCCTGATGTTGAGCTAGCACCGTTCCACCAAAAGGACAGTATTTTAAATCCAGCATAGTGGATCTGATACCAACAGTTAAACTTCACTGTGTGAGATTAACGTCTCTTAGTTTTGTACCGAGTGTTTATCAGAAAATGATTTGAATTAAATTTTCTCTGATGTGAGCAAATCCAGACCTGTAAAATCTTTCAAATATATTCCATTAATTAGCAGTGGAAAGAATACTGCGTGAATCTACTTTGTTCATTGAACTGGAACCAGCAAAAACCAGAGACAAGAATTTCCCATGGAGACTGGTATTAAATACAGGCAGTAAACGACTGAAATTAACTCATTTCACTCAGGCACTTTACATATATAGTAAGCATTTTATGTGTATATTTGTGCAATCTAATGTAACATTTCACAGAGATTTCACATCACTAAAGTGCATTTGCCAAAGTATTGGGAAGGCGAGATAATATGAGAGCAGAAGTCTGATGGCACTGGTAGGAAATGGGAGCAGATTCCTTGTTGCCGAGTTCAGGTAATTTCAGCGGTAAATTGCCATGTCAGTGAATCTCTATGCAATATACACTGGTCAGTTTACACTCAGATAGTGCCCCTGAACCATGGAGTCGTTCCGCTGTCAATGACACATGGATACTGTTGCGGGGGACGACTTACCATTGGTAAGCAATGGGGTGCAGGTCTCTGGCACAGAGTCTGTCCCTGTTGCTCAGAAGGGAAAGGGGAAGAGGAGCAGAGCATTAGTCATTGGGGACTCCATAGTTAGGGGAACAGATAGGAGGTTCTGTGGGAATGAGAGAGACACACGGTTGGTGTGTTGCCTCCCAGGTGCCAGGGTACGTGATGTCTCGTATCGTGTTTTTGGGAACCTTAAAGGGGAGGGGGAGCACCCCCAAGTCGTGGTCCACATAGGCACCAACGACATAGGTAGGAAGAGAGATGGGGATTTAAGGCAGAAATTCAGGGAGCTAGGGTGGAAGCTTAGAGCGAGAACAACCAGAGTTGTTATCTCTGGGTTGTTGCCCGTGCCACGTGCCAGCGAAGCGAGGAATAGGGAGAGAGAGGAGTTGAACACGTGGCTGCAGGGATGGTGTAGGAGGAAGGGTTTTGGTTTCCTGGATAATTGGGGCTCTTTCTGGGGTAGGTGGGTACTCTACAAACAGGATGGTCTTCACCTGAACCAGAGGGGTACTGATATCCTGCGGGGGGGAGATTTGTTTGTGCTTTTCGGGGGGGTTTAAACTAAATCAGCAGGGGAATGGGAACCAAAATTGTAGATCCAGTGTACAGGCTGTTGAGAGTAGTGAGGTAGGGGATAAGGCTACAGGGACGAAAGAGGGCACTGGCAAGCAAGAACGTGGTTTAAAGTGTGTCTACTTCAACGCCAGGAGCATCCAGAATAAGGTGGGTGAGCTGGCAGCATGGGTTGGTACCTGGGATCCTGATGTTGTGGCCATTTCGGAGACATGGGTAGAGCAGGGGCAGGAATGGATGTTGCAGGTTCCGGGATTTAGATGTTTCAGTAAGAACAGAGAAGAGGGTAAAAGAGGGGGGGGGGGGTGGGGGTGGCATTGTTAATCAAGGAAAGTATTACAGTGGCAGAAAGGATGTTTGAGGACTCGTCTACTGAGGTAGTATGGGCCGAGGTTAGAAACAGGAGAAGAGAGGTCACCCTGTTGGCAGTTTTCTATAGACCTCCGAATAGTTCCAGAGATGTAGAGAAAAGGATAGCGAAGATGATTCTCGACAGGAGCGAGAGTAACAGAATAGTGGTTATGGGGACTTTAACTTTCCAAATATTGACTGGAAATACTATAGTTCGAGTACTTTAGATGGGTCTGTTTTTGTCCAGTGTGTGCAGGAGGGTTTTCTGACACTGTATGTCGACAGGCCAACCAGGGCCGATGCCACATTGGATTTCGTACTGGGTAATGAACACGGCCAGGTGTTAGATTTAGATGTAGGTGAGCACTTTGGTAATAGTGATCACAATTCGGTTAGGTTGACCTTAGCGATGGGCAGGGACAGGTATATACAGCAGGGCAAGAATTATAGCTGGGGGAAAGGAAATTATGACGCGATTAGGCAAGATTTAGGATGTGTAGGATGGGGAAGGAAACTGCAGGGGATGGGCACAAACGAAATGCGGAGCTTATTCAAGGAGCAGCTAATGCGTGTCCTTGATAAGTATGTACCTGTCAGGCAGGGAGGAAGTTGTCGAGCGAGGGAGCCGTGGTTTACTCAAGTAGTTGAAGTGGTTGTCAAGAGGAAGAAGGCGGCTTGTGTTACGATGAGACGTGAAGGCTCAGTTAGGGCGCTTGAGAGTTACATGCTAGCCAGGAAGGATCGAAAGGGAGGGCTAAGAAGAGCAAGGAGAGGACACGAGAAGTCATTGGCGGATAGGATCAAAGAAAACCCTAAGGCTTTCTTTAGGTATATCAGGAATAAAAGAATGACTAGAGTTAGAATAGGGTCAATCAAGGATAGTAGTGGGAAGTTGTGTGTGGAATCAGAGGAGATAGGGGAAGCGTTAAATGAATATTTTTCGTCAGTATTTGCAGTAGAGAAAGAAAATGTTGTCGAGCAGATTACTGAGATACAGCCTACTAGGCTAGATGGGATTGAGGTTCACAAGGAGGAGGGGTTAGCAATTTTGGAAAGTGTGAAAATAGATAAGTCTCCTGGGCCAGATGGGATTTATCCTAGGATTCTCTGGGAAGCCAGGGAGGAGATTGCAGAGCCGTTGTTGTTGATCTTTATGTCGTCATTGTCGACAGGAGTAGTGCCGGAAGACTGGAGGATAGCAAATGTTGTCCCCTTGTTCAAGAAGGGGAGTAGAGACAGCCCTGGTAATTATAGACCTTTGAGCCTTACTTCGGTTGTGGGTAAAATGCTGGAAAAGGTTATAAGGGATAGGATTTATAATCATCTTGAAAAGAATAAGTTCATTTGCGATAGTCAGGTTTTGTGAAAGGTAGGTCGTGCCTCACAAACCTTATTGAGTTTTTCGAGAAGGTGACCAAACAGGTGGATGAGGGTAAAGCCGTGGATGTGGTGTATATGGATTTCAGTAAGGCGTTTGATAAGGTTCCCCACGGTAGGCTGTTGCAGAAAATACGGAAGTATGGGGTTGAAGGTGATTTAGAGCTTTGGGTCAGAAATTGGCTAGCTGAAAGAAGACAGAGGGTGGTGGTTGATGGCAAATGATCATCCTGGAGTTTAGTTACTAGTGGTGTACCGCAAGGTTCTGTTTTGGGGCCACTGCTGTTTGTCATTTTTACAAATGACCTGGATGAGGGCGTAGAAGGGTGGGTTAGTAAATTTGCGGATGACACGAAGGTCGGTGGAGTTGTGGATAGTGTCGAAGGGTGTTGTAGGGTACAGAGGGACATAGATAGGCTGCAGAGCTGGGCTGAGAGATGGCAAATGGAGTTTAATGCGGAAAAGTGTGAGGTGATTCACTTTGGAAGGAGTAACAGAAATGCAGAGTACTGGGCTAATGGGAAGATTCTTGGTAGTGTAGATGAGCAGAGAGATCTTGGTGTCCAGGTGTTAAATCCCTGAAAGTTGCTACCCAGGTTAATAGGGCTGTTAAGAAGGCATGTGGTGTGTTAGCTTTTATTAGTAGGGGGGTCGAGTTTCGGAGCCACGAGGTCTTGATGCAGCTGTATAAAACTCTGGTGAGGCCGCACCTTGAGTATTGCATGCAGTTCTGGTCACCGCATTATCGGAAGGATGTGGAAGCTTTGGAAAGGGTGCAGAGGAGAATTACTGGGATGTTGCCTGGTATGGAGGGAAGGTCTTACGAGGAAAGGCTGAGGGACTTGGGGTTGTTTTCGTTAGAGAGAAGGAGGAGGAGAGGTGACTTAATAGAGACATACAAGATAATCAGAGGGTTAGATAGGGTGGATAGTGAGAGTCTTTTTCCTCGGATGATGATGGCAAACACGAGGGGACATAGCTTTAAGTTGAGGGGTGAAAGATATAGGACAGATGTCAGAGGTAGTTTCTTTACGCAGAGAGTAGTAGGGGCGTGGAACGCCCTGCCTGCAACAGTAGTAGACTCGCCAACTTTAAGGACTTTTAAGTGGTCATTGGATGGATATATGGATGAAAATGGAATAGTGTAGGTCAGATGGTTTCACAGGTCGGCGCAACATCGAGGGCCGAAGGGCCTGTACTGCCCTGTAATGTTCTAATTCTAATTCTAATTCTAATTCTAATTCTCTAGTACAGTATGATGCAATCATCAATTTGTCTTGGCAAAAGTGGATGGGCCAGGAAATGATCTTTACGGGAATTCATTTGCCCTCCTTAATATAATTACATAAATACATTCAACGCTGCAATAAACTTGAGCTGGGATTATATCTGCTGCTCCTCTGACCAACTGACTGCTACTGCCAGTAAAATTGAAGCTGAGCGACTCAGTGGAAGTTTCAGCTGAAGGAACAGAAATCATCGTTTCTCATACTAATGGTGGGAAGATTTGGAAGTTATCAGGAAATGTCACTGAACTCACACCCACACATTTAATGTTTTTATTCCTCCTGGCTCAATACTTTCCTTTCTGTGACCGTCACGACACATCCATACATATTACTGCCCACACATTTATTGTACATAACCATGAAGATACATTGCTTTTATCAGTTTTACTCTCACTGCCCATCCAGATATATGATTGATCCCAATTATACTGTTATTGCTCATCCTGATGCAACACAGACCTCGTATAATTGCCACTATCCTTCCAGATATGTGTTTGATCCCTATTTTACTGTTGCTGCTCATCCACATACAACACAGACCTAACTTTTACTGCTACCACGGATCCAGATATATGGTTGATCCCTACGTACTGTTCATGCTCATCCGGATACAACACTGAATTCACTTTTCCGGTTAATGCCCACCCAGATATATGATTTCTCCCTATTATACTGTTACTGTTCATCCAGATACAACACAGACCTCACGTTTCCTGTTACTACCCATCTTAATATATGATAGATCCTTTATTTACTGTTGCTGCTTATCCAGTACAACACCGACCTCACTTTGACTGTTACTATCCATCCAGGTATATGATTGGTCCCTATTATACAGTTAAAGCTCATCCATATACAAACCGAAGTCACTTTAATTGTTACTACCAATCTAGACATATAATTGATCCTCATTATACTATTAGGGCTCATCCAGACACCACACTGACCTCACTTTAACTGTTATGAACCGTTCAGAGATATGATTGATCCCTATTATACTGTTACTGTTCATCCAGATACAACACAGACCTCACGTTTCCTGTTACTGCCCAACCCAATATACGATAGATCCTTATTTTACGGTTACTGCTTATCCAGACACAACACTGACCTCACTTTTATTGTGACTACCCATCCAGATATGTAATTGATTCCTATTATGCTCCTCCCGTTCATACAGATCCAACACTTATCTGACTTGTGCTGTCATTACCCATCCAGATATATGACTGCTCCCCCTTATACTGTCATGGCTCATCCAGACACGACACTGATCTCTCTTTTATATTTACTACCCATGCAGATATATGACTGATCCCTATTGTTAGCGGGAATGAATCTAGAAGAATCACTCGACACTCAGGTCTGCTCCAATGTCAAACAGTTTATTTAGTTACGCCAGCGGAGAGCAGGTCACTGGTCTGTCCAGATGCCTCTCCACTGATCAAAGGAAAATCCACAACAGATATACAGTTACCCAAACCATCCCGGCTGGACATAATCCAATCATAACGGTTATTGATTACATATATTACATTCATTGCCAATAAAATTATTAATTATGCATCATGTGGTCGTGGGGATAGCTCATGGTACTCCCCTGACCATCTCAGCTTGTTTACCAAACACTCCTTATCAATTATCCTTGAGTCTTCACAATGAATCCTTCTACTTCTATCAGACCTGCATTCCTAGTTGCTTTGTGTAGTCCACAATTAGACAGAGCAGCTGTCTTATGCACTGATTTGGGGGGCCCTCCTTGGTCAGGCTAATTACCTGTGCTAAGCAATACCATGCTCAAGGCTGCAAGCTAACAAACTTGTCCCACAATGCCTTGGGTACATACCCCATTTTGTAACAATATGTGGCAACACTTACATCATATACATGTATATATGTATTTATTTAGCTGCATCGGCCACAATCTTTCCCTCTACACTATTATATAGTTACGGCTCATCCAACACCACATTGACCTCACCTTTACTGATTCTATACATGCAGTTAAGTGATTTATCCATATTGTATTGTTACAGTTCACCCGGACACCACACTGCCCTCGCTTTTACTATTACTAAATCTACACATAAATAATTGATCCCTGTTTTGCTGTTACTGCTCAGCAGACACAACACTGACTGCACTTCCATTGTTACTACCCATCCAGAAGTATGACTGATCATTATTATTCCGCTACTATTGATCCAGATACCACACTGACCTCACTTTTACATTTACCACTCATCCAGATATATGACTGATCCCTACTATGGAGCTGCAGTTCATTCAACGCCACACTCACCTCACATTTACTGTTAATATGCATGCAACTAACTGATTGATCCCCATTATACTGTTACAGCTCATCCAGACACCACTCTGACGTCGCTTTTACGATTACTAAATCTGTACATATATAATTGATTCCTATTATACTGTTAATGCTCACCAGTCACAACACTGACCGCACTTTTACTGTCACTACCCATCTTCTGGTTACCTCCCACAGACAAAAGACTTGCAGGTTGATAGGTGAATTGTACATTATAAATTGCCACCAGTATAGGTAGGTGGAAGGGGAATATAGGGACAGAGGATGTGGGAGGAATATGGGATCAGTGTAGGATTAGTATAAATGGGTGGTTAATGGTCGGCACAGACTCGGTGGGCCGAAGGGCCTGTTTCAGTGCTGTATCTCCAAATCTTAAAAAAAAGCTTTATATATGACTGATCCCTATTATACTGTTCCGGCTCATGCAGACATCACACTGACCTCGTTATTGCTATTACTTCCCCTCCATATCTATGATTGACCCCTATTATACTCTTGCTGCTCATCCGGACACCACACTGACCTCACCTTTACTGTTACTATGCTTCCAAATATGTAATTGTTCCTGATGATACTGTTATGGCTCATCCAGATACCATACTGACCTCACTTTTGCTGTTACTACCCTTACAGATATAAGACTTTTCTCTATTATGCTGTTACTGCTAATCCAGGCACCAGACTGAACTCACTTTTACTGTTACTACCCGTTCAGATATGTGATTAATCCACATTATACTGTTCCTGCTCATCCTGATTCATCAGTGACCTCACGTTTGTGTGATCGGAATTCCTCCCCGACCCCCCCACCCCGCCACGCCCCCCACCTGCCCAACTGGACTTTAAAGCTGGACTTTGTGAAGTATGGGGAAGCAACCCCAATCCCCACGGACATCAGCACTGTGAATAAAAGCTAAATCACAACCCAAAGCACACTGAGGTAGGCTGCATTCCGATGAGTCAATTTTCAAACATCCCGACATCACAACAGAACTGATACCATTAAAGGACTGGAATTTGGGACATTATAATAACAGCGACACAGCATAACTGCCATCATGTTAAGTGACTGGGGAGGCCATTTTTTACAACTAACTGGCTCCAGAGCACAGCATGCACTCCTGTCAAGACAGAAGAGAAACACTTTCATGGATATTAGCTTTGGCGCCTGGGTTACCTCACCTTGGTGGAGTTCATTGTTCTCGGTCAGGGAAATCACATCAGCACTAAATGGATCTCTCTGGACCAGGCAGGTAACAGAGGAAAAGGATTAAAAGGTGCTAGGTACTGGCCATCCAGCAGGATGCCTTTAGGAGATGTAAGGAGGGAGGTCCCCCTCTATGTATAAAATGGAAGGAGCTCCCGATCTGCATATCAAATGGAGGGTGCTCCCCATCTACATATAAAATGGAGGGAGCTCCCCCTCTACGGATAAAATGGAGAGAGCTCCCCCTCTACGGATAAAATGCAGGGTGCTCCCTCTCTGCGTATAAAATGGAGGGAGCTCCCCCTCTCCGTATAAAATGGAGGGAGCTCCCCCTCTGCATATAAAATGGAGGGAGAAAACCCTCGATGTATTAAATGGAGGGAGATATCCTTTTATGTATAAAATGGAGGGAGATCCCTGTCTTTATAACTCATGGAAGGAGATCTCCCTCTACATACAAAATGGAGGGAGTTTCATCTGCACGTATTAAATGAAGTGGGATCCCACAGACACCTCACTCACTTTAAAACACTTTATAACTATTTTTATACCAGCTACAGGGCCGAATACAATGTAAGCAGAGGCATAGTCAAATTCTTTCTTAACTGGTGCATTGGAGTGAGGGAGAGAGAAAGAGAGCACCAGATGGGGCGAAGCAGAGAGATGCAAAATTAGGTGGGCATTAAGTTGTCAGGAGGACACCAAGAGGCTGCAAAGGAAGATGGACGGGTTATGAGCAGGCATGAAAGTGGCAGCTGGAATATTAGGTGGAGAAATGTGAGGTTCTTCACTTTGGCAGGAAGAATAGAAACATAGAACATTTTGTCAAATGGTGAGAAACCATGAAATGGTGGTGTTCAGAGGGATTTGGGTGTCCTTGTTCACAAATCACAGAAAGTTAACCTGCAGGTACAGGCTTCAATTGGGATGGCAAATGGACTGTTGTACTTTATTGCAAGGTAGCTGGAGTACAGGAGTGAGGATGTCTTGCTGCAATGATACAGGGTTTGGCGAGCCCATACCTGGAGTACTGTGTACAGTCCTGGTCTCAGTGATGAAGGAAGGATATGCTTGTCTTAGAGGTGATGTAACAAAGGTTCATCAGATAATGACAGAGCAAGCTTGAGGGGCCGTATGGGCTAGTCCTGTTCCTATTTCTTATGTTCTTATGACAGGAAGGGAGAAAAGGACAAAGTGGTGATGAAAGAGGGAAAGACACAGCAAATGATGGGGAGAGGCAGAGGGCAAGATGAGGAGGTAGTGAGAGAAAGGTGGGTTGGATCACACAGCTGAATAGCTCGCTACATGCCCCCACAGAATTCAGAGGCAGATCTGTAGTGTGCAATCACTGAGATAGATTTGAACTCTGTATCCACTGATTCACTGCTGTAAATTTGAATTCAATTAATAAATCTGGAATTAAAAAGCTAGTCTAATGATATCCGTGAAACCAATGTCGATTGTTGTAAAAACCCATCTGGTTCACTAATGTCCTTTAGGGAAGGAAATCTGCTGTCCTTACCTGGTCTGGCCTACATGTGACTCCAGACCCACAGCAATGTGGTTGACTCTTACATGCCCTCTGAAATGGCCCAGCAAGCCACTCAGTTCAAGGGTAATTATGGATGGGCAATAAATGCTGGCCTGGCCAGCGGCGCCCACATCCCATGAATGAATAAAATTTAAAAAAAAATGTTACCACGAGAGGAAGCCTCCTTGCAGGGCACTGGTGCGAATACACTGATGGATATCTGTTTGAAATAAAGCTGACCAGGTCGGGGTTCATTCTGGACTCCCCTGAACCCTCCCGCCAGCCTTTGGAATGACTCATGGATTCACGTCTAAGGGAACTTGTTAATGGTTCACGTAGAATTGCCCTCTTTACTGATGTGTTAATAATGCAGATGGGATCCTGAGTTTCATGAACAGGTCTGGAGTGTGAAAGTCAGGAAGTGAAGCTAAACCTTTATAAAACAATAGTATGGCAGCAGCTGGAGTATTGTAACCAATTCTGGGAATACACTTTAGGAAGGACATGGAGGCTTTGGTGAATGGACAGAAGAGATTTATGAGAACGGCTCCAGGGATGAGATTATTACAATTCTGCTGATCGACTGGAGAAGCCGGGCTGTCCTCCATAGAGCAGAGGAGCATAAATAGAGTTTTGATCCAGGTGTTTAAAATCATGAAAGATGGATTAAAATAGAGCGAAACAGATGGAATTGGCGACAAGACAGTAAGAAAGGAACAGGAAACACGGATTGCAGGAGAGAAAGATTTCACCTGATGTTCCTGGCGGTGTACCCTCTGTCATGGGGCAGGGGGCGGGCGGGGGGGATTGCTGGGGGGTGAACAAAGAACAAAGAACAGTACAGCACAGGAACAGGCCATTCAGCCCTCCAAGCCTGCGCCGATCTAGATGCCTGCCGAAACTAATACCTTCTGCACTTCCGGAGCCCATATCCCACTATTCCTTTCCTATTCATATATTTGTCAAGAAGTCTCTTAAACGTCGCTATCGTATCTGCTTCCACCACCTCCCCTGGCAGCAAGTTCCAGGCACTCACCACCCTCTGTGTAAAAAAACTTGCCTCGCAAATCCCCTCTAAACTTTGCCCCTCGCACCTTAAACCTCAGCCCCCTAGTAACTGACTCTTCCACCCTGAGAAAAAGCTTCTGACTATCCACTATGTCCATGCCACTCATAACTTTGCAAACCTGTATCATGTTGCCCCTCCACCTCCGTCGTTCCAGCGAAAAAAATCCGAGGTTTTCCAACGTCTCCTCATGGCTAATGCCCTCCAGACCAGGCAACATCCTGGTAAACCTCCTCTGTACCCTCTCCAAAGCCTCCACATCCTGCTGGTAGTGTGGCGACCAGAATTGCATGCAATATTCTAAGTGTGGCCGAACTAAGGTTCTGTAAAGCAGCAACATGACTTCCAATTTTTATACTCTATGCCCGGAACGATGAAGGCAAGCATGCCATATGCCTTCTTGACTACCTTATCTACCTGCGTTGCCACTTTCAGAGACCTGTGGACCTGTACGCCCGGATCTCTCTGCCTGTCAATACTCCTAAGGGTTCTGCCATTTACTGTATACCTCCCACGTGCATTGGACCTTCCAAAATGCATTACCTCACTTTTGTCCGGATTAAACTCCATCTGCCATTTCTCCGCCCAAGTCTCCAACCGATCTATATCCTGCTGTATCCTCTGACAATCCTCATCATTATCCGCAACTCCAGCAACCTTTGTGTCATCCACAGACTTACTAATCAGACCAGCTACATTTCCCTCCAAATCATTTATATATGCTACAAACAGAAAAGGTCCCAGCACTGATCCCTGCAGAACACCACTAGTCACATCGCTCCATTCAGAAAAACACCCATCCACTGTTACCCTCTGTCTTCTGTGACTGAGCCAGTTCCGTATCCATCTTGCCAGCTCACCTCTGATCCCGGGTGACTTCACCTATTGCACCAGCCTGCCATGCGGGACCTTGTCAAAGGCTTTACTAAAGTCCACATAGACAACATCCACCGCCCTTCCCTCATTAATCATCTTCGTCAATTCCTCAAAAAACTCAATCAAATTCGTAAGACACGACCTCCCCTTTACAAAACCATGCTGTCTCTCGCTAATGAGTTCGTTTGTTTCCAAATGGGAGTAAATCCTGTCCCGAAGAATCCTCTCTAATGGTTTCCTAACACTGACGTAAGGCTCACCGGCCTATAATTTCCTGGATTATCCTTACCACCCTTCTTAAACAAAGGAACAACATTGGCTATTCTCCAGTCCTATGGGATATCACCTGTAGCCAATGAGGATGCAAAGATTTCTGTCAAGGTCCTAGCAATTTCTTCCCTTGCCTCCCTCAGTATTCTGGGGTAGATCCCATCAGGCCCTGGGGACTTATCTACCTTAATGCTTTGCAAGACAACCGACACCTCCTCCTTTTTGATAATGTGATGACTGAGACTATCTGCATTCCCTTCCCTAGGCTCATCATCCACCAAGTCCTTCTCCTTGGTGAATACTGATGCAAAGTACTCATTTAGCACCTCGCCCATTTCCTCTGGCTCCACGCATAGATTCCCATCTCTGTCTTTGAGTGGGCCAACCCTTTCCCTGGTTACCCTCTTGCTCTTTATATATGTATAAAAAGCCTTGGGATTTTCCTTTTTTCTGTTTGCCAATGACTTTTCACGACCCATTTTAGCCCTCCTAACTCTTTGCTTAAGTTCCTTCCTACTGTCTTGATATTCCTCAAGTGCTTTATCTGGTCCTAGCCTTCCAGCCCTTACAAATGCTTCCTTTTTCTTTTTGACTCGGCTCACAATATCCCGTGTTATCCAAGCTCCCCGAAACTTGCCAAACTTGTCTTTCTTCCTCACAGGAACATGCTGGTCCTGGATTCTAATCAGCTGACGTTTGAAAGACTCCCACAGGTCAGATGTTGGTTTACCCTCAAACAGCTGCCCCCAGTCTAAATTCTTCAGTTCCTGCCTAATATTGTTATAATTAGCCTTCCCCCAATTTAGCTCCTTCACCCGAGGACTACTCTTATCCTTATCCACAAGTACCTTAAAACTTATGGAATTATGGTCACTGCTCCTGAAATGCTCCCCCACTGAAACTTCGACCAACTGGCCGGGCTCATTCCCCAATACCAGGTCCAAAATGGCCCCATTCCTAGTTGGACTATCTACATACTGTTTCAAGAAGCCCTCCTGGATGCTCCTCACATATTCTGCCCTACCTTTGCATCTTTCCAAAATCTGCTACATATCTGCTCCTCTACCTCCCGCCGGCTGTTGGGAGGTCTGCAGTAAACCCCCAACATCGTAACTGCACCCTTCCTATTCCTGAACTCCACCATATTGCCTCGCTGCATGACCTCTCTGAGGTGTCCTCCCACAGTACAGCTGTGATATTCTCCTTAACCAGTAATGCAGCTCTCCCACCCCATTTACACCCCCCTCTACCCCGCCTGAAGCTTCTAAAACCTGGAACATTTAGCTGCCAATCCTGCCCTTCCATCAACCAAGTCTCTATAATAGCAACAATATCATATTTCCAAGTACTAATCCAAGCTCTAAGGTGATCTGCCTTACCTATCATACTTCTTGCATTGAAACAAATGCACTTCAGACCACCAGTCGCGCTGTGCTCAGCAAATTCTCCCTGCCTGCTCTTCCTCTTAGTCCTACTGGCCTTATTTACTATGTCCTCCTCATGTACTTCACTAGCTGTCGTACTGCTCTGGTTCCCACCCCCCTGCCACGCTAGTTTAAACCCTCCTGAGTGACGCGAGCAAACCTTGCAGCCAGGATATTAGTGCCCTTCCAGTTTAGATGCAACTCGTCCTTCTTGTACAGGTCCCATCTGTCCCTGAAGAGAGCCCAATGGTCCTGATATCTGAAACCCTCCCTCTACACCAGCTGCTCAGCCACGTTTTTAGCTATCTTCCAATTTCTCGCCTCACTGGCACGTGGCACAGGGAGTAATCCAGAGATTACAACCCTAGAGGTCCTGTTTTTTTAACTTACTACCGAAGTCTCTAAACTCCCCCTGCAGGACCTCATCACTCTTCCTGCCTATGTCATTGGTACCGATGTGTACCACAACCTCTGGGTGTTCACCCTACCCCTTCAGAATGCCCTCTGTCCATTCAGAGACAGCCTTGACCCTGGCACCAGGGAGGCAACATACCTTCCCGGAATCTCTTGCACGTCCACAGAAGCGCCTATCTGTGGCCCTGACTATAGAGTCCCCTATAACTATTGCTCTTCTGCGCTTTGTCCATTCCTGCTGAAGAACAGTGCCAGCCGTAGAGCCACATCTCTGGCTGCTGTTGTTTTCCCCTGATAGGCCATTCCCCCCAAGAGTATCCAAAACAATATCCTTGTTAGAGAGGGAGTTAGCCACAGGGGAATCCTGCATTGACTGCCTGCCCCTTCTCGCGGTCACCCATCTATCTGCCAGCACCTTGGGTGTAACCAATTCTCTAAAACTCCTGTCTATGACGCTTTCTGCCACCTGCATGCTCTAAGTGCATCCAGTTGCCGCTCCAACCGATCCATGCGGTCTGTGCGGAGCTGCAACTGGGTACAGTTCCTGCAGATGTTGTCGCCCAGGAACGCTGGAAGCGTCACGGACTTCCCACATCTCACAGGTGAAGCACTTCACCCCTCTAACTGAAATTTGTATCATTAATTAGTTAATTGATGCAAAATAAATAAATACTTATTAAATCTTTTTGTCTTTGATCTTTATGTCGTCATTGTCGACAGGAATAGTGCCGGAATACTGGAGGATAGCAAATGTTGTCCCCTTGTTCAAGAAGGGGAGTAGAGACAGCCCTGGTAATTATAGACCTGTGAGCCTTACTTCAGTTGTGGGTAAAATGTTGGAAAAGGTTATAAGAGACAGGATTTATCAACATCCTGAAAAGAATAAGTTCATTAGCGATAGTCAGCACGGTTTTGTGACGGGTAGGTCGTGCCTCACAAACCTTATAGAGTTTTTGCGAAGGTGACCAAACAGTGGATGAGGGTAAAGCAGTGGATGTGGTGTATATGGATTTCAGTAAGGCGTTTGATAAGGTTCCCCATGGTAGGCTATGGCAGAAAATACGGAAGTATGGGGTTGAAGGTGATTTAGAGCTTTGGATCAGAAATTGGCTAGCTGAAAGAAGACAGAGGGTGGTGGTTGATGGCAAATGTTCATCCTGGAGTTTAGTTACCAGTGGTGTACCGCAAGGATCTGTTTTGGGGCCACTGCTGTTTGTCATTTTTATCAATGACCTGGATGAGGGTGTAGAAGGGTGGGTTAGTAAATTTGCGGATGGCACTAAGGTCGGTGGAGTTGTGGATAGTGCCGAGGGATGTTGTAGGGTACAGAGGGACATCGATAGGCTGCAGAGCTGGGCTGAGAGATGGCAAATGGAGTTTAATGCGGAAAAGTGCGAGGTGACTCACTTTGGAAGGAGTAACAGGAATGCAGAGTACTGGGCTAATGGGAAGATTCTTGGTAGTGTCGATGAGCAGAGAGATCTTGGTGTCCAGGTACATAAATCCCTGAAAGTTGCCACCCAGGTTAATAGTTCTGTTAAGAAGGCATATGGTGTGTTCGCTTTTATTAGTCGGGGGATCGAGTTTCGGAGCCACGAGGTCATGCTGCAGCTGTACAAAACTCTGGTGAGACTGCACCTGGAGCATTGCGTGCAGTTCTGGTCAACGCATTAGAGGAAGGATGTGGAAGCTATGGAAAGGGTGCAGAGGAGATTTACTGGGATGTTGCCTCGTATGGAGGGAAGGTCTTACGAGGAAAGGCTGAGGGACTTGAGGTTGTTTTCATTGGAGAGAAGGAGGAGGAGAGGTGACTTAATAGAGACATATAAGATAATCAGAGGGTTAGATAGGGTGGATAGTGAGAGTCTTGTTCCCGGATGGTGATGGCAAACATGAGGGGACATCGCTTTCAGTTGAGGGGTGATAGATATAGGACAGATGTCAGAGGTAGTTTCTTTACTCAGAGAGTAGTAGGGGCGTGGAACGCCCTGCCTGCAACAGTAGTAGACTCGCCAACTTTAAGGGCATTGAAGTGGTCATAGGATAGACATATGGATGAAAATGGAATAGTGTAGGTCAGATGGTTTCACAGGTCGGAGCAACATCGAGGGCCGAAGGGCCTGTACTGCGCTGTAATGTTCTAATTCTAATTCTAAATTATGATGCACTTCACTATGTGGTCCCTAGTGCTAGATTTCTACAGTTTCTATTAAATGCTTTTTAAATCCAGTCATCTCCTCCCTCTGGTTTAGTTAATCTACTTATTAATTAGTTAATTAGTGTTTTAATCAATTTTTATCAGTTTTATTTTCAAATTCGGTTCAGATTGCCTACCAGCCAATCAGGTCACAGCTATCCTGTGACGTCACCTCTTCAGTTTTTTTTCCCACCCAAGGTAACTTACTCTGTCTACTCACTGCTCCGGAACTCCACCCTCCGTATCTGCTCCGAAAATCCCCGAGGCAAGTTTTTTTTTCTCACCGCTCCGGAGCTCCGCCCTCCGAGTCAGCTCCGAGAATCCCCCAGGTAAGTTTTTTTATCTACTCACCGCTCCGGAAACCGCTCTCCGAGTCTGCACCGAGAATCCCTGAGGTTAGTTTTTTATACTTACTGCTCTGGAACTCCACCCTCCGAGTCTGCTCCGAGAATCCCCGAGGTAAGTTTTTTTTGACACTCACCACTCTGGAACTCCGCCCTCCGAGCCTGCTCCGAGAATCCCCGAGGTAAGTTTTTTTTTATACTCACCGCTCTGGAACTCCGCCCTCCGAGTCTGCTCCGAGAATCCCCGAGGTAAGTTTTATTTGATACTCACCGCTCTGGAACTCCGCCCTCCGAGTCTGCGCCGAGAATCCCTGAGGTAAGCTTTTTGTACTTACTGCAGCGGAACGCCGCCCTCCGAGTCTGCTCCGAGAATCCCCGAGGTAATTTTTTTTTTATACTCACCGCTCTGGAACTCCGCCCTCCGAGTCTGCTCCGAGAATCCCCGAGGTAAGTTTTTTTTCAAACTGACCGCTCTGGAACTCCGCCCTCCAAGCCTGCTCCGAGAATCCCCGAGGTAAGTATTTTTACATACTCACCGCTCTGGAACTCCGCCATCCGAGTCTGCTCCGAGAATCTCCGAGGTACGTTTTTTATACTTACCGCTCTGGAACTCCACCCACCGAGTCTGCTCCGAGAATCTCCGAGGTAAGTTTTTTATACTTACCGCTCTCTAACTCCGCCCTCTGAGTCTGCTCCAAGAATCACCGTGGTAGGTTTTTTATACTTGCCGCTCAGGAACTCTGCCTTCTGAGTCTGCTCCGACAATCCCCGAGGTAAGTTTTTTTTTTCTCACCGCAGTGGAACGCCGCCCTCCGAGTCTGCTCCGAGAATCCCCGAGGTAATTTGTTTTTGTACTGACCGCTCTGGAACTCCGCCCTCCGAGTCTGCCAAGTTCCCTGGCATTACTGGGATGACATTTGTTTCCTCCTCACGAAGACAGAACCAAAGTATGCAATTAGTTGGTCAGCCGTTTCTTTATTCCCCCATTATCAATTCCCCTGTTTCTGACTCTAAGGGCCCGACATTTGTCTTCACTAATCTTTTTCTCTGCAGAGACCTATAGAGACTTTTACAGGCAGTTTTTATGTACCCCACAATCTCGGTCTCGTACTCTATTTCCCTTCTTAATCACTCCTTTGGGCCTCCTTTGCCGAAGTTTAAACTGCTGCCAGTCCTCAGGTCTGTTGTTTTTATCTGGCGAATTTATTTGCCTCTTCCTTGGATCTAATGCTATCTCTAATTTCCCTTGCAAGCCATGGTTTCGCTGCCTTTCCCATTTTATTTTTGTGCCAGACAGGAATAAACAGTTGTTCAATTTCATCAATGCGCTCTTTGAATGTTTGCCATTGCCTTTCCACCGTCGTCCCTTTAAGTAACGTTTCCTAATCCATCATAGCCACCTTGCGCCTCATACCTTCATAGTTTCCTTTACTAAGATTCAGGACCCTCGTCTCAGAATCAACTACGTCACTTTCCATCTTGATGAAGAATTCTATCATACTATGGTCGCTCATCCCCAAGGGGTCTCGCACAACCAGATTGTCACTTATTCCTCTCTCATTACACAATACCCAATCTAGGACGGCCTGTTCTCTGGTTGGTTCCTCAATGTATTGGTCCTGAAAACCATCCCGTATACACTCCAAGAATTCCTCCTTTACAGTATTGTGACTAATTAGATTTTCCCAATCTATATGCAAATTAAGGTCACCTGTGATTAGAGATGCTCCTTTATCGCATGCGTCTGTAATTCCCTGTTCAATGCCATTCCCAACGCCCCCACTGCAGTTGGGTGGTCTATATACAACCCCCAATATTTTTTTATGCTCCTGTGTGTTTCTCAGCTCTACCCATATAGATTCCACATTGCCAGAGCTAGAATTAGAATTAGAATTAGAACATTAGAGCGCAGTACAGGCCCTTCGGCCCTCGATGTTGCGCTGACCATCTGACCTACACTATTCCATTTTCATCCATATGTCTATCCAATGACCACTTAAATGCCCTTAAAGTTGGCGAGTCTACTACTGTTGCAGGCAGGGCGTTCCACGCCCCTACTACTCTCTGCGTAAAGAAACTACCTCTGACATCTGTCCTATATCTTTCACCCCTCAACTTAAAGCTATGTCCCCTCGTGTTTGCCATCATCATCCGAGGAAAAAGACACTCACTATCCACCCTATCTAACCCTCTGATTATCTTGTATGTCTCCATTAAGTCACCTCTCCTCCTGCTTCTCTCCAAGGAAAACAACCTCAAGTCCCTCAGCCTTTCCTCGTAAGACCTTCCCTCCATACCAGGCAACATCCTAGTAAATCTCCTCTGCACCCTTTCCAAAGCCTCCACATCCTTCCTATAATGCGGTGACCAGAACTGCATGCAATACTCAAGGTGCGGACTCACCAGAGTTTTGTACAGCTGCATCATGACCTCGTGGCTCCGAAACTCGATCCCCCTACTAATAAAAGCTAACACACCATATGCCTTCTTAACAGCCCTATTAACCTGGGTAGCAACTTTCAGGGATTTAACACCTGGACACCAAGATCTCTCTGCTCATCTACACTACCAAGAATCTTCCCATTAGCCCAGTACTCTGCATTGCTTTTACTCCTTCCAAAGTGAATCACCTCACACTTCTCCGCATTAAACTCCATTTGCCATCTCTCAGCCCAGCTCTGCAGCCTATCGATGTCCCTCTGTACCCTACAACATCCCTCGGCACTATCCACAACTCCACCGACCTTAGTGCCATCCGCAAATTTACTAACCCACCCTTCTACACCCTCATCCAGGTCATTTATAAAAATGACAAACAGCAGTGGCCCCAAAACAGATCCTTGCGGTACACCACTAGTAACTAAACTCCAGGATGAACATTTGCCATCAACCACCACCCTCTGTCTTCTTTCAGCTAGCCAATTTCTGATCCAAAGCTCTAAATCACCTTCAACCCCATACTTCCGTATTTTCTGCAATAGCCTACCGTGGGGAACCTTATCAAACGCCTTACTGAAATCCATATACACCACATCCACTGCTTTACCCTCATCCACCTGTTTGGTCACCTTCTCGAAAAACTCAATAAGGTTTGTGAGGCACGACCTACCTTTCACAAAACCGTGCTGACTATCGCAAATGAACTTATTCTTTTCAAGATGATTATAAATGCTATCTCTTATAACCTTTTCCAACATTTTACCCACAACCGAAGTAAGGCTCACAGGTCTATAATTACCAGGGCTGTCTCTACTCCCCTTCTTGAACAAGGGGACAACATTTGCTATCCTCCAGTCTTCGGGCACTACTCCTGTCGACAATGACGACATAAAGATCAACAACAACGGCTCTGCAATCTCCTCCCTGGCTTCCCAGAGAATCCTAGGATAAATCCCATCTGGCCCAGGGGACTTACCTATTTTCACTCTTTCCAAAATTGCTAACACCTCCTCCTTGTGAATTTCAATCCCATCTAGCCTAGTAGGCTGTCTCTCAGTAATCTCCTCGGCAACATTTTCTTTCTCTACTGTAAATACTGACGAAAAATATTCATTTAACGCTTCCCCTATCTCCTCTGATTCCGCACACAACTTCCCACTACTATCCTTGATTGGCCCTGTTCTAACTCTTATCATTATTTCATTCCTGATATACCTATAGAAAGCCTCAGGGTTTTCTTTGATCCTATCCGCCAATGACTTCTCGTGTCCTCTCCTTGCTCTTCTTAGCCCTCCCTTTAGATCCTTCCTGGCTAGCTTGTAACACTCAAGCGCCCTAACTGAGCGTTCACGTCTCATCCTAACATAAGCCGCCCTCTTCCTCTTGACAACCACTTCAACTACTTGGGTAAACCACGGCTCCCTCGCTCGACAACTTCCTCCCTGCCTGACAGGTACATACTTATCAAGGACACGCATTAGCTGCTCCTTGAATAAGCTCCACATTTCGTTTGTGCCCATGCCCTGCAGTTTCCTTCCCCATCCTACACATCCTAAATGTTGCCTAATCGCGTCATAATTTCCTTTCCCCCAGCTATAATTCTTGCCCTACGGTATATACCTGTCCCTGCCCATCGCTAAGGTAAACCTAACCGAATTGTGATCACTATCGCCAAAGTGCTCACCTACATCTAAATCTAACACCTGGCCGGGTTCATTACCCAGTACCAAATCCAATGTGGCATCGCCCCTGGTTGGTCTGTCCACATACTGTGTCAGAAAACCCTCCTGCACACACTGGACAAAAACAGACCCATCTAAAGTACTCGAACTATCGTATTTCCAGTCAATATTTGGAAAGTTAAAGTCCCCCATAACCAGTCCCCTGTTACTCTCGCTCCTGTCGAGAATCATCTTCGCTATCCTTTCCTCTACATCTCTGGAACTATTCGGAGGTCGATAGAAAACTCCCAACAGGGTGACCTCTCCTCTCATGTTTCTAACCTCGGCCCATACTACCTCAATAGACGAGTCCTCAAACGTCCTTTCTGCCACTGTAATACTTTCCTTGATTAACAATGCCACAACACCCCTCTTTTACCCTCTTCTCTGTTCTTACTGAAACATCTAAATCCCGGAACCTGCAGCATCCATTCCTGCCCCTGCTCTACCCATGTCTCTGAAATGGCCACAACATCAGGATCCCAGGTACCAACCCATGCTGCAAGCTCACCCACCTTATTCCGGATGCTCCTGGCGTTGAAGTAGACACACTTTAAACCAAGTTCTTACTTGCCAGTGCCCTCTTGCGTCCCTGTAACCTTATCCCCTACCTCACTACTCTCAACAGCCTGTACACTGGAACTACAATTTAGGTTCCCATTCCCCTGCTGATTTAGTTTAAACCCCCCCGAGGAGCACTAACAAATCTCCCCCCCCCCAGGATATTGGTACCCCTCTGGTTCAGGTGAAGACCATCCTGTTTGTAGAGGTCCCACCTCCCCCAGAAAGAGCCCCAATTATCCAGGAAACCAAAGCCCTCCCTCCTACACCATCCCTGCAGCCACATGTTCAACTCCTCTCTCTCCCTATTCCTCGCTTCGCTATCACGTGGCACGGGCAACAACCCAGAGATAACAACTCTGTTTGTTCTCGCTCTAAGCTTCCACCCTAGCTCCCTGAATTTCTGTCTTAAATCCCCATCTCTCTTCCTACCTATGTCGTTGGTACCTATGTGGACCACGACTTGGGGGTGCTCCCCCTCCCCCTTAAGGATCCCAAAAACACGATCAGAGACATCACGTACCCTGGCACCTGGGAGGCAACACACCAACCGTGAGTCTCTCTCGTTCCGACAGAACCTCCTATCTGTTACCCTAACTATGGAGTCCCCAATGACTAATTCTCTGCTCCTCTTCCCCTTTCCCTTCTGAGCAACAGGGACAGACTCTGTGCCAGAGACCTGTACCCCATTGCTTACCCCTGGTAAGTCGTCCCCCCCAACAGTATCCAAAACGGTATACCTGTTGTTGAGGGAAACGGCCACAGGGGATCCCTGCACTGCCTGCTGGTTCCCTTTCCTTCCCCTGCCGGTAACCCATCTACCTACTTCTTGTACCTGAGGTGTGACTGCCTCCCTATAACTCCTGTCAATAATCCCCTCCGCCTCCCGAATGATCCGAAGTTCATCCAGCTCCAGCTCCAGTTCCCTGACGCGGTCTGCGAGGAGCTGGAGTTGGGTGCACTTCCCGCAGATGCAGTCAGCATGCACTCTTGGCGACCCCTACCTCCCACATTCTGCAGGAGGAACATACAACTGACTTTACCTCCATTCCCACTATTCTAGATTCCCAACAAATCTACTGAAAAACCAAACGAAAAAAAAAAAGTCAAAACTTGTTCGCTTAGCAATCCGACGGACTGAACTTTTTAAATAAAAAGCTTACCTTATCAACACACCAGAGTCCTTTTTTTTGGTTAGAGGATGAGGGTGGGTGGGAGACACTACACGTGTAGTGTCTCGGGCACTGCCACTGCCCAAATAAATAGTTTTCCCTTCCCCAGCAGTCCCCTGGTCCTCCGAAACAAAAGGGGATTAACTTGTAACTTACACTGAAATTGACCGCTCAGCTGTAAGTTCGCTCCGCACCTCGTTCTGTCAAAGCTGCTCCTCGCAAAAAGAAACTTATCAACTTACTTCCTAACTCCCTATATTCTATTTTAGGACCGAATCTTTTGTTTTTTTTACCCACGTTGTTTGCACCAATGTGTTCCACAGCCATTAGCTGTTCACTCTCCCCCTTAAGGATGTCGTGCAACCGCTAATAACGTTCCTCACTGTTGCGTTAATTTTCTCTTTAACCAGCAATGCAACTCCACCGCCTTTTGCTTTTTGTCTGTTCTTCCTAAATACTGAATACCCCTGGATGTTCAATTACCATCCCTGGACACCTCGCAGCCAAATCTCCATAATCCCGTCTATATCATACCCATTTACATCTATTTGCGCAATTAATTCATCCAGTTTATTGTGAATGCTCCACGCTTTTAGGCACAACGCCTTAAGACTTGCCTTTTTAACATTACTTGGCCTCTTCCCATTACTTTTCACGATGGCCCTGTTTGATTCTCGCCCGTTATTTCTCTGCCTATCACTTTTCTTATTCCCCCTTCTTTCTTTTGTTCTTGTCGTTTATCCCCCCTCCTCTGACTCCTTGCAAAGGTTCCCATCCCCCCTGCTATTTGAATCTAAACTCTCAATAACCATGCTGGCAAATACTCCCCCCAGGACATCAGTCCCGGTCCTGCCCTTCCAGTCTGCACTCGTCCCACCACCCCCCAGAACCGGTCTCAATGTCCCAGGAATATAAAGCCCTCCCCCTCACAGCATCTCTTCAGCCCCGTATTCATCCGATATATCCTGCTAATTCTTCTCTGACCAGCACGTGGCACTGGTAGTAATCCTGAGATCACTGCCTCTGAGGTCCGACTTATCAACTTACTTCCTAACTTCCTATATTCTATTTTAGGAACGAATCTTTTGTTTTTTTTACCCACGTTGTTTGCACCAATGTGTTCCACAGCCATTAGCTGTTCACTCTCCCCTTAAGGATGTCGTGCAACCGCTCAGAGACATCCTTGACCCTAGCATCAGGGAGGCAACATACCATCCTGGAATCTTTGTGGCCCCAAAACGCCGATCTATTCCCTTTACAATTGAATCCTCTATGACTATTGCATTCCCACACTTTTTACTCCTCCACTATGCTACAGAGCCAACCGTGGTGCAACAAATTGGGCAGTTGCTGCTTTCCCCTGAAGGCCATACCCCACAACATTATCCAAAGCAGAATATCTGTTTTGCAGAGGGATAGTCACAGGAGATTCTTGCACTGCCAGCCTAGGCCTCTTGCTCTGCTTGGTGGTCACCCATTCCCTTCCTGCGTGTGGGGTCTGAGCCTACGTTGTGACCACCTCTTTATACGTGCTATCGACGATACTCTCAGCCTCGTTCAAGCTCCAAGTGTCCCCATCCACCGCTCCAGGTCCAAAACCTGGGCTTCCAGGAGCTGCAGCTGGAGACACTTACTGCACACATCCTGGTCCCGGGCACTGGAATTGTTCCCAGCTTCCCACACACAGTACAAGGAGCACACCACGGCTTTGAGCTCTCCGGCCATGACTTAACCCTTTAAATTAAACCTTTTGGAAGATCTTAATACCAAGTAATATCAATTACTCTAGGGCCCTTCTTCCCTGGTTCCCGTTACGACAGAACTCCCTAAAAACACGACATCCTATATTTGAAAATGAACTGTAAACAGTTCTTACCTCAGATACATACCAGGCTATTGAGAGCGATTCCATAACAGCAGTGACTCACCAAATGATCACCTTGCAGCTTTCCTGTGACGTCACTGCTGGCTTTTTTCCAAAACTCCTGCAAGCCTGAAGAGGTCCGACTACTCTCACACAGGTCCGAGTGCTGTCACACAGGTCCGACTGCACTCCACTCCTGAAGGTAAGTGAAGGCTGCGAGCCTCTCGCTGGATTTATCTGCTCCCGGTTGTTTCCACACAGGTCCGACTGCTCTCCGCTCCTGAAGAGAACAGTGCTACTTTAAGAGATCTCTTCAGAAGCTCAGAGAACCAAGGTGCATTCTGGTTTCTACGTTATAGCCACACAGAGGCAGAGAACATACATTCACCGTATTTATTTTGTCTTTGAAACTGGCTGGCAAAAACTAGTTTTGCAGGGACAGACAGTTAACAGACCGACACAGGCTGTTCTAGCAGGTGAAGGAAATAGTAGAGCTCTCTCTACGTCAACTTGTGCAGTTTCATGCCTTCAACAAATGACAAATTATTGATGTGCTGTGTTCATCGCTGGAAAAAAAGAATAACTTAATACTTCAATTGCTGAACTGAACTGCTGAATCCCTATCTCATAAAGGACTTTTTTCTCATCCGACTTTGGTAGACTGCAAGGGATCTCGTACCGTGTTGTGTTTTTTTTATTCATTCATGGGATGTGGGCATCGCTGGCCAGGCCAGCATTTATTGCCCATCGCTAATTACACTTTAGAAGGTGGTTCTGAGCTGCCTTCTTGAACTGCTGCAGTCCATGTGGGGTAGGTACAACCACAGTGCTGTTAGGAAGGGTGTTCCACGATTTTCCCCCAGCAACAATGAGGAAATATGATATAGTTCCAAGTCAGGATGGTGTGTGACTTGGAGGGGAACTTGCAGGTGGTGGTGTACCCATGCATTTGCTGCCCTTGTCCTTCTAGTTGTCAGAAGTCGCGGTTTTGGAAGTTGCTGTCTAGGGAGCCTTGGTGCATTGCTGCAGTGCATCTTGTAGATGGTACACACTGTTGACACTGTGCGTCGGTGGTGGAGGGAGTGAATGTTTGTGGATGGGGTGCCAATCAAGCAGACAGCTTTGTCCTGGATGGTGTCGAGCTTCTTGTGTGTTGATGAAGCTGCACATATCCAGGCAAGTGGAGAATATTCCATCACACTCCTGACTTGTGCCTTGTAGATGGTGGACAGGCTTTGGGGTTCAGGAGGTGAGTTGCACGCCGCAGGATTCCTAGCGTCTGACCTTCTCTTGTAGCCACGTTATTTATATGGCTACTCCTGGTTCAGTTTCTGGTCAATGGTAGCCCCCAGGATGTTGATGGTGTGGAATTCAGCGACGTTAATGTCATTGAATGTCAAGGGGAGGTGGTTGGATTCTCTCTTGTTGGAGATGGTCATTGCCGGGCACTTGTGTGGTGCGACTGTTACTTGCCACTTATCAGCCCAAGCCTGGATATTTTCCAAGTCGTGCTGCATTTCTACACGGACTGCTTCAGTATCTGAGGATTCGTGAATGGTGCTGAACATTGGGCAATCATCTGTGAACATCCCCACTTCTGACCTTATGATTGAAGGAAGGTCATTGATGAAGCAGCTGAAGATGGTTGGGCCTAGGACACTATCCTGAGGAACTCCTGCAGTGATTTCCTGTAGATGAGATGATTGACATCCATTGGCCACAACTATCGCCCTTTGCGCGAGGTATGACTCTATCCAGTGGAGAATTTCCCCCCTGATACACATTGACTTCAATTTTGCAAGGGCTCCTTGATGCCATACTCGTTCAAATGCTGCCTTGATATCAAGGGCAGTCATTCTCACCTCAGCTCTTGAGTTCAGCTCTTTTGTCTATGTTTGAACCAAGGCTGTAATGAGGTCAGGAGCTGAATGGGTCTGGCGGAACCCATACTGAGCGTCACTGAGCAGGTATTGCTAAGCAAGACAACTTCCATCACTTTACTGATGATTGATTGTAGCTAGATGGTGTGGTAATTGGCCGGGTTGTAGTTGTCCTGCTTTTTGTGTACAGGACATACCTGGGCAATTTTCCACATTGCTGGGTAGATGTCAATGTTGTAGCTGTCCTGGAACAGCTTGGCTCGGGGTGCAGAAATTTCTGGAGCACAGGTCTATTGCCCGAATAGTGTCAGGGCCCATAGCATTCGCAGTATCCAGTGCCTTCGTTTGTTTCCTGATATCAGGCAGAGTGAATCGAATTGGCTGAAGTCTGGCGTCTGTGGTGCTGGGGACTTCAGGAAAGGTCTGAGATGGATCATCAACTCGGCAGTTCTGGCTGAAGATTGGTGCAAATGCTTCAGCCTTATATTTCTTAGTGATTTGCTGGGCACCCCCATCATTGAGGATGGGGATATTTCCTCCAGTTAGTTGTTTAATTGTCCACCACCATTCACTGCTGGATCTGTCAGGACTGCAGAGCTTAGATCTGATCCATTGGTTATGGGATCGCTTTGCTCTATCTATCGCATGCTGCTTACGCAGTATGGCACGCAAATAGTCCTGTGTTTTAGCTTCACCAGGTTTGCACCTCATTTTGAGGTGTGCCTGGTGCTGCTCCTGGCATGCCCTCCTGCACTCTTCATTGAACCAGGGTTGGTCTTCTGGCTTATTGGTAATGGTAGAGTGGGGGATATGTCGGACCCTGTGGTTGCAGATTGTAGTTGAGTATAATTCTGCTCCTGCTGATGGCCCACAGCGCCTCATGGATGCCCAGTTTGAACGGTATCCTCAATGTGAAGGCGGTACTTAGTCTCCACAGGGACTTTGCGGTGGTCACGCCTGCCAATGCTATCATGGACAGATGCATCTGTGGCAAGCAAATTAGTGAGGACGAGGTGAAGTATGTTTTTTCCTCTTGTTGGTTCCCTCATCACCTGCCGCATACTCAGTCTATCAGCTATGTCCTTTAGGACTCGGCCAACTCGGTCAGTAGTGGTGCTTCCGAGCCACTCTTGATGATGAACATTGAAGTCCTCCACCCAGAGTACATGTTCTGCCCTTGCCACCCTCTGTGCTTCCTCAAAGTTCTGTCAACATGCAGAAGTACTGACTCATCAGCTGGGTGAATGCGGTAGGTGGTAATCAGCAGGACGTTTCCTTTTCCTTGTATCAGATGACCTTTCGTCAGAAGTATAATCTGCAAAGGCTTTATTATTATTTCTATTTTTTTCTGGCAGCCACTTAAAAACCAAACTGTTATTTTAAATAAATGTATGCAATGTAGGAGTTAGATTTTTTAAACAAGAAATTATAAAGTCTTTAGATATTGGTTTATCTTAGCGGTGTTTTGATTTTAGTTTTTTTTGGCATATTTCTCGATATCTAAGGATAGCCGGTTTGGTTTGGTTCGCCTAATTTGGTGGTTACTAGATTGATTCAATTCGGCTGCTGCTTTCCTCGTTTTGTAAATATTAAAGATATACAATGTGACCTGTGAAGCAACGGGACTGAATTGACAGTGTGTTGCTCCCACTGCAATCAGAATGATATATATTAATTGAGGGCTCCTTCACGATCGAATCATATTTTAATTTGACAGCTCACGTTTGAGATCAGGATCAGGACCGGGGCATTGTCTGTCTGGAACTCCATAATTTTGCTCAGTCCAGCTTCCCTGGTAATTGCCATGTCACTACGTTCCTCTCTTCCTTCCACCTCCTGATTTACAGCCATTACTGGAATGTTTTCTTCGATCCTCTATAGTGACGACAGAAGCAAAATATTTGTTTATTTCATCCATCATTTCCTTACCACCTACTATTTACTCTTCATTCTCACTCTCTAGAGGAACAACACTCACTTTACTTACTCCTTTTTTTTACATTTCTAGCTAGCTTCCTCTCATATTCGACTTCCTTTCTCCTGATAAAACTGTTAATCATTCCCTGTCGTTCTTAATATTCTGACCAATCATCTGAACTGCCACTAATCTTTGCACAATTATATGCGTTTTCCATAAGTGTGATGCTTTCCTTAACTTCATTAGTTAACCGCAGATGTCAATTCCTCCCCTTAGAATGTTTTCTTTATAGCAGGAATATACTTATTCTGAGTATGCTGAAATATCCCTTTAAATTCCGGCCACCAATTCTCTATTGATCTGTCTCCAAGCCTCGTAACGCAGTTCACTGGAGCTAGCTCAGCTTTCATGCCCCCTTATTTACCCTTATTTAAGCATAAAATACTAGTCTTCGACGCACTCCTCTCTGTTCCAAACTGGATGTAAAATTCACGCATATTGCAGTTGCTGCTACCTGGAGGTGCCTTTACTCTGAGGTCATTAATTAATCACTTTGCTGTCATGGTCGCTGTCTGACAATGTACTGATTCAGAGTGTGCGAGTTTTCCTGCATCAGTTGCTGCCCCGGTCACTGTCTGGAATTGTTCTGTCATGAATGGATGAGACCACGATTTTAATTGTGCTTGGTGCATTTTTGGAACAGTTTAAGCTTTTACTTCTATGTTCTAATTGTTAAAATGGAGGAGAGATATTATGTGATACAACTTGTCCATGAGCCACACTATTCACCCTGCCTTAAATTTGAAACTGCATCAATTTGAGAGTGCAGCCTTTCTGTTTCACAACTGCCTGCTGCCTGCACACACGTCAGTCTGAAACTTGCCTTCTAGCTGCCGTAACTTGAATTTAAGGCCTTTTGAGCAAGAACAATTAAAAATGACCACACTCTGGAAAATCCAGCAAGAAACAGAACTGTCGTCAAGCCTGTCTGTACCTAAACATCTCAAGAGCAAGAAAGTCTGAATTCTACCAGTTTCCTCTCCGTCTACAAGCAGATGACTCCAAAAATGTAGCTGTCTCCATTTATATCCGATAGTGCCAGCAGACTTAGTGGTGGAACAGTGGCGCGGTGGTTAGCACCGCAACCTCACAGCTCCAGCGACCTAGATTCAGTTCTGTGTACTGCCTGTGTGGATTTTTCAAGCTCTCTCTGTGACCGTGAGGGCTTCTTCAGGGTCCTCCGGTTTCCTCCCACAACCAAAGTCTTGCAGGTTGATCGAGAAATTGGCCATTGTAACTTGCCCCTAGTGTAGGTAGTTGGCAGAGGAATGGTAGAGATGTGGTAGGTAATATGGGATTAATGTAGGATTGGGATAAATGGGTGGTTGTTGGTCGGCAAATACTCGGTGGGCCAAAGGGCCTATTTCAGTGCTGAATCTCTAAACTAAACTAGAAATTTGCACGAGAAGAGATATTTCCAACAGCTCCTCCCCTATTTGGCATTTCGAATTGGTGATCTCCAATTTTCGGACCCTTTTTGCTCATTCGAACAGACACTAGTTTTAACTGAAATCCATATATCCATGTTAGCTTGTAGTTACGATAATTATCTATTTAGTAAATGTCTTTGTCTTTTTGTGCCTTTAATCTGTCCAGACATGTTGGTATGCGTGCATTGTGAAGTTATTCCCTTTCCCCAGTTAAGAATGTGCATTAATAAACCCTACATCTTTTGTTCATACTTAAAGAACTGTATTGATGCTGTCATGTATTATTAGGGATTAAGGGAAGGGAATAAATTCAATCAATAATCTAATTACAGAACGAGGCTGAAAAAAACAGAGAAATTTGTTCAGAGTAAGAAAATAGATTAACTATCTGTTCGTAACACAGAAATTGGGGGCTGAAATCCACAATAAACTCATGAAAGAGCAAACGACATGACCTGGTTTAAACTGTTCCTTTCCCAGGGTGTGTGAGAGGGACTCAGTACCACTCCAGCTGGGATTAAAACAGGCCTGGTTTGAATTGACCCTTTCCTGGTGTGTCAGTGGGAATCAGTGCTACTCTAGATGGGATTAACACAGGCCTGGTTTTATTTGGCCCTTTCCTATTGTGATTGGGACTCAGTATAACACCAGCTGGGATTAACGCAGGTCTGGTTTGAATTGGCCCTTTCCCTTTTGTCATTTAACCTCTCCCCGCCCCTGCTCCGCTCCACCACAATCTTTCCTTCTTGTTCTACTCCCCTCCCCTGCCCCCCGCCCCCCCCCCACCACCGCAACCCAACGTGCTCAAAGACTGTTTCATTTCTAACTTTTTTCCAGGTATGATGAATAGTGGCAAACCTGAAATGTTAAATCTGTTTCATTCTGCGCAGATGCTGCCAGACCTGCTGAGTGTGTCCGCCACATTTTGTCCTCATTTCACCAGGCAGGAGCCGGTGTTCAGACAGGGAATTAGACAGGAGGGGGTGTTCACAAAGGGAATTAGAGAGGGCGGGGTGTTCGCAGAGGAAATTATATGGAAAGGGGCATTCACAAAGGGAATGAGACAGTAGGGGAGTGTTCGCCAGGACAGAATTAAACAGGAGGTTGTTGTTCACGGGGGGGTGGGGCGGGGAATTTAACAGGAGGGGGGTCTTCATAGGGGTTAATAGACGGGAGGACAGTGTGTTCACCAGTGCTGAATTAGACCGGAGGGGCTTTGAAAGGAAGGGTCTCTTCAAAGATGCGTCTGAACAATGGAGGCATTGTAAGAAAGATGTGAGGGCATTGAAGGGAGTTCAGAAAACATCAGGAGAATCGTTGTAGCGATGAGGAACTTCAGTTTTGACGATAGATTGCACAGGTTACGACAAGTATAATGAGAGAGGAAGTACTGGAGTGTCTGACATCCTTGAAAGTAGATAAATTACCAGGGCTGGAAGGATTGTATCCAGGTTATTCAGGGATATCAGGGAGACAGTGACGGATGCTCTAAGTATCATATTCAAATCCTCACGAGATAAAGCCGAGATACCAGAGGATTGGAGGTCTGCAAACGTTGTGCCATTGTTTCAAAAGGGTGTGAGGAATAGACCAAATAACTGTGGGCCAGTCAGTCTGACCTCGGTGGTCGGCAGATTATTAGAATCAATTATGAGTGTTAGGATAAACTGTCACTTGGAAAGGAACGGATTAATCAGGAATAGTCAGCATGGATTTGTTAACAGAAGGTCGTGTCTTACTAACGTAATTGATATTTTTGAGGAGGTAACAAGGAGGTTCGATGAGGGTAGTGTAATTGATGTTGTCTGAATGGATTTAAATAAAGCATTTGACAAGTTCCCACATGGAAGACTGGTCAGCCCATGGGATACAGATGAATGTGGCGAATTGGATCCAAAATTGGCTCAGTGACGGGAAATAAGGAGTAATGGTCGTCAGATGTTTTTGCAAATGGAAAGCGGTTTCCAGTGGCGATCCAGAGGGCTCGGTGTTGGGTCACTTGCTGTTTGTAATATATATTAATGAGTTGAAATTAAATGTGGGAGGCATGAATGGGAAATTTGCAGATGACACAAACATTGGCCGTGTATTGACAGTGAAGAGGATAGTTGTAGACTGCAGAATTATATAAATGCTTGGTTGAGTGGGCGGAAAAGAGGTAAATGGAATTCAATCCGGAGAAGTATGAGATCAGCATTTGAGGATGGAAAACTAAGCAAGGGAATACACAATAAATAGGAAGATATTGAGAGGGGTAGAAGAAGTGAGAGACCGTGGATTGCATGTCCAGGTCCCTGAACGTGGCAGGACAGGTAGATAAAGTGGTGAAGAAGGCATATGGAATGCTTTCCTTTATTGGCCGAGGTATAGAATACAAAAGCAGGGATGAAATGCTGGAACTGTATAAAAAGCTGGTTAGGCCACAGCAGGAGCATTGCGTACAGTTCTGGTCAGAACGTTACAGAAAAGACATATTTGTTCTGGAGAGAGTATGCTGCCAATAATGCTGCCAGGGCTTGGAAACTTCAGCGATGAGGGCAGATTGGATAAGCTAGGATTGTTTTCCTTTGAACAGGGAAGGCTGAGGGGTGAATTAATTGAGATGTACAAAATTATGAGGGGCCTAGATAGTGTAGGCAGGAAAGACCTGTTGCCCCTCATGGAGAGGTCAATTACCAGAGGGCACAGATTTAAGGTGATTGATAAAACGATTAGAGAGGACATGAGGAAAACCTTGTTTTCACCCAGAGAGTGGTGGATGTCTGGAATTCACTGCCTCGATCGCTGGTGGAGGCCGAAACCCTCAACTGATTGAAAAGGTTCCTGGACCTGCATCTGAATTGCTGTAACCTACAAGGATACAGACCAGGGGTGGGAAGTTGGTATTTGAATGGATGGCTAGTTTTTTCAGCTGGCACAGAAGCGATGGGCTGAATGGCCTCCTTCTGTTCTGCCATAACTGTTCGATGGTTTTACCTTATGTATTTGAATCTGAATGTCTGGACAGGGAACGAATAGTCGAAAGGTAAAGTTGAGCAGAAATCTAGCTGAGTGAACAATCAGTCAGCTGCCAGTCTCATACTCTTTCTGTAGGTCTATTATTTGCCCTTTTCACCCCGTCTGACCCTTCTCTATTCAGCCTGGTTCTCCGTTCTATTACCCACTTGACATCTCCTTGACGTTACTCTCCATCTCTTTCTGCATCTGGTAGCTCAGGGTCTGGTTGCCATGCATTTTCCCTGGTGGAAATGTATCGCAACGGCAACCAAACTACCTCTTCTTTGGAGACAGACCATTGTTCAGTTGCACGTTTTTCTGCCAATCTTAAGTTGCAATTTACTTGTCCAGATCTGCTCTCAACCTATTCAAGATGTTCCTTCCCAAGTAATTATCTTTAATCTGGATTGTTCCTTGTCCTTTTCCATAGCTAACATAAAATGCCTGATAGATACCGTGGCCAGTACCCCGCAAATGCTCCCCTACTGACACCTGGTCCACTTGACCAACCTCATTCCCCAGAACCAGATCCAACAATGCCTCCTTCCTCATTGGACTGGAAACATAGTTACGCAGGCATTTCTCCTGAACACCTATTAGAAACTCTTGCCCCTCTCTGCCCGTTACACTATTACTCTCCCTGTCTATGGTGGGATAATTTAGGTTCCCATTGTAAGGACTCAAATTCTAACACTTCTCTTCAGCTTCCTTGCAAATTTATTCCTCTGCATCTTTCCCATTAATCAATAGTCTTCAGACGAACTGCAGGAAATTAATAGTACCTCAATTATTTCTTGGTTCGAACCAGACAGATTATGTTTATGATCCCTCTAAGCAATACTCTCTCTAGCACTGTAATATTCTCATTAATTAATACAGCTGTCCTTCCTCTTGTCCGTCAATCCCTATTATTCCTGAACACCTCACATCCAGGATTATTTAGTACACAGTTCAGATCTTTTAGACCCAGTTCTCAAATATCATCGTGAGAGAGAGAGAAACAGAAGGACAGAGGTGGGAAGAGAGAGAGAGTGAGAGAGACAGAGAGTAAGAGAGAGAAAGAGACACACACACAGGGACAGACAGTGAGATCTGGGGTCCGATTGGGCTCTGGAGGGTTCCAGTGCATCGCCTATCTGTCTGTCTCTGTCACCCTCTCTCCATTGATGCCCAGACCTCACATTCTATTCAGGCCCACAGCAGCAACTGTGATTTGCAGCTTTGTCCATTTTGCTGTGGGTCCAGGGTGGGTTTAGTTGAAGCCCTGCTTTGCTGCTCGTTGACACCTTTTTGAGAAACAATTCATGAATCGTCTGCAGAGCCAGTTCCACCTCAATAAATCAGATTATCAATAAAATAAAATCTCAGAATCAAATTTACAATCATTTCAGTTCTCAGTGTTGTGAATGTGAAACGTACGTTCTGTCCTTCGGGGAGTGTAGTGAATGGAATATGAAAAGGGATTTAGTTCCACTGTCTGAAATTCTTCAGCTCTTTCTGTTAATTCACTAATTTAACAATGAGATTGAGAGGGTATTTCACCGCTTTCTTCAGCTCCTCTCTGAATTTACTCTGGGTCACAGCGTAAATACACGTGTTGGTGCAGGAACTGAGAAGCTGCAGCATTAGTGATGTGCGTTCTGTGATAAAGTGAGGGTCAGTGACGGAGTCATTATATTGAATATCTGCAATACGCCTGCAAATGTTGCATACAACTAGTGTTACCCATAACAGTATAAAACTGCCGGATATACTTAAGAGTAAAATAATCGATTTCCTCCGATTCGCCATCTCTGGTCTTTGTGATTCTTTCCATTGCTGTGGTCTTGGAATCCCCTGCGGACTTTACTGGCGAATAATATACGTCTGACCGTCATAACATTGAACAACAAAATTAGAATGAACGGGATACAAGGGGTTAAAATGAGGTGAAGCAATTCAAATGCTGCCCAAGCGCAGGAAGTATAGAAGCTCGGTTTAAAGACACAACCCATAGGAACATTATCAATAAAGTACCTTGGCTTATACAGAAAGTAAATTGGGACAGTCTCCAAACAGCCCAGCATACTCACTGTTCCTACAACCACAGCCGCCAGTTTCTGGGTGCAATATTTTGCTTTTAGCTTCTCACAACAAATGGCCACAAATCGATCAAAGGTGAAAGTGACTGTGAGCCAGGCAGAAATATTTGTGGCTGCATAAAGCAGAACGGCAATGAGACAACACACAGGAGTAATTCTCAGGAATGAATCTGGGAAATAAATTACAACAATCCAACTCAATATGGGATCAGTGATAACGACCAGGAGATCAGCCACTGCCATTCCCACCAGGTAGACAGTGATACATTTGGAGAGACCGCACTTTCCTCGGCACAGGATCACAATCGCCACCAAGTTAACTGGAAGAGAGAGAAAAGGAAGCAGAGAAATTACTGATCAGACCTGGAGACAAAGCAGCTGTTTAACAGGATCTAAGCTGTTATTTCCAGCTTTGTTGCTGCATCGAACAGTAAAAACTGATTCATTGACCTGGGCTGTGTTTTGCCACAGTGAAATGTTTGAAACATAATTATTAATAATGAATTGGGAAATGGATACAGAAAGTGAATGAAGTCAGCACTGGATCTACTGGAAATACTGGGGGAGGATGCAGTACCGGTGGGGAAATGAGAAGAGCTTTTACAGAGATGGAATCCAATGAGTTAAATGGGGATTTGTCTCCAGATTGTTGGGCGGGAAGGCTTTGAGACAGCGGAAGGTGCTGCTGGTTTGTTGCTCTGGATTCGGGGAGCCGACAGGGATTGTTACCAAATGGGAAAAGGCTGAAAATTGCAGCACTGTATTTGAGTGTTTGCATCAGCCATGATTCAGAATGGCGGAGCAGGCTCGAAGGGCTGAAAGGACCACTCTTGCCCCTATGTTCCTATGTTCCTATCAGGTTGGACGAGGCAACTGGAGAATGATGCAATGAGTGAAATTGGGAGAGACAGCAGGAAAAGGACATGTTGTTGCTGGATGGGAGACAGGAGCAGATGGTTGGGAAAGCGAATAAACTGAAGCAATGGATGAGGAATCAGAGGATTAAATACAGTGAGAGGAGAGGCTGAGATTCATAGGGAGAGACTGCAGCAGAGTGTTAGAGTAAATCTGATCTATAGATCCCAGTAATACAGTTCAATTAATACATTCAAACAATAATACCTGTTGTTATTGGTGTTGGAGAACAGTTCATTGGTTACACAGTATAGTCAATACATTTAGTTTGTGCAGGCAATTAAATATAAGCTTAATTTTTTCTGATACCAGCCTCGCTCTTTATTTAATTCAGCAGTCATTCAAAATTCATGTACAGTATTTGAAGAATGAATTACCAAGGTGAAGAACGGATTCTGTTATGTTTATTCAGTCAGTAAGTAAGGACTAGCAAATTGCTGCAAAACAAAATGAGGACCTGACAGAAATAAACAGAGACGATCAAGTCAAACAGCAAAATTAATGCAATCTGACAACAGACAACTTCAACTCATAGCTTCTCTCGCTAATCTTTCTGGATATTCCAGCACTTTATGATAGTGAATCATTTACACTGCTGTTTCTTTCTCTTTCTTTCTGGTTATCCTTTTCCCTCACTTTTGTTTTCCCTGCTCTGTTTCTCCTTCCGTCTCTCTGTCGCCCTCCCTATCTCTCTGGAGTACTCACACGCTGCAAACTGTTGCTTCATGTCCCTTTTCACATACGGTTTATTCCGAACATTCTGCACCTGTGATCTGTTAACCAGCCGCATGTTCAATGATTCTATTCTCAGTGTCAGTTCAATGGCGAATCCTCTGTGAATAATTTACTGCGTCGACAGAGTACCGAAGTCTCCACCTGTTCACCTACACTGTTCACTTCATCTGCAATGCATGGAATAAAAAGAATCGAACGCTTCTTCCAGACAAACCTCACAATCATTAAAAATCCTTCTCCTGGATTTATAAAGTACAACATTAGAATGTGGGATTGTTTAATTAATGAAACACAAACATCAGCGCTGCATCTGATAATCTACAGAGAAATGGAAAGACTCACAGTTCCAGCTGATAGATTGCAAACCAGTAAAACATCGTATCAATACTTTCTATTTTATAATGTAGTCCAGTGAAAGTGAAGGCTCCAAAGTGCAGCAGAGAAGGACACGTGAAAGAGTCAACAACACAGTACAATAGCCAGAACTCCGAAGCAACGTCAGACACACACAGAATGAAATAATATTTTATAACCGTGATAACCAATCGATACATTGAAATCCCAGTTAAATTAAACTATGTTATTGGGGAGGGAGGACATTGATGTCCCCTTGTAACACTGAGAACGTGAGATATCTCATTATCAAGCAGCTAAAAACATTCATAAAAATATTCCACGACTAGTTGGTTCCACAACATGAAACTATTAAAAGCTCTTGATGGTCTGATTCTTGATCCTAACCAAGACACTTGATTCAAATATATTCAATACTCAAAATAATACAGCAACAATGCCAGGGTTACTTAAACCAATACTATCAAAGATAATGCAGCTCCTGTAAGACTGAAAGCATAGAAAACGAGGATATTTCATCAGTAAATGGCTGGACAAAAACAGGTGGCTGTGTAACACTCACCGAGATAAATAATACTGAGTGGAGCACCACAGTGAACATCGATTAACACAATTAACAGCTGAGATACAGGCTTACCAGGAACTCCAATTGTTGCAAGTACAGGGTAATAAATGCTTTCTATTTGATACATTAATGGATATCCCATGTCTGTGAGAAGCAGATATTTCTGTTAGCCCAGAACCCACAGCTCTAGCAGGCATTCCGAACTGATTCATTTCAATGGGCCCTAATTTATGCAGGGAATAAGTCTCCACTGACATGATTGTACCCCTGATCATTGCTATCAGTTACACTCACCTGAACAAACACATTACATCAGCAACTTTGACTCTATGAAATTAATATGATGGACGATAACGCAATTATTTCAGTGTCAATGACCTTAGTAAGACTTCTCGGAAAAAACAAAGATCTGTAGTGGCGTCATTTACATTTCCATATTGTTGTATTGACCATCTTAACTCTTTGCGTATATATTAAAATGTCCGTGATCTACCTGCAGTGTACACTGAATCCATGGAGAAAAACAATCCCATTTCACTCTGTTACTGCCATTTCCCGTTAAAATGTGAACTTTGAGTCTCTGAGTTGGGACCAAGTTCAGGTTTTCAGCCCAGATGATATTGTGGATGATATTAGGGGGCAGACACTGTACACACCCATTGGTGAGGCAATCGCATAGCAATAATATCACTGGGCTAGTAAGCCAGAGGCCCAACATAATGGCCTGGGGACAGGGGTTCAAATCCCACCATAGCAGCTGCTGACATTTAAGTTCAATTAATTAACAAAAGTCTGCAATTGAAAGACAGTTTCTGTAATGGTGCATGAAACTATCATCGATTGCTGTAACGACCCTTTTGGTTCACTAATTCCTTTTACGGAAGGACATCTGCCATCCATTCTGAAGAAGGGTCACTGACCCGAAACGTTAACTCTGCTTCTCTTTTCACAGATGCTGCCAGACCTGCTGAGTGGTTCCAGCATTTATTGTTTTTATTGCAGATTTCCAGCATCTGCAGTATTTTGCTTTTATCATCTACCATCCTTACCTGCTCTGCTTTACATGTGGCTACAGACCCAGAGCAATGTGGCTGACTCTTAACTGCCCTCTGAAACGGCCCAGCGGGCTGTCATGGACACTGAATGCTGATCTTGTCAGCAGAGCTCACATCACGTGAAAGAATAAAATAACATTTTCTCTGTGCTATTTCACTACAGATATTTCCCTGATTATTCTACATAGGTTAATGGCTCTGATAAAATTTGAACTGTGCCAACTCCTGACTCTTTTCCTCCAATTCACTGCTGACTGGACACCCAAATTCCACCTTCCCTCACTATCAACTGCCCAAAATCCCTGTTTCCATGTCAACCCTCGCCACATGCATTTCATCCAACACCTTCAGCCGAACCGATCTGTTTTGTCTCTCAGTTCTCTAAGTACATAGATTTATAATTCTTATCATTGGATTAAAATCTTCCATGTCCTCACCACGCCTCATCTCCAGCCACTCCTCAAAATCTACAGCAAACCCATCCGTTACCTCCCCATATCTCTAACATTGGTATCTTTCAGTGGGACTGCCCGCATATGGTTCCACTATTAATTTGATTGTAACCAGAGCATCGCCAGCAATGGCCGCTCTTCCCACACACGCACTATTACCTCTGGAGTCCCGGAACTTTCCATTCTTGTGCCCCCTTTTGCCTCATCTACACACTGCCCGCTGGTGACATCATCTACAGATGTGGGGTGAGCTTCCACATGTGTGCTAACAACACCCAGCTCCAGCTCTCCATCATCTCCTTCGACTCTTCACTGCCTCTGTATTATCAAACTCTGACAGCCTGTTTTCCATGAGCTGCAATTTCCTACAATTAAGCATGGGGCAGAGTGAAGCCTCCACCTTCGGCTCCACCACACACTCCACAATCTTGTCATTGATTCCATCGCCATTCCTAGATGTTGTATCAGGCTGAATGTGATGTTGTGTAAAATATGCCCACAATTCAACTCTGACCTGAGTTTCGAACCTCATGTTGTCTCCATGAGAAATGACACCTCCTTCCACCTCCATAACATCGCCAGCCTCTGCCCCTGCCTCAGCCCATCAGGCATTGAAAACGCTCAATCACTCATCTGTGTAAGGTTATTCGGTGACTCAAAGCTACTAACCAGATTAATAATTGTTAAAATCCAGCGATTATGAATTAACAATTGAATTATTATTCTAAACTAACATTTAGCTTTATTAATACCCTTCTTTGTAGTGTGGTACAGTGGGAGAATTTCGGAAATCAGGAACAGCATAGACAAACTGTCAACCTGGAAGGATTGTCGGATATAGTGCCAAGTTTTAAAATACTTACTTGCAGGAAAAGGATGAGACCTTGAGAGCAGAAGCTGAAAGCTGCTTCTGTGTAGATTTGACTCGGAGTGAGATAAGGAAACTCGAAATGCAAAAGCCTTGAGACAAAGTAGTCAACACAAAGGGATGCAAATTGTACATATTCGAATGGTTAGCAACCATCACAAAAAGATCCTTGATTCGTTAAGAAAGGCATAATTTCACAAATAAATGAATCACTGATTGGGATGATTGGGAGAGGTGTTGGTTAACTGGAAAGTTGCCAGGATAAAATAAGTCCTGTCTTTGATACTGATGGCAGAGAAGTTATGAACAACAACAAGAGATAAGAGAGAGAGACTAACCAAAAACCTGAAGGCCAAAAGCTGCACGAGAAAGAGACGTGCGCTCTGCTGTACAGTCTCTAATACAGGTAGAATCTGGGTTAGACTGTTACTTACTGACTGAGCTTGTGACGAGGGTTTATCTGAAATTTTAACAAACTTGTCTTAAGCTTTATCTCAGTTAGTCGATTCACAACAAGCTTTGTGCTGCCATGTCTGTTCCCACAATGGAAGGGGGAATAAAGTACCTCTATCTTCTCAAATCTTACATTCTGGAACCCCAGTTTGGACTTGGCTCAATCTGAATGTTTTTTTGGGAAAGAAAAGGATCTCGAGATCGCGAGACTGACTACTTCGCGTCTTGGAAGGGGAAAAGAAAAACTTTTGGGGGTGTGGAGACCTTCATCGACCCATTCGTGTTCAAAGGCACTCAGACAAGAATATATAACTTGAATGAATAAACGCATGTTGTCTAAAGATGTTAAATGGGTCTTCAGGGAGAAATGCAAGGAAGTTGCAGAGTTTATTCAAGGTAAGTCCGAAGAAGTTCAAGATACAGAAGACAAAAACAAAAATCCTTCTGGCTTACAGGACTTACAGCTGCTTAGGGAGGTGGTCGCATAGAGGTAATCTCTGTCCTAGTAATCTGGAGCCCATACTAATGCTCTAGAGGGCATGGGTTCGAATTCCACCACAGCAGATGGTGAAATTTGAATTCAACTAATAGACATGGAATTAAAAAGCTAGTCTCAGGGTCATCATTAAACCACTGCTGAAAACAAATCTGGTGCGTGAATGTCCTTTTAGGGAAGGAAATCTGCTGTCCTCACCTGGTATGGCCTACATTTATTTATTCATTTGTGAGACGTGGGCATCACTGGCACGTCCAACATTTACTGCCCATCCCGAATTGCATTTGAATTGAGTGGCTTGCTCGGCCACTTTAGACAACAATTACGTGTCAACCATATTGCAGTGGATCTGGAATCACATGTAGGTCAGACTTGATAAGCACAGCAGATTTTTTTTACAACAATCGTCAATGGTTTCATGATCACCGTTAAACTAGCTTTTATTTCCAGATTTCGTGATTGAATTCAAATTTCACGATCTGCTCTGGTGGTATTCAACCCCATATCCCTAGCACTTTAGTCTGGGCCTTGCATTGCTAGTCCAGTGATATTACCATTGCACCACCGCCTCTCTCTAGACTCCAGGACGACAGCAATGTGACTGACTTTTAAATGCCCTCCTAAATGGCCTCACACGCCACTCAGTTCAAGGGCAATTAGGGCTGGGCCCCTTTTGCGACGCCCACAGTCACAAACGAATAAAAAAAACTCACTGAATCCAAGAGACCGCTACTCAGAAAGATAAAGAGGTTGAACGACGGAAACAGCGGGTTCGAGATTTGAAGTTGTGCCACAAACATTGGACTGCTGTGTTATAGCAGTAGCACGTCACTTACCTGAACGCTGGCACAGCCGTGATAGCCGTTCAGGAAAATAAAAGTCAGTTGATACATTTTTCAGCAGCAGCGGGAGAGTTGTCAGCGAGGACCAGGGGGCTGACGGGAAGGTAAGTTTCCCACTTTAAGGAGTTGCCTCGAGCGTCAGCGGCCTTCATTTTTCAGCAGCAGCGGGAGAGGCGGCAGCGAGGACCAGGGGGCTGACGGGAATATATTTGGGCAGCGGCTGAGGATCCTGAGTCTGAGCTTCAAAAATTGTGGCACATCCGGGAGGGGGAGAGGTACCTGGACGTTTCGTTTCAGGAGGCATTCATACCTGGTAGATTAAGTAATTCAAATTCAGTTAGTGTTCAGGGACAACAGGGTATGATTGCAAGTGAGGCAGGTAGGGGGATCCTGAGTTCAGGAGTGGAGGAGCCTCAGCCTTTGACCTTATCCAACACGGACGAGATACTTGCTCCCTGTGTGGATGAGGAAAAGGGCTGCGGGGAGGATGAGCCAACAGACCACGGCACCATGGTTCAGAAGGCCATTCAAGGGATTCTATAATTAGGGGGATAGATAATATCCTTTGCAAGCCAGATCGGGAGTCCTGCATGATGTGTTGCCCGCCCGGTGCCAGGGTGCAGGACATCTCTGACCGGCTTGAAAGGATATTGGAGTGGGAGGGGTAGGATCCAGTTGTTGTGGTCCACGTTGGGACTAACAACATAGGCAAGGCTAGGATGGAGGACGTGTTTGGGGATTATAAAGCACTGGGAACGAAATTAAGGAACTGGTCCTCGAGGGTCATAATCTCCGGATTACTGCCCGAGCCACGTGCAAATTGGCTTAGGGATAAGAATATTAGGGAAGTAAACACGTGGCTAAGGGAGTGGTGTGGGAAAGAGGGGTTCCATTTCATGGGGCATTGGCATCAGTTTTGGAAGCGGGGGGATCTGTACCGATGGAACAGTCTCCACCTGAACCGATGTGGGACCAGTGTTCTGGCGAAACGGATGAATAGGGTGGTCTCTAGGACTTTAAACGAGTGAGTCGGGGGGAAGGGAAAGGGAAAACGACACGGAGTATGATGGTAAATAAAAAAGTAAGCAGCAGGTTAACATGCATGCAGGAGGGTTTAAGTTCAAGGCAGACTATGAAAGAAGCAGAAAGGAAGAATAACTCAGCAGTTATTATTAGAGATGTTGGAAATCATGAGGGTAAGAAAGCTAGCATAAAGGAACTTTACCTGAATGCTCATAGCATTTGTAACAAGGTTGATGAGTTAACAAAACAAATCATCGCGAATGAATATGAGTTGGTAGCCATTCCGGAGACATGGTTCCAGGTTGGTCACGATTGGGAGTTAAATATCCAGGGGTACCAGATTATTCGGAAGGACAGACAGGAAGGTAAGGGAGGTGGTGCAGCTCTGATATTCAAGGACGATGCTGAGAGATGATATAGGTTCTATGGAGAATGAGGTCGAATCCATTTGGGTGGAAATCAGAAACTCTAAGAAGAAAAAGCCATTGATAGGCGTATTCTATAGGCCACCAAATAATAACATCACATTGGGGCGGGCAATAAACAAAGAAATAACTAATGCCTGTAAAAATGGTATGGCAATTATCATGGGCGATTTTAATCTACATGTAGATTGGTCGAACCACTCAGTCAGGATAGCCTTGAGGAGGAGTTCGTTGAGTGTATCCGTGATAGTTTTCTCGAACAGGATGTAATGGAACTGACGAGGAAGCAAGCTATCCTAGATCTAGTCCTGTGTAATGAGACAGGAATAATTAATGACCTCATAGTTAGGGATCCTCTTGGAAGGAGTGATCACAGTATGGTTGAATTTAGATTACAGATGGAGAGTGTGAAGATAAAATCCAATACCATGGTCCTGCGCTTGAACAAGGGGGACTACAATAGAATGAGGGAGGACTTGGCTAAAGTAGACTGGAAACAAAGATTTTATGGTGGGGCAGTTGACGAGCAGTGGAGGACTTTCAAAGCAATTTTTCAAAGTGCTCAGCAAAAGTATATTCCAGTGAAAAGGAAGGACTGGAAGAAAAGGGGTAATCTGCCATGGTTGTCCAAGGAAATAAGGGAGGCTATCAAATTGAAAGAGAAGGCATACAAAGTGGCCAAAAACAGCATGAAACTAGAAGATCAGGAAAACTTTATAGGTTAACAGAAAGCCACAGAATGAGATATAAAGAAAAGTAAGGTAGAACATGAGAAAAAAAACTAGCACAGAATATAATGACAGATAGCAAAAGTTTCTATTAACATATACAACGAAAAAGAGTAGCTAAAGGAAACGTTGGTCCTTTAGAGGATGGGAAGGGGAATTTAGTTATGGTATATGATGAAATGGCCGAGGCATTGAACAGGTATTTTGTATCGGTCTTCACAGTGGAGGACACTAATAACATGCCAGTAATTGACAAAGGGACGAACTTAGGTGAGGACCTGGAAACAATCATTATTACGGAAGAGGTAGTGTTGGGCAATAGCAGGTGCACTGGTGGTAATTTTCCAAAATTCTCTGGACTCTGGCGTAGTCCCAGCAGATTGGAAAATAGCAGATGTGACGCCACTGTTTGAAAAGGGAGGTTCACAAAAGATGTGGAATTATAGACCGGTTAGCTTAACCTCTGTAGTGGGGAAGTTGCTTGAGTCTATTATCAAGGAAGAAATAGCAGGGCATCTCAATATAAATTGTCCCGTTGTGCAGATGCAGCATGTGTTCTTGAAGGGCAAGTCATGCTTGACACATCTTTTGGAATTCTGTGATGACATTACGAGCAAGGTGGACAATGGGGACCCAGTGGATGTGGTGTACCTAGATTTCCAAAAGGCCTTCGACAAGTTGCCGCACAAGAGGCTGCTGCATAGGATAAGGATGCATGGCGTTTGGGGTAAAGTATTTGCATGGATAGAGGATTGGGTGACTAACAGGAAGCAGAGAGTGTGGATAAATGAGTGCTATTCTGGCTGTCAATCATTCACTAGTGGTGTGCCTCAGGGATCGGTGTTGGGACCGCAATTATTTACAATTTGTATAGATGATTTGGAGTTGGGGAGCACGTGTAGGGTGTCAAAGTTTGCAGATGACAGTAAGATGAGTGGCAGAGCAAAGTGTGCAGATGACTGTGAAACTTTGCAGAGGAACATAGATACATTGAGTGAGTGGGAAAATGTCTGGCAGATGGAATACAATGTTAATAAATGTGAAGTCATTCATTTCGGTAGGAGTAACAGTAAAAAGGATTATTACTTGAAAGGTAGAAAGTTGCAGCATGCTGCTATGCTGAGGGACCTGGGTGTCCTTGTGCATGAATCGCAGAAGGTTGGTCTGCAGCAAGTAATTAGGGAGGCAAATGGGATTTTGCCCTTCGTTGCTAAAGGAATTCAGTTGAAAAGCAGAGAGGTTATGTTGCAGCTGTATAAGGTACTGTTGAGGCCGCACCTGGAGTACTGTGTGCAGTTTTGGTCTCCTTACATGAGAAAGGATGTACTGGCACTGGAGGGGGTGCAGAGGAGGTTCACTAGGTTGATTCCGGAGTTGAGGGGGTTGGTTTATGAGGACAGACTGAGTAGATTGGGAATATATTCTTTGGAATTCAGAAGAATGAGGGGGGATCTTATGGAAACATATGAAATTATGAAGGGAATAGATAAGATACAAGTAGAGAGGATGTTTCCACTGGTAGGTGAAGCTAGGACAAGAGGGAATAGCCTCAAGATTAGAGGGAGCAGATTTAGGACTGGATTGAGAAGGAACCTCTTCACCCAGAGGGTTGTTAATCTATGGAATTCCTTGCCCAGTGAAGTAGTTGACACTACTTCAGTAAACGTTTTTAAAGCTAAGGTAGATATCTTTTTGAACAATAAAGGAATTAAGGGATATGGTGAGAGCGCGGGTAAGTGGATCTGAGTCCACGCAGCGATCAGGCATGATCTTATTGAATGGTGGAGCAGGCTCGAGGGGCTGGACGGCCTAATCCTGCTCCTACTTCTTCTGATCTTATGATCTTATGATCTTATGAACAACAAGAGTAGGAGAATACGTGTTTTAAAAAAAAGTCTTGGAACTGCTTGGAATTCTGTGGCGAGAGAGAGAGAATCAGAACAGATCAGTGAGAATCAAACAAAAAAGGAAACTTGTGTTGTATTTGTGTGAGACAGAGCAGAACAGTGAGAGAAGACAGGGAACAGAGACAGGGAATGTAGGAGAAACTGATAAAGAGGGAGAGAGAAAGAGAAGAAACAGAAAGGGAGAGGTGGGAGAGCTCGCACAGCTGAATAGCTCGCTTGATGTTTACGCAGAATTCTGAGGCAGATCTCCAGTGTCAGTCACTGGGATGCTGTGAAGATGGATTTCAACACTTTATCCAGTGATTCACAGCTGAAAATGTTACCACGATACAAAGTTCTCCTTCCAGGCCGTGGGTGCCAATGCATTGATGGTTTTCTGTTTGGAGAAAAATGACCAGGTCTGGATTCTCTTTCGTCCCCAGTCTCCCAGACCGTCCCACCAGCCTTGCAAAGACTCATGTCTAAAGGAACTGGTCGATGGTTCTGGCAGAATTCCTCTGCCTGCTGACGGGCTTTTAAGCAGATTGCATTCTGGGCTTTATAAACAGAGGTCGAGGGCATAAATGTCAGGACGTGATGCCAAATCTTGATACAATAATAGTTTATCCCCAGATGGAGTATTGTGTCCAACACTGGGACCATTCTTTAGGAAGGGCAGAGGCGGCACAGTGGCGCAGTAGATAGCACCGCAGCCTCACAGCTCCAGCGACCCGTGTTCAGTTTTGGGTACTGCTTGTGTGGAGTTTGCAAGTTCTCCCTGTGTCTGCGTGGGTTTTCGCCAGGTGCTCCGCAATCCTCCCACAGCCAAAAACTTGCAGGTTGATAGGTAAATTGGCAATTGTAAATTGCCCCTCGTGTAGGTAGGTGGTAGGAGAATGGTGGGGTTGTGACAGAGAATATTGGGTTAATGTCGGATTAGTCTAAATGGGTGGATGTTGGTCGGCACAGACTCGGTGGGCCGAAGGGCCTCTTTCAGTGCTGTATATGTAAATAAAAATATACTTCTGTGAATGTTTCGAACCGATTTGCTCGAACGGTTCCAGGGATGAGATTGTTACAGTTACGCTGATGCACTGCAGAAGCTGGGATATTTCTCCTTCGAGCAGAGTAGTTCAAAAGGAGATTTTTATGGAGGGGTTTAAAATGATGAAAGGCATAAATAGAGTTTGAAAAAATGCAAAACAGTTCTCAATGGCTGTCGGATAGATATGCAAATAGTACAGAATTAATGTGATTGGGAAAAGAACATCATGTGACATGAGGACCAAAATATTTGAAGTGGAACAAATGTTGTAATGCACTGCCTAATAGGGCGGTGGATAAAGATTCAACAGTAGCTTTCTAAATGGAATTAAATAAATATTTGAATGCGGAAAATTGCAGGGATTGGGGAAGAAGTGAGAGAGTGGGACGAGCTGCATTGTTCTTCAAAAGAGCAAGCGGAGACTTGATGGGCCCAATAGCCTCCAACAGTGCTGTACTATTCTATGATGCCATGGCCCTCTTCTGTTCATTATTATTTACATCAGCACACACTTGCTGCTGTACAGTTATTGATATTTTAAAAAACCTTCTTCCGCACAAATCCCCTTGGACTTTTCACTCTGCTCACTCCAGATGGAATTGGATACGAGACAACAAGAAGCAATCAAGAGAGAAAGATTTCAACTAATATTCTTTATGGTCGATTCTCTGTCATGGGAGAGGTCATCGCAGGTCCTACAGAAAGAAACAGCTTCATACCAGTCAAAGAATTTTAGTAAATAGAGAAAAGACAGATGTAAGTTTCTGTATGTAATAAAAAGTGAAATGGTCAAACAATTTTGTCCTTATTAATGTACTCATGGTAGAGGCCTGGCCTACATTTGACTCCATTCATATATATATATATAGAAATTAGAACATAGAACAGTACAGCACAGTACAGGCCCTTCGGCCCAAGATGTTGTGCCGAACCTTTAATCTACTCTCGGATCAAAGTACCTACATAACCTTCATACTACTATCATACATGTACCTATCCAAGAGTCGCTTAAATGTCCCTAATGTATCTGCTTCTACTACCACCGCCGGCAGTGCATTCCACGCACCTGCCACTCTCTGTTTAAAGAACCTACCTCTGACATCTCCCCGAAACCTCCTCCAATCACCTTAAAATTATGCCCCCTGGTGATAGCCCTTTCCGCCCTGGGAAAAAGTCTCTGGCTATCCAGTCTATCTATGCCTCTCATCATCTTTTACCCCTCTATCAAGTCACCTCTCATCCTTCTTCGCTCCAATGAGAACAGCCCTAGCTCCCTCAACCTTTCTTCATAAGACATGCCCTCCAGTCCAGGCAGCATCCTGGTAAATCCCCTCTGCACCCTCTCGACAGCTTCCACATCCTTCCTATAATGAGGCGACCAGAACTGAACACAATATTCCAAGTGTGGTTTAACCAGGGCTTTATAGAATTGCAGCACAACCTCGTGGCTCTTAAACTCAATCCCCCTGTTAATGAAAGCCAACACACCATCCGCTTTCTTAACAACACTATCAACATAGGTGGCAACTTTGAGCAATCTATGGACATGGACCCCAAGATCCCTCTTTTCTTCCACTCTACCAAGAGTCCTGTCTTTAAGCCTGTATTCTGCATTCAAATTCGACCTTCCAAAATGAATCACTTCACACTTTTCCAGGTTAACCTCCATCTGCCACTTCTCAGCCGAGCTCTGCATCCTGTCAGTGTCCCGTTGCAACCTAAAACAGCCTTCCACACTATACACAACTCCAGCAACCTTCGTACCATCGGCAAACTTGCTAACCCAGCCTTCCACTTCCTCATGCAAGGCATTTATAAAAATCCAAAGAGCAGATGTCAGAGAACAGATCCCTGTGGAACACCACTGGTCACTGAGCTCCAGGCTGAATACTTTCCATCAACTACCACCCTCTGTCTTCTATGGGCCAGGCAATTCTGTATCCAGACAGCCATATTTCCCTGTATCCCATGCCTCCTTACTTTCTGAATGAGCCTACCATGGGGAAGCTTATCAAACACCTTGCTAAGATCCATATACACCACATCCACTGCTCTTACTTCATCAACGTGTTTTGTCACATCCTCAAAGAATTCAATAAGGCTTGTGAGGCATGACCTGCCCCTCACAAAGCCATGCTGACTGTCTCTAATCAAACTATGCATTTCCAAATAATCATAAATCCTGTCTCTCAGAATCCTCTCTAATAATTTGCCCACTGCCGATGTAAGACTGACTGGTCTATAATTCCCAGGGTTATCCCTATTCCCTTTCTTGAACAAGGGAATAAAGTTTTCCACCCTCCAATCCTCTGGTACTACTCAAGTGGACAGTGAGGACGCATAGATCATCGCCAAAGGTGCGGCAATCTCTTCCCTCGCTTCCCGTAATATCCTTGGGTATATCCCATCTGGCCCCGGGGACTAATCTGTCCTCATGTCTTTCAAACTTTCCAGCACATCCTCCTTCTTAACATCAACCTGTTCGAGCATATCAGCCTTTTTACGCTCTCCTCACAAACGACCAGGTCCCTCTCACCAGTGAACACTGAAGCAAGGTATTCATTATGGACCTCCCCTACCTCCATTGACTCCAGGCACAAGTTCCCTCCACTATTCCTAATCAGCCCTACCCTCACTCTGGCCATCCTCTTGTTCCTCACATAAGTGTAGAACGCCTTGGGATTTTCCTTAATCCTACCCGCCAAGACTTTTTCATGTCCCCTTCCAGCTCTCCTAAGTCCATTATTCAGTTCCTTCCTGGCTACCTGGTAACCCTCTAGAGCCCTGTCTGATCCTTGCCTCCTCAACCTTAAGTAAGCTTCCTTCTTCCTCTTGACTGGCTGTTCCACATCACTTGTCATCCAAGGTTCATTCACCCTACCATCCCTTCCTTGCCTCGTCGGGTCAAACCTATAGATAGAACATTCGAACATTGTAACATTACAGCGCAGTACAGGCCCTTCGGCCCTCGATGTTGCGCCGACCTGTGAAACCATCTGACCTACACTATTCCATTTTTATCCATATGTCTATCCAATGACCACTTAAATGCCCTTAAAGTTGGCGAGTCTACTAATGTTGCAGGCAGGGCGTTCCACGCCCCTACTACTATCTGAGTAAAGAAACTACCTCTAACATCTGTCCTATATTTATCGCCCCACAACTTAAAGCTATGTCACCTCGTGTTTGCCATCACCATCCGAGTAAAAAGACTCTCACTATCCACCCTATCTAACACTCTGATTATCTTATATGTCTCTATTAAGTCACCTCTCCTCCTCCTTCTCTCCAACGATAGCAACCTCAAGTCCCTCAGCCTTTCCTCGTAAGACTTTCCCTCCATACCAGGCAACATCCTAGTAAATCTCCTCTGCACCCTTTCCAAAGCTTCCACATCCTTCATCTAATGCGGTGACCAGAACTGCACGCAATACTCCAGGTGCGGCCGCACCAGAGTTTTGTACAGCTGCAGCATGACCTCGTGGCTCCGAAACTCGATCCCCCTACTAATAAAAGCTAACACACCATATGCCTTCTTAACAGCCCTATTAACCTGGGTAGCAACTTTCAGGGATTTATGTACCTGGACACCAAGATCTCTCTGCTCATCTACACGACCAAGAATCTTCCCATTAGCCCAGTACTCTGCATTCATGTTACTCCTTCCAAAGTGAATCACCTCACACTTTTCAGCATTAAACTCCATTTGCCATCTCTCAGCCCAGCTCTGCAGCCTATCAATGTTCCTCTGTACCCTACAACAACCGTCGGCACTATCCACAACTCCACCGACCTTCGTGTCATCCGCACATTTCCTAACCCACCCTTTTACACCCTCATCCAGGTAATTTATAAAAATGAAAAACAGCAGTGGCCCCAAAACAGATCCTTGCGGTACACCACGAGTAACTAAACTCCAGGATGAACATTTGCCATCAACCTGCACCCTCTGTCTTCTTTCAGCTAGCCAATTTCTGATCCAAAGCTCGAAATCACCTTCAACCCCATACTTCCGTATTTTCTGCAATAGCCTACCGTGGGGAACCTTATCAAACGCCTTACTGAAATCCATATACACCACATCCACTGCTTTACCCTCATCCACCTGTTTGGTCACCTTCTCGAAAAACTCAATAAGGTTTGTGAGGCACGACCTACCCATCACAAAACCTTGCTGACTATCGCTAATGAACTTATTCTTTTCAAGATGATTATAAATCCTATCTCTTATAACCTTTTCCAACATTTTACCCACAACCGAAGTAAGGCTCACAGGTCTATAATTACCAGGGCTGTCTCTACTCCCCTTCTTGAACAAGGGGACAACATTTGATATCCTCCAGTCTTCCAGCACTATTCCTGTCGACAATGACGACATAAAGATCAAGGACAAAGGCTCTGCAATCTCCTCCCTGGCTTCCCAGAGAATCCTAGGATAAATCCCATCTGGCCCAGGGGACTTATCTATTTTCACACTTTCCAAAATTGCTAACACCTCCTCCTTGTGAATCTCAATCCCATCTAGCCTAGTAATCTGAATCTCAGTAATCTCCTCGACAACATTTTCTTTCTCTACTGTAAATACTGACGAAAAATATTCATTTAACGCTTCCCCTATCTTCTCTGATGCCACACACAACTTCCCACTACTATCCTTGATTGGCCCTAATCTAACTCTAGTCATTCTTTCATTCCTGATATACCTATAGAAAGCCTTCGGGTTTTCCTTGATCCTATCCGCCAATGACGTCTCGTGTCCTCTCCTCGCTCTTCTGAGATCTCCCTTTAGATCCTTCCTGGCTAGCTTGTAACTCTCAAGCGCCCAAACTGAGCCTTCAGGTCTCATCCTAACATAAGCCGCCTTCTTCCTCTTGACAAGCGCTTCAACTTCTTTAGTAAACCACGGCTCCCTCGCTCGACAACTTCCTCCCTGCCTGACAGGTACATACTTATCAAGGACACGCAGTAGCTGCTCCTTGAATAAGCTCCACATTTCGATTGTGCCCATCCCCTGCAGTTTCCTTCCCCATCCTACGCATCCTAAATCTTGCCTAATCGCATCATAATTTCCTTTCCCCCAGCTATAATTCTTGCCCTGCTGTATATACCTGTCCCTGCCTATCACTAAGGTCAACCTCACCGAATTGTGATCACTATCACCAAAGTGCTCACCTACATCTAAATCTCACACCTGGCCGGGTTAATTACCCAGTACCAAATCCAATGTGGCATCGCCCCTGGTTGGCCTGTCTACATACTGTGTCAGAAAACCCTCCTGCACAACTGGACAAAAACTGACCCATCTAAAGTACTCGAACTATAGTATTTCCAGTCAATATTTGGAAAGTTAAAGTCCCCCATAACAACTACCCTGTTACTCTCGCTCCTGTCGAGAATCATCTTCGCTATCCTTTCCTCTACATCTCTGGAACTATTCGGAGGTCTATAGAAAACTCCCAACAGGGTGACCTCTCCTCTCCTGTTTCTAACCTCGGCCCATACTACCTCAGTGGACGAGTGCTCAAACGTCCTTTCTGCCGCCGTAATACTCTCCTTGATTAACAATGCCACAACCTCCCCTCTTTTACCATCTTCTCTGTTCTTACTGAAACATCTAAATCCCGGAACCTGCAACATCCATTCCTGCCCCTGCTCTACCCATGTCTCCGAAATGGCCACTACATCGAGATCCCAGGTACCAACCCATGCTGCAAGCTCACCCACCTTATTCCAGATGCTCCTGGCGTTGAAGTAGACACACTTTAAACCAAGTTCTTGCTTGCCAGTGCCCTCTTGCGTCCTTGTAACCTTATCCTTGACCTCACTACTCTCAACATCCTGTACACTGGAACTACAATTTAGGTTCCCATTCCCCTGCTGAATTAGGTTTAAATTCCCCCCCCCCACCCCCCGGCCCCCGAAGAGTACTCGCAAATCTCCCCCCCCCAGGATATTGGTACCCCTCTGGTTCAGGTGAAGACCATCCTGTTTGTAGAGGTCCCACCTACCCCAGAAAGAGTCCCAATTATCCAGAAAACCAAAACCCTCCCTCCTACACCATCCCTGCAGCCACGTGGTAAAACTGCTCTCTCTCCCTATTCCTCGCTTTGCTAGCACGTGGCACGGGCAACAACCCAGAGATAAAAGCTCTGTTTGTTCTCGCTCTAAGCTTCCACCCGAGCTCCCTAAATTTCTGCCTTAAATCCCCATCTCTCTTCCTACCTATGTCGTTGGTGCCTATGTGGACCACGACTTGGGGCTCCTTCCCCTCCACCTTACGGTTCCCAAAAACAAGATCCGAGACATCACGAACCCTGGCACCTGGGAGGCAACACACCAACCGTGAGTCTCTGTCGTTCCCACAGAACCTCCTATCTGTTCCCCTAACTGTGGAGTCCCCAATGACTAATGCTCTGCTCCTCTTCCCCTTCCCTTCTGAGCAACAGGGACAGACTCTGTGCCAGAGACCTGTACCCCATTGCTTACCCCTGGTAAATCATCCCCCGCAACAGTATCCAAAATGGTATACCTGTTGTTGAGGGAAACGGCCACAGGGGATCCCTGCACTGCCTGCTGGTTCCCTCTCCTTCCCCTGACGGTAACCCATCTACCTACTTCTTTTACCTGAGGTGTGACTACCTCCCCATAACTCCTCTCAATAACCCCCTCCGCCTCCCGAATGATCCGAAGTTCATCCAGCTCCAGCTCCAGTTCCCTAACGTGGTTCTCAAGGAGCTGGACTTGGATGCACTTCCCGCAGATGCAGTCAGCAGGGACACTCTTGGCGACCCTTTCCTCCCACATTCTGCAGGAGGAACATTCAACTGCCTTAACCTCCATTCCCACTGTTCTAAATTCCCAACAAATCTACTGTGAAACCAAAAAAAAGTCAAAACGTGTTAGCTTAGCAATCCGACGGACAGAACTTTTTAAATAAAAAGCTTACCTTATCAACACACCAGAGTCCTTTTTTTTTTTGGTTAGAGGAGGAGGTTGGGTGGGAGACACTACACGTGTATTGACTCGGGTACAGCCACCGCCCAAATATATAGTTTTTACTTACCCAGCAGTCCCCTGGTCCTCCGAAAACAAAAGGGAATTAACTTTAACTTACACTGAAACTGACCTCCCAGCTGCAAGTTCGCTCCGCATCTCCACTTCTGTCAAAGCTGCTGCATCCAAAAGAAATTGATTTTAAACCGCCCAAATATATAATTTTTACTTACCCAGCAGTCCCCTGGTCCTCCGAAAACAAAAGGGAATTAACTTTAACTTCCACTGAAATTGACCGCTCAGCTGTAAGTTCGCTCCGCATCTCCACTTCTGTCAAAGCTGCTGCATCCAAAAAAAAAATAGATATATCGATATATCGATAGATAGATGGATAGATAGATAGATAGATAGATAGATAGATAGATGGATAGATAGATAGATGGATAGATGGATAGATGGATAGATAGATAGATAGATAGATAGATAGATAGATAGATAGATAGATAGATAGATAGATAGATAGATAGATAGATAGATTAGTAGATAGATAGATAGATAGATAGATAGATAGATAGATAGATAGATAGATAGATAGATAGATAGATAGATAGATAGATAGATTGATGGATGGATGGCTAGATTGACAGATATCCATATAAATAAAGATATATATTTACCTGGGTTGGTGGATCCAATCATTTTTGGTCTGAAAAATACCTGTGTACAATTTCTAACTGCTCTGGTTTGATGTTGGTAATATTTATGTTTGAAAGGATGGGGTGAATCTTACAACAATCTCCCAGAGATGAAGTGAGATTGAGGGATTGAAGTAAAGGTCAGCAATAATGCAATGCTCTTTACACGACTTAGTGACCAGCTGTGTTGTGTTAAATTTTACTGATTCGCACTTGTGTTGTACTGACAACTGCTGACAGTTTGTTAACGTTAAGGATTGTTTTTCTTGCAGTATTTTCTGTTGCACCTTCCTTTATTGGCCAATGTATAGAATATTAGAGCAGGGAGATTATGCTAGACATATATAAATCTCTAGTTAGACCGCAGCTAGGGCACTGTGTACAGTTCCAGTCACCATATTACAGGAAGTATGTGATTGCACAAGAGAGGGTACAGAGGAGATTTACAGAGGATGTTGATAGCAATGGACAATTTTAGTTGTGAGGAATGATTGGACAGGCTGGGGTTGCTTTCATTGGAGCAGAGGAAGCTGAGGGGGAGATTTAATTGAGCTGTATAAAATTATGATGGCTACAGATTGATTTCCCTTAGCAGAGGGGTCAATAAGCAGGAAAGCTGTTTCATCTTAAACTTGGAAAACCTATGTAAAGGATGGAAGATTTTTATTTTGGAAAAAATATTCTGAATGCTTTACCCTGGCTGGAACGGTAGAGACTTATGCATTTAATTCTACTTTTTCTACATAAAATAGTGTTCCCTTTCTCTAATGTAACCGATGATGACAGCCTTTAAGGTCAGAGCTTGGGTTCCTTCTCTTTCTTTACAAATACCCTGGTTAGAGAATCGCACATCAGGAGTAATACGAAATTGGAGCAGGTGTAGGCCATACAATCCCTTGATCCTATTCCAAGTTTCATGTCCGCCAATTATTCTGGGTGCTCTTTGGTACAAGAGCCCGAGAGTGCTGGTTTCTTGGCTGTGATTCAGCAAGTGAATGAGCTATGATTTTTGCCTTGTCTTCAAGAGAAAGGGAGGCTGGAGAGAGAGGCAAAGAATTGCAATAGGCGCTTCCACACAGCCACTACCAGTCATTGGGAGAGGGGCAGTCGAGGTCCCAGTCACTGGGAGAGGGCAGAAGAGGCACCAGCTACAGAGAAGGGTAGTCGGGGTGCCAGGCACTGGGAGATGGAGAGAAGGAGCACCAACCACTGGGAGAGGGGCAGTCAGATCACCAACGACTGGGAGAGGGAAAGGAGGGATGCAGTGTGAATATTAGAAATAATTACAGCACAGAAACAGGCCATTCGTTCCAGCTGGTCCATGCTGGTGTTTATGCTCCAGACGAGCCTCATCCGACCCCATTTCATATCACCCTAGCAACATATATTCTGTCTCCATCATGTATTTATCTAGCTTCTGATAAATGAATCTGTGCTATTCTGCTCAACTACTCCTTGTGTTGGTGAGTTCACGTTCTCACAATTCCACTGCAAGGGCTCTGTCAACTGAAAGGGTGCACACCCATGTGAAAAGTCAAGTACCTGCTGTGGATTTATTGGTAAATGAAATGGTGCGGGGTAGTGGGGATGGCAGAATGTGGAGAAATGTTGCACACAGTGAGTTGTTGGGATCTGGAATGTGCTGCCTGAACGGACAGTAGAAGCAGATTCAATAATAACTTTCAAAAAGAAACTGGATAAATACATGAATGGGAAAAACAAAAACACAAGGCTGTGGGGAAAGAGCAGGGGAGCTGGGATTAATTGGATAGTTATACCAAAGAACTGGCACAGATATGATGGGCTGAGTGGCCTCCTTCTGTGGCGTTTCATTCTATGATTATTCTGTGGTTAAGTCAGATGAATATGCGCAAATATGCTCCACAAAATATCAACCTTTTGCATCTTCATACTTGTGAGGACAAAAGTGCTTCACTCAAACACCGCCTGTGTTGTGCTTATATGGGCTGATGATACGAAGTTGGGTGGGACAGTAAGCTGTGAGGAGGACTCAAAGAGGCTGCAAAGGAAGATGTACCAGTTAAGTGAGCGGGAAAGAATTTGGCAGCTGGAATATCACGTGGAGAAATGTGAGGTTATTCACTTTAGTAGGAAGAACAGAAACACAGAACGTTTTTATAAATGGTGAACACCTATTAAATGTTGGTGTGCAGAGGGATTTGGGTCTTATTGTACACAAAACACAGAGAACTAACATGCAGGTAAAGCCATCAATTAGGAAGGCAAATGGAGTATTGGCCTTTATTGCAAAGGGGTTAGAGTACAAGAGTGAGGATCTGTTGCTGCAATTGTCCAGGGCTTTGGTGAGCCCACACCTGGAGTATTGTGTACAGTCCTGGACTCCGTACTGAAGAAAGGATATACTTGTCTTGGAGGTGATGCAACAAACATTCACCAGATAATGGCAGAGCAGGCTTGAGGGTATAGATGGCCTAGACCTGTTCCTATTTCTTATGTGCTTATGACAGGAAGGGAGAGAACGACAAAGTGGGCCTGAAAGAAGGAAAGGCACAGCAAGTGAGGGGTAGAGGCAGTGGAGAGGCAGCGAGGCAGTGAGGGATATGTGGCATGGTTCACACAGCTGAATAGCTCCCTATTCAGAATTCAGAGGATGATCTCCAGTGTGCAGTCACTGGGATGATGTGCAGATGGATGTGAACACTGTATCCACTGATTTACAGCTGCAAATGTCACCACTATACAAAAAGTCTCCTCCCAGTTTCCAATGCATTGATGGTTTTATGCTTGAACAAAAGTCATGGTTCTCTCTGGAATCCTATCTCCCAAAACCTTCTACCAGCCTTGTAACGACTCCTGGATTCATGTCCAAAGGAACTGGCCAATGGTTCCGGTAGAATTTCCCTCTTTGCTGACGGGTTAATATAACAGATGGGATCCTGGGCTTTATAAACAGAGGTCTAGAGTATAAAAGTCAGGAAGTGATGCTAAATTTCTACAAAATAATAGATGGTCCCCAGCAGGAGCATTGTGTCCAATTCTGGGACCACACTTTAGGAAGGATATGGAGGCTTTGGAGAATACTCAGAAGAAATTTATTGAAAGGATTCCAGGATGAGATTATTTTAGTTATGCTATTTGACTGGGGAATCTGGGGGCTTTTCTCCTTAGAACAGAGAAGCTTAAAAGGATATTTGTTAGAGGTGTTTAAAATCATGAAAGGTTTCAATAGAGTAAATAACAGAAACTGTTTCCAATGGCTGAAGGATAGATAACCAGGGAGTACAGATTGAAGGTGATTGGCAAAATAACAGCCTGATGTAACTCGAGGAAAAAAACGTTTTACATGAAGGTTTCGGATCTGAAAAGAAATGTCTGATGGTGTGTTGGAGACGGATTTAATGGTCGCTTTCAACAAGAAAATTGGATCAGAAATTGAAAGAGCCAAAACATCACAGACACTTGGAGAAGTTTGAGTCGGGACAGCCAGCATGGTTTTGTAAAAGGCAGAAAGTAATTGACTAATCTAATTGAATTGTTTGATGAAGTAACAGAGAAGATTTGATGAAGGGAATGCAATGGATTTCATATGGATTTGAAGAAAGCGTTTGACAAACTAGTACATAAAGTCATGCTTAACAAATCTGACTCTCATGGAAGAGGACGGCAAGGGGCAGTTTGGATAAACAATTGGCAAAAGGACAGAAATTCGTGGCAAATGGTTGTATTTCAGACTGGAGGATGGTAGAGAGCGGTGTTCCCCAACAGTCACTGCTAGCGCCACTGTTTTTTTGGATATATGTAAATAACTTGAATTTTGGAACACAGAGTAAAATTTCAATATTTGCCGATGATACCAAACTTGGAGACGATGCAAACAGTGAGGATGATACCAATCCATTACAGCAGGACATAGATAGGCGAGCAGAGTGGGCAGACAAGTGGCAGATGGAATTTCATACAGGGAAATATGCGGTGATGTATTTTGGCAGAAGGGATAGAGAGAGGCAATATAGACTTAATGGCATATTTCTAGGGAGGGCGCATGGACAGAGAGACCTGAAGGCACATATTCATGCATCTTTGAAGATGGAAGGTCATATTGAGAGAGCAGTAAGCAAAGCATATGCGATCTTGGGCTCTGGTTAGGCCAGAATTAGAGTATAGCATACATTTCTGGTCACCACACTTTAGGAAGAATGCGAGGATCCATCAGAAGGAGCAAAGGAGATGGTAGTTCCAGGGATGATGCATTTTAGCAAAGTGGGGTGGAGACAGCTACTTGAAGGTCAATCAGTGTCAGAGCAATGAGAGTTCGTGAGAGTTGAGAACAAATATGTTTGCACAAAGACAAAAAATGTGGGACTCCCAAATCTAGAGCCCCTTGGATGTCAAGGATCAAACCACGTAGGATAAAGCACAACAGGGAGGCTTATGTCAGATACTGAGAGCTCAATACCACAGAAAACCGAGACAAATGAAGAAAGTGCAGGGGTGAAATTTAAAACCAAATTAGGAAAGCAAAGATAAAGCAAAGGCCAGAAACGTATTATCAAGCAGAACCAAGAAAAATGCGAAATGTTTCAGAAATACATTAAGAGCAAGAAGATAACCAAGGATAGAGTATTAGTGACCAAAAAGGGAACGTGTGTACGGAGGTGGGAGCAGTGGGCATGGTTCTCAATGAACACTTTGTGTCTGTCTTCATAAAAGAAGGAGGAGGACAATGCAAACATTGTAGTTAAAGAGGAGTGTGAAATATTGAACGGGATAAACAGAGTGAGATGGAAATATTAAGGTGTTTGGCATCTTTGAAAGTGGATAAATGGTCAGGCCTGGATGCATTGGAATCAGTTCAAAGAAGGTTTACGAGGCTCATTCCTGGGATGAAGGGGTTGTGATGGAATATCGGTATAATAGGCTTAAATAGGTAGAATTTATATATCGTGAATATATTATATCTTTTAGAATTAAAGAGTGAATAAAGGGTCAGATTTTAATACTCACTGACATTCCCCTTTAAGAAGGTAGTGTGAGAAATGTCAAGGTCTTTCAAAGTACCTGTTACATTAGAATGTGAACCAGAAACAAGTTGGAAAATCCATTTCAGTGTTTCTGTTGCCAGGGAATTGGAGGATGAACACACATTGAAACATTCTGTGTGACATCAGTAAAGGTCGCCATAAATTTAATTAATGCAAGGCGTTGGTAAATGTAGACAGATTTACCCACAAAGACGCTTCACGTTGCCATAAAACACAATTATAGATAATAAAATGATAATTGAGAAAAGTTATTACAAAAACAGATGTCAAGTAAAGGCAATTATAAACATTTTGACCAGAGAAATGCGCACAACTTCAAAAAGAGGAGAATTCCGGAAAAACATTTAGTGAAAATGCTAGTTAATGATACTACCAAGTATGGATCTTAAAAGCAGGAAAATCACACACATCAAGGTGACACCTATACGCTAAAAGATCACATGATACCTTAGAAAGAGTACAAACATGAGGGGTTCTGAAGAAAAAATTTGAAATGTTGAATTCCTCAGCAATACTTCCCACCCTATGGCTTACGTGGGGAATTTAAGGTAACATTGCGCTTTAAATTTTGATGGATATTCTAAGATATTTTGCAATAACATCAGCAGGGTTAAACCATTGGATTCTATTTTGGGAATAGGATTGTGTTCCAGATCTTCGTAATATTTGATATTGTGATATACTTATCTAGTTATAAGTGTATTGCATGTTAAATTCTTAAATAAATATATAAAAGTTAATAAGTCGTCTTATGTAGTATTCTGTATACAACTACAACAACCCCCGCTGTGCCTCTTTAAGTGGAGAGATACGTGTTCAAAAGAGTTTTCCAGACTCTTATAATATCTGGGATATTTATGACTTAGCTATAATTATTAAAATAGGCTATCCGAAAGCTGGTCATATAGTCTGTTAGTTTTCTTTTTCTGAGGGAATCTAGTTCAATTATTTAGACCTAGGTAAGTGTCTATCAGGATTTGTTTGGTTTACACTTAATTAAAGGAGTTTCATAGGGATGTATGCCTTATTTGGTTTAGTCCCTATAAGGGGTTAAAGTCATAAATCACTTCAGAATCAGTTCAGAGAAGGTTCAGTAGGCTGATTCCTGGGATGAAGGGGTGGTCTTATGAAGAGTGGTTAAATAGGTTGGGCCTATGCTCATTGGAGTTTTGAAGAATGAGAGCTGATCTTATTGAACCATACAAGATCCTGAGGGGACATGATAGGGTGGTGCTGGGAGGATGTTTCTTTTTGGGGGAATCCAGAACGAGGGGGCACAGTTTAAAAATAAAGGGTTTCCCATTTCGGAGGGAGACGAGGAGGATGTTCTTTTTCTCTCACCGGATGGTTAGACTCTGGAATTCTGTTGGCCAGAGAGCAATGGAGGCTGGGTCATTGAATATATTCAAGGCTGAGTTGGATAGATTTGAGATTGACTAGAGAGTCGAGGATTATGGGGGGCAGGCAGGAGACGGGAGTTAAGGCCACTATCAAACCAGCCATGATCTTATTGAATGGCTCGAGAGGCTGAATAGCCTGCTCTTGCTCTTATTTCTTATAACCCTGTGCATAAAATAGAGGGTGTTCTGTTTATATGCGTAAAATGGAGGACGGACACAGAGACGCCTCGCCCATTTTATACCACTTTTTACCGCAGAAACAGGGGCATGTGTAATATAAAGAGAAGCGGGGTCTAGTACAGTCCTAACTACAGCATTGATAATTGAGACTAGTGGAAAAAGTATCGAGGATACATAATTCTTAAAATACATTCAGGGGAACTTTCTCAGGCCAGTACGTAGCAAGCTCAACAAGAGATGGGTCAGTTTTACATTTAGCTTTAGGGAATGTATCTGGGCCAGTGGAAGGCGGTTTAGATAAAGAGGACTGGAAAACACAAATTGAAGGTAAATCCGTGTCATAGCAGTGAGAGTGAATAATTTCATCTTGAAGGATTTATTATTCTGGGTTTTTTAATTATTATTTTCTGAGCGATTCAAGTTCACATGAGCCCAATGTAGGATTTGAACTCCTGCTTTTTCAATCATGAGCTCAGGTCTTCAGATTAAAAATTGCAAAGGCATTCACCTTCCTATTGTTCTTGCCTGACTGTCTCAGCTTTTGTATATTGTCCCAACTCTTGTTATTGCCTGTGTCTATCGACGTTGCTGTTAATCAGACACTGGTAAACCACCTCTTTCTCTCAGCACATCTGCTGTAAAGACATTCAAATGTGTATATCTGCAACGGATTCATTCCACAATCTAATTCACACCCTGTTCAATCAACCAAAATCTTCAACTCCATTCAAACACTCCTATATCCTGTCTCTGCACAGATAACTGACAGTTCCACAATGCAAGAATGCCTGAACGGAAAGAAAGTACCATGAGCTGTTATTTTAAACATTTAGACTGAAATATTTCAGGGTACTATTCAAACAAGAAGGATGCAGAGAAAAGTCACGATAGGTATTGAAAGCAAAAGACAGAGAGTGAAATGAGAGAGAGAAAGACAGAGACAGAGTCAGCACTTGTATGTGTAAGGTACACTGTGGTTGAAACTTAAGATTTCTCTGTTCAGGCACCCGTTTTACCATTGTACCATTTCGTTTATCTTGCCTCTCTCACAGTTCTTCTTCCAAAATCCACAACTTCATATTTCTCAGCATTGAATTTAGCCTTCCATGTGTTTGTCCAATTCAGCAGACTGCCAATAGCTTCCTGAAGTCTGCTGCCATTTGCCTCCGTATTTATTACATTTCCAAAGAGTTGTGTCATCTACAAGCTTTGAAGTTCTGCCCTGTATACCCAACTCAGGTCATTAATATCTATCAAAAAGAGCAGTGGTCCCAATACGAACCTCTGGGGGACACAACTCTATACCTCGCTTGAGTCTGAAACAGCCATTCAGTACTACACTCTGTGTTCTGTTCCTTAACTAATTTTGTAACCCTCTGTCACTGCCCCTTTAATCATAGGAGTAGCAATATTGCTAAATGGTCATAAAAGAGGGGGACAATGCAAGCATTGTGTTTAAGGAGGAGGGCTGTGAAATATTGGACAGCATGAACAGAGTAGAATGATACCTGGACTCCAAGGGGTAAGCTGAGAGGAATAATTACAAACAAGAGGGAACAGTTCTTAAATGAGATCGAGGAGTGTTCACTGTGAACTCATAAAATCACAGAATATTCAAGCAGAGAAAGATATCAGTCGCCCAGCGTGCCCGTGTGGGCTCGATGCAGTTCTCCCTGGTGTTCTGGTCAATATTTAACACACAAACAAAATCACTAAAACAAGATACTGCTCATTATCACATTGCTGTTTTTGGGAGGTTGCTGTGCACAATTGGATGTACCACTGTACATCTTCACCGAGTGTAAGAAACAACCATTCACATATATTCTCTGCTTTCTGTCTCTTGACCAAGGTTAGGTACAAAGTAAAGCTTCCTCTACACTGTCCCCATTAAATACCCCAGGGAAAGCACAGCACATGGTTAAATGCAGAGTAAAGCTCCATCTACACTGTACACATCAAACACTCCCAAGACATGTCCAGCACGGGGTAGGTACAGAGTAAATCTCCATCTATACGATTTACTAGTGGTGTACCGCAAGGATCTGTTTTGGGGCCACTGCTGTTTGTCATTTTTCTAAATGACCTGGATGAGGGTGTAAAAGGGTGGGTTAGGATATTTGCGGATGACACGAAGGTCGGTGGAGTTGTGGATAGTGCCGAAGGATGTTGTAGGTTACAGAGGGACATAGATAGGCTGCAGAGCTGGGCTGAGAGATTGCAAATGGAGTTTAATGCGGAAAAGTGTGAGATGATTCACTTTGGAAGGAGTAACAGGAATGCAGAGTACTGGGCTAATGGGAAGATTCTTTGTAGTGTAGATGAGCAGAGAAATCTTGGTGTCCAGGTACATAAATCCCTGAAAGTTGCTACCCAGGTTAATAGGGCTGTTAAGAAGGCATATGGTGTGTTAGCTTTTATTAGTAGGGGGATCGAGTTTCGGAGCCACGAGGTCAAGCTGCAGCTGTACAAAACTCTGGTGCGGCCGCACCTGGAGTATTGCGTGCAGTTCTGGTCACCGCATTATAGGAAGGATGTGGAAGCTTTGGAAAGGGTGCAGAGGAGATTTACTAGGATGTTGCCTGGTATGGAGGGAAGGTCTTCCGAGGAAAGGCTGAGGGACTTGAGGTTGTTTTCGTTAGAGAGAAGGAGGAGGAGAGGTGACTTAATAGAGACATATAAGATAATCAGAAGGTTAGATAGGGTGGATAGTGAGAGTCTATTTCCCTGGATGGTGATGGCAAACACGAGGGGACATAGCTTTAAGTTGAGGGGTGATAGATATAGGACAGATGTCAGAGGTAGTTTCTTTACTCAGAGAGTAGTAGGGGCGTGGAATGTCCTGCCTGTAACAGTAGTGGACTCGCCAACTTTAAGGGCATTTAAGTGGTCATTAGATAGACATATGGATGAAAATGGAATAGTGTAGGTCAGATGGTTTCACAGGTCGGCGCAACATCGAGGGCCGAAGGGCCTGTACTGCGCTGTAATGTTCTATGTTCTGTATACTGTCCCCATCAAAGGCTCCCAAGGCAGCTGGTGCACAGGAATGGAAGCAGAGAGAAAGGGAGAAAGAGAAATAGAGAGGGGAGAGCGCGACAGAGACCGAAGCAGAGAGATAGAGCATGCCAGAAGACCCTGAGATGCTATAGAAACAGGGGGAACGGGAGATAGTCTGTGTGGGGATCTGAAACTCAATGCCTGAAAGGGTGGCAGAGGCAGAAACCCTCACTGCATTTTGAAAGTACTCGGATATGAACTTGATGTACTGTTATCTTAAATGGAGGAATAAGTCGGGCCGATTAGAGACAAGAAAGTTAACCTGTCGAGCCAGGATCGGTTTTCTGCAAGAGCAATTAGGTTATATTGCCTCTTCTCCTTCCTGCCCATGGAGGCGAAAAATGTGGGCTTGGTTCTTCATGAATGCATTGCATCTGTCTTCAAATAGAAGAGATGATGCAGACATTGTAGTAAAGGACAAGGAGTTTGAAACATTCTATGGGATAGACATAGTGATAGAGAAGATATTAAGGGGTTTAGCATCTTTGAAAGCTGATAATTCACCAGGCTCAGACAGTTAAGAAGAGCAAGGGAGGGAACAGCGGAGGCTCTGACCATCATTTTCCAATCCACTCTGCTGACAGTCGTGGTGCCAGAGGACTGGAGGACTGCGAATGTTGTACCGTTGATCTAAAAGAGAGAAAGGGATAGACTGAGTAATTACAGGCCACTCAGCCTAACATCAGTAGAGGGAAAATCATTGGGAAAAATCCTAATAAATAATATGAATCGTTATTTCGAAAGGTGCAGATTAATCCAACACAGTCAGCATGGATTTGTTAAGTCAAGGTTGTGTCAGGCTAACTTGATTGAATTTTACGTGAGGGTAACAAGGAGGCTCAATGAGGGTAGCAGCTCATCACCGTCTTCTGAGGGAAATTAGGCAATAAATGCTGGTCTTGGCAGTGATGCCCAGATCCCGTGAAGAAATTTAACACAGTGTCAACCCCTGTACATACACTGTAAACAATGGGTACAAGAGAATGATTCACTCCTGTCTCGTACTGTGTTCCTTAGTGTCCCCATGTCTCTGTCTCTGACACGTTGAAAACACTAACGGTACAGTAGTAAGGAGTCAGCCTCTGAAATAAATGTCCCAGTGCTGTGGTGAAAATGACCAGCGGGAAAGAAATCAAATGACTGTCTTATGTTTATGGATTTCCACAGATTAGATTAGAGATACAGCACTGAAACAGGCCCTTCGGCCCACCGAGTCTGTGCCGAACATCAACCACCCATTTATACTAACCCTACGCTAATCCCATATTCCTACCAAACATCCCCACCTGTCCCAATATTTCCCTACCACCTACCTACACTAGTGACAATTTATAATGGCCAATTTACCGATCAACCTGCAAGTCTTTTGGCTTGTGGGAGGAAACCGGAGCACCCGGAGAAAACCCACGCAGACACAGGGAGAACTTGCAAACTCCACACAGGCAGTACCTGGAATCGAACCCGGGTCCCTGGAGCTGTGAGGCTGCGGTGCTAACCACTGCGCCACTGTGCCACCCTTCTAAGAGAGAGACAGTTGACAGACAGAAAGCGAGACAAAGAACGAGGCACGGACCGTTAGGGTCAGCGAGACACAGAGAGTGTTAGCAGAAGTTTTGTCTTTGGACATAGGTGCAGGAGGAGGCCATTTAGTCCTTCAATCCTGTTCCGTTATTCAAAGAGCTCATGGCTGATCTGTGAGCTCATTCCATGCACCCGCCTTGGCCCCATATCTTTACACACCTTTGTTTAGCAAACATCTCTGAAACTCAGATTTAAAAATTAACATGTGGCTCAGCAGCAATTGCAGGTTCTGGAAGAGATGCTGATACCACACCTGGTGTTGAGGTGTTTCTTCTTTTCACTCCAGAAAGATTTTTCAACTCTCTTTCGATTTTTTGACTATGCCCCCAGGTTCTAGACTCCGCAGCCAGTGGGAATACCAGTTTCCCTTATTGTATTGAAAACGTTGGTCAAATCACCCCTGAACCTTCTAAATTCCAGAGATACAGAGAACAGCTCCATCTACACTGTCCCGTTAAACACTCTCAAGACAAGCACAGTGTTGGGTTCGGCACAGAGTATGTTGCCCTCTGCACTGTCCCATCAAACACATCCAGGGAAGGTGCAGCATGGTGTTAGATAAAGAGTAAAGACTGGGACTATTGAACTGTAAACAGAGAAATGGTCTTGTGCAGTGCAAACTGAGACCGGGTGAAACAAAGCAGAACCAGAGACCTGGCCGATTGTAACAATCCGAGACGTTGTCTAGTGCAGTAATAATGGAGGCAAGGTCTCGTGCTTTACGAGCAGGGGCAGGAGCTGGTGCAGTAATAGCTGAAATAGATTGTTGGTCTGAAACAGATGAAGACAAGGTCGCTAATCGTGTGACTGTTTGATTGGGGGATGAAAGGATGGAGTGTAATGTATCCAGTCAGCTTAAAACACAAATTGAGGTGAGACAGTAAGCTGTGAGGAGGACACAGGGAGGTTATGGATTATGGAGTATAGACTTCTTCAGTGAGTGAGCAAGAAAGTGTCTGATGGAATATACTGTGGTGAAAAGTCAGGTATTCAGATTGGCTGAAAGAAAAAGTCATTGACATTGAAATGATTGTGTTTTATTCAACACATTAATTGCATCAGAGTCAAATCTGCTGATGTAATATATTTGTTCAGGTGAGTGTAACTAATAGCAATAATCAGGGGTATAACCTTGACAGTAGAGACGTATCCCCTGTATAAATCAGCACCCATTGGAATGGATCAGCTCATAGTGCTGGAGCTGTGGGTTCCAGGCTAACAGAAGTCTCTGCTTCTCACAGAAATGGGATATTCATTAATTTTTCAGCTCGCATTCATTTATTATCCTGTACTTGCTGCAATTGGAGTTCCTGGTAAGACTGTACATCAGTTGATAATGCTGTAACTCGATGTTTACTGCACTGCTGTACTCGGTATATTTATCACTGTGTGTTTTGCACAGCCACCTGTTCTTTACCAGCAATTTACTAATGGAATCTCCTCATTGTCTGCTCTTTCAGTCTTGCAGGAGCTGCATTATATTTAATGGTATTGGTTTTAGTAACCCCGGAATATTTACTGGATTATTCCGTTTATTTAATATATTTGAATCAGATGTCTCGGTTAAGATCAAGACAAAGAGCATCAGGAGTTTTTCACACTTTCGTGAAGTGCCACTAACCAATGGTGCAATGTTTTCAGGATTTTTTTTTCGCTCTTTGATAACAAGACCTCCCACTGTATCAATGCGACAAGGAGGCAGCACAATATTCTCCCAACCCAATAACATGGTTCAGTTTAACAAGGATTTCAATGTATCTATTGGTTATCAGTGTTATAAAATATACTATGTATGACTGACGCTGCTTCAGAGGTCTGGCTACTGAACTGAGTTTGCTGCTGCCTCTTTCACATCTCCTTCTCTGCTTCACTGTGGAGCCTTCACTGTCACTAAACTACATTGTAAAACAGAAAGTACTGATGTGATGTTTTATTGGTTTACACTGTATCAGTTGGAATCAAGAGTCTTTCCATTTATCTGCAGATTATCAGCTGCACCGCTGGTGTTTTATTAATTTAACAACCCCACATTCTAACGGTATACTTTATAATTCCAGGAGAATGAATTTCAATGATTGTGAGGTTTGTCTGGAAGAAGCTTTCGATTCTGTTTATTCCATGTATTGTAGATGAAGTGAAGAGTGTAGGTGAACAGGTGGAGATTTGAGTGCTATGTTGAGACATTAAATTATTCACAGTGGTTTCGCCATTGAGCAAACTGACTCTGAGAATAGAATCATTGAACATGGGGCTGGTGAACAGAATACAGGCACAGAATGTGAGGAACAAATCACATGAGAAAAGTGGCATTAAGTAACAGTTTGCAAGGTGTGTGGAGTCCAGAGAGCCAGGGTGAGCAACTTAGAAAAGGAGCAGGGAGAATGAAACAGAGGGAAAAAATTAACCAGAAGGAAAGTGAAAGAGGAATAAGCAGAGGAGTGAATAAATCACTAACATAAAGTGCTGGAATATCCAGAGTAATTAGTGAGAGAAACTGAGAGTTGAAGTTGTCAGTTGTCAGATTGTGTGAAATTTACTGTTGGACTTGGTCCCTCATTGTTTATTTCTGTCAGGTCCTCATTTTGTTTTGTAGAAAGTTCCTCTTGCTTACTTGCTGGCTGAATAAACATAATAAAGTCAGTTCTTCACTGATGGTAGTTCATTATTTAAATACTGCACTGCAAAATCTCTGTGACCATTGAATTCAATAAAGAGCGAGGCTGATGTCAGAAATATATTTAAATTGACATTTAACTGACTGTGCAAATTTAAATGTGTTGACTAAATTGTATAACCAATGAAGTCTTCTCCAGCACCAATAACTATATGTATTATTGTTTGAATGTATTAATTGAGTAGTGTTACTGGGATCTATAAATTATCTTTGTACTAACATTTTGCTGCAGTCTCTCCCTGTGAATCTCAGCCTGTCATGTCACTGTATTGAATCCTCTGTTCATTGCTTCTTTTTCTCCACTTTCCCAGACCATCTGCTCCAGTTTCCTCTCCAGCTCGAAAATGTCCTTTGCCTTCTTTGCCTCACAATCACACTCACTTGTTCCACCTCCAGCTGCCTCTTCCAAATAAATTCCAACCTTCAAACTCACCGCTGCTGCTCTCAAACATTTCCCACCTTGTACTGGCCCCTATCAGCTCTCTGAACTCACAGAAACGAACCAGCTGCACATCCCACTGTTCTTAAAACTTCCCAACGGACAGTCTGGGCATAAATCCCCATTTAACCCATTGGATCCCATCTCTGTAAAACCCCTTCTCATTTCCCCAGAAGTACTGCATCCTCACTCAGTGCTTTCAGCAGCTCCAGTGCTGACTTTATTCGCTTTCTTGATCAATTTCCCAAAATTAATAATAATTGTGTTTCAAACATTTCACTCTGGCAAAGAACTGCCCAGGTCAATGAATCAGTTTTCACTCCTCAATGCAGCAATAAAGCTGGAATTTCAGCCCAGATCCTGTCAAACTGCTGCTTCGTCTCCAGGTCAGATCAGGAATTTCTCTGTTTATTTTTCTCTCTCTTCCAGTTAACTTGGTGGCGATTGTGATCCTGTCCCGAGAAAAGTGCGGTCTCTCCAAATGTATCACTTTCTACCTGGTGGGAATGGCAGTGTCTGATCTCCTGGTCGTTATCTCTGGTCCCATATTGTTGTGGAGTGTTTTAATTTATTTCCCAGATTCATTCCTGACAATTACTCCCATGTGTTCTCTCATGTCCGTTCTGTTTTCTGCAGCCACATTTATTTCTGTCTGGCTCACAGTCTCTTTCACCTTTGATCGATTTGTGGCAATTTGTTGTGAGAAGCTAAAAACAAAATATTGCACCAAGAAAACGGCGGCTGTGGTTGTTGGAACTGTGTGTGTGCTGGGCTGTTTAGAGTCTCTCCCAATTTCCTTTGTATATAAACCAAGGTACTTTATTGATAATGTTCCCATGGATTGTGTTTATAAACCGAGCTTCTTCACTTCCCCCACATGGGCCGCATTTGAATTGCTTGACCTCATTTTAATCCCTTGTGTCCCGGTATTTCTAATTTTGCTGTTCAATATTCTGACGGTCAGACGTATTTTATTCTCCAGTAAAGTCCGCAGGGGATTCCGGGGCCAGAGCAATGGAGAGAATCACAACGACCCAGAGATGGAGAATCGGAGAAAATCAATTATTTTACTCTTCACTATATCTGGCAGTTTTATATTGTTATGGGTGACCCGGGTTGTGTATGTCATTTATAAGCGAATTGCAGATATTCGGGATAAATTCACCGACACCGAGCCTCACGATATCGCAAATTACACATCAATGATGCTGCAGAATCTCAGTTCCTGCACCAAGACGTGTATTTACGTTGTGACCCAGACTATATTCAGGCAGGAGCTGAGGTACGCGGTGAAATACCCTCTCAATCTCATTGTTAAATTAGTGAAATCATAGAAAAATCTGAAAGATTTCAAACACTGAAACTAAATCCCATTTCATATTCAATTTCATAGACTCCCCACAGGACAGAAAGTACATTTTATATTCACAGCACTGAGCCCTGCAATGAAGTTAAATCTGACTCTGAGAAATACATTTTACTGATAATCTGATCGATTGAGGTGGGATTTCCTCTGCAGATGATTCATGAATTGTTTTGAAAATGTGTCACTGGAATGCGCAGCTGAATTCAACTAAAGCACCCCTGGACCCACAGCAAAATGGACAAAGTTGCAAATCACAGCGATTGTGAGATGGTGAGAGGGGCAGAAACTGCAGTGAGACAGAGACACCAGCAGAAGGAGATGGTTAGAGGGGGCAGCAACTGCAGTGAATCAGGGACACCAGCAGATGGAGATGGTGAGAGGGGCAGCAACTGCAGTGAATCAGGGACAAAGAACAAAGAACAAAAAACAAAGAAAATTACAGCACAGTAACAGGCCCTTCGGCCCTCCAAGCCTACGCTGATCCAAATCCTCTGTCTAAACCTGTCGCCTATTTTCTAAGGGTCTGTATCTCTTTACTTCCTGCCCATTTATGTATCTGTCTGGATACATCTTAAAAGACGCTATCGTGCCTGCGTCTACCACCTCCGCTGGCAACGCCTTCCAGGCAGCCACCACCCTCTGCGTAAAGAACTTTCCACGCATATCCGCCCCAAACTTTTCCCCTTTCACTTTGAACTCATGTCCCCTTGTTATTGAAACCCCCACTCTGGGCGAAAGCTTCTTGCTATCCACCCTGTCTATACCTCTCATGATTTTGTACACCTCAATCAGGTCCCCCCTCAACCTCCGTCTTTCTAATGAAAATAATCCTAATCTACTCAACCTCTCTTCATAGCTAGCGCCCTCCATACCAGGCAACATCCTGGTGAACCTCCTCTGCACCCTCTCCAAAGCATCTACATCCTTTTGGTAATGTGGCGACCAGAACTGCATGTAGTATTCAAAATGTGGCCGAACCAAAGTCCTATACAACTGTAACATGACGTGACAACTTTTGCACTCAATACCCCGTCCGATGAAGGAAAGCATGCCGTCTGCCTTCTTGACCACTCTATTGACCTGCTTTGCCACCTTCAGGGAACAGTGGACCTGAACACCCAAATCTCTCTGCACATCAATTTTCCCCAGGACTTTTCCATTTACTGTAGAGTTCATTCTTGAATTGGATCTTCAAAAATGCATCACCTCGCATTTGCCCTGATTGAACTCCATCTGCCATTTCTCTGCCCAACTCTCCAGTCTATCTATATTCTGCTATATTCTCTGACAGTCCCCTTCACTATCCGCTACTCCACCAATCTTAGTGTCATCTGCAAACTTGCTAATCAGACCTCCTATACTTTCCTCCAAATCATTTATGTATATCACAAACAACAGTGGTCCCAGCACGGATCCCTGTGGAACACCACTGGTCACACGTCTCCAGCGGACACCAGCAGATGGAGATGGTGAGAGGGGCCGTAACTGCAGTGAGACAGGGACACCTGTAGATGGAGATGGTGAGAGGGGCCGTAACTGCAGTGAGTCAGGGACAACAGCAGATGGACATGGTGAGAGGGGGCAGTAACTGCAGTGAGTCAGGGACACCATCAGATGGACTTGCTGAGAAGGGGAACGTAACTGCAGTGAGTCAGGGGCACCAACGGTTGGAGATGGTGTGAGGGACAGTAACTGCAGTGAGTCAGAGACACCAGCAGATGGAGATGCTGAGAGGGGTCGTAACTGCAGTGAGATGGGGGCACAAGCATATGCATATGGTGAGCAGGGCAGAAACGTCAGTGAGACATGAACACCAGGAGATGGAGATGGTGAGAGGGGGCAGTGCCTGCATTGAGGCAGAGACACCAGCTGTTGGAGGGGGTCAGAGGAAGGAGGTAACTGCAGTGAGACAGGGAAGCTATCAGATTGAGGTGGTGAGAGGGGTCAGTAACTGCAGTAAGACTGAGACACCAGCAGATGGGGATACTGAGAGGGGGACCGTAACTGCAGTGAGCCATTGACACCAGCAGATGGAGTTTGTGAGAAGTGCAGTAACTTCATTGAGAAACGGACACGTACTGTTGGAGATGCTGAGAGGGGATAGTAAATGCTGTAAGACAGGGACACCAGCAGTTGGAGATGGTGAGAGGGGACAGCAACTGCAGTCAGACAGGGACATCAGCAGATTGAGTGATGAGAGGGGGCAGTAACTGCAGTGAAACAAGGCCACCAGCAGATGGAGATGATGACAGGCAGCATTAACTGCAGTCAGATTCGGGTGAGGAAGAAAGAGCTCGAGAGAGAGACAGGGTGACACAGAAAGTGAGAGATAGAGAGAGGTGTAGACTGAGGAGGCGAGAAGGTGGTATATGTAAACAGAGCTTCACTCCAGCTAACCCGTGTTGTACTTGCACTGGGAGTTTTAGGGAAAGGGTAGACAGAGCTTTGCACTGTATTTATTGTGTACTGCCGCTGCCCTATGCATGTTTGACTGAACATAGTAGAGGAAACTTTACTCTGTGCCATTGATTGTGCTTTACCTGCCCCGGGAAATATGAAGAGACGTGTAAATGTAGAGGTCTTGGACCAACTGGCTCATGAGGAAATCATAGTGTTGCCTCATAATCGACTGGTTTGCAAAATGAAATCTCATAGAATGAATGAGACATTCACAGAGTGGATACGACATTGGCTAACGTACAGTACACAGAGAGTAGTTTTGAATGGCTGTTTCAGAATGGAGGGCGGTATCTTTATCCAACATAATCTTGTACACGTAATCTTGTACATGTCTATTGAATCATCGCTCAATCGCCTTTGTTCTGAGGAGAATACATTCAGCTATGCCAACCTAACCTTGTAGCTAAAATACCTCATCCCTGGAACCATTCTGGTAAAACACCTCTTCACCCTTTCACAAGGATCCTCACCTCCTTTCTAAAGTTTGGGAAACAGAACTGGACACAATACTCCAGTTGAGGCCTAACAAGAGCTTTATAAACGTTCAACATAACCTCCCTGCTTTTGTAATCACTGTATACAGTGCACACTGTGGTACAGTGGTATTCCCAGGGGTTTGGATTAGGACGAATGATCTTTTTGATAATATATTAATAACTTGGACTTGGGTTCACGGGGCATAACTTCAATATTGTGCTATCTGCAATGTATTAAACAAGATAGGTAAGAGTTGCAGACTTCAGGAAGATAAAGGCAGTCTGGTGAAATGGACAGTCACATGGCAGGATAACTTCAATGCTGAGAAATGTGAAATGAAGCATTTTTGAAGGAAGGCTGAGGAGAAGTTATATAACCTAAATGATACAATGTTAAACTTGGTGCAGGGACAGGCTTCTATCTGTCTTAAAGATTTAATTTTGGGCTTGGAATTCTCAGCTGAATCCAGTGTCAGCAAACGTGTTAGCTAATGTGTCATAAGTTTGTTCCATTCAGACATTCCTGCATTGAGGTAGTCATAGAGAGATACAGCATTGAAACAGGCTCTTATGCCCAACGACTCTGTGCTGAGTAATAACCAGCCAATTATACTCATCCTATATTAATCCCATTTTCTCTACCACATCCTCACCATTCTCCTACCTATACAAGGGGCAATTTACAATGGCCAATTTAATTATCAACCTGCAAGTCTTTGGCTGCGGGAGGAAACCAGAGTACCCGGTGGAAAGCCACGTGGACACAGGGAGAACTTGCAAACGCCACACATGTAGTACCTAGAACCTAACCTGGGTTGCTGGAGCTGTGGTGCTAACCACTGCATCACCTGAGCGATTTTTGTAGAACCAGGGAATAGGGGTGTTTTAATGGACTTGCATGTATTTGTTCATGGGTTAATGTGAGAATTTGATTTGTGTCCCTTGCAAATGCACAGAATTGAAGGTATTTATGGTGCACCACATGAAGGAAATAATATACAAAACCAGAGACAGTCAGACAATAGCAGTAGGAAAGTCAGTCTCTTTTTAATGGTTTCAATTTGAAAGCCTCAGCTGATGATTGAAAAAGCCGCAGTTCAAATCCCACTGGGCTGTTGTGAATTTGAATTCCCTTTTTTTTTCTAAAACTATAACATAAATCAGGAGTCAAGGAAAACTCCAAGATGGAGTCACTCAGCTGTCTCCCAATCTCTGGTAATCCAGCTGTGATCACTCAGCTCCCTCCCAGTCTCAGGTAATCCAGCTGTGATCATCTCCCTCGCAGACACAGGTAATCCAGCTGTGATCGCTCAGCACCCTCCCAGACTCAGGTAATCCAGCTGTGAACACTCATCTCCCTCGCAGTCACAGGTAATCCAGATGTGATCGCTCAGCTCCCTCCCAGACTCAGGTAATCAGGCTGTGATCACTCAGCTGACTCCCAGACTCCAGTAATCCAGCTGTGAACACTCAGCACCCTACCAGCCTCAGGCAATCCAACTGTGATCACTCAGCTCCCTCCCAGTCTCATGTAATCCAGCTGTTATCACTCATCTCAGTCCCAGTCTCAGGTAATCCAACTGTGAACACGCTGCTGCCTCGCAGTCCTAGGTAATCCAGCTGTGATCACTCAGCTCCCTCCCAGTCTTAGATAATCCATCTGTGAACAGTCAGCTCCCTCATTGTGTGAGGTAATACAGCCGTGATCACTATGCTGCCTCCCAGAATCAGGAAATCCAGCTGTAATCACTCAGATGCCTCCCAATCTCAGGTAATGCAGCTGTAAACAGTTAGCTGCTTCTCTGTCTCAGGTAATCCAGCTGTGATCACTCAGCTCCCTCCCAGTCTCAGGTAATCCAACTGTGAACACGCTGCTGCCTCGCAGTCTTAGGTAATCCAGCTGTGATCACTCAGCTCCCTCCCAGTCTTAGATAATCCATCTGTGATCAGTCAGCTCCCTCATTGTGTGAGGTAATCCAGCCGTGACCACTGAGCTGCCTCCCAGACTCAGGAAATACAGCTGTAATCACTCAGATGCCTCCCAATCTCAGGTAATCAAGCTGCGAACTCTCAGCTGCATCCCAGTTTCAAGTAATCCAGCTGTGATCACTCAGCTGCCTCCGTGTCTAACGTAATCCAGCTGTGATCACTCAGCTGCCTTCCAGTCTCAGGTAATCCAGATGTGATCACACAGTTGCCTCGCAGTCTCAGGTAATCCAGTTGTGAACACACAGCTGCCTCCCAGTCTCAGGTAATCCAGCTGTGAACAGTCAGCTGCTTCCCTGTCTCAGGGAATGCAGCTGTGATTACACAGTTCCCTCCCAGTCTCAGGTAATCCAGCTGTGATAACTCATCCCGCTCCCAGTCTCAGGTAATCCAGCTGTAAACAGTCAGCTGCTTCCCTGTCTCAGCTAATCCAGCTGTGATCACTCAGCTGCCTCCCAGTCTCAGGTAATCCAGCTGTGATCACTCAGCTTCCTCCCAGTCTCATGTAATCCAGCTGTGAACATTCAGATCCCTGCCAGGCTCAGGTAATCCAGCTGTGATCAATCAGCTCCCTCCCAGACTCACGTAATCCAGCTGTGAACACTCAGCTCCCTCCCAATCTCATATAATCCAGCTGTGATCACTTAGCGTCTTCCCAGTCTCAGGTAATCCAGCTGTGATCACTCAGCGACATCCCAGTCTCACGTAATCCAGCTGTGAACACTCAGCAGCTTCCCAGTCTCAGGTAATCCCAGCTGTGAACACTCTGCTCCCTCTCAGACTCAGATAATCCAGCTGTGATCACTCAGCTCCCTCCCACTCATGTAATCTAGCTGTGATCACTCAGCTTCCTCCCAGTCTCAGGTAATCCAGCTGTGATCACTCATCTCACTCCCATTCTCAGGTAATCCAGCTGTGATCACTCAGCTTCCTCCCAGTCTTAGATAATTCATCTGTGATCACTCAGCTCCCTCCCAGTCTCAGGTAATCCAGCTGTGATCACTCATCTCACTCCCATTCTCAGGTAATCCAGCTGTGATCACTCAGCTCCCTCCCAGTCTCAGGTAATCCAGCTGCGAACAGCCAGCTGCCTCCCAAGCCCATCCTCTAGAAGCTGGGAAAAGTCTGGTCTTTGCGCTGAAATGCCTCATCTGATCTCCCGTGTACCCACTGTTCTAATGAAGCAATTTGTATTAAAAGTTAGAATTGGGTGCGGCCCTTAGTGAATAAATATTGCCCTGTTCGGATAGCGTCAGTTGTGAGAAGATTGGATTGGAATCGTTCCCCTTTGAGGAGGCAACTGCGAGCCAGAGGTGGCCACATCATGGAGGAGATGGGAGGGAAGTTGTGGAAAATGAGAGACGGGAAAAGATGGAAGGAGACAGGGGAGAGAGCCTGGATGTTGCAGAAGGAAACAGGGGCGAGGAACAAGAAGAAACAGAAGTGATTTGGAGGAAAGTATAGGTGGGCTGATTAGCAAATTTGCAGACGACACTAAGATTGGTGGAGTAGCAGATAGTGAAGGGGAGTGTCAGAGAATACAGCAGAATATAGATAGATTGGAAAGTTGGGCAGAGAAATGGCAGATGGAGTTTAATCAGGGCAAATGCGAGGTGATGCATTTTGGAAGATCCAATTCAAGAGTGAACTATACAGTAAATGGAAAAGTCCTGGGTAAAATTGATGTCCAGAGAGATTTGGGTGTTCAGGTCCATTGTTCCCTGAAGGTGGCAACGCAGGTCAATAGAGTGGTCAACAAGGCAGACGGCATGCTTTCCTTCATCGGACGGGGTATTGAGTACAAGAGTTGGCAGGTCATGTTACAGTTGTATAGGAGTTTGGTTCGGCCACATTTGGAATACTGCGTGCAGTTCTGGTCGCCACATTACCAAAAGGATGTGGATGCTTTGGAGAGGGTGCAGAGGAGGTTCACCAGGATGTTGCCTGGTATGGAGGGCGCTAGCTGTGAAGAGAGGTTGAGTAGATTAGGATTATTTTCATTAAAAAAGACGGAGGTTGAGGGAGGACCTGATTGAGGTGTGCAAAATCATGAGAGGTATAGACAGGTTGGATAGGAAGAAGCTTTTTCCCAGAGTGGGGGATTCAATTGCAAGGGGACAAGAGTTCAACGTGAAAGGGGAAAAGTTTAGGGGGGATATGCGTGGAAAGTTCTTTATGCAGAGGGTGGTGGGTGCCTGGAACGCATTGCCAGCGGAGGTGGTAGACGCGGGCACTATAGCGTCTTTTAAGATGTATCCAGACAGATACATAAATGGGCAGGAAGTAAAGAGATACAGACCCTTAGAAAATAGGCGACAGGTTTAGACAGAGGATTTGGATCGGCGTCGGCCTGGAGGGCCGAAGGGCCTGTTCCTGTGCTGTAATTTTCTTTGTCCTTTGTTCTTTGTTCTTTGATTGATAGTATGAATCCCCAGCCCAATGGGCCAGAAGGTGAGAGTATTTTCCACCACCCCTTCCTCTTCCCTCCCTCTATCTCTCCCCCACTTCTCTCCTCATTTCTCCTCCCCTCGTCTGTCTCCCCTTCTCCCTTGTCCGTATCTCCTCCCTCTCTCCTCTCCTCCATCACCTCCCTGCTCTCTCATACCCCTCTCCCCTCTTCCACTCCTTTTTAACCAGCTCTCCTTCCCCTTTTTGTAAATCGCTCTTTACGCTTTTCCACTTTCCCATTTTCCCTCTGCCCTTCCCTCTCTCCTGCCTTCATTTCTACTTTCATTCTCTAACATTCCTCCTTCTACCCGTCCCCCCGCCCCTTCTCCCCATCTCCCTTATCCATTCTGCTTTCCATTGCTCAGCCTTCTCCTTTCCAATTGTCCCTTCCCCTTCTCTCCAGTCCCTACAATTCGCATTCTCCCCTCTCCTCCTCTTCTTTTCCATTCAGGATCCTGGGCTTTCTTAACACAGACAGGGAGTTCAAATCAAGGATGCGATTATTCAGCTTTTATGTGAAAAAGAAATCGTTTCCAGTGGCTGGAGGGTCGGTAACCAGAGGGACACAATTTGAAGATAATCGGCAGGGGGAACCAGAGGGGAAATGAGGGAAAGAGAAATGTTTTTTTACAAAGTGATTTGTTGTGATCTGGAATGAGCTGTCTGAAAGGGCAGTGGAAGCAGATTCAATAGTAACTAACTACCCCCTGGGAGCAATCCCCCTTCTAAATACCTCCCCGAGAACAGACTCCCATCTAAATACTCACCCGGGAACAGAACCCTATCTCAATATTTCCCCCCCCCGGAACAAAACCCCATGTAAATACCCCCCCCCCCCAGGAACAGACTTCCATCTAAATACCCCCCACGCGGACAGACTTCCATCTAAATACATCCCCGGGGACAGACTCCCATCTAAATACCCCCCCAGGAACAGACTCCCATCTAAATACCCGCCCCCCCGGGGACAGACTCCCATCTAAATACCCCCCAGGAACAGACTCCATTCTAAATAGCCCCCCGGTGACAGACTCCCAGCTAAATATCCCCCTGGGAACAATCCCCCAAGGCGAACTGGCATTTTGAGCATTTAACGCACAGGTGGATCCCAGCCCCAGACACATCCCTCTCTACAGAAAGGTGTTTCACCTGTTCTCGCCATCGGCTTCAGGGAATCAAACAGAGGGAGACACACACACAAACACACACGCGCTGACTGGCACAGGGATTGGAGGAGGCCATTCAGCCCTTTGATCCTGTCCCACCCCCAGACAGAGGGACAGAGACACAGAAAACAGATCCCGGGATTAGGACATAAAAGGGAGAGAGAGAAATAAATGGAAAGGGAGATGGAGAATGACATGCTTGGTGTCAGAAACCAGCGAGAGAGAAACTGAGAACAGAGGGTCAGAAATACCAAGAAGGGCAGAGAGAGAAATGGAGACATACAGAAAGAGAGAGAGCGGGAGGTGCAGAGAGATAATGCAGCAGCGATGTAGATATTGGGAAGGATTCCAGACAAAGAGAGAGATGCAGAGACAGAAAGAAGAGCAGTGGCAGAGATACAAAGTAAGATGTGTTTACAGAATAGAGAGCGGTGTCCCGGGACAGTGGGGAGGGAAATGCAGAGATAATCTTGCAGGAAAGGAGGAACAGAGATGGAAAGATTCAGGGATTTGGAACTAAGTGAGAGAAGAAATAGACTGAGAGAGAGACAGATAAAGATGCAGAGAGTCGCAGAAAGAGAGTGACAATGGAAACTTGTGAGACTCTGGAGAGGGGCAGAGATAGAGAGGATGTTGAGAGATACAGCGATAGGGATTTAAAGACGTGAATAAACAGAGCTGGGAACAAGGAGGAAGGTGCAGGGAACAAGTTGCAGCAAGAGATGGGGAGAGGGAAATCTACAGGATTACATTGACAGTTCTGGAGCAGCGCTTCCCAAACTATTCCATTCGGAGCACCCTCCAGCCCCCTCCCTTGTGGTAAGAAATCCACAGACCCCCGAAAACACAAAATCAAAATACTGCGGATGCTGGAAATCTGAAATACTGAGCATTTCCAGCCTTTTGTTTCTCTATCAGCCTCAAAAACACACAGTATTCTTTTCTGCATCTAGAAATGAATTTGACAATGACAAATATATATTTATTATTATTTTCCCTCTCTGGTTAAAGCTCTCATCTGAGAATTCCACGTGGCCAAAATATGTTCCCTCTGCATCATCACAGCTGCAGCTTCTGAAAAGATTCTCCTTGGGAATAAGAGAAATAAAATTGATTGAAACAAAGCAAAGCATTTTTGCACAGAAATAAAACACAGGAAGAGCCCAGGGCTCTTTCTCTCACTCACTCACATAAAACAATCTCTCAGTGACTCCCCGTCTAACAAACCGATCCCCTGCCTCAGAGCCAAAGACTGGGAAGTGTGGATGTGTTTACCCTGTCATTTCCTGCTGTCTCTCTCTCTGTCTCTCTCTATTTCTCTGTGTATCTCTCTACATCTCTTGCTGCCTCACTGTAAAAACACACAAACACTGCTGACCCCCATCCCCTCTCTCCATAGGGAGAGAAATCCACATTCCCATCCCTGAAAATCTGAATTCAAATGGACCCCAGGTGTTTCAGTTCACTGTCAAATTCAGCCCACAGCCTAAAACACCAGCATTATTCCGGAATGAGAACAAGCCTTGACAAACCTTCACATTTCACCCATTTCATTGCTGATTCACAGAAGTATTTGACACTCAATGAATTAATTTTTAAAGTGCTCATCAATGTTGCAATGTTGGAAATGCTGTAGGCCATTGGTGCACAGCAAGATCCCACAAGCAGCAACGTGATCACAGTCGGCTACCCCTCCTCTCCCCCTCTGATTCCCTCCCTGTTTCCCTCAATCTCCTGCATCTCTCTCCCTCCTGTTACTCGCATTCAGAGAGACAGATGGAGAGAGACAGAGAAATTCACGGCACTGCCCAAAACACCAGCATTATTCGGGAATCATACCGGCTTCAAGCTCCGGACATAAATTCCAGGCCTTCAGGAGAGCTTTACACACAAAGACTTCACTTCTGAAATGCAGTCACTGTGACAATGCAGGGATTTCTGCAGGCAAGCTGTGCACAGCAAGATCCCAGAAATGGTGACACTTCAAAATTCAGTTTACCAAGATTTTGAGTGTGGATTTCTCTCTCTCTCTCTCTGTCTTTCTCCATCTTTCTCTGCCTTCTATCCCTCACCCACACTCCACCTCTCTCTCTCTCTCTCTGCATTTAAACTGCCACCTCCAGCATCTCTCACTCTCTTTTTCTCTCCATCTGTTTCTGCCTCAATGTTGTAATGTAAGTATTGTTGCAGGGTATGTATGCACAGCAGGATTCCACCATGTGATAATAGCCAGATATCCCATCACAGTCCTCAGAAAATGCTAAACTCCATCTTTAAACTTATAACAAGTCTTTATCCAGCTTCACGTTCAGCTCTTGTAATTATTGTAACATTCTTGTAAAAACACAGCGAAATCCACACTCAGACCCTCAGGATGCTGAATTTTAAAGTGTCCTCATTGTTGTCATGTAGGAAATGCTGCAAGCCACTAGATGCACAGCAAGATCCCACAAGCAGTAAGCTGATAATAGCCAAATTTCAGGCCCCAGGAAGGGCAAAGTGCCCTTTTTAAACTGGGAACAAGCTGCTGATTCTGTCACACCAAATGCATAGCATGATCCCACAAGCAGCAGTGTGATAACAGCTGGCTACCCCTCTGATTCCCTGTATGTTTCCCTCACTTTCCTATGTCTCCCTCCTGTTGCTCTCATTCAGAGAGTCAGATGGAGAGACGGAGGCAGAGAAATCCACTCTCAGACCCTCACTCTCAATTCAAATGGATGCTGCACATTTCATTTCACTCTCAAATTCACGGCACTGCCCAAAACACTAGCATTATTCGGGACTTATACCGGCTTCAAGCTCAGGACTTTAATTCCAGGCCTTCAGGAGAACTTTACGCACAAATAATTCACTTCGAAAATGCAGTCACAGTTACAATGCAGGGAATTCTGCAGGCAAGCTGTGCACAGCAAGGTCCCAGCAATGGTGACACTTCAGCATGCAGAATACCAAGGTTTTGAGCATGGATATTTCTCCCTCTCTCTCTGCTTTTCCCCATCTTTCTCTGCCTTCCCTCCCTCACTCACACTCCGCCTGTCTCTCTCTCTCTCTCTCTCTCTCTCTCTCTCTCTCTGTTTAACCTGCCAACTCCAGCACAGCAAGAGCCCAGGAATTGCCCTCAGTTACACAGACACTCTCTCAGCAACACCCACATACCGACAAACGACAGTGAATAAACCGAAGGATAAAAGGGTTCAGACAGCAACCTCCAACTCTGTGTGTGTGTCTGCCTCTGTATCTCTCTCCCCTGTCTCTGTCTCGTTCTCCCCTGTCTCTGTATCTCTCTTCCCTGTCTCTGTATCTCTCTCTCCCATAAGAACATAAGAACTAGGATAAGAAGTAGGGCGTCCAGCCCCTCGAGCCTGCTCCGCCATTCAATAAGATCATGGCTGATCTTTTCGTGGACTCAGATCCACTTACCCGCATTCTCACCGTATCCCTTAATTCATTTATTGTTCAAAAAGATATCTAGCTTAGCATTAAAAACGTTTACTGAAGAAGTGTCAACTACTTCACTGGGCAAGGAATTCCATGGATTAACAACCCTCTGAGTGAAGAAGTTCCTTCTTAATTCAGTCCAAAATCTGCTCCCTCTAATCTTGAGGCTATGCCATCTTGTCCTAGCTTCACCTGCCAGTGGAAACATTCTCTCCACTTGTATCTTATCTATTCCCTTCATAATTTTATATGTTTCTATAAGATCCCCCCTCATTCTTCTGAATTCCAATGAAAATAATCCCAATCTACTCAGTCTCTCCTCATAAGCCAACCCCCTCAACTCCGGAATCAACCTAGTGAACCTCCTCTGCACCCTCTCCAGTGCCAGTACATCCTTTCTCAAGTAAGGAGACCAAACATGCACACAGTACTCCAGGTGCGGCCTCGCCAGTACCTTATACAGCTGCAACATAACCTCTCTGCTTTTAAACGGAATCCCTATAGCAATGAAGGACAAAATTCCATTTGCCTTCCTAATTACTTGCTGTACCTGCAGACCAACCTTCTGCGATTCATGCACGTGGACACCCAGGTCCGTCCGCATAGCAGCATGCTGCCACTTTTTACCTTTCAAGTAATAATCCTTTTTCCTGTTACTCCTACCGAAATGAATGACTTCACATTTATTAACATTGTATTCCATCTGCCAGACCTTTGCCCACTCACTCAATGTATCTATGTTCCTCTGCAAAGTTTCACAGTCATCTGCACACTTTGCTCTGCCACTCATCTTTGTGTCATCTGCAAACTTTGACACCCTACACGTGGTCCCCAACTCCAAATCATCTATATAAATTGTAAATAATTGCGGTCCCAACACTGATCCCTGAGGCACACCACGAGTGACAGATTGCTAACCAGAATAGCACTCCTTTATCCCCACTCTCTGCTTCCTGTTAGTGAACCAATCCTCTATCCATGCTAATACTTTACCCCTGACGCCATGCATCCTTATCTTATGCAGCAGCCTCTTGTGCGGCAGCTTGTCGAAGGCCTTTTGGAAATCTAGGTACACCACATCCACTGGGACCCCATTGTCCACCTTGCTCGTAATGTCATCATAGAATTACAAAAGATTTGTCAAGCATGACCTGCCCTTCATGAACCCATGCTGCGTCTGCCCAATGGGACAATTTCTATCGAGATGCCCTGCTATTTCTTCCTTGATAATAGACCCAAGCATCTTCCCCACTACAGAGGCTAAGCTAACCGGTCTATAATTCCCCATCTTTTGTCGAACTCCCTTTTTAAACAGTGGCGTCACATCTGATGTTTTCCAATCTGTTGGGACTACCCCAGAGACCAGCCAATTTTGGAAAATTTCCGCCAGTGCACCTGCTATTTCTCCCTCCATCTCTTTTAGTACCCTAGGATGCATTCCATCAGGGCCAGGAGACTTATCAATCCTTAGCTCCATTAGCTTGCCCAACACTACCTCTTGCGGAATAATAAGGAGAAAGGAGTGGCCCACTAAACGACAAAGGAGGAATGTTATGCGTGGAGTCAGAGAAAATGGGTGAGATTCTAAACGAGTACTTTGCATCGGTATTCACCGAGGAGAGGGACATGATGGATGTTGAGGTTAGGAACAGATGTTTGATTACTCCAGGTCAAGTCGGCATAAGGAGGGAGGAAGTGTTGGGTATTCTAAAGGGCATTAAGGTGGACAAGTCCCCAGGTCCGGATGGGATCTATCCCAGGTTTCTGAGGGAAGCGAGAGAGGAAATAGCTGGGGCCTTAACAGATATCTTTGCAGCATCCTTAAACACGGGTGAGGTCCCGGAGGACTGGAGAATTGCTAATGTTGTCCCCTTGTTTAAGAAGGGTAGCAGGGATAATCCAGGTAATTATAGACCGGTGAGCCTGACGTCAGAGGTAGGGAAGCTGCTGGAGAAGTTACTGAGGGACAGGATCTATTCCCATTTGGAAGAAAATGGGCTTATCAGTGATAGGCAACATGGTTTTGTGCAGGGAAGGTCATGTCTTACCAACTTAATAGAATTATTTGAGGAAGTGACAAAGTTGATTGATGAGGGAAGGGCTGTCGATGTCATATACATGGACTTCAGTAAGGCGTTTGATAAGGTTCCCCATGGCAGGCTGATGGAGAAGGTGAAGGCGCATGGGGTCCAAGGTGTACTAGCTAGATGGATAAAGAACTGGCTGGGCAACAGGAGACAGAGAGTAGCAGTAGAAGGGAGTTTCTCAAAATGGAGACGTGTGACCAGTGGTGTTCCACAGGGATCCGTGCTGGGGCCACTGTTGTCTGTGATATACATTAATGATTTGGAGGAAAGTATAGGTGGACTGATTAGCAAGTTTGAAGACGACACTAAGATTGGTGGAGTAGCAGATAGTGAAGGGGACTATCAGAGAATACAGCAGAATATAGATAGATTGGAGAGTTGGGCAGAGAAATGGCAGATGGAGTTCAATCAGGGCAAATGCGAGGTGATGCATTTTGGAAGATCCAATTCAAGAGTGAACTATACAGTAAATGGAAAAGTCCTGGGGAAAATTGATGTCCAGAGAGATTTGAGTGTTCAGGTCCACTGTTCCCTGAAGGTGGCAACGCAGGTCAATAGAGTGGTCAAGAAGGCAGACGGCATGCTTTCCTTCATCGGACGGGGTATTGAGTACAAGAGTTGGCAGGTCATGTTACAGTTGTATAGGACTTTGGTTCGGCCACATTTGGAATACTGCGTGCAGTTCTGGTCGCCACATTACCAAAAGGATGTGGATGCTTTGGAGAGGGTGCAGAGGAGGTTCACCAGGATGTTGCCTGGTATGGAGGGCGCTAGCTATGAAGAGAGGTTGAGTAGATTAGGATTATTTTCATTAGAAAGACGGAGGTTGAGGGGGGACCTGATTGAGGTGTACAAAATCATGAGAGGTATAGACAGGGTGGATAGCAAGAGGCTTTTTCCCAGCGTGGGGGATTCAATTACGAGAGGACACGAGTTCAAAGTGAAAGGGGAAAGTTTAGGGGGGATATGCGTGGAAAGTTCTTTACGCAGAGGGTGGTGGGTGCCTGGAACGCGTTGCCAGCGGAGGTGGTAGATGCGGGCACGATGGAGTCTTTTAAGATGTATCTAGACAGATACATGAATGGGCAGGAAGAAAAGAGATACTGACCCATAGAAAATAGGCGACATGTTTAGATAGAGGATCTGGATCGGCGCAGGCTTGGAGGGCCGAAGGGCCTGTTCCTGTGCTGTAATTTTCTTTGTTCTTTGTTCTAATAATTGTTTCCAGGTCCTCACCGACGTTCGTCTCTTTGTCATTTACTGGCATGTTATTAATGTCCTCCACTGTGAAGACCGATACAAAATACCTGTTCAATGCCTCGGCCATTTCATCATATCCCATAACTAAATTCCCCTTCTCATCCTCTAAAGGATCAACGTTTACTTTAGCCACTCTTTTTCGTTTTATACATTAATAGAAACTTTTGCTATCTGTCTTCATATTCTGTGCTACTTTTTTCTCATGTTCTATCTTACTTTTCTTTATAGCTCTTTTTGTGGCTTTCTGTTGACCTTTAAAGTTTTCCCAATCTTCTAGTTTCATGCTGTTTTTGGCCACTTTGTATGCCTTCTCTTTCAATTTGATAGCCTCCCTTATTTCCTTGGACAACCATGGCAGATTACCCCTCTTCTTCCAGTCCTTCCTTTTCACTGGAATATACTTTTGCTGAGCACTTTGAAAAATTGCTTTGGAAGTCCTCCACTGCTCGTCAACTGTCCCACCATAAAATCTTTGTTTCCAGTCTACTTTAACCAAGTCCTCCCTCATTCTATTGTAGTCCCCCTTGTTCAAGCGCAGGACCCTAGTATTGGATTTTATCTTCAAACTCTCCATCTGTATTCTAAATTCAACCATACTGTGATCACTCCTTCCAAGAGGATCCCTAACTATGAGGTCATTAATTATTCCTGTCTCATTACACAGGGCTAGATCTAGGATAGCTTGCTCCCTCGTCAGTTCCATTACATACTGTTCAAGAAAACTATCACGGATACACTCAACGAACTCCTCCTCAAGGCTCCCCTGACTGAGCTGGTTCGACCAATCTACATGTAGATTAAAACCTCCCATGATAATTGCCGTACCATTTTTACAGGCATTTGTTATTTCTTTGTTTATTGCCCGCCCCAATGTGATGTTATTATTTGGTGGCCTATAGAATACGCCTATCAATGACTTTTTCTTCTTAGTGTTTCTAATTTCCACCCAAATGGATTCAACCTCATTCTCCATAGAACCTATATCATCTCTCAGCATTGTCCTTGAATATCAGAGCTACACCACCTCCCTTACCTTCCTGTCTGTCCTTCCGAATAGTCTGGTACCCCTGGATATTTAACTCCCAATCGTGACCAACCTGTAACCATGTCTCCGTAATGGCTACCAAATCATATTCATTCGCAATGATTTGTGCCGTTAACTCATCAACATTGTTATAAATGCTACGAGCATTCAGGTAAAGTGCCTTTATGCTAGCTTTCTTACCCTCATGATTTGCAACATCTCTAATAATAACTCCTGAGTTGTCCTTCCTTTCTGCTTCTTTCATAGTCTGCCTTGAACTTAAATCCTCCTGCACATGTTAACCTGCTGCTTACCTTTTTATTTACCATCATACTCCGTGTCGTTTTCCCTTTCCCTTCCCCACGACTCACTCGTTTAAAGTCCTAGAGACCACCCTATTCATCCGTTTCGCCAGAACACTGGTCCCACATCGGTTCAGGTGGAGACTGTTCCATCGGTACAGATCCCCCCGCTTCCAAAACTGATGCCAATGCCCCATGAAATGGAACACCTCTTTCCCACACCACTCCCTTAGCCACGTGTTTACTTCCCTAATATTCTTATCCCTAAGCCAATTTGCACCTGGCTCGGGCAATAATCTGGAGATTATGACCCTCGAGGACCTGTTCCTTAATTTCGTTCCAGGTGCGTTATAATCCCCAAACAGGTCCTCCATCCTAGCCTTGCCGATGTTGTTAGTTCCAACGTGGACCAGAACAACTGGATCCTCCCCCTCCCGCTCCAATATCCTTTCAAGCCGGTCAGAGATGTCCTGCACCCTGGCACCGGGCAGGCACCACACCATGCGGGACTCCTGATCCCGCTTGCAAAGGATACGATCTGTCCCCCTAATTATAGAATCCCCTATAACTGCCACTTGTGTTTTTGCTCCCCCCTCTTGAATGGCCTTTTGCACCATGGTGCCATGGTCAGTTGGCTCATCCTCCCCGCAGCCCTTTTCCTCATCCATACAGGGAGCAAGTATCTCATACCTGTTGGATAAGGTCAAAGGCTGAGGCTCCTCCACTCCTGAACTCAGGATCCCCCTACCTGCCTCACTTGCAATCACACCCTGTTGTCCCTGATCACTAACTGAATTTGAATTACTTAATCTACCAGGTGTGACTGCCTCCTGAAACAAAACGTCCAGGTAACTCTCCCCCTCCCGGATGTGCCACAGTGTTTGAAGCTCAGATTCCAGATCATCAACTCTGAGCTGGTTTTCTTCCAGCAATCAACAGTTGCTGCAGATGTGGTCCTTGCCGTTCACAATGGGGTCAGCCAGCTCCCACATCATACAGCTTCAGCACATCACCTGCCCAGCCATCTCTACTTAGTTAATTACTTTATTATTTTATATAAATTTATGAGTTAAATACTTTATGATACTTCTCTGCTATGGTCTTTTTCAAATAACCAATTCATAGATAAATCAAAAAAAGAAAGTAAAAAAAAGAAAGTACAGTTTTCCCCAATCACACAATTCAGAAGAAATAAAAATTTTTACCTTATCAACACACCGGAGTCCTTTTTTTGGTTAGAGGAGGATGGTGGGTGGGAGACACTGCATGTGTAGTGTCTCGGGTTCAGCCATTGCCCAAATATATAGGTTTTTACTTACCCAACAGTCCCCATGGTCCGCCGAAACAAAAGATAATTTACTTTAAGCTGTAACTGACCTTCCCAGCTGATAACCCGCTCTCCCTGTCTCTGTATCTCTCTCCCCCTGTCTCTGTATCTATCTCTCCCTGTCTCTGTATCTCTCTCCCCCTGTCTCTGTATCTCTCTCTCCCTCTCTCTATATCTCCCTCTGTCCACAACTCATTTGTTCCCTGTCTCTCTCTGTCTCTCCATATCTGTTACTGTTTCTCCTCTATTTCATATGTAATTTTGACTGAAAATAGCTCTGAAATATTTCTGTCTCACCATTTAAAACAACAACAAATCACACTGCTGTGTGTGTTTTTAACTATTAAAGGTTTAAATGGAAAGACAGAGGGAAAGAAAGCTGGAGAGAGACAGAGAGAGAAATCGAAACTCAGAACTCCAGTAAAATGAATTGAAATGAATCGGGAACATTTGACACTCAATGACTTAACTTTCAAAGTGGTCGTCATTGTTGCAATGTTGGAAAATCTGCAGGCTATTGGTGCACGCAAGATCCCACAAGCAACGGTGTGATAACAGCAGGCTACCCCTCCTCTACCCCCTCTGATTCCCTCCATGTTTCCCTCACTCTCCTGCGTCTCTCTCCCTCCTGTTACTGTCATTCAGAGAGGCAGATGGAGAGAGAATCACAGAATAATACTGTGCAGAAGAGGCCCTTCGGCCCATCGAAACTGCACCGATGCATTAAAGACACCTGTTCCGAAGAAGGGTCACTGACACGAAACGTTAACTCTGCTTCTCTTTCCACAGATGCTGCCATTCCAGACCGTCACCACCCTCGGGGTAAAACAGTTCTTCCTCAAATCCCGCAGTAACCTCCTGCCCCTCACTTTAAACTTGTGTCCCCGAGTAACTGACCCGTCAACTAAGGGGAACAGCTGCTCCCTATCCACCCTGTCCATGCCCCTCATAATCTTGTGCACATCGATCAGGTCACCCCTCAGTCTTCTCTGCTCCAGTGAAAACAACCCAAGCCTATCCAACCTCTCTTCATAGCTTAAATGTTCCATCCCAGGCAACATCCTTGTGAATCCACACAGCACCCTCTCCAGTGCAATCACATCCTTCCTATTATGTGGTGACCAGAATTACACACAGTACTCCAGCTGTGGCCTTAACAAAGTTCTGTACAACTCCAACATGGCCTCGCTGCTTTTGTAATCTATGCCTCGATTGACAAAAGCAAGTGTCCCATAAGCCTTTTTCACCACCCTATTAACCTGCCCTTCTGCCTTCAGAGATCTATGGACAAACACGTCAAGGTCCCTTTGTTCCTCGGAACTTCCCAGTCTCAGGCCATTCATTGAATACTTCTGTGTCACATTACTCCTTTCAAAGTGTATCAACTCACACTTTTCAGCGTTAAATTCCATCTGCCACTTTCCTGATCATTTAACCATCCCATCTATATCTTCCTGTAACCTAAGACAGTCACCCTCACTGTCAACCACTCGGCCAATCTTTGTGTCATCCGCGAACTTACTGATCCTACCCCATAGTCATATGGGGTAGACATAGTCATCTATGTCGTTTATATCAATGTCCTCATTGTTGTCATGTAGGAAATGCTGCAGGGAACTAGATGCAAAGCAAGATCCCACAAGCTGCAGTATGATGATATGCAGATTTCAGTCCCCAGAAAGGGTGAAACTCCCTCTTTAAACTGGGAACAAGTTGCTGACTCTGTCTCACCATTTCAAATAACGACAAACCACATTGCTGTGTGTGGTATGTTTTTTATTTATTAAAGGTTTAATTGGAGAAGGAGAGTGTGAAACAGAGCCAGAGAAGAGAAAGCATGGAGGGGAAAGATAGAGACACAGGGAAAGAATGTGGAGACAGAGAGAAAGCTAACCTCAGAACTACAGTAAAATGAATTAAAATGAGGACTGTGCATCTTATTTAACTGTTAGCTTCCTAGCATTGCCCAAAACACCAGCAAACCTCACAGACAGGGCTGGAAGAAGCAAATGGCAAATGGGACTCCCTCCTGGGGCTGCTCCTTTAACCCCAGGCTTTCAATCTGTTTAAAACTCCAGGGTCCCAATCCAACATGAAATGGTTACCCCAGGGCCCCAGAGATGAAATTAAACCTCGGGCTAATAAACAGACACAACTCACGTGGGCCCTTTGGGTGCAGCCTGTGGGCAAGGCCTCAGTCCGTCCCCTCTGGAGGAAGCTCCTGTCCAAGGATTCCTCGTCCCAGACTTTCCCTCTTTTCATCTTCACCATGCAGTTTTCTGAATGAAAATTCCTGAAGGCAAGAGGGAAAGAGGGAAAATTGATGAAAATGCATTGTTAAACAAAATAGCACAGCAAGAGCCCAGGAATTCCCCTCGGTTACACAGACACTCTCGCAGCAACACCCAAATACAGACAAATCACAGTTATAAACACGAGGATAAAGGGGTTTGAGACAGCAATCTCCACCACTATGTGTGTGTGTCTGTCTGTCTCAGGATCTCTATCCCTGTCTCCGTATATCTCTCTGTCCCTATCTCATTTGACCCGCAATCTCTCTCTCTCTCTCTCTGTCCAGATCTGTTTTTGCTCCTCTATCTCAAATGTAATCTTGACTGAAAATAGCTGTGAAATATTTCTGTCTCACCATTTAAACAAACAACAAATCACGCAGCTGTGTGTGTTTTTAACTATTAAAGGTTTAAATAGAGAGACAGAGGAAAAGAATGCTGGAGAGAGACAGAGAGAGAAATCGAAACACAGAACTTCAGTAAAATGAATTGTTTGAATAAGGAACATTTGACACTCAGTGAACAGTGAATAGTGCTCGTCCCGACTGCAATGTTGGAAACACTGCATGCCATTTGTGCACAGCAAGATCCCACAATTTCATTTAGCCCTCAAATTCACGGCACTGCCCAAAACACCAGCATTTTTGGGGAATTCTACTGGCTCCAAGCTCAGGACTTTAATTTCAGGCCTTCAGTAGAGCTTCACACACAATGAATTCACTTCTAAAATGCAGTCACTGTTACAATGCAGGGAATTCTGCAGGCAAGCTGTGCACAGCACGATCCCAGTAATGGTGACAGTTCAAAATGCAGTTAACCAAGGATTTTATTGTGGATTCCTTTCTCTCTCTCTCTCTCTCTCTCTCCATCTTTCTCTGCCTTTCCTCCCTCACCCACACTCCGCCTGTCTCTCTCTCTCTCTCTCTCTCTGTTTAACCTGCCACCTCCAGTTGTTTCTCACTCTCCCTCTTTTTCTCTCCATCTGTTTGTGCCTCAGTGTTGTACTGTCGGAATTAGTGCATGGAATGTATGCACAGCAGGATCCCACAATGTGATAATAGCCAGATATCCCATCACAGTCCTCCGAAAATGCTAAACTCCATCTTTAAACTTCCAACAAGCCTTTATCCAGCTTAGCTTTCAGCTCTTGTAATTGTTGTAAAATCTTTCTAAAAACACAGAGAAATCCACACTCAGACCCTCAGGAAGCTGAATTTTAAAGTGTCCTCATTGTTGTTATGTAGGAAATGCTGCAGGGCACTAGATGCACAGCAAGAGCCCACAAGCAACAATTTGATAATAGCCAGATTTCAGTTCCCAGAAAGGGTGAAAATCCCTCTTTAAACTGGGAACAAGTTGCTCATTCAGTCTCACCATTTCAAATAGCACTAAATCACATTGCTGTGTGTGGCATGTTTTTTTTTATTTATCAAAGGTTTAATTGGAGAAGGAGAGTGTGAAACCGAGACAGAGAAGAGAAAGCATAGGAGGGAGATAGAGACACAGGGAAAGAATGTGGAGACAGAGAGGCAGCTCAGACCAACAGTAAAATGAATTAAAATGGGCACCGTGCATCTTATTTCACTCAGTTCATGAAGCATTGCCCAAAACATCAGCAAACCTCACAGACTGAGGGTTGGATGGAGCAAGTGGCAAATGGGACTCCCTCCTGGGGCTGCTCCTTTAACCCCAGGCTTTCAATCTGTTTAAAACTCCAGGGCCCCAATCCGACATAAAATGGTTAACGCAGGGCCCCAGAGAGGAAATTAAACCTCAGGCTAATAAACAGACACAACTCACGTGGGCCCTTTGGGTGCAGCCTGTGGACAAGGCCTCAGTCCGTCCCCTCTGGAGGAAGCTCCTGTCCAAGGATTCCTCGTCCCAAACTTTCCCTCTTTTCATCTTCACCATGCAGTTTTCTGAATGAAAATTCCTGAAGGCAAGAGGGAAAGAGAGAACATTGATTAAAAGGCATTGTTAAACAAAAAAGCTCCGTACATCTTATTTAACAGTAAAGATTCAGAACATTGCCCAAAGGATATGGATTACTCTAGAATAATAACAAGCCTTTAGAAACTGTCACATTTGTGACGGAATTCCAAGCTTTTGACCCTCAATGAGTTAACTTTTAAAGTGGTCGTCACTGTTGCAATGTTGGAAATACTGCAGGCCATTGGTGCACAGCAAGATCCTACAAACAGCAATCGGATAACAGCCGGCTACCCCCACCTCTCCCCCTCTGATTCCCTCCATGTTTCCCTCACTCTCCTGCATCTCTCTCCCCCCTGCTACTCTGATTCAGAGAGGCAGATGAAGAGAGAGAGAGAGTCTTGCGAGGTGGGCCCCAGAGAGGAAATTGAACCTCGGGCTAATAAGCAGACACAGCGCACGTGGGCCCTTTGGGTGCAGCCTGCGGACAAGGCCTCAGTCCGCCCCCTCGGGAGGAAGCTGCTGTCCAAGGATTCCTCATCCCAAACTTTCCCTCTTTTCACCTTCACGATGCAGTTTTCAGAATGAAAATTCCTCAGGGGAAAGAATGAGAAAAAAATTGGATTAAAATACAAAGCGAGGACATTTTTAAACAAAATAGCATAGCAAGAGCCCAGGATTTCCTTTTTCAGTTACACAGACAATCAGCAATATTCAAATACAATCACATAACAGTTATAAACAAGATTGAGACGGAGGGAGCACACATACACACACAGACACACACAATGAGCCAGACTGGGGAATGTGTCCACTCTCTCTAGAGAGAGAGTGAAAGGTGGGTTTTGTGATTGGAACTGGAATCTTCAAACCCAGTTATATCCTGAGTGAGCTGTTTGCAAACACCACCCCTTGAGCCTCTGACATGTTGGGCTGTCTCTCAATCTCCTGTTCGGGGGCGGGGGCGGGGGCCTGTCCATTGATATGTTAATCCCAGGACAGGACCTTCCTGACTCTTCCAGTCCATTGATATGTTAATCCCAGGACAGGACCTTCCTGACTCTTCCAGTCTATTGATATGTTAATCCCAGCACAGGGCGTTCCTGATTCTTCCAGTCCACTGATATGTTTATCCAAGCACAGCAATGCTTTCAGCCATCTCTTCGTTAAATTTAAACATTTAATTCTTTCCCTGCAGTTTGAAAATATCAAACACCGATCCAACACTCACCCCTGAAACCTTCAAACTCAACCCACAATACAGGAGTGGGCAGATAATGGGGATTGTTGATGAGGTTGTGTTTGGGGATTTTTACTGACATCAGAGTGGATTTTAAAGTGTCTCCCTTTCCCTTACTTCTAAAGTCTTTCAGGGTTGTTGTTGTGTGCTGACAGGTTTATCAGTGTCCAGTCCCTTTCAACTTTTAATAAAATCTGTGGAACACAAATAAATGTAAAGTTTCTCCTACAAGCTGTTTTGTCCTCCCTCTTTCACTGTCTCTCTCTGTCAATCCCTATCTCTCTATTTGTCTCTCTCAGGACTGGGCAGACACTGGGTATTGTTGCTGAGGTTCTGTTGGCCATTTTTACTGACATCAGCGTGGATTGTAAAATCTGTCTGTGTGAGTGTCTGTGTGTGTCTATGTGTGTGTGTTTGTCTGTGTGTGTGTGTCTGTGGGTGTGTCTGTGTCTGTGTGTGTGTGGGTATGTGTGCGTCTATGTGTCTGTGTGTGTGTGTGTGTGTCTCTGTGTGTCCCTTTACGTGTGTGTATGTGTATGTCTGCATGTTTGTGTGTGTGAGAGAGAGAATCTCAGGGTCACATCTCTGCATCTATATCTCTGCTTCTCTCCCTGTCACTCCATCACTCTCCTCCTCATTCTGTCTCTCACTCTGTCCCTCCATCTGTCTTCCATCCCTGTCACACCCTCTCTCTCCTTCTCTCTCTGTCTCTCTCTGTCTGTCCCTCCATCTGTCTTTCCCTTCCTGTCACAACTTCTCTCTGCTCTCTCTGTCTCTCTCTGTCCCTCCATCTGTCATTCCCTCCCTGACACCCCCTCTCTCTCCTTCCATCTCTGCCTCTCCCGCTCTGTCCCTTCATCTGTTTTTCCCTCTCTGTCTCTCCCTCTCTCCTTCTCTCTCTCTGTATCCGCATCTGTCTTCCCCACCCCCGTCACTCCCTCACTCTCCTTTATCTCTGTCTCTGTCTCTGTCTCTCTGTATCTCTCTCTGTCCCTCCATCTGTCTGTCCCTCTCTGTCACTCCCACTCTTTCCTTCTTTCTCAATCTCTATACCTCTATCCTTCCATCCGTCCTTCCCTCCCTGTCACTCACTCTCTCTCCTTCCATCTCTTCCAATCTCTCCCCGTCTCTCCATTGGTCTTTCCCTCTCTGTCTCTCCATCTCTCTCCTCTTTCTGACTCTCTCTCTCTCTTCATCAGTCTTCCCCACTCCCTGTCACTCCCTCACTCTCCTTCTAATTCTGTCTCTGCCTCTTTCTCTGTCTCGCTCTCTGTCCCTCCATCTGTCTTTCCCTATCAGTCACTCCCTCTCTCCCCTTCTTTCTCTGTATCTCTCTCTCTATCCATCCATCTATCCTTCCCTCCCTGTCACTCCATCTCTCTCCTTCTCTCTCTGTCACACACTCTGTCCCTCCATCTGTCTTTCCCTTCCTGACACTCCCTCTCTCTCCTTCCATCTCTGCGTTTCTCTCTCTGACTCTCCATCTGCCTTTCCCTCCCTGACACTCCCTCTCTCTCCTTGCATCTCTGCGTTTCTCTCTCTGACTCTCCATCTGCCTTTCCCTCCCTGACACTCCCTCTCTCTTGCTCTCTCTACTTCTCTCTCTCTCTCTCTCCATCTGTCTTTCCCTCTCTGTGGCGCCCTCTCTCTCCTTCTATCTCTGTCTCTCTCTCTCTATCCCCCCATCTGTCCTTTCCTCCATGTCACTCCATCTCTCTCCTTCTATCTCTGTCTCTCTCTCTCTCTCTGTCTCTCCACCTGTCTTTCCCTCTCTGTCACACCCTCTCTCTCCTTCTATCTCTGTCTCTCTCTCTATCCCTCCATCTGTCTTTTCCTCTCTGTCTCTCCCTCTCTCTCCTTCTATCTCTGTCTCACTCTCTCTGTCTTTCCATCCCTGTCACTCCCTCTCTCTCCTTCTATCTCTGTCTATCTCTCTGCCTTTCCAACTGCCTTTCCCTCTCTGTCTCTCCCTCTCTCTCCATCAATGTCTGTCTCTCTCTCTCCATCCCTCCATCTGTCCTTCCCTCCCTGTCACTCCATCTCTCTCCCTCTCTCTCTGTCTCTCACTATGTCCCTCCATCTGTATTTCCCTCCCTATCACACCCTCTCTCTCCTTCTATCTCTGTCTCTCTCTCTATCCCTCCATCTGTCTTTTCCTCTCTGTCTCTCCCTCTCTCTCCTTCTATCTCTGTCTCACTCTCTCTGTCTTTCCATCCCTGTCACTCCCTCTCTCTCCTTCTATCTCTGTCTATCTCTCTGCCTTTCCAACTGCCTTTCCCTCTCTGTCTCTCCCTCTCTCTCCATCAATGTCTGTCTCTCTCTCTCCATCCCTCCATCTGTCCTTCCCTCCCTGTCACTCCATCTCTCTCCCTCTCTCTCTGTCTCTCACTATGTCCCTCCATCTGTATTTCCCTCCCTATCACTCGCTCTCTCTCCTTCTCTCTGTCTCTCTCTCTGTCTCTCCCTCTCTGTCCCTCATCTGCCTTTCTCTCCCTGACACTCCGTCTCACTCCTTCTATCTCTGTCTCTCTCTGTCTGTCCCTCCAACTGTCTCTCTCTCTCTATTTCTCTCCATCTGTCTTCCCCTCTCGACACTCCTCTCTCTCCTTCTATCTCTGTCTCTCTATCTCTGTGCCTACATCAGTCCTTCCCTCCGTGTCACTCCATCTCTCTCCTTCTCTCTCTGTCTCTCAATCTGTCCCTCCATCTGTCTTTCCTTCCCTGTCACTCCCTCTCTCTCCTTCTCTCTCTCTGTCTCTCTCTCTGTCCCTCCATCTGTCTTTCCCTCCCTGACAATCCCTCTCTCTCCTTGTCTCGCTGTCTCTCTCTGTCTGTCCCTCCATCTGTCTTTCCCTCCCTGACACTCCCTCTCTCTCCTTCTCTCGCTGTCTGTCTCTCCATCTGTCATTCCCTCCCTGACACTCCCTCTCTCTCCTTCCATCTCTGCCTCTCCCTCTCTGTCTCTCCATCAGTCTTTCCCCCCCCTCTTTCTCCCTCTCTCTCCGTCTGTCTCTCTCTCTGTCTCTCCATCTGTCTTCCCCACTCCCTGTCACTCCCTCTCTCCTTCTATCTCTGTCTCTCTCTCTGTCTCTCCATCTGTCTGTCCCTCTCTGTCACTGCCACTCTTTCCTTCTATCTCTGTCTCTCTCTCTATCCTCCATCCGTCCTTCCCTCCCTGTCACTCACTCGCTCTCCTTCCATCTCTGCTACTCTCTCTGACTCTCTCTCTCTTCATCAGTCTTCCCCACCCCCTGTCTTTCCCTCTAACTCCTTCTATTTCTGTCTCTGCCTCCCTCTCTGTCTCTCCATCTCTCTCCTCTCTCTGACTCTCTCTCTCTTCATCAGTCTTCCCCACCCCCTGTCTTTCCCTCTAACACCTTCTATTTCCGTCTCTGCCTCCCTCTCTGTCTCTCTCTCTGTCCCTCCATCTGTCTTTCCCTCTATGTCACTCCCTCTCTCTCCTTCTATCACTGTATCTCTCTCTATCGCCATCCATCTATCCGACCCTCCCTGTCACTCCATCTCTCTCCTTCTCTCTCTGTTCACACTCTGTCCCTCCATCTGTCTTTCCCTTCCTGACACTCCCTCTCTTTCCTTCTATCTCTGTCTCTGCCTCTCTCTCTGTCTCTCTGTCTCTCTCTATCCCTCCATCTGTCTTTCCCTCTCTGTCTCTCCCGCTCGCTCCTTCTAGTCTGGTGTTTTATGGACAGAGGCAGGATCTAGTGCAGTAATAACTGAAACAAGTTGCTGTTCCTGATCAGGTGAAGGCATGGTTGTTAACCGTGGGGCTATTTGATTGGACCAGGAAGGGATGCAGCACAATGTATCCAGTGAGCGGATAACACCCATTCAGGTGCGACAGTAAGCTGTGAGGAGGACACAGAGAGGGTGTGGGGAACGGAGTATGGACAGGTTCAGTGAGTGGATAAAAAAGTGGAGTATACCGTGGTGAATAGTCAGGGCATTCACTTTGGCTGGAAGAATATAAACACCAAATATCTTACAATATCATCGAATAGTTACAGCTCAGAAGAATGTTCCTCAAGATTTTGAACACGTCGATCAAAATTCTTTATATATAATAGTAATCGTCATTTAGAAAGGTACAGATTAATCAAGCTCAGTCAGCAAGGATTTGTTAAATGAAGACTGTGTCAGACTAACTTGATTGACATATTCGTGCGGGTAACAAGGAGGGTGGATGAGGGGAACAACTGATTACCGCCTTCTCAAGGGCAATCAGGGATGGGCAACAAATGCTGGCCTTGTCAGCGATGCCCAGATCCCGTGAAAGAATGTAATACAGTGTCAGCTCCTGTGCATGTACAATACATAATGGGTGCAAGGGAATATTTCACTCCTGTCTCGTATTAGGTGTCTCGGTGTCTCCATGCCTGTGTCTCTGTCATGTTTAAAGCTCTAGCCTTACATTACTGAGGAATCAGTCTCTGAAATAAATGTCCCAATGCTGTGGTAACATAATGGCCACTATGAACAAACCTAAAATGACTGTCTGTGTTTGTAAAGAATGTTAAATGAGTGAATGGGTAATATTGTGATTGTGTTTTGTTACTGAGGTTCTGAGCATGAATGTATAAAGACGTTCAGAAATAGATAAATACACAGAGAGTGTCAAAGAGTGGCCGAGGGACTGAGAGAGGCAGTGAGAGTTATTGAGGGTCGGAACAAACATGTTCAGAACAAGTACCTGAGGCTCCAGTACTGACCTTGCGGCACTCCACTCGTCACAGTCTTCCAAGTTGCAAATGCCCTGTTTATCTCTACTCTTTGCGTCCTGCCCATAAATCAATCAACCATCCATACCAATATGTTACTCCGAACTCCATGAGTCCTTTACTTCAGTTTAACCTTTTGCGTAGCACCTTTTCAAAATCCAAGAATACAATATCTACTGGCTCCTCTTTATCTACCCAAATAGTTACATCCACAAGAAACGCAGTTTCTCCTTTGTGAAACCATGTTGACTTTGTTTGATTATTCCATGGCACAGTTCCTAAGAATGTGCATGGACAGAGGAACCTGAAGGTTCACGTGCAGTGATTTTTGAAGACCCCGGAACAGATTGAGAGAGAAATTAGCAAAACATATGGGAACTTTGAATTCAGAGAGACAAGAAGAGAGAGGGAGGGAGAGACAGGCAGAAAGAGGGAGGGCGAGACGAGTAGAAACAGCGACAGAGAGACGGGTCGTAAAAAGGAAGGGAGAGACGGGAGAGACAGGCAGGGTGCAGGAGAAACTTTGCATTGAAACACGTTAAAATATACATTTAAAATTTAAAAGAACTGTGCACTGAAAAATCTGGCAATGCACAACTGCTAAAGTCACACATCATCCTGACTTGGAACTATATCTCCGTTCCTTCATTGTCACAGGGTCAAAATCCTGGAACTCCCTTTCTAATAGCACTGTGACTGTACCAACACCAATTAGACTCCAGTGGCTCAAGAAATTAGCTCACCTCCACCCTCTCAAAGGGCAATTAGAGATGTGAAATAAATGCTGGCGTTACCAGCGAAACGCACATCACACAAATGAATAAAACAAAAATAACAATTTGGCACCGAGTCACTTCTGGAGATATTAGACTGGACGACCAAAAACTTCGTCAAAGAGGTTGGGCTGAGGGATCATCTTCAAAGAGGGAAGCGAGGTAATGAGGCGGAGAACTTTAGAAAATGAATTTCAGAGTAAGCACCTTGGCACTTGAAGGTACGGCCACCAGAACGATTAAACTGGCGGATGTCCAAGAGGCCAGAATTAAAGGATCACAGGTTTTGGAAGATTGTGGAGTTGTCGGAGATTGCAAAGCTTGGGAGGGGTCATTTGTGGAAGACAGTTCCTAAATTCCACCACCCTTAGTGTGTAGTCATGTTTCTAAATTTCACCTTTGAAAGGGATTTCAACTCATGTTAAATTTTTAGATTATGCCCCTCGTCCAAGACTCCCCCAACCAGTTAGAAGTGTTTTTTCGCTGTCTACCCTGTCAGTTTCTATTACTATCTTGTAAAATTTGACCTGTTCACCTCTTAACCTTCTAAATTCCATGGATACAGACTGATGCTCCAACTATACTGTCATATCAGATGCTGACATGTCTAGTCAGCTACAGAGTAAATCTTCTCTGTTATATAAAGTACAGTATGGGGTTAGATACAGAGTAAAGCTGCCTCTCTATGTGCCTCTCGTTCTCCTCCACCATCCAGATGGAGAGAGTAACATTGGGCAAGACAGGGATAGATACGTAGCGAGAATAACAGAGAGGGGGAAGGATAGCAATGGGGAGAGAGTACCAGAGAGAAAGAGGAAGGGATTGGAATAAAGAGCATCGGTCAATGTTCCAGTAAAGCTGCGTGCAGCAGCCTCGGAGGTACCACGCAGGTCTTGGTCTGTGATAAACAGTACACGTCTTCAAAGGTTCTTAAAAATGTAAAGGGACTGGGCACAGAAAAAGCAAATGTGCCCTTGGAAAGTAACTAAATTTTCTGGGGAGCATTGGAGCTCAGTGGGTAGTAATCTTGCTTCTGAGCCATAGGTTTGTGGGTTCAGGTCAAGCACAAAACCTAGGCTGATGCCACCCAACCGAAAATCAGAACAGATCAGTGAGACTCCGAAAATGAAACTTGTGTTTGAATTTGTGAGCCTCGCTGTCTAGAATGTTTTTGTGTTGGAGAGAATGTTGACCCAGTAAACCATTGCCCCTATGGCATGAGAGTTATCTGAATAGAGATTCTTCATCTTCTTCTTCTCTTCTTTGGCCTCCTTGTTTCGAGAGACAATGGGTAAGCGCCTGGAGGTGGTCAATGATTTGTGAAGTAGCGCCTGGAGTGGGTATAAAGGACAATTTTAGAGCAACAGACTCTTCCACAGGTGCTACAGATAAAATTTGTTGTCGGGACTGTTGAACAGTTGGCCCTCCCCTTGCGCTTCTGTCTTTTTTCCTACCAACTGCTAAGTCTCTTCGACACGCCACGCGTTAGCCCCGCCTTTATGGTTGTCCACCAGCTCTGGCAATCGCTGGTAACTGACTTCCACGACTTGTGATCAATGACTTCATGGCGCGGTTGCAGATGTCTTTAAAGCAGAGACATGGGTGGCCGGTAGGTCTGATACCAGTGACGAGCTCACTGTACAATGTGTCCTTGGGGATCCTGCCAACTTTCATGCGGCTCACATGGCCAAGCCATCCCAAGCGCCGCTGACTCAGTAGGGTGTATATGCTGGGGCTGTTGGCCGCCTCGAGGACTTCTGTGTTGGAGATACAGTCCTGCCACCTGATGCCAAGGATTCTCCAGTGGCAGCGAAGATGGAATGAATTGAGACGTCGCTCTTGGCTGACATATGTTGTCCAGGCCTCGTTGCCATAGAGCAAGGTACTGAGGACACAGGCTTGATACACTCGGACTTTTGTGTTCCGTGTCAGTGCGCCATTTTCCCACACTCTATTGGCCAGTCTGGACATAACAGTGGAAGACTTTCCCATGCACTTGTTGATTACTGCATCGTGAGACAGGTTACTGGTGATAGTTGAGCCGAGGTAGGTGAACTCTGGAACCATTTCCAGAACGTGGTCGCTAATATTGATGGATGGAGCATTTCTGGCGTCTGTCCCATGATATTCGTTTTCTTGAGGCTGATGGTTAGGCCAAACTCGTTGCAGGCAGCCGCAATCCTGTCGATGAGTCTCTGCAGACACTCTTCAGTGTGAGATGTTAATGCAGCATCGTCAGCAAAGAGGAGTTCCCTGATGAGGACTTTCCATACTTTGGTCTTCACTCTTGGACGGGCAAGGTTGAACAACCTGCCACCTGATCTTCTGTGGAGGAAAATTCCTTCTTCTGAAAACTTGAACGCATGTGAGAGCAGCAGGGACAAGAAGAACCCCAACAGGTGCGAGAACACAGCCCTGTTTCACGACACTCAGGATAGGAAAGGGGTCTGATGAGACGCCACCATGCTGAATTGTGCCTTTCATATTGTCATGGAATGAGGTAATGATACTTAGTAGCTTTGGTGGACATCCGATCTTTTCTAACAGTCTGAAGAGACCACGTCTGCTGACGAGGTCAAAGGCTTTGGTGAGATCAATGAAAGCAACGCAGAGGGGCATCTGTTCTTCGCGGTATTTCTCCTGTCGCTGGCAAAGGGAGAACAGCATGTCAATGGTGGATCTCTTTCTGCTCGAAAGTCACACTGTGTCTCAGGGTAAACTAATAGAGCTTATAACATCTTCTTGCAACATGAAGGTACTCTGCGCACTGAGTGTAACAATATTTGCAGTGTACCACCATATAACATAGTTTTCTAGGTGTGGGAACAGGGTTTGGAATTTTCAAAACACTGAGGCAAACTCGCACTCCCCTCATCACTAATGTCAGTGTTTTTAATTAGCCCCGGGAGGAAGGTAAACCTTGAGACCGTCAATCAGTAATCAATGTTAGATTTGATCAATTATGAGGGATGAACCAATTTCATTGTTTAGAGAATATGCCATTAAATAGGGGTATGCTGGTTTCTTACAAGCCTGCATAAGGAAGTGCACCCTCTGACGTTGTGGTGTCACCAGAAGCAACCAACTTAACATGGCAAACTGATGCATCTGTAGTTTTACTGAGGTTCTGAGAGAGGACAGAGAAACAGGCATCGGCACACTCACGCGCACACTCACACACAGAACCACACACACGAACAAGCAGAAGTACACACACGCAGAAGCAAGCCCACCCACACACGCACACACACACAAACACACACACAAGCAAACACACACACACAGAAGCACACCCACCCACCCCACTTACACAAACAAACACACACACATACAGAAGCACACCCACACACCCCACATACACAAACAGACACACACACACACACACAGAAGCACACCCACCCACCCCACATACACAAACAAGCACACACACACACACACACACACAGAAGCACATGCACACACACACGCGCACACACACACAAGTTAACATCAATCTGCGTCTGCAGAAGAGAGTTCCAAACTAATATCGCCTTTTGCGTGTCGAAGTGTTGCCCAACTTAACTCCTGAAAGGTCTGGCTCTTTTGTTTTCAACTATGCTTACTGGACCCAGACTTCCCAACCTGCTGACATAGTTTCTCCAAAATTACCCCATCAGTTCCCCTTAATATTGTAACAACTTCGATCAAATCACCCCGATCTTCCTAAATTCCAGGGAATACATCCACAGTTTGTGTAATATCATCTCGGATTTTAACCCTTGCAGTCCCGTTATTATTCTGGTAAATCTACGCTGCACTCAAATGGACATGGACATTCCCCCCACCCCCCTCCCACCCCCAAGTCTCTTTGGACCTTCACTGTTTCTAGTTTTTCACCATTTACAAAGTATTCTTCTGTTCTTTTTTGCTGACATTGAAATCCATCCATCACAGTTTTTCCCATTCACTTAAGATATTAATATGTCTTTGCAATTTGATGCTGACAATGCTGTGTAATTTTGTGCCATTGACAAGCTTGGGTATGTGGAATTCCACCCCATCATCTTAAATCGTTAATAAATACAGTAAAATTGAGACACACAGGGCCTTTGCACGAGCAGACGGGGGTGAATCATTGTGTCTTAGATTTTTTTTCAATTCCAAATTTATGTTTTACTTTTTAGTCGGGACAGAATTCAAATTAACAACAGCCCAGTGTGAGATTTGAACTCTTTCTATTTCAATCATCAGCTCAGGCCTTCTGATTAAAACCCATAAAAAGAGATTCACTTTCCTACTGCTATTGTCTGACTCTCTCAGGTTTTGTATATTGTACCGTTCATGTGGTGTTCTGTAAATACTTTCAATTCTCCCTATCTGCAAGGGACACAAATCAAATTGTCACCTTATTCCATCAACCAAAACCTGCAAGTCCATTCAAACACATCTATTTACTATCTCGACAAATACTTCCACAATGCAGGAATGTCTGAATGGAAACAGCTTTTAACACATTTCCCAACCCATTTGCTCTCAATTTTCAAGCAGGAGATTCAGAACCTCAATGGATTCTTCAACAGATAAAAAGTAACACAGATATGAAATCCCAGGTCTCTCTGTCCCTTTAGTAATTTAAGCATCGTACCATTTAGTTGATTTTGCTTCTTGTCAGCTTTCCTTCCAAAATGAATCACTTTACATCTCTCAGCTATGAAGTTAACCTGCCTTGAGACTGTCCATTTCACGAGACTGCCTCTATGCTCCTGAAGTCATAGAAACATTGAAACATAGAAAATAGGAGCAGGAGTAGGCCATTCGGCCCTTCGAGCCTGCTCCGCCATTCATTATGATCATGGCTGCTCATCCAACTCAGCAACCTTTCGCGCTTTTGCCCCATACCCTTTGATCCCTTTCGCTCCAACAGCTTTATCTAACTCCTTCTTGAAAACATGCAACGTTTTGGCCTCAACTGCTTTCTCTGGTAGTGAATTCCACAGTCTTACCACTCTCTGGGTGAAGAAATTTCTCCTCATCTCAGTCCAGAAAGGTTTGCCCCGTATCCTTAGACTACGAACTTTGGTTCTGGACTCCCCCACCATCGGGAGCATCCTTCCTGCATCTACCCTGTCAAGTCCTGTCAGAATTTTAAAGGTTTCTATGAGATCCCCCTCATTCTTCTGAACTCCAGTGAATATAATCTTAACCGACTCAATCGCTCCTCATACGTCAGTCCCACCATCCCAGGAATCAGTCTAGTAAACCTTTGCTGCACTCCCTCGAGAGCAAGAACATCCTTCCTCAGAGAAGGAGACCAAAACTTCACACCATATTTCAGGTGTGGCCACACCAAGGCCCTGCATAATTGCAGCAAGACATCCCTGCTCCAGTACTCAAATCCTCTCGCTATGTAAGCCAACATACCATTTGCCCTTTTTCCCGCCTGCATGCTTACCTTCAGCGACTGGTGTACGAGAACACCCAGGTCTCGTTGCATATTCCCCTCTCAGTTTATAGCCGTTCAGATAATAATCTGCCTTCCTGTTTTTGCTACCAAAGCGAATAACCTCACATTTATCCACATGATACTGCATCTGCCATGCATTTGCCCACTCTGTCAACATGTCCAAGTCACCCTGAAGCCTCTCTTCATTCTCCTCACAACACACCCTCTCACCCAGTGTTGTATCAACTGCAAATTTGAAGATTTTACGTTTAGTTCCCTCATCCAAATCATTAGTATATATTGTAAATAGCTGGTGTCCTAGCATAGGTCCCTGCAGTACCTCACTATTCACTGCCTGCCATTCAGAAAAAGACCCATTTATTCCTAATCTTTGTTTCCTGTCTGCCACCCAATTTTCTATCCATCACAATACTCTATCCCCAATCCTATGCGTTTTAATTTTACATGCTAATCTCTTAAATTGGACTTTGTCGAAAGCCTTCTGAAAGTCCAAATAAACCACATCCACTGGCTGCCTCTCATCAACTCTACTAATTGCATCCTCGAAGAATTATAGTGGATTTGTCAAGCATGATTTCCCTTTTCTAAATCCATGCTGACTCTGTCCGATTCTATGACTGTTCTCCAAGTGCTCTGCTATAAAATCTTTTGATAATGGACTCTAGAATTTTCCCCACTACCGACGTCAGGCTAACTAGTCTATAATTCCCTGTTTTCTCTCTACCTCCCTTTTTAAACATTAGCTACCCTTCAATCAGTAGGAACTGTTCCAGAGCCTATAGAATATTGAAGGATGACCACCAATGCATCCACTGTTTCTAGGGCCACTTCCTTAACTACTCTGAGATGTAGATTACCTGGGCCTGGGGATTTATCGGCCTTTAATCCCATCAATTTACCCAACACCATTGTTCAACTAATACTAATTTCCTTCAGTTCCTCCATCTCACTAAACCCTGTGTTCCCCAACATTTCTGGTATGTTATTTGTCCACCTTTGTGGACAGAAGCAAAGTATGCATTTAGTTGGTCAGCCATTTATTTGTTCCCCTTATTAAATTCCCTTATTTCTGACTGCAGGGGACCTACATTTGTCTTCACCAGTCTTTTTCTCTTCACATACCTATAGCAGTAGTGAGGTTATGTCGAACCTTTATAGAGCCCTGGTTATGCCCCAACTTGAGAATTGCGTCCAGTTCTGTTCACCACACTTTAGGAAGGAGGTGAGTGTCTTTGAAAATGTCCACATAAGATTTAACAGAATGATTCCAGACATGGGGGAATTTAGCAGCAATGTTTGTTGGAAAAGCTGGCTTTGTTCTCCTTAGAACAAGTGACATTAAGAAGAGATGCAAAGGAAGTGTACGATGTGTCAAGCGTAGATACCGTCCTTCAGTCTGAAAGAACCATTCAGCACTACTCTCCGTGTTCTGTCCCATAGCCAATGTCACATCCACTCTGTCACTGTTCCTTTCGTTCCATGATCATTCAGTTTGCTAACTAGTTAATTATGAGGCACCGTTATGACCTCCCCATCAGGAAATTGGTCCGAGGTGAGACGGAGACAGAGAGAGAGAGACTGGGAAATCCACTCTGAGAACCTCACTCTCAATTCAAATGGCGGCAGCAAATTTCATTTAACCCTCAAATTCATGGTACTGCCGAAAACACCGGCTTATTGGGGAATTATACATGCTTCAAGCTCAGGACTTTAATTCCAGGCTTTCAGGAGAGATTTGGACACAATAAATTCACTTCCAAAATGCAGTCACTGTGACAATGCTAGGAATTCTGCAGGCAAGCTGCGCACAGCAAGATCCCACAGGCAGCTATGATATTCTGCAGATAATCTTTTTTTAGTGATGTTATTAATATATAACAGTGCTGACCCCACTCACAGACTCTGCATCAAAACTCAGCGTCAAGACCAGGTCCCAGTCAAACTGATTACAAGGCAAGAGCATGTTTAAACAAAATAGCACTGCAAGAGCCCAGGAATTTCCCTCAGTTATACAGACAATCTTTCAGCATCACCCAAATACAGACAAATCACAGTTCTAAACCAGAGACTAAAAAGATTGAGACAGCAACCTTCACCTTTGTGTGCTTGAGTGTCTGTCTGTCTGTCTGTCTCTGTATCTCTCTTCCTGTCTCTGTATCTCTCTCCCTGTCTCTGTATCTCTCTCAGTTCCTAACTTATTCTCCCCTGTGTCTCTCTCCCTGTCCATATCTCTGTCTATTCCCTCCATCTCATATGAACAAAGAACAAAGAACAAAGATAATTACAGCACAGGAACAGGCCCTTCGGCCCTCCAAGCCTGCGCCGTTCCAGATCCTCTCTCTAAACATGTCGCCTATTTTCTAAGGTTCTGCATCTCTTTTCTTCCTGCCCATTCATGTATCTGTCTAGATACATCTTAAAAGACTCCATCGTGCCCGCATCTACCACCTCCGCTGGCAACGCGTTCCAGGCACCCACCACCCTCTGCGTAAAGAACTTTCCACGCATATCCCCCCTAAACATTTCCCCTTTCACTTTGAACTCGTGTCCTCTAGTAATTGAATCCCCCACTCTGGGAAAAAGCCTCTTGCTATCCACCCTGTCTATACCTCTCATGATTTTGTACACCTCAATCAGGTCCCCCCTCAACCTCCGTCTTTCTAATGAAAATAATCCTAATCTACTCAACCTCTCTTCATAGCTAGCGCCCTCCATACCAGGCAACATCCTGGTGAACCTCCTCTGCACCCTCTCCAAAGCATCCACATCCTTTTGATAATGTGGCGACCAGAACTGGATGCAGTATTCCAAATGTGGCCGAACCAAAGTCCTATACAACTGTAACATGACCTGCCAACTCTTGTATTCAATACCCCGTCCGATGAAGGAAAGCATGCCGTGTGCCTTCTTGACCACTCTATTGACCTGCGTTGCCACCTTCAGGGAACAGTGGACCTGAACACCCAAATCTCTCTGGACATCAATTTTCCCCAGGACTTTTCCATTTACTGTATAGTTCACTCTTGAATTGGATCTTCCAAAATGCATCACCTCGCATTTGCCCTGATTGAACTCCATCTGCCATTTCTCTGCCCAACTCTCCAATCTATCTATATTCTGCTTTATTCTCTGACAGTCCCCTTCACTATCTGCTACTCCACCAATCTTAGTGACGTCTGCAAACTTGCTAATCAGTCACCCTATACTTTCCTCCAAATCATTACTGTATATCACAAACAACAGTGGTCCCAGCACGGATCCCTGTGGAACACCACTGGTCACACGTCTCCATTTTGAGAAACTCCCTTCTACTGCTACTCTCTGTCTCCTGTTGCCCAGCCAGTTCTTTATCCATCTAGCTAGTACACCTTGGACCCCAAGCGCCTTCACTTTCTCCATCAGCCTGCCATGGGGAACCTTATCAAACGCCTTACTGAACTCCATGTATATGACATCGACAGCCCTTCCCTCATCAATCAACTTTGTCACTTCCTCAAAGAATTCTATTAAGTTGGTAAGACATGACCTTCCCTGCACAAAACCATGTTGCCTATCACTGATAAGCCCATTTTCTTCCAAATGGGAATAGATCCTATCCCTCAGTATCTTCTCCAGCAGCTTCCCTACCACTGACGTCAGGCTCACCGGTCTATAATTACCTGGATTATCCCTGCTACCCTTCTTATACAAGGGGACAACATGAGCAATTCTCCAGTCCTCCGGGACCTCACCCGTGTTTAAGGATGCTGCAAAGATATCTGTTAAGGCCCCAGCTATTTCCTCTCTCGCTTCCCTCAGTAACCTGGGATAGATCCCATCCGGACCTGGGGACTTGTCCACCTGAATGCCCTTTAGAATACCCAACACTTTCTCCCTCCTTATGCCGACTTGACCTAGAGTAATCAAACAACTGTTCCGAACCTCAACATCCGTCATGTCCCTCTCCTCGGTGAATACCGATGCAAAGTACTCGTTTAGAATCTCACCCATTTTCTCTGAGTCCAAGCATAACATTCCTCCTTTGTCCTTTAGTGGGCCAATCCTTTCTCTAGTTACCCTCTTTCTCCTTATATATGAATAAAAGGCTTTGGGATTTTCTTTAACCCTGTTTGCTAAAGATATTTCATGACCCCTTTTAGCCCTCTTAATTCCTCGTTTCAGATAGGCTCTACATTCCCGATATTCTTTCAAAGCTTCGTCTTTCATCAGCCGCCTAGACCTTATGTATGCTTCATTTTTCCTCTTAGCTAGCCTCACAATTTCACCTGTCATCCATGGTTCCCTAATCTTGCCATTTCTATCCCTCATTTTCACAGGAACATGTCTCTCCTGCACGCTAATCAACCTCTCTTTAAAAGCCTCCCACATATCACATGTGGATATACCTTCAAACAGCTGCTCCCAATCTACATTCCCCAGCTCCTGCCGAATTTTGGTATAGTTGGCCTTCCCCCAATTTAGCACTCTTCCTTTAGGACCACTCTCGTCTTTGTCCATGAGTATTTTAAAGCTTATGGAATTGTGATCACTATTCCCAAAGTAGTCCCCTACTGAAACTTCAAACACCTGGCCGGGCTCATTCCCCAACACCAGGTCCAGTATGACCCCTTCACGAGTTGGACTATTTACATACTGCTCTGGAAAACCCTCCTGGATGCTCCTTACAAATTCTGCTCCATTTAGATATCTAACACTAAGTGAATCCCAGTCAATGTTGGGAAAATTAAAATCTCCTATCACCACCACCCTGTTGCTCCTACATCTTTCCATAATCTGTTTACATATTTGTACCTCTATCTCACGCTCGCTGTTGGGAGGCCTGTAGTACAGCCCCAACATTGTTACCGCACCCTACCTATTTCTGAGTTCTGTCCATATTGCCTCACTGCTCGAGTCCTCCATAGTGCCCTCCTTCAGCACAGCTGTGATATCCTCTTTGACCAGTAATGCAACTCCTTCACCCCTTTTACCTCCCTCTCTATCCCGCCTGAAGCATCGATATCCTGGGATATTTAGTTGCCAATCATGCCCTTCCCTCAACCAAGTCTCAGTAATAGCAATAATATCATACTCCCAGGTAGTAATCCAAGCCCTAAGTTCATCTGCCTTACCTACTGCACTTCTTGCATTAAAACAAATGCACCTCAGACCACCAGTCCCTTTATATTCATCATCTGCTCCCTGCCTGCTCTTCCCCTTAGTCACACTGACTTCATTATCTAGTTCCTTACAGGCTTTTGTTACTACCTCCTTACTGTCAACTGACCTCAATTTGTTCCCATCCCCCTGCCACATTAGTTTAAACCCTCCCCAACAGCGTTAGCAAAAGCACCCCCAAGGACATTGGTTCCAGTCCGGCCCAGGTGTAGACCGTCCAATTTGTAATAGTCCCACCTCCCCCAGAACCGGTCCCAATGTCCCAAAAATCTGAACCCCTCCTTCCTGCACCATCTCTCAAGCCACGCATTCATCCTGACTATTCTTTCATTTTTACTCTTACTATCACGTGGCACTGGTAGCAATCCTGAGATTACTACCTCTGAGGTCCTGCTTTTTAACTTGGCTCCTAACTCCCTAAACTCTGCTTGTAGGACCTCATCCCGTTTTTTACCTATATCATTGTTGCCTATGTGCACAATGACAACTGGCCGTTCACCCTCCCCCTTCAGAATGTTCTGCAGCCGATCTGAGACATCCCGGACCCGTGCACCTGGGAGGCAACATACCATTCGGGAGCCTCGTTTTCGACCACAGAACCGCCTATCTACTCTCCTTACAATCGAATCCCCTACGACTATAGCCCTTCCACTCTTTTTCCCGCCATTCTGAACAGCAGAGCCAGCCACGGTGCCATGGACCTGGCTACTGCTGCCTTCCCCTGGTCAGCCATCTCCCTCAACAGTATCCAAAACGGTATACTTGTTTTGGAGGGAGATGACAGCAGGGGACTCCTGCGCTGCCTTCCTGCTCTTTCTCTGCCTTTTGGTCACCCATTCCCTTTCTCCCTCAGCAATCCTAATCTGCGGTGTGACCAATTCACTAAACGTGCTATCCACGACCTCCTCAGCATCGCGCATGCTCCAAAATGAGTCCATCCGCAGCTCGAGAGCCGTCATGCGGTCTAACAAGAGCTGCAGTTGAACACACTTCCTGCACGTGAAGGAGTCAGGGACATCAGCCATGTCCCTGAGCTCCCACATTGAGCAAGAGGAGCATGACACGGGTCTGAGATCTCCTGCCATTTTTAATCTTAAGTTTAAACTTAGTTAAATGAAAAAGGAACGAAAAGTTTTTACCAGTCACGATAAAACCAGAGAAATAGAAAAAGCCTTACCTTATAAACACCCCACCGAGTCCTTTTTTTTGGTTAGAGGAGGAGGGCGGGTGGGAGACACGACAAGTGTGGTGTCTCGGGTTCAGAAAACGCCCAAATATATAGTGTTTTACTTACCCAGCAGCCCCCTGTCCTCCGCCGAAAAAGAAAAGGTAATTAAGTTTACTTTCAAACTGACCTTCCCAGCTGCTCACTCGCTCACACTCTGCTCCCGAAAAAGCTGCTGCAATGAAAGGAAAGTTATTTTAAACCGCCCAAATATATAGTGTTTTACTTACCCAGCAGCCCCCTGGCCTCCGCCGAAAAACAAAAATAAATTAAGTTTACTTTCAAACTGACCTTCCCAGCTGCTCACTCGCTCACACTCTGCTCCCGAAAAAGCTGCTGCAATGAAACGAAAGTTATTTTAAACCGCCCAAATATATAGTGTTTTACTTACCCAGCAGCCCCCTGGCCTCCGCCGAAAAACAAAAGGAAATTAAGTTTACTTTCAAACTGACCTTCCCAGCTGCTCACTCGCTCACACTCTGCTCCCGAAAAAGCTGCTGCAATGAAAGGAAAGTTATTTTAAACCACCCAAATATATAGTGTTTTACTTACCCAGCAGCCCCCTGGACTCCGCCGAAAAACAAAAGGAAATTAAGTTTACTTTCAAACTGACCTTCCCAGCTGCTCACTCGCTCACACTCTGCTCCCGAAAAAGCTGCTGCAATGTAATCCTGATTGAAATGATCTCGGAAATATTTCTGTCTCACCCTTTAAAACAGCAACAAATCACAGTGCAGTGTTTGTTTATAACTATGAAAGGTTTAAATAAAGAGATAGAGGGAAAGAAAGCTGGAGAGAGACAGAGAGAAAAATGTAAACTGAGAATCTCAGGAAAATGAATTGAAACGAATCGGGAGCATTTGATACTCAATGAATTGATTGTTAAAGTGCTCGAACCTATTGCAATGTTGGAAATGCTGCAGGCCATTTGTGCACAGCAAGATCCCACAGCAGCAATGTGATAACAATCGGCTGCTCCCCTCTCCCCCACTGATTCCCTCCATGTCTCCTGAATCTCCTGCGTCTTTCTTCCTCTCGCCATTTAACCCTGATCTTCACAGAACTGCCCAAAACACGAACATTTTTCGGGAATTATACCGGCTTCAAGCTCAGGACTTTAATTCCATGTCTTCAGGAGAGTTGTACACACAATGAATTCAATCCTAAAATGTAGTCACTGTTATAATGCAGGAAATTCTGCAGGCAAGCTCTGCAGAGCAAGATCCCACAGGCAGCAATGTGATATTATACAGATAATCTGTTTATTGATGGAGTCATAGAGTCGTGCAGCATAGAAACAGGCACTTCGGCCCACCGTGTCCATGCTCAACCATTATGCCATCTATACTAATCGGCGGCACAGTGGCGCAGTGGTTAGCACTGCAGCCTCACAGCTCCAGCGACCCGGGTTCAATTCTGGGTACTGCCTGTGTGGAGTTTGCAAGTTCTCCCTGTGTCTGCGTGGGTTTCCTCCGAGTGCTCCTGTTTCCTCCCACATGCCAAAAAATTTCTGGTTGATAGGTTAATTGGCCATTAAAAATTGCCCCTAGTACAGGTAGGTGGTAGGGAAATATAAGGACAGGTGGGGATGTGGTAGGAATGTGGAAATAGTGTAGGATTAGTATACAATGGGTGGCTGATGGTCGGGACAGACTCGGTGGGCCGAAGGGCCTGTTTCAGTGCTGTATCTCTAAACTAAACTAATCCCACCTGTCGGCATTAATTCCATATCCCTCTATGCCTTGCTCATTCAAGTACCTCTCCAGATGCCTCTTAAATGTCGCTACTGTTCCTGCCTCCACCATCTCCTGAGGCAGCTCATTCCAGATACCCACTATTCTTTGTGTGAAAAATGTACCCCTTTGATCCCCTTTAAACCTCCTCCCTCTCACCTTAAATCTATGGCTATTAGTTTTGGTCATCCCAACCATGGGAAACAGACTCTGCCTATCTACCCTATCTATGCCTCTCATAATTTTTTATACCTCTATCATGTCCCCTCTCAGCCTCCTTCGCTCCTGGGAAAACAGACCCAGCCTATCCAATTTCTCTTTATAACTCAAGCCCTCCAAACCAGGCAACATCCTTGTGAATCTTTTCTGCACCCTCTCTAGCTTAATCACATTTTTCCTGTAGTGCAGTGAACAGAACTGCACACAGTAATCCAAGCACGGCCTAACCAATATTATGTACAACTGTAACATGACGTCCCAACTCTTGTACTCAATGCCTCGGCCGATGAAGGCAAGCATGCCATACGCCTTCGTCATGACCCTGTCTACCTGTATTGCCACTTTCAGAGAACTATGTACTTGTAACCTGTCTGGTTAAAGCTCTAGTCTGAGAATTCCACGTGGCCAAAAGATTCTCCATCTGCATCATCACAGCTTCAGCTTCTGAAAAGATTCTCCTTGGGAATAAGAGAAATAAAATTGATTCAAAGAAAGCAAAGCATTTTTGAACAGAAGTTAAACACAGCAAGAGCCCAGGGCTCTTTCTCTCACTTACTGACATGAAAACATTTCTCAGTGACTCTCCATGTAACCAGCACTTCCGCCAGCACGGAGCCAGAGACTGGGAAGTGTGGATGTGTTTACCCTGTCATTTCCTGCTGGCCCTCTCTCTCCCTCTATTTCTCGGTGTGTCTCTCTACATCTGTTTCTGCCTCACTGTAAAAACACACAAACTTTGGTGACCCCAATCCCCTCTCCCGCAGAAGGATAGAGAAATCCACATTCCCATCCCTGAAAATCTGAGTTCAAATGGATGCCAGGTGTTTCATTTCACTGTTGATTTCAGCCCACAGCCAAAAACACCAGCATTATTCGGAATGAGAACAAGCCTTCACAAACCTTCACATTTCAGCCGTGTAACTGTTGATTCACAGAAGCATTTGACGCTCACTGAATTAATTTTTAAAGTGATCGTCACTGTTGCAATGTTGGAAATGCTTCAGGCCATTGGTGCACAGCAAGATCCCACAAGCAGCAGCGTGATAACAGCCAGCTGCCCCTCCTCTCCCCCTTTCATTCCCTGCCTGTTTCCCTCATTCTCCTGCCTCTCTCTCCCTCCTGTTACTCTCATTCAGAGAGACAAATGGAGAGAGACATGTCTTTCGAGCAGAGAGATCCACCATTGACATGCTAATCTCCCGTCGTCAGCAACAGGAGAAATGCTATGAACAACAGATGCCCCTCAACGTTGCTTTTATAGATCTCACCAAAGTCTTTGACCTCGGCAGCAGACGAGGTCTCTTCAAACTACAAACAAAGATCGGATGCCCACCAAAGCTACTAAGTATCATCACCTCATTCCATGACAATATGAAAGGCACAATTCAGAACAGCGGCATCACATCAGACCCCTTTCCTATTCTGAGTGGCGTGAAACAGGGCTGTTCTCTCGCACCTACACTTTTTGGGATCTTCTTTGCCCTGCTGCTCTCACATGCGTTCAAGTCTTCACAAGAAGGAATTTTCCTCCACACAAGATCAGATGGCAGGTTGTTCAACCTTGCCCGCCGATGAGCAAAGACCAAAGTACGGAATGTCGTCATCAGGGAACTCCTCTTTGCTGGCGATGCTGCATTAACATCTCACACTGAAGAGTGTCTGCAGAGACTCGTCGACAGGATTGTGGCTGCCTGCAACGAATTTGGCCTAACCATCAGCCTCAAGAAAACGAACATCGTGGACCGGGACATCAGAAATGCTCCATCCATCAATATTGGCCACCCTCTGGAAGTGGTTCAAGGGTTCATCCACCTAGGCTCAACTATCACCAGTAACCTGTCTCTCGATGCAGAAATTAACAAGCGGATGGAAAAGACATCTGCTTCTATGTCGAAACTGGCCGAGAGAGTTTGGGAAAATGGCACACTGACAGGGATCATAAATGTCCAAGTGTTTCAAGCCAATGTCCTCAGTACCTTGCACTATGGCAATGAGGCCTGGACAATGTATGTCAGCCTGGAGCGACATCTCAATTCATTCCATCTTCACTGCCTCCGGATGATCCTTGGCATCAGGTGGCAGGACCATATCTCCAACGCAGAAGTCCTCGAGGTGGCCAACATCCCCAGCATATACACCCAACTGAGCCAGCGGCACTTGAGATGGGTTGGCCATGTAAGCCAAATGGAAGATGGCAGGATCCCCGAGGACACATTGTACAGCGAGCTCGTCACTGGTATCATACCTAGCGGCCGTCCATGTCTCCGCTTTAAAGACATCTGCAAATGTGACATGAAGTCCTGTGACATTGATCACAATTCTTGGGAGTCAGTTGCCAGTGATCGCCAGAGCTGGCTGTCAGCCATAAAGGCGGGGCTAAAGATTGCTGAGTCGAAGAGACTTAGCTGTTGGCAGGACAAAAGACTGAAGCGCCAGGGGAGAGCCAACTGTGTAACAGTCCCGACAACCAATTTTATCTGCAGCACCTGTGGAAGAGTCTGTCACTCGAGAATTGGCCTTTATAGCCACTCCATTCGCTGCTTCACAAAGCACTGACCACCTCCAGGCGCTTACCCGTTGTCTCTCGAGACAAGGAGGCCAAAGAAGAAGACTCTGGATTGCTCTTTGTCGTTTCCCAGAGCCAACCTAAACCTTATGATACGATGATCACTGTCCTCTAAATATGCTCCGACTGTCACTTGATCAACTTGTCCCACCTCATTCCCAAGAACCAGGTCCAGCAGAGCTTCCTTTCCGAAACATAATGCTGCAGAATTCTATTTCCTAAACACTGTCTATGAACAGTTCCTCTGTAACCTTTACATTACAAGCATCCCAGTCTATATTCAGATAATTCAAGGTCCCCATTATAACGACTCTATCATTTGAGTTTTTCTGTAAATAGAAGCATTTTGTTGAAGCCTTTCATCTTGCACTCATCTGGACAAATCACATGAATACCGATGCAAGGGAAAGCAACTAAGTTATACCGTATGAAAAGAGAGTGCTGATTCGTTAGGAAGTGCACTCTAACTGGTAGATGCGTTGCCATGGAGAATGCATTACCTTGTTCTGACTGATGTGCTCCATCCTGCACTCAAACTCACCCTTTAAATGGAGCAATTAAATTTCCTCCCTTTTCTTGACGGACCAGTTGAGAAATCTGCTGAGGCATTTTCTTCTGAAAATCCTGCTCCTCTCCCGATGCTCCTCGCTCCGTCAGCAGGAGTTGATACTTTTAAAAAGTGCACCTCTGTTATTCACGAGGATTTGGTGCTTTTTAAATCTGCAATTCCACTCTCCCTCTCTCCAAGTTTCCAGTCATTATTGCTTTTTAAATCCACTCCTCTCTCGCTGCTCCTCTCCAGGTATCCAAAGCAACAAAGCCAAATAATTACAGGCCGGTCAGTCTAACCTCAACAATGGAAAAATTATTAGAATCTCCTCTGAGAGACAGGATAAATTGTCAGTTAGAAAGACATGGGTTAATCAAGGACAGTCAGCATGGATTTGTTCTGGGATGATCTTGTCTGACCAACGTGATCGAATTTTATGAAGGATTAACAGGGAAGGTCGATGAGAGTAGTTCAATTGATGTGGCCTGTATAAATTTTAGCAAGGCTTTTGACAAGATACTATATGGAAGACTGGTTAAAAAAGAAAATCCCGTGATTCCATGGAAATGCAACAAATTGGCTCAGTGACAGGAAACAAAGGGTAATTGTTGACGGCTATTTTTGTGACTGCTTCCCGTGGCGTTCCGCAGGGCTCAGGACTGGGTCGCTTGCTTTTTGTGGTGTATATTAACGAGTTGGTCATAAATGTAGGGGGCATGATCAAGAAATTTGCGGACGACAGAAAGATTGGCCGTGTGGTAGAGAGCGAGGAGGATAGCTGTTGGCTGCAGGAAGATATTGATGGTCTGTTCAAATGGGCAGAAAAGTGGTAAATGGAATTCAATCTGCAGAAGTGTGAGGTGATGCATTTGGGGATGTCAAAAAAGGCAAAGGAGTATTTGATTAATGGGAAAATACTGAGAAGTGTAGAGCAAGTGAGGGACCTTGGACTGAATGCCCACAAATCCCTGAAGGCAACAGAACAGGTCGATAAGGTGGTGAAGGAGGCACATGGAATCCTTTCCTTTATTAACCGAGGTATAGAAGACAAGAGCTGGGACGTTATGCTGGCGCTTTTTAACTCATTGGTCAGGCCACAAATTGAGTACTGTGTGCAGTTATGGTCACTCATTGCAGAAAGGATGTAATTGCACAAGAGAAGGTACAGAGGAGATTTACGAGGATGTTGCCAGGACTGGACAAATGAGTTGAGATGAAAGATTGGATAGGCTGGGATTGTTATCCGTGGAACAGAGACGGCTGAAGGGAGATCTGATTGAACTGGACAAAAATATGAGCGGCCTGGATATAATGGAGGTGAAGGGTCTTTTTACCTTAGCAGAGAGGTCAGTGACGAGGGGGCATAGATTTGAAATGATTTATAGAAGAATTAGAGGGGATATGAGGAAAAAACATTTTCACCCAGAGGGTGGTGATGGTCTGGAACTCACTGCCTGAAAGGATATATGAAGCACAGACCTTCAATTCATTCAAAGTGAGTCTGGATATGCACCTCGAGTTCCACAGTCTGCAGGGCTACGGAGCAAATTCTGGAAGGTGGGATGCTGATAGGTGCATAGTTTTTCAGCCGGCACAGACACGATGGGTCAAATGGTCTTTTTCTCTGTCTTAAACATTCTATGATTCTATGAAATTCCGAAGTTTTCTTTCGGCATGTAAGTAGTAAAAGGGTGGTAAGAGGAGGGGTGGGGCCGATTAGAGGCTAGAAAGGGGATTTACACATAGAGGCAGAGGGCATTGCAGAGGTATTAAATGAATGCTTGGCATCTGTCTTTACCAAGGAAGATGATGCAACTCAGGCAATGTTGAAAGAGGAGGTAAATCAGACACTAGAGGGATTGAAAATTGATAAAGAGCACGTATTAGATAGGCTGTCTGTACGTAAAGTGGATAAAGCACGCAACCAGATGAGATGCAACCAAGGATACTGAAGGAAGTGAAGGTGGAAATAGTAGAGGCGCTGGCCCTAATTTTTCAACCTTCCTTTGAATCAGAGTTGTCCCCAGAGGACTGGAGAGTTGTAAACGTTACACCCTTGTTTGAAAAAGTGTCCAGAGATAAGCTCAGCAGCTAAAGAACATTTTAACTTCGGTGGTGGGAAAACATCTAGAAAAAATAATTCGGGACAAAATCAATAGTCACGTGGACAAATGTGGGTTGATTATGGAAAGCCAGCATGGAGTTCCTATGGAAAATCATGCTGAACCAACTTGCTGGAATTTTGTGAGGAGGCAGCAGAGAGGGTTGATGAAGGCAATGCTGTTGATGTGGTGTATATGGACATTCAAAAGGCGCTTGATACAATGCTACACAACAAACTTGTGAGAAAACTTGTAGCTCATGAAATAAAAGGGATGGTCGCAACATGGATACGGAATTGTCTTGATTGGAAGGAAGCAAAGATCCGTGATGGGACTCTTGCTTTTCCTGATACATATTAATAAACTACACCTTGGTGTACAGGGCACAATTGCAACGTTTGCAGATGATACGAAAATTGGAGGCATTGTGAATTGTGAGGAGGAGAGTGTAGAATTTCAAAAGGACATAGACAAGTTGGTGGAATGGGCAGACAGGTCGCAGATGAAGTTCAATGTCAAGAAATGTAACGTAATTCAGTTTGGTAGGGAGAACATAGAAAGAAAATGTAGAATAAAGGGCACAATTCTAAAGGGGTGCAGGAGGAGAGGGACCTGGGTGTATATGTGCATAAGTCATTGAAGGTTGCAGGATGGGCTGAGAGAGCAGTTAATAAAGCATATAGTATCCTGGAATTTATTAATAGGGGCATAGAGAACAAGAGCATGGAAGTTATGTTGAACTTGTACAAGACACTAGTTCGTCCTCAGGTGGAGTATTGGGTCCATTTCAGTGTGCCACACTTTCGGAAAGACATGAGGGTATTGGAGAGAGCAGAAAAGAGATTCGTGAGAATGGTTCCAGAGGTGAAGAATTTCAGTTACGAATATTGATCGGAGAAGTTATGACAGTTTTATTGGAAGAAGAGAAGGCTAAGAGGTGATTTGATAGAGGTATTCGAAATCATGAGGTGTCCGGACAGAGTCGATAGAGAGAAACTATTCCACACGTGATAGGATCAAGAATTAGCGGGCACAGATTTAAAGTATTTGGTAACAGAAGCAAAAGTGACATGAGGAAAAACTTTTTCACGCAGCGAGCGGTTAAGGTCTGGAATGTGCTGCCTGAGAACCTGGTGGAGGCAGCTTCAATTGAAGCATTCACAAGGGAATTAGATAGTTATGTGAAAAGGAAGAATGCGCAGGGTTATGGGAAGAAGGAAGGGGAATGGACCTGAGGGATTGTCTCTTACAGAGAGCCAGTGCAAACATGTTGGGCCGAATGGCCACCTTCTGCGCTGTAGCAATTCTGTTATTCTGTGATGTTTTGGTGTTTTTCAAAATCCACTCCTCTCTCGCTGCTCCTCTCTTATTCATGAAGTTTTGGTGCTTTTTTTTAATCTACTCGTCTCCCGCTGCTCCTCTCTTATTGACCAGGTTTTGGTTCTTTTTAAATCAGCACCATTCGTGACTCCTCAGATACTTAAGCAGTCCATGTTGAAATGCAGCAAGACATGGACAATATCCAGGCTTGGGCTGATAAGTGACAAGTATCATTCGGGCCACACAAGTGCCAGGCAATGACCATCTCCATAAAGGGAGAATCTAACAATCTCCCCTTGACATTCAACAGCATTACCATCGCTGAATTCCCGACTATCAACATGCTAGGGGTTACCATTGACCAAAAACTGAACTGGAGTAGCCATATAAATACTGTGGCTACAAGTGCAGGTCAGAGGCTAGGAATCTAGAGGCGAGTAACTCACCTCCTGTCTCCCCAAAGCCTGTCCACCATCTACAAGGCACAAGTCAGGAATGTGATGGAATACTCTCCATGGGTACAGCTCAACAACACACAAGAAGTTCGACACCATCCAGGACAAAGCAGCCCACTTGATTGCCACCCCATCTACAAACATTCACTCCCTCCACCACACACGCACAGTGGCAGCAGTGTGTACCATCTACAAGATACACTGCAGCTATGCACCAAGGCTCCTTAGACAGCACCTTCCAAACCCGCGACCTCTACCAACTAGAAGGACAAGAGCAGCAAATACATGGGAACATCACCACCTGCAAGTTCCCCTCCAAGTCACGCACCATCCTGACTTGGAACTATATCGCCATTCCTTCACTGTCACTGGGTCAAAATCCTGGAACTCCCTTCCTAACAGCACTGTGGGTGTATCTACCCCACATGGACTGCAGCGGTTCAAGAAGGCAGCTCACCACCACCTTCTGAAGGGAAATTAGGGATGGGCAATAAATGCTGGCCTGGCCAGCGACGCCCACATCCCATGAATGAATATAAACTCCTCTCCCACTGCTCCTCTCTTATTCACCAGGTTTTGGTACTTTTTAAATCCACTCCCCTCCCACTGCTCCTCCCTTATTCACCAGGTTTTGCTGCTTTATAAGTCCACTCCTGTCCAGCTGTTGTTGGGGCTGTTACACAGTTGGCTCTCCCAATGCACTTCTGTCTTTTGTCCTGCCAACTGCTAAGTCTCTTTGACTCGCCGCTCTTTAGCCCCGCCTTTATGGCTGTCCGCCAGCTCTGGCGATCACTGGTTACTGACTCCCACGACTTGTGATCAATGTCACAGGACTTCATGTTGCATTTGCAGACGTCTTTAAAGCGGAGACATGGACGGCCGGCGGGCCTGATACCAGTGACGAGCTCGCTGCAGAATGCCTCCTTTGGGATTCTGCCATCTTCCATGTGGCTCACATGGCTAAGCCATCTCAAGCGCCGCTGGCTCAGTAGGATGTATATGCTGGGGATGTGGCTGCCTCGAGGACTTCTGAGTTGGAGATATGGTCCTGCCACCTGATGCCAAAGATTCTCCGGAGGCAGCGAAGATGGAATGAATTGAGACATCGCTCTTGGCTCATATACGTTGTCCGGGCCTCGCTGCTGTCGAGCAAGGTACTGAGGATACAGGCTTGAAACATTCAGTCTTTCCCATGCGCTTGTTGATTTCTGCATCGAGAGACAGGTTACTGGTGATAGTTGAGCCTAGGTAGGTGAACTCTTGAACCACTTCCAGAGCGTGGTCGCCAATATTGATGGATGGAGCATAATGAAGCATTGCTTAGTTACTGACTGAATAAACAGAATAAAATCAGTTCTTCACTGATGCTAATGCATTATTTAAATACTGCACTTTAAAATCTCTGTGACTGCTGAATTCAATAACAAGTGAGGCTGTCATCGTAATGTATTTAAATTTATATTTAATTGCCTGTAAATACTAAATACATTGACTATATTGTTTACCAAATGAACAGTTCTCCAGTACCAGTAACCATACATATTTTTGTTTGAATGTATTAATTGAGTTTTTTTACTGGGATCTATAGATTAGATTTCCTCTAACACTCTGCTGCAGTCTCTCCCTGTGAATCTCAGCATCTCCTCTCACTGTATTGAACCCTCTGTCTCCTCAGACATTGCATCAGTTTATCCACTTTCCCAGACCATCTGCTCCAGTCTCCCCTTCTGTACCAACATATCCTTTTCCTTCTTTCCTTCCCAAACTCATTCACTGGTTCCACCTCCAGCTGCGTCTTCCAACTAAATCCCAACCATCAAACTCACCGCAGCAGCTCTCAGACTTTTCCCATTTTGTACCAGCCCCTGTCGGCTTTCTGAACCCACAGCAACAAACCATCTGCACATCCCGCTGCCCTAAACATTCCTGATCAACAGTCTGGAGACAAATTCCCATTTAACCCATGAGATTCCATCTCTGTAAAACCCTTTCTCATTCCCCCACAGGCACTGCATCATCACTCCGTACTTCCAGTAGATCCAGTGTTGACCATATTCACTTTCTGTCTCAATTTCCCAATTCATTATTAATAATTGTGTTTCAAACATTTCACTGCGACAAAGCACTGCCCAGGTCAATGAATCAGTTTTCACTGTTGGATGCAGCAACAAAGCTGGAAATTTCAGTCTAGATCCTGTCAAACTTTTGCTTTGTCTCCAGGTCTGATCAGTAATGTTCTGCTTCCTTTTCTCTCCCTTCCAGTTAACCTGGTGGCGATTGTGATCCTGTCCCGAGGAAAGTGTGGTCTCTCCAAATGTACCACTGTCTACCTGGTGGGAATGGCAGTGGCTGATTTCCTGGTTTTTATCACTAATCTCATCTTGTTGTGGATTGTTTTATTTTATTTCCCAGATTCATTCCTGAGTACTATGCCCATGTGTGCTCTTATTACAGTTCTGAGTTCTGCAGCCATATATATTTCTGTCTGGCTCACAGTCACTTTCACCTTTGATAGATTTGTGGCCATTTGTTGTGAGAAGCTGAGAGCAAAATATTGCACCAAGAAAATGGCAGCTGTGGTTGTCGGAACAGTGAGTGTGCTGGGATTTTCACTGTCTGTCCCCTGGTACTTTACACTTGAAAACGAGGAAAGTATTGATAGTGTTCCCATGGGATGTGCTTTTAAACCAAGCTTCTTCACTTCCCCCACATGGGAGGCATTTCAATTGTTGTACTACATTTTAACCCCTTGTGTCCCGGTCTTTATGATTTTACTGCTCAATGTTCAGACGGTCAGACGTATTTTATGCTCCAGTAAAGTCCGCAGGGGTTCCCGGTGCCACAGCAATGGAGAGAATCACAAAGACCCAGAGATGGAGAATCGCAGAAAATCTATTATTTTACTCTTCAATATATCTGGCAGTTTTATATTGTTATGGATGACCCGGGTTGTGTTTATCATTTATAAACGAATTGCAGATATTCGGTATTATCCGTCCTAACTGACCCTCACTTAATCACTGAACACACATCACTAATGCTGCAGGCTCTCAGTTCCTGCACCAACATGTGTATTTACACTGTGACCCAGACTGCATTCAGAGAGGAGCTTAAGAAGGCGGTGAAATACCCTTTCAATCTCATTGTTAAATTAGTGAAATCATCGGAAGAGAGAAACACTGGAACTAAATCCCATTTCGTTTTCCAGTCCCTACACTCACCACAGGACAGAAAATGAAGATTACATTCACAGCACTGAGTCCTGAAATGATTTTTAATCTGATTCTGAGTCGACATATTGTTGAGAATCTGACCTGTTGAGGAGGGACTTGCTCTGCCCGCCCTCTCACCATTTCCATCTGCTGGTGTCCCTGTCTCACTGCAGTTACTGTCTCCCTCCCACCATCTCCATCTGCTGATGTCCCTGTCTCACTGCAGTTACTTTCCCCCTCTCAACATCTCCATCTGCTGTTGTCCCTGTCTCACTGCAGATACTGTCCCCTCTCACCATCTCCATCTGCTGGTGTCCCTGTCTCACTGCAGTTACTGTCCCCCTCTCAACATCACCATCTTCTGTTGTCCCTGCCTCACTGTAGTTACTGCCCCCTCTCACCAATTCCATCTGCTGGTGTCACTGTCTCACTGCAGTTACTGTCCTCCTCCCACGATCTCCATCTGCTGGTGTTCCTGTCTTACTGCAGTTACTGCTCCCCTCTCACCCTGTCCATCTGCTGGTGTCACAGTCTCACTGAAGTTACTGTCTCTTCCCACCATCTCCATCTGCTGGTGCCCCTGTCTCAGTGCAGCTAAAGACTGCTCTCACCATCTCCATCTGCTGATGACACTGTATCATTGCAGATACTGTCCCCTCTCACCATCTCCATCTTCTGGTGCCCCTGTCTCATTGCAGTTAGTCTCCACTCTCAACAAATCCATCTGCTGGTGTCCCTGTGTCACTGCATTTGCTGTCCACTCTCACCATCTCCATCTGCTAGTATTCCTCTCTCACGGCAGTTACTGCCTTTAACCATCTCCTTCAACTGGTATCCGTGTCTCACTGCAGTTACTGCCCCCTCTCAACTTCTGCAGTTTTAGTGTCACTGTCACACGACTGTTAATACCCCTTCTCATCATATCCATCTGCTGGTTTCCCTGTCTCACTGCATTTACTTTGCCCGCTCACCATCTCCACCTACTGGTGTCCATCTCTCAATGCAGTTACTGCCCCCCACTCACAATCTCCACCTGCTGGTGTCCCAGTCTCACTGCAGTTACTGTCCCTCTCACCATCTCCATCCGCTTGTGTCCCTGTCCCGCTGCAGTTACAGCCTCCCTCTCACAACCTCCATCTGCTGGCGCCCCCGTCTCACTTCAGTTACTGCTTCCTGTCAATATCTATACCTGCTGGTGTCGCTGGCTCACTGCTGTTACTGTCCCCCTCTCACTATCTCCATCTGCAGGTGTCCCTGTCTTACTGCAGTCACTGCCCCTCTCACCAGCTCCATCTGCTGGTGCCCTGTCTAACTCCAGTTAACGCCCCCTTCTCACCATCTCCAACTGCTGGTATCCCTGTCTCACTGTATTTACATCCCCCTCTCATCATCTACATCTGCTGCAGTCCTTGTATCACTGCAGTTACTGCCCGCCACTCACCATCTCCATCTGCTTGTGTCACAGTCTGACTGCTGTTGCTGCCTGCCTCTCACCATCTCCATCATCTGGTATCCCTGTCTCACTGCAGTTACTGCCCCTCTCACCATCTCCATCTGCTGTTGTCCCTGCCTCACTGCAGTTACCACCCCCCTCTCACAACCTCTATCTGTTGGTGTCCCTGTCTCGCTGCAGTTACTGCCCCCTCTCACAATCTCCATCTACTTGTGTCCCTGTCTTCACTGCAGTCACTGCTCCCCCTCACCATCTCCATCTGCTAGTTTCCCTGTCTGACTCACAATCTCCACCTACTGTTGTCTCTGTCTCACTGCAGTTGTTGCCCCCCTCACCATCTCCATCTGCTGGTGTCCCTGGCTCACTGCAGTTATTGCCCCCTCATCATCGGCATTTGCTGGTGTCCCTGCCTAACTGCAGTTACTGCCCCTCTCACCATGTACATTTTCTGGTTTCCCTGTCTCACTGCTCTTTCTGCTCCCCTCTCACCTTCTCCATCTGCTGGTGTCCCTGTCTCACTGCAGTTACTGTCTCCCTCTCACAATCTCCATCTGCTGGTGTCCCTGTCTCTCTGCAGTTACTGCCCCCTCTCACCATCTCCATCTGCTGGTGTCCCTGTCTCACTGCAGTTATTGCCCCCTCATCATCGGCATTTGCTGGTGTCCCTGCCTAACTGCAGTTACTGCCCCTCTCACCATGGACATTTTCTGGTTTCCCTGTCTCACTGCTCTTGCTGCTCCCCTCTCACCTTCTCCATCTGCTGGTGTCCCTGTCTCACTGCAGTTACTGTCTCCCTCTCACAATCTCCATCTGCTGGTGTCCCTGTCTCACTGCAGTTACTGCCCCCTCTAACCATCTCCATCTGCTGGTGTCCCTGTCTCACTGCAGTTATTGCCCCCTCATCATCGGCATTTGCTGGTGTCCCTGCCTAACTGCAGTTACTGCCCCTCTCACCATGGACATTTTCTGGTTTCCCTGTCTCACTGCTCTTGCTGCTCCCCTCTCACCTTCTCCATCTGCTGGTGTCCCTGTCTCACTGCAGTTACTGTCTCCCTCTCACAATCTCCATCTGCTGGTGTCCCTGTCTCACTGCAGTTACTGCCCCCTGTAGCCATCTCCAGCTGCTGGTGTCCCCGTCTCACTGCAGTTGCTGCCCCATCTCACCATCTCCATCTGTTGGTGTCCCTGTCTCACTGCCGTTGCTCCCCACCCCCCTCACCATCTCCATCAGCTGATGTCCCTGACTTAATGCAGTTACTCACCCTCGATTTCCATATGCTAAAACAGGATCTTGTCATAGTGGACTGGGAGTAGCTACTTGAAGGAAAGTCTACATTAGACCAGCAGGAGCCATTCAAAGAGGAAATAGTGGAGGTTCAAAGCCAACATGTACCCGTTACGATGAAGGGTAGGACCAACAAGTCCAGACAACCCTGGATGTCAAGGGATATAGAGGATTGGTTCAGGCAAAAAACGGAAGCTTATTGCACATTCCAAGCCCTGAAAACAGCCGAGGCACTGGAGGTGTATAGAAAGTGTATTGGGTACTTTATAAACTGTAATTAGGAGAGCGAAGAAGGGAGATGGAAACACACTGGTGGGCAAGATAAAACAAAATCGTAAGGCGTGTTATAAGTCTATTAAGGGCAAGAGGAAAACTAGGAAAGAGTAGGGCCCATTAGGGACCAATGTGGCAATCTGTGTGTGGAACCGGAGGACATTGGTGAGGTTTTAAATGATTGCTTTTCATTTGTGGAGAAGGACGATTTATGTGTAGAGATCAGGCAGGGGGATTGTGATATACTTGATCATATTAGCATTGAAAGGTAGTAAGTATTAGCTGTTTTAGCGGGAGTAAAAGTGGATAAACCCCCAGGCCCAGATGAGATGTATCCCAGGCTGTAAGGTGAGGCAAGGGAGGAGTTAGCAGGGGCTCTGACACAAATTTTCAAATCCTCTCTGGCCACAGGAGAGATACAAGAGGATTGGAGGACAGCCAAAGTGGTACCATTATTTAAGAAGGGAAGCAGGGATAAACCCAGTAAATACAGGCCGGTGAGTCCAACATCAATGATTGGGAAAGTATTGGAAAATTCTGAGGGACAAGATTAACCTCCACTTGGAGAGGCAGGGATTAATCAGGGATAATCAGCATGGCTTTATCAGGGGGAGATCGTGCATAACTAAATTGATTAAATTTTTCCAAGTGGTGACTCAATGTGCATATGAGGGTAAAGCAGTTTTTTTGGGCGGAGGGGCGGGGTGGGTAGGGGAGGTGGTGGTGGTTATTCAATCATGGGATGTGGGCGTCGCCAGCCAGACTCACACGTTCACACTAAGATAAACACACAAAAGCATACAGAGGCACAGAGACAGACACACACACACACAGACAAAGACACACACAGAGACTCATACACAGAAACACACACACACACACACACATACACAGAGCGAGAGAGACAGACCGAGAGGGAAACGTAGAGAGAAATAAAGAGACAGAGAGATTGAGAGAGAAGGAGCGACAGAGTGAGAGAGACTCAGAGAGAGGGGGAGAGTCAGAGAGAGAGGGAGGGACAAAGGGGAAACATAAGAAGACGAGAAATAGGAGTAGGTGTAGACCATATGGCCCATCGAGCCTGCTTCGCCATTCAATACCATCATGGCAGTTCTTAGGATTCAACGCCACTTTCCCGCCCGCTCTCCATGTGCCTTGATTCCCTGAAAAAACAAACATCTGTCTATCTCAGCCTTAAATGTATTGAAAGATGGAGTATTCACAATCCTCTGGAGTAGAGTATTCCAAAGATTAACAACCCTCTGAGTGAAGTAATTTCTATTCCTCTCAGTCCTAAATTACAATCCCCCTCCCATTTTAAACCTGGAGAAAATCCCCTCCCATTTTAAACCTGGAGAGGCAATCCTCCCATTTTAACCCTGGAGAATCCCCCTCCCATTTTAAACCTGGAGAGGCATTCCTCTCATTTTAAACCTGGAGAACCCCCTCCCATTTTAAATCTGAAGAGTCCACCTCCCATTTGAAACACTGGAGAACCCCCTCCCATCTTAATTCTGAATAATCCCCCTCCCATTTTAAAACTGGAGAACCCCCTCCCATTTTAACCTGAAGAATCCCCATCCCATTTTAAACCTGAAGAATCCCCCACATTTTATGCATGGCCTAATTTCTTCCGTGAATAGCACCCTCCAATCCTCCTCTGCCCCCACTGTAAACACCCCTTCCTTTCTAAATAATATCTTTCCCTGTAAAATCCCCCCTCTACTAATTATCACTCTGTATCATCTCCCCTGTGATCAGCCTCCTGTGTAATTCCAACCTCCATTCCTTTCCTGCGTGTGGCTCCATCTCCCAACAGTCTTTAATTCATTTTAATTCCAGTACGGATAAACCACTGGAATTCTATCAAATGGCTCTCAGACCCCCGTCACCTTTAAATCGTGTCCACCCAAACACAGGGCCGGGCAGACAGCAAGTACCCACAGAGGCTAACAGGCATTCTGAGCATTTAATGCACAGCAAGATCCCAGTCCCAGACACATCCCCACTGCAGAAATGTGTTTCACATGTTCTCTCCATCACCCTCCTCAGCATCAGGGAATAGGACTGAGGCACACACACACACACACACACTGTTTGGAACAGGGGCAAGAGGAGGCCATTCAGCCCTTCGAGCCTGCCCCATCAATGTTTCATCCTGGCTGATCTGTCCCTTCCCCCATGGAGCCAAAAGAAGACAGGCAGAGACAGTTGAGGAGCAGATACACAGAGAGGCAAATAAACACTGGGCTGGACTTGGACTTGGTGCCAATAGTGAAAACCGGGGTAGGGGTGGCGATAGTTGTGAATTGGCCGCCTGTTCAGCATTTATCCCCTGTTTTACCTCAATTGGGAGCAAAACCCGAGAGAGATGGAAAACAGGATTCTGGTTCACACTCACACTGTACAACACTATGGCAGCGAGTTCCAATCCATCCCCAGAAAGAGCAAGAGAGACACAGAAAGCAGAGATCCAGGGATTAAGACAGAACTGAGTGAGGGAGACAGAGAAACAAATGGAGAGGGAGAGGGAGAATGAAAGAGAGGCAGGAAGTCAGAAACCAGTGAGAGAAACTAAGAGCAGAGGGCAGAAATACCAAGAATGGAATGATAGGCAGATAACGATGCAGAGAATCGCAGAAAGAGAATGAAAAGAGAAAATAGAGAGATGCAGAGATAGAAAGTATGTTGACCGCTACAGAGACAGGGATTTAAAGATATGAGGAAATAGAGTTATGAACATGGAGGGTAGGGGCAGGGAACAAGTTGCAGCAAGAGATGGAGAGAGGGAAATCTATGGTATTACATTGACAGTTATGGAGCGGCGCTTCCCAAAGGATTTGCTACAGAGGCCCCGCCAGCCCCTCCCTTGTGGTAAAAGTTACTCCTCCTCCTAAAAAACACAATCAAAATACTGCAGATTCTGGAAATCTGAAATTTAAAAAAAGCTGGAAATACTGAGCATTTCCAGCTCTTTGTTTTTCAATCAGCCCCGAAAACACAAGGTCTTCTTTATTCTGTATCTAAAAATGAATTAGACAATAACACATTTGTATTTATTCTTATTTTCCTCTCTGGTTAAAGCTCTTTTCTGAGAATTGTACGTTTCAAAATATTCTCTCTTTGCATCATCAAAGCTGCAGCTTCCAAAAAGATTCTCCTTGGGAATAAGAGAAATAAAATTGATTCAAACAAAGCAAAGCACTTTTGAACATAAAACAAACACAGCAAGAGCCCAGGGCTCTTTCCCTCACTGATTGACAGAAAACAATCTCTCAGTGACTCGCCATCTGACAGACACATCCCCCGACACAGAGCCAGAGAATGGGAAGTGATTGGAAATGTGAGACAGGGTTTTAGGAGCTGAATTCCTGCCCATTGTCCTGTTAATCCGGGTAACAGAGCCAGCTCTGAGCAGAGACATGACAAGGAGCTGCTTCCTGATGACCTGCAGTCTTTTCACTCCAAACCCCACTGTCGACAACATCGCTGCAATTTACAGACAGACAATTGCAGCAATCAGCTCCATTCTGTTCCCAGACATTGTGAAATTATCTCTTTAAACTGAGATGAATGTGCCAACAGTTTATCACTGGGCCAATATTTAATTTCGCTGAAAATCAAGACACACTCGACGGTTGGAGATGGTGTTGTGGGAGGGTGGGGGGGGGAGCTTCTCTCCAGGGGCTGGTACCTGGGCAGTGACTAAACACTGCAGCCACCCCCTTGGCCTGTGTGTCTGCCTCTGTGTTTACCCTGTTATTTCCAGCTGTCTCTCTCTCTCTCCCTCTGGTTCTCTGTGTGTCTCTCTACATCTGTTTCTGCCTCATTGTAAAAACACACAAACACTGGTGACCCCACTCCCCTCTCCCGTAGAGGGATAGAGAGAGAAATCCACATTCCCATCCCTGAAAATCTGAGTTCAAATGGTCCCCAGATGTTTCATTTCACTGTCAAATTCAGCCCACAGCCAAAAACACCAGCATCATTCGGGAATGAGAACAAGCCTTTACAAACCATCGCATTTCGGGCATGTAACCGCTGATTCACTGAAGCATTTGATACTCAATGAATTAATTTTTAAAGTGGTCGTCACTGTTGCAACGTTGGAAATGCTGTAGGCCATTTGTGCACAGCAAGATCCCACAAGCAGCAGTGTATAACAGCCGGCTGTCCCTCCTCTCCCCTTGGCATTCCCTCCCTGTTTCCCTCATACTCCTGCATCTCTCCCTCCTGTTACTCTCATTCAGAGAGACAGATGGAGAGAGAGAGACAGACAGAGAAATCCACTCTGGGGCGGCACAGTGGCGCAGTGGTTAGCACCGCAGCCTCACAGCTCCAATGACCCGGGTTCGATTCTGGGTACTGCCTGTGCGGAGTTTGCAAGTTCTCCCTGTGTCTGCATGGGTTTCCTCCGGGTGCTCCGGTTTCCTCCCACATGCCAAAGACTTGCAGGTTGATAGGTTAATTGGCCATTATAAATTGCCCCTAGTATAGGTAGGTGGTAGGGAAATATATAGGGACAGGTGGGGATGTGATAGGAATATGGGATTAGTGTAGGATTAGTATAAATGGGTGGTTGATGGTAGGCACAGACTCGGTGGGCCGAAGGGCCTGTTTCAGTGCTGTATCTCTAAACTAAACTAAACTAAACCTCACTCTCAATTTAAATGGCTGCTGCATTTTTCATTTAACACTCAAATTCACGGCACTGCCCAAAATACCAGCATTATTCGGGAATTACAACAAGCCTTTCGACAGCTACACCTGCCGGTTGTTTAATTTAGTCTTGTGAGGTGGAGAGGTGGTGCAGCCTGTTTGTCAGGCATCGGGGATTAACTTCTTTGTGTCAAATTGCAAAGCTGGGCTGCTCCTTTAACCCCAGGCTCTCAACCTGTTTAAAACTCCAGGGCCCCAATCTGACAGGAACTCGTTAACCCAGGGCCTCAGTGAGGAAATTAAACCTCGGGCTAATGAACAGACGCAACTGACGTACGCCCTATGGGTAAGGCCTCAGTCCGTCTCCTCTGGAGGAAACTCCAGTCCAAGGATTCCTCGTCCCAGACTTTCCCTCTTTTCATCTTCAAAATGCAGTTTTCAAAATAAAAAAAAATCCTCAGGGGAAAGAAAGAGAAAAAATTGCATCAAAGTTCAAAGCAAGGATATTTTTAAACAATAGAGCACAGCAAGAGCCCAGGGTTTCCTCTCACAGTTACACAGACAATTAGCAATATTCAAATACAATCAAATCACAGTTATAAACCAGATTTGGACAGAGGGAGCAAACACACACACACACACACACACACACACACACACACACACACACACACACACACACACACACACACACACACACACACACACACACACACACACACACACACACACACACAAAATCTCTCTCTCTCTCAACCAGAGTGGGGAATGTGTCATTTTGTCCCCCAAAAATATACTTTATTCATAACAATCCGTAAAAAAATTACATGACAGCACAGTTCAAAACAGCACTAAGTTGATATTCTAAAACCTGCAAAGGAAATCAATTTTCTTCAATACAGGAGGGAGTTCCCTCACAACCCTTCCATTCCTTTACACATGCCAAGTACATTTTAAAACAAACCCATATTTGATGTATACAGCCCGAGGGGTTTCACATGGATCCAGCCCCTTGGTTCACCTTGGTGGGAGGACTATACAATAGTCATTCCCCATTGAGCCTTTGCCGTGGCTGCCCCAAGCTTTAGTGTGTCACTCAGCACGTAGACCTGGACATTGGAATGTGCCAGTCTGCAACACTCAGTCGTGGGCAACTCTTTGTGCTGGAAGACCAGCCAGTTTCAGGAAGACCAAAGAGAGTCATGGAGTCATAGAGAGTCGGACAGTATAAAAGCAGGCCCTTCGGCCCACTGCGTCCATGCCGACCATCATGCCTATCTATACAAATCCCACCTGCCTGCATTAATTCCATATCCCTCTATGCCTTGCTCATGCATGTACCTGTCCAGATGCCTCTTAAATGTTGCTACTATTCCTGCCTCCACCACATCCTCAGGCAGCTCATTCCAGATGTCCACTATTCTTTGTGTGAAAAATTTACCCCTTTGATTGCCTTTAAACCTTCTCCCTCTCACCTTAAATCTATGCCCTCTAGTTTTAGTAACCCCTACCATGGGAAACAGACTCTGGCTGTCTACCCTATCTATGCCTCTCATAATTTTATATACCTCTATCATGTCCCCTCTCAGCTTCCTTCATTCCAGGGAAAACAGACGCAACCTATCCAATCTCTCTTTATAACCCAAGCCCTCCAAACCAGGCAACATACTTGTGAATCTTTTCTGTACCCTCCATAGGTTAATCACTTCTTTCCTGTGGTGCGCCGACCAGAACTGCACACAGTGCACTCCAAATGCGGCCTAACCAACGTTACGTACAACTGTAACATGACGTCCCAACTCTTGTACTCAATGCTTAGACCGATGAAGGCAAAAATGCCGTACACCTTCTTCACCACCCTGTCTGCCTCTGTTGCCACTTTCAAGGGAATTTGTACTTGCACCCCGAGGTCTCTCTGCTCAACAACGATCCCCAGGACCCAGCCATTCATTGCATATGTCCTGCCCTGGCTTAACTTCCCAAAATGCATCACTTCGCACTTGTCTGCGTTAAATTCCATTTGCCAATCACTTGCCCACTTTCCCAGTTGATCTATATCCTGTTGTAACCTGACAAAACGTTCTTCGCAGTCCACTATACCACCAATTTTGGTGTCGTCTGCAAACTTACTAATCATGCCCCCTACATTCTCATCCAAGTCATTAATATATATGACAAACAACAGAGGGCCCAGCACCGATCACTGCAGCACACCACTGGTCACCGGCCACCAATCTGAAAAAGAACCTTCCACCACCACCCTCTGTCTCCTATCATCATGAATATTGTGTATCCAATTTGCTAGCTCACCCTGGATCCCATCTGTTAGAACCTTCCGGACCAACCTACCATGCGGGACCTTGTCAAAGGCCTCGCTAAAGTCCATGTAGGCAACGTCCACCTCCCTGCCCTCGTCAATCCTCTTGGTTGCCTCCTCAAAAACTCAAGGAAATTTGTGAGACATGATTTCCCACGCACAAAGCCTTGCTGACTATCCCTAATCAGACCATGGCTTTCCAAATTTATGTAAATCCTGTCACTAAGAATCCCTTCCAATAACTTTCCACCACGGATATAAGGCTCACCGGCCTGTAATTCCCTGGCTTATCCCTGCTGCCCTTCTTAAATAAAGGCACAACATTAGCTATCCTCCAGTCTTCCAGTACCTCACCCGTGGGTAACGATGATACAAACAGCTCTGCCAGGGCCCCATCAATCTCCTCCCTTGCTTCCCATAGCATCCTGGGATACACCTGATCAGGCCCTGGAGATTTATACATTAATGCGCTTCAAAACCTCCAACACATCCTCCTTTGTAATGTTGATATGCTCCAGGATATCGGTGTTCCCGCCCTTGAACTCACTAGCTTCCATGACCTTCTCCACGGTAAACACGGATGGGAAATATTCATTTAAGACCTCGCTCATTTCATATGGCTCCAAACATAGATTACCACACTGATCCTTAAGGGGACCTACTCTCTCCCTGGCTACCCTTTCGCTCTTCATATACTTATAACATCTTTAAGATTCTCCTTTATCTTATCTGCCAGGGAAATCTCATGGCCCCTTTTCGCCATCCTAATTTCCTTGTGAAGTGTACTCCCGCATCCCTTATACTCCTCGAGGGACTCACTTGATCCCAGCTGCCTTTACCTGACATATACCTCCTTCTTTGTCTGACCAGATTCCCAATATCCTTCGTCAACTAAGGTTCCCTAAACTTGCCATTTTTGCCCTTCCATCTAACAGGAACATGCCGGTCCTGAACTCTTCCTATCTCACTTTTAAAAGCCTCCCACTTGCCAGACGTCCCTTTACCTGTGAACAGCCTCTCCCAATCAACTCTTGAGAGTTCCTGTCTGATGCCATCGAAATTAGCCTTCCCCCAATTTAGAACTTCAACTTGAAGACCAGTCCTATCTTTTTTCATAACTATTTTGAAGCTAATAGAGTTATGGTCACTGGTCCCAAAATGTTCCCCCACTGACACATCTACCACTTAACCGGCTTCATTCCCTTGGATTAGGTCCAGTACTTTGTCACAGAAGATAACAAATAACCAAAGATTTTGAGAAGGCAAAGCCTTTAAACCAAATTGTGAAAATTCAGGCCATTGGGCTGGACCTCTGGATTACTAGCCCAGTGATATTGTCACTCCATGACTGCCTCCCAACGGACATGTATAGTGCCTGCCCCCTAACATCAACTACAGTAGTTTCTAGACTCTAACCCCCAACGTGGTCCCGCATCAGAGACTCAAAGTTCACATTTTAACTGGGAAAAGGCAGGAACAGAATGAAACGGGATTGTTTTTGTGCCTGCATTCAGTGTATAGTGCAGACAGTTAGTTACAGTCGCAATAGAAATTCCAGGAATGAATAAGGTCAATACAATAATATGGAAAATGTAAATGATGTCACTCATAATTGTCACATCTATCCAGTATAAGTACAGAACAAACAATGAACAAAGAACAAAGAAAATTACAGCACAGGAACAGGCCCTTCGGCCCTCCATTCCTACGCCGATCCAAATCCTCTATCTAAACCTGTCGCCTATTTTCTAAGGGTCTATATCTCTTTACTTCCTGCCCATTCATGTATCTGTCTAGATACATCTTAAAAGACGCTATCGTGCCCGCGTCTACCACCTCCGCTGGCAAAGCGTTCCATGCACCCACCACCCTCTGCCTAAAGAAAATTCCACGCATATCCCCCCTAAACTTTTCCCCTTTCACTTTGAACTCGTGTCCCCACGTAATTGAATCCCCCACTCTGGGAAAAAGCTTCTTGCTATCCACTCTGTCTATACCTCTCATGATTTTGTACAGCTCAATCAGGTCCCCCATCAACCTCCGTCTTTCTAATGAAAATAATCCTAATCTGCTCAACCTCTCTTCATAGCTTGCGCACTCCATACCAGGCAACATCCTGGTGAATCTCCTCTGCACCCTCTCCAAAGCATCCACATCCTTTTGGTAATGTGGCGACCAGAACTGCACGCAGTATTCCAAATGTGGCCGAACCAAAGTCCTATACAACTGTAACATGACCTGCCAACCCTTGTACTCAATACCCCGTCCGATGAAGGAAAGCATGCCGCATGCCTTCTTGACCACTCTATTGACCTGCGTTGCCACCTTCAGGGAACAATTGACCTGAACACCCAAATCTCTCTGTACATCAATTTTCCCCAGGACTTTTCCATTCACTGTGCAGATCACTCTTGAATTGGATCTTCCAAAATGCATCACCTCGCATTTGCCCTGATTGAACTCCATCTGCCATTTCTCTGCCCAACTCTCCAATCTATCTATATTCTGCTGTATTCTCTGACAGTCCCCTTCAGTATCTGCTACTCCACCAATCTTAGTGTCGTCTGCAAACTTGCTAATCAGACCACCTATACTTTCCTCCAAATCATTAATGTATATTACAAACAACAGTGGTCCCAGCACGGATCCCTGTGGAACACCACTGGTCACACGTCTCCATTTTGAGAAACTCCCTTCCACTGCTAATCTCTGTCTCCTGTTGCCCAGCCAGTTCTTTATCCACCTTGGACCCCATGCGCCTTCACTTTCTCCATCAGCCTACCATGGGGAACCTTATCAAACGCCTTACTGAAGTCCATGTATATGACATCTGCAGCCCTTCCCTCATCAATCAACTTTGTCACTTCCTCAAAGAATTCTATTAAGTTGGTAAGACATGACCTTCCCTGCTCAAAACCATGTTGCCTATCACTGATAAGCCCATTTTCTTCCAGATGGGAATAGATCCTATCCCTCAGTATCTTCTCCAGCAGCTTCCCTACCACTGACGTCAGGGTCAACGGTCTATAATTACCTGGATTATCCCTGCTACCCTTCTTAAACAAGGGGACAACATTAGCAATTCTCCAGTCCTCCGGGACCTCACCCGTGTTTAAGGATGTTGCAAAGATATCTGTTAGGGCCCCAACTATTTCCTCTCTCGCTTCCCACAGTAACCTGGGATAGATTCCATCCGGACCTGGGGACTTGTCCACCTTAATGCCTTTTAGAATACCCAACGCTTTCTCCCCCCTTATGCCGACTTGACCTAGAGTAATCATACATCTGTCCCTAACCTCAACATCCGTCATGTCCCTCTCCTCGGTGAATACCGATGCAAAGTACTCGTTTAGAATCTCACCCATTTTCTCTGACTCCACGCATAACTTTCCTCCTTTGTCCTTGAGTGGGCCAATCCTTTCTCTAGTTACTCTCTTGCTCCTTATATATGAATAAAAGGCTTTGGGATTTTCCTTAACTCTGTTTGCTAAAGATATTTCATGACCCATTTTATCCCTCTTAATTCCTCGTTTCAGATTGTGCCTACAATCCCGATATTCTTTCAAAGCTTCGTCTTTCATCAGCCGCCTAGACCTTATGTGTGCTTCCTTTTTCCTCTTAGCTAGTCTCACAATTTCACCTGTCATCCATGGTTCCCTAATCTTGCCATTTCTACACCTCATTTTCACAGGAACATGTTTCTCCTGCACGCTAATCAACCTCTCTTTAAAAGCCTCCCACATATCAAATGTGGATTTACCTTCAAACAGCTGCTCCCAATCTACATTCCCCAGCTCCTGCCGAATTTTGGTATAGTTGGCCTTCCCCCAATTTAGCACTCTTCCTTTAGGACCACTCTCATCTTTGTCCATGAGTATTCTAAAACTTACGGAATTGTGATCACTATTCCCCAAAGTAGTCCCTTACTGAAACGTCAACCACCTGGCCCGGCTCATTCCCCAACACCAGGTCCAGTATGGCCCCTTCCCGAGTTGGACTATTTACATACTGCTCTAGAAAACCCTCCTGGATGCTCCTTACAAATTCTGCTCCATCTATACCTCTAACACAAAGTGAATCCCAGTCAATGTTGGGAAAATTAAAATCTCCTATCACCACCACCCTGTTGCTCCCACAGCTTTCCATACTCTGTTTACATATGTGTCACTCTATCTCACGCTCGCTGTTGGGTGGCCTGTAGTACAGCCCCAACATTGTTACCGCACCCTTCCTATTTCTGAGTTCTGCCCATATTGCCTCACAGCTCGAGTCCTCCATAGTGCCATCCTTCAGCACAGCTGTGATATCCTCTTTGACCAGTAATGCAACTCCTCCACCCCTTTTACCTCCCTCTCTATCCCGCCTGAAGCATCGGTATCCTAGGATATTTAGTTGCCAATCATGCCCTTCCCTTAACCAAGTCTCAGTAATAGCAATAACGTCATACTCCCAGGTACTAATCCAAGCCCTAAGTTGATCTGACTTACCTACTACACTTCTTGCATTAAAACAAATACACCTCAGACCACCAGTACCTTTGCTTTCATCATCTGCTCCCTGCCTACTCTTTCCCTTATTCACGCTGACTTCATTATCTCGTTCCTTACAGGCTTAAGTTACTACATCCTTACTCCCTATTGACCTCTTTTGGTTCCCATCCCCCTGCCACATTAGTTTAAACCCTCCCCAACAGCATTAGCAAAAGCACCCCCAAGGACATTGGTTCCAATCCGGCCCAGGTGTCGACCGTCCAATTTGTAATAGTCCCACCTCCCCAGAACCGGTCCCAATGTCCCAAAAATCTGAACCCCTCCCTCCTGCAACATCTCTCAAGCCACGCATTCATCCTGACTATTCTTTCATTTCTACTCTGACTATCACGTGGCACTGGTAGCAATCCGGAGATTACTACCGCTGAGGTCCTACTTTTTAACTTGGCTGCTAATTCCCGAAATTCTGCTTGTAGGACCTCATCCCGTTTTTTACCAATATCATTGGTGCCTATGTGCACAACGACAACTGGCTGTTCACCCTCCCCCTTTAGAATGTTCTGCAGCCGATCTGAGACATCCCGGACCCGTGCACCTGGGAGGCAACATACCATTCGGGAGTCTCGTTTTCGACCACAGAACCGCCTATCTACTCCCCTTACAATCGAATCCCAGGTGTCAGGTTTATTCCCAAGAGAGGTCTTACTGAGAAAATGTCATTGACATTGAAATTATTGTGTTTTATCCACCACATTATTAACATCAGAGTCAAAGCTGCTGATGTAATGTGTTTGTTCAGGTGATTGTAACTAATAGCAATGATCAGGTCTGCAACCGTGTCAGTGGAGATTTATCCCCTGCATGAATCAGGACGATTGGAATGGATCAGCTCAGAGTGGCTGCTGGAGCTGTGGGTTCCAGACTAACAGAAGTCTCTGCTTCTCTCAGAAATGGAATATCCATTACTCTATCAGATTGAAGATATTTATTATTCTGTACTTGCAGCAATTGGAGTTCCTGGTAAGCCAGTTGCTCAGCTGTTACCAGTGTAAATCGATATTAACTGTGCTGCTGTACTGGGTATTATTTCTCACTGTGTGTGCTCTTTCCCTGCAATTTACTGCTGAAATCTCCTCATTCTCTACTCTTGCCGTCTTGCAGAAGATGCTTTCAATTATATTGGATTATGTAACCCTGGTATTGTTGCTAGATTATTCTGTGTATTGAATGTATTTGATTAAGATGCCTCGGTTAGGATCAAGAATCAGATCAGCAGGAAATTGCTATAGTTTCACGATGTGCAACTAACTGGTCCTGGAATATTTTTATGATTGTTATTTTCGCTGATTGATAATGAGACATCTCACAGTCTCACTGTTACAAGGGGACAGAACAATGTCCAGCCTCCCCAATAATATGGTGCTGTTTAACTGGGATTTCAATGTATTTATTGGTTATCACTGTTATAAAATATTGTTTAATTCAGCGTGTTACTGACACTGCTTCAGAGGTCTGGCTACTGAACTGAATTTGCTGCTGTCTCTTTGACATCTCCTTCTCTAATTCACCGTTACTGGAATACCTTGTAAATTAGGAAATATTGATGTGTTGATTTATTGGTTTACACTCTATCAATTGGAATCAAGAGTCTTTCCATTCATCTTTTGCTTATCAGCTGCAGCACTGATGTTGGTGTTTCATTGATTAAACAACCCCACATTCTAACGGTCTACTTTATAATTCCAGGGGAAGGAATTTCAATGATTGTGAGGTTTGTCTGGAAGAAGCTTTCGATTCTGTTTATCCCATGCGTTGTAGATGAAGTGAAGAATGGAGGTAAAAATGTGGAGACTTGGGTGTTCTGTAGGCACATTAAATTATTCAGAGGTTTCACCATTGAACAAACTGACTCTGACAACAGAATCATTGAACACGGGGTTGGTGAACAAAATACAGGCGCAGAATGTCAGGAATAAATCATATGTGAAAAGTGGCATTAAGTCACATTACTTAACATTAGGGTGTGAGTACTCCAGAGAGATGGGGAGGGCGACTGAGAGAAGGATGGGGAAAAGGAGCAGAGAAAACAATGCCGATGGAAAAAGAAAGAGAAAGAAACAGTGGTGTGAATAATTCACTATCATAAAGTGCTGGAATATTCAGAACAATTAGAGAGGGAAACTGTGAGTTGAAGTTGTCTGTTGTCAGATTGTGTTAATTTTACTGTTGGACTTGATTCTTTGTGTTTATTTCTGTCAGATTCACATTTTGTTTTGTAGAAATTTCCCATCCATTACTTACTGACTGAATAAACATCATAGAATCAGTTCATCACTGATGTTAATTCATTATTTAAATATTGCACTTTAAAATCTCTGTGACTGCTGAATTCAATAAAGAACGAGACTGATATCAGAAATCTGTTTAAATTTATACTTAATTCCCTGTTCAAACTAAATGTATTGACCATATTGTATAAACAATGAACTGTTCTCCAACATCAAGAACGACAGGTATTATTGTTTGAATGTATTAATTGAGTTGTTTTACTGGAATCTAGAGATTAGATTTCCTCTAATACTCTACTGCAGTCACTCTCTCTCTCTCTGTGAATCTCAGCCTCTCCTCTCATAGCATTGAATCCTCAGCCTCCTCATCCATTGCTTCAGTTTCTCCACTTTCCCAAACCATCTGCTCCTGTCTCTCCTCCAGCTCCAACATGTCGTTTTCCTTCTCTCCCTCCCAATCTCACTCACTGGCTCCACCTCCAGCTGCCTCTTCCAAATAAATCCCAACCCTCAAACTCATCGCAGCAGCTCTCAGCATTTTCCCATTTTGTACCAGCCCCGGTCGGTTCTCTGAACCCGCAGCAACAAACCAAATGTGCATTCTGCAGTTCCTAAACCTTCCCGATCAACAGTCTGGGGACAAATTCCCATTTAACCCATTGGATTCCATCTCTGTAAAACCCCTTCTCATTTCCCCACCGGTACTGAATCTCACCCATTACTTCCAGCAGATCCTGTGTTAACTTTATTCACTTTCTGCATCAATTTCCCAATTCATTGTTAATAATTGTGTTTTCAAACATTTCACTGTGACAAAGCACTTCCCAGGTCAATGAATCTGTTTTCACTGTTCGATGTAGCAACAAAGCTGGAAAGTTCAGCCCAGATCCTGTCAAACTGCTGTTTGTCTCCAGGTCTGATCAGTAATTTCACTGCTTCCTTTTCTCAATCTTCCAGTTAACTTGGTGGCGATTGTGATCCTGTCCCGAGGAAAGTGCGGTCTCTCCAAATGCATCACTGTCTACCTGGTCGGAATGGCAGTGTCGGATCTCCTGGTCATTATCACTGATCCCATATTGAACTGGATTGTATCAATTTATTTCCCATATTCATTCCTGAGCATTACTCCTGTGTGTTCTCTCATTCGGGTTCTGAGATTTGCAGCAACAGTAGTTTCTGTCTGGCTCACAGTCACTTTCACCTTTGATCGATTTGTGACCATTTGTTGTGAGAAGCTGAAAACAAGATATTGCACCGAGAAAACAGCGGCTGTGGTTGTAGGAACAGTGAGTGTGCTGGGCTGTTTAGAGAATGTCCCCTGGTACTTTACACTGAAACAATATAATATTATTGATAATGTTCCCATGGGTTGTCTTTATTGACTGAGCTTCATTACTTCCCCCATATGGGTGGCATTTGAATAGTTTCACTATATTTTAACCCCTTGTGTCCCGGTCTTTCTGATTTTGCTGCTCTATGTTCTGTCGGTCAAACGTATTTTATTCTCCAGTAAAGTCCGCAGGGGATTCCGGGGCCACAGGAATGGAGAGAATGACAAAGACCCAGAGATGGAGAATCGCAGGAAATCAATTATTTTACTCTTCAGTATATCCGTCAGTTTTATACTGTTATGGGTGACACTGGTTGTGTTTATCATTTATAGGCGAATAGCAGATATTCAGTATTATTCCTCCAACACTGACCCTCACTATATCATAGAGCACGCATCAAGAATGCTGCAGGTTCTCAGTTCCTGCACCAACACGTGTATTTACACTGTGACCCAGACTAAATTCAGAGAGGAGATGAAGAAGGCGGTGAAATACCCTCTCAAACTCATTGTTAAATTATTGAAATCATAGAAAGAGATAAACACTGGAACTAAATCCCATTTCATATTCCATTCACTACCCTCCCCACAGGACAGAAATTGCATTTTATTTTCACAGCAATGAGCCCTGAAATGATTTAAAATCTGATTCTGAGATTATATTTTTTTGAGAATCTGAACAATTGAGGGGAGACTTGCTCTGCCCCTTCTCACCATCTCCATCTGCTGGTATCCCTGTCTCACTGCAGTTATAGTCCCCTTCTAACCATCGCCATCTGCTGGTGTCACTATCTCACTGCAGTTACTGCCCACTCTCACCATCTCCATCTGCTGGTGTCCCTGTCTCACTGCAGTTACTGCCACCTCTCACCATCTCCATCTGCTGGTGTCCCTATCTCACTGCAGTTACTGCCCAATCTCACCATTGACATCTGCTGGTGTCCCTGTCTCACCGCAGTTACTGTCCCCTCTCACCATCTCCATCCACTCGTGTCACTGTCTCACTGCAGTTCCTGTACCCCTTTCACCATCTCCATCTGCTGGTGCCCCTCTCTGGGCAGTTACTGACCCCTCTCACCATCTCCATCTGCTGGTGTCCCTTTCTCACTGCAGTTACTGCCCCCCCTCATCAACTCCATCTGCTGGTGTCCCTGTCTCACTGCAGTCACTGTCCGTCTCTGACCATCTCCATCTGCTGGTGTCCCGGTCTCATTGCAGTTACTGTCCCCCCTCACAATCTCCATCAGTTGGTGTCTCTGTCTCACTGCAGTTACTGCCCCCTCTCACCATCTCCATTTGCTGGTGTCACTGGGAGTGTTTGATGTGAACAGTGTAGAGAGAGCTCTACACTGCGCCACTGGGACATCCAGCACAATAAGAGAGTTGCGCACTGTCGTATGCAATGAGATCCACCACAGCACGGAACTTGGCTCTAACCTGACCTGCCATGGCTTGCCTGACTGTTATTATCTGGAGAATGTGCAGGCCGAACTCAAGGCCCAGGGAATTGGCGATGACTGACAGCAGTAGCTTGAGGGGCAGAGAGAGTGAGAGAGAGACAGAGACGGAGAGAGAGAGTGCTGGCAGTGAGTGTGAATGAGTGACAGTGAGGATGAGGGGGGAAAGGAAGTGGGGGAGGGGGAGTGTGGGCAAGTGGGAAGGGGGAATGTGGGAAAGGGAGAGAGGGAGACAGAGTGCAGGGTGGGCAGAGGAAATGTGAGTGAGGATGGGGGAGATGGAGTCAATCCGTGTCAGGCCTCTCTCTGTTCCCCCTTCTCTGTTCTATCGCCTCTCTGTGTTGTCTCCTCACCATCTGTGTCATCTCCCGTTTCGTTTCCCCTGTCTGTCACCTCCCTCTCAGTCCCCCCTCTCCCTCTGCCCATCTATCGCTCTGTCACTCTCTATCACTCTCCCCCCCTATCTCTTTACTAATTCTTGCTGTTTCCTCCCACTCTCGCTGCCTCTTGCTGTCTGCGTCCCTTCTCTTTCTCTATGTCTGTCTCTCTCCCCCTCCCAATATGTCAACCCTCTCCCGATTCTTCCTTCCCTGTTGTACCCCCTCTCTATGTTGTCCCCTCGCTCTGTGTCATCCCCCATGTCATTCCCCTTCTCTGTCACCAAGTCTCTGCCCCCTCTCTCTTGCTGCCCCTCTCTCTGTCCGTCAGTATCACTCTGCTCCCTCTCTCTCTCATTCCTCCTCTCTCTGTCCCTCTCTCTCTATTCCGCTCTCTCCCACTGACACCCCCCTGCCCTTTCTCTCTCCCTCTCTGTCTCCCTCTCTCTCTATTCCCCTCCTCTCTGTCCCTCCATCACTGTCAGCCCCCCCTCTCTCTCTCTCCTCACTCTCTGGCCTCTCTCTCTCTCTCTCCCTCATCACTGTCCCCCATCTCTCTTTGCACCCCCCCCCTCTCTCTGACTGTTGCTGAGAGTAGGAACAGCAGTTTCTGAACTTCAGACAGATTCATGGTTTTCCAGAGGGCTTTAATAAAAATCAGAACCAGCCGGAAAGCCCCGAATCTGTCCAGAGTTTGGAAGCTGCTGTTCCTGCACTAAGCTGTGAATTTGGAAAGGATTGTTAATGAGCATTAGATAAAGATCTGAACTTAAAAATTCCAATCCAGCTGTAAAACTGACAGGTGCATTCCTTTTTAAAGCTGCTCTGGTGGGAAAACAGAAGCCAATGGGAAATTTCTCATCTCTGAAATTAACAGTCCCAGACCTCAACACTTTTACCACTGACACTGGAGTCCGTGTACGGACACTTTGCCGACCCCTGCTCACATGGGGACCAGTTGGGGAAGTTGGGTGGTCAGCAGTTCAGTGGGAATAGGGGGTGAGAGAGCAGGAGGTGGGCCTACTGTACAAGATGAGCTGAGGAGGTGCACAAGGGGAGAGAAGCTAGAGAAGGATACAAGTTCAGGTCCAGGACGGGATGGAGGATGGGGTGTCTTAGAGGGAGTTTAGCTCGGTCGGCAAGGGGAAGGGAGGGAAGCAGCAAAGTCAGCTGATCACATGGTCTGAATCTTAGTGAGGAAGTTCATGAGCTCCTCACACTGACTGTTGGAGGTGAGACCTCCAGAGTGGTAATGTCACTGAACTAGTAATCCAGAGTTCCAGGCTGATACCCAGGGGACACGGGTTCAATTCCTATCACGGCAGCTGGTGGAATTTCAATTTAATTAATTAATAAAAATCTGGAATTGAAAGCTATTCTTTGTAATGCTGATATGACACTATCATCGATTGCTGTAAAATCCGATCTGGTTCATTAATGTTCTTTAGGGAAGGAAATCTGCTGTCCTTACCTGGTCTGGCCTACATGTGACTCCAGACCCACAGCAATGTGGTTGATTGTTAAATGCCATTTGAAATGTCCATTCAGTTATCAAGGGTAATTAGGGATGGGTAACAAATGCTGGTCTTGCCAGTGATGCACACCTCCCATGAATAAAAATAATAAATAAGTGAAGGTGGTGTGGATAATGCTCCCAATATCCATCTTCATTCACAACAAAAAATTTAAATTGATGACCCCTTATCACGAACCTGTGAACCGAATCTTTCCCTATTCTCTGAAAAAAGGCCTTGCTGTTTTAAAAAAGATTTTTAAATCACCTCTCAGCTTCCTGTGCTCCTGTGGAAGCAGACACCATTTCTGCCTTCTACTCGGCTCTGGAGGAGGTATTTTCAATATAATTGAACAGACTGCAGCACTGAAACGTGCTCAAATTTAGAAGCAGACTCAGTTTTGTGAGACCAGTCTTGTGAGACAATGTCTCGGGAATGTGCCTGAATTTGCAGGGATTTAATTCTCCTTCTCAGACTCTCACCTGTACCTGGTTATTTAAGATGCTCTGTGGCACTGTAAAAATTTAAAGCCTTACTTGCAAACATTTCCTGTTGTTTGAATTAACAAATATTTCATAAAATAACAGAGAAACTCAAACGGAAACATTGGTGATGACTTTGCAGCATTTGAATTTTATTTGATTGGTTTTGAACTGACAGAGCAAAAGCAAAGTTACAAATCCGACCTGCACCGAGGGACAGTAATGTGGAGCTTCACAGAGTTACACAGATTTTGGAATCATTTTGCGCGGAGCTGTTTCAGTATTTGGTGAAAGATGTTCGGTGCAGACTCTATCTTGCAGACAGTGGCTTTATTAAAGGGGAGGACAGTCTGTCAGAAGTGGGCATGAAGCATTCAGAGCGGATCAGCCTGGGCACCGACCTGCTCAAACTCTTCTCCAGCTGAGTTTTCACACTTTGTGATCACCGTTCTGCAAGAAACTGACACAAGACAGCTTATTATCGCAGCCAAAAATGCTGTAATTAGGCCAGTTTTCACCCTGAAAGAGGAGCTTGAGCGGCCCATTAAAATTCACCACCTGCTAAAGAACCCACAGACCTGCCTTCACCACATGGGATGAGGTCCGAGTATCAAACCCAATAACACTCAGGTCGCTAATGATTTCAGTGATGTGACAGCTGTCACCTTGAATATTGATGTCTTCCTAAAAATCGATTTCTGGGTCCAGTACATTTTCCTTCACCAGGCGCAATGATTTGAATCTTTCTATCCATTTCACCAAGATTTGCATGATCTCCTGCACAATAAACAGGCAACTCTCCTGTGTAGTTTGTGCCGGTGTAAGCGACCCAGTGTTTCCCCTCCACTTTCAGTGAGGAGAAGGAGGCAGAACCAAGGTCAGGTACACTGTCCATAAAATCCTTCCCTTGACCAGAGAATTGTATCTTATCAAACAGGATAATCTTGTTCATCCTGACTGCGATGCTGTAGATGTTCTGAGATTTCAATGTGAACAGCAGCAGTGAAATCATTCGGTGGTTTCCTAGCTCCCGGAGTGAGTTTATATACACACTGAAACATCCTTCCTGATAACTCAGCAAATTATAATCGATGCTGGTCAGCCACGGGGCAAGTGGAAGCTAACTCCGCCCAGAATTGTGCAAACAACGAATGGTGAAAGGCAACACAGCAGGAAAGACACTGACAAAAAATTCACAACTTCGTGGAAACAGCAATTCGGCAATTCTACAGAAGGTGTCACAAAGATGCTGCTTCCTCATGTTCCAGTAATTGTACACGCTGTGCCCCTCACACTCTCACACTCCATGTTCCAGTAATTGCACAAACTGTGCCCCTCACAGTCTCAGTCTCCATGTCCCAGTAATTGTACACACTTTGTCCCTCACATCCTCACTCTCCATGTGCTCTAATTGTGCACAGTGTATCCCTCGCAATCTCAGTCTCTATGTTACAGCATTAGTACACATTGTGTTCCTCACACTGTCACTCTCCATGTTCCAGTAATTGCACAAACTGTGCCCCTCACACTCTCAGTCTCCATGTCCCAGTAATTGTACACACTTTGTCCCTCACATCCTCACTCTCCATGTGCTCTAATTGTGCACAGTGTATCCCTCGCACTCTCAGCCTCTATGTTCCAGCATTAGTACACATTGTGTTCCTCACACTGTCACTCTCCATGTTCCAGTAATTGCACAAACTGTGCCCCTCACACTCTCAGTCTCCATGTCTCAGTAATTGTACACACTTTGTCCCTCACATCCTCACTCTCCATGTGCTCTAATTGTGCACACTGTATCCCTCGCACTCTCAGTCTCTATGTTCCAGCATTAGTACACACTGTGTCCCTCACACTCTCACTCTCCATGTTCCAGTAATTGTACACACTGTGTCCCTCGCACGCTCACTCTCCATGTTCCAGTAATTGTACACACTGTGTCCCTCACACGCTCACTCTCCATGTTCCAGTAATTGTACACACTGTGTCCCTCACACGCTCACTCTCCATGTTCCAGTAATTGTACACACTGTATCCCTCGCACTCTCAGTCTCTATGTTCCAGCATTAGTACACACTGTGTCCCTCACACTCTCACTCTCCATGTTCCAGTAATTGTACACACTGTGTCCCTCACACGCTCACTCTCCATGTTCCAGTAATTGTACACACTGTGTCCCTCACACGCTCACTCTCCATGTTCCAGTACTTGTACACACTGTGTCCCTCACACTCTCACACTCCATGTTCAGATAATTGTGCACACTGTGAGGGCATAGAGTACAAAAACAAGGAAGCCATGTTCAACCTTTAGAAAACACTGGTTCGGCCTCAACTGGAGTATTGTGTCCAGTTGTGAGGGCACCACACTTTGCAAAGGACATGATGACTTTCCGAAGAGTTCAGAGGAGACTAACTAGAATGGTCCCAGGGATGACGGACTTCAGTTAATGTGGCGAGACAGGAGAAACTGGGATTGTTCTCCTCAGAGCAGAGAAGGTTACGAGGGAGATTTAATCGAGATGTTCACAATGATGATGAGTTTTGACGGAGTAAATAAGGAGAAAATATTTCCAGTGACAGGAGAGTCAGTAACCAAAGGGGCACAGGTTTAAGATAATCAGTAAAAGAACCAGACGGGAGGAATGAGGAGAAATATTGAATTGTTGTGATCTGGAATGCGCTGCCTGAAATGGCAGCAGAGCAGATTGAATAGGATATTTTAAAAGGTGAATTTAGTGGAATGTCACAACTGAGTTTATGTTGTATGTGGTGTTTCTGCATTGTGTTGAGGCATTTCACTCATTCTCTCTCTTTGTCCCTCTCTTTCCCATTCTCTGCTTGACTCCAAGGCTCTATACAATTGCAGCAAGACTTCTTTACTCCTGTACTCAAAACCCCTTGTACCGAAGGCCAACATACGCGACTAGAACAAGGGGACGCAGTTTAAGAATCAGCCGCCGTGGTGCTGAAAGTGGGAACACACAGTTGAGAGGAGCCGGGAGATAAAATAGCCGAGGCCCGATACCAGAAGCAGTGACAGTGGTGAAATCGCTCTGTTCTGTTCAGTGGACCTGCTTGACTAGCAGAAATTAAAGTGTGATGTCACAGGAGAGCTGGTAAGTGATTGGTGGATATTTCTTTGTTCCGTGTCTCTTATTGTGTTTTTTTTTTGTTTCAGCCAAGTGATTAAATCTGGAGATGTCATTACAGTTTAAGAGTACACTTAAATAATTCTTTTTTTTAAATACTGAAATCCAAATGAATTATTTAAATCGAATAGAGATGGCTGGGCAGACGATATGTTGTATCTGGAGTATGTGGGAGTTGGTGGACGTCTGTGCGATCCACGGTGACCACATCTACAGCAAGTGTTGGCTGCTCAAGGACCTTCGGCTCAGAGTTGATGAGCTGGAGTCTGAGCTGCGGACACTGCGACACATCAGGGAGGGGGAGAGTTACCTGGACACTGTGTTTCAGGAGGCAGTCACAGTTGTTAGATTAATTACATCAAATTTGGACCGTGGTCAGTGACTGGAGGATGTGACTGCGAGTGAGGCAAGTATGGGATCCAGAATTTAGCTTCGGAAGAGCCTCAGTCAGTGCCCTTGTCCAGCAGGTACGAGGTTCTTGCTCCCAGCGTGGACAAGGGCACAGACTACAGGGAGGATGAGCGAACTGACCACAGCACCATGGTTCAGAGCATCATTCAAGTTGGGGGAGAACAGAGGAATGTAGTTGTAATTGGGGAGAGCATAGTTAGGGGAATAGATACTGTTCTCTGGAGCAAAGATAGAGAGTCCAGAAGGCTGTGTTACCTAGCTGGTGCCACGGTTAAGGACATCCCCTCGGGATTAGAGATGAACTTGGAGTGGGTGGGAAATGATGCAGTTGTCGTGGTCCACGTAGGTACCAATGAAATAGGTAGAACTAGGAAATAGGTTCTGCTGAGTGACTATGAGCAGCTCGAGGCTAAACTAAAAAAGCAGAACAACAAAGCTAATAATTTCTGGATTACTACCTGAGCCACGTGCAAATTGGCATAGGGTAGATAAGATTAGAGAGGTACATACGTGGCTCAATGTTTGGTGTGGGAGAAATGAGTTCCGATTCATGGGTACGAGTACTGGGGAAGCAGAGAGCTGTTCCATTGGGATGGGCTTCCTTTGAACTCTGCTGGGACCAGTGTCCTGGTGAATCATATATCTAGGGTTGTGGATAAGACTTTAAACTAAATAGCTGGAGGCGGGAGGGTTTGATTGAAAAGAAGTTTAAAAAATCGAAAGGTAATGAAAAAGCAAAGGTGCAGGGTAGTGAAGGGGCAGACATTAATCAGAGTGGACAGTGATCAGGATCAGGAACACTGGCTGATTTCCTCTTTCTCTCTCTCTAACCCAGAGTTCACTGGACAATGATCAGGAACAAGAACCCTGGCTGATGTCTCCTATCTCTAACCCAGGAGTCACTGGACAGTGATCAGGAGCAGGAACCTTGGCTGACCTCCCCCCACTCTCTCCAAGCCAGGGGTCACTGGACAGTGATCAGGAGCAGGAACCCTGGCTGATTTCCCCTATCTCTAACCCAGGGGTCACTGGGCAGTTATCAGGAGCAGGAACCCTGGCTGATTTCCGCTCTCTCTTTAACCTAGCGGTCACTGGATAGTGATCAGCAGCAGTAATCATGGCAGATTTCCCCTATCTCTAACCTAGCGGTCGCTGGACAGTGATCAGGAGCAGGAACCCTGGCTGATTTCCCCTCTCCCTCCAACCCTATATTTGCTCTTGTGTATTACTTCCATCCTGCACAAAGGGGGCTCCCTCCCCACCCCCAACTGAGTGGCTCAGGATATCTGGAGTTGCCCGGCTGCAGACGGTCTTTATAGAGCATCAGGAAAAGGAGAGAACCAGGCGGCTCAATCTGACTGGGGTGAAGAACACTCCTGGGAAGACTGGACTGTAGCCTCTTCAGCGAGGTGCTCCAACCACCAATTGCACAGTAACATCCTTGCAGCCCTTCTCTCCCTTCCATCACTCGGCCACACATCCACTCCTGTCCTGGTCCTTTTCAGCCCGATCCTCCTCTACTCCCATTCCTCCATCATATTCCTTAAGTTTTAAAGAAAACTGTTGTGTACTTTGTTTCTTAAGATTGGGCACAGCTCTTCGAACCCAAGGAAGCCCCCCTTTGCTGGTGGTGGGGCCTTCTCACACGTATGCTGCTGCCACTGCTGCAGCTGCACCTGTTGCCCTGTCACCGTTTGCGCTGTGAACATCGAAGCGTGGGGTGCAGAGCTACATCCACCCCACTATGTCAATGGAGATATGTGCGAAGGCAATGGCCAAGGTTGTCGGCCCTTCGGTCTTTGTTGCTGCCTCAAAGATGTCGGGAATGCAGTGTTTTTCCTGAAGACCGAGTGGGCGGTGTCCCTTGCCCTGAGCAACGGGCTCACTGTGGGTGGGACCTTTCTGCCAGTGGACCCCTGGAGGCCACTGCAAAAGGGTCATTCTGTCAAATGTCCAACCCTTCATTCCCGGTGAGCTCCTCCTTCCCCACCTGCACCATCAGGGGGAAGTAAAGACAGGGCTCACCCCAGTCCCGCTCGGTCTTCGGGAGAACAGCCTTTGGCAAGTGTACACCTTCCGCCGCCAGTTATTTATGCAGCTGGCACAGGAGGAGTTCACGGATGGCCATTTCTAAGTGGAGTTCCAGGGGACGGCCTGCACCGACTTCTGAACCTTGGATGGGGCATGGTGCCATGTCTGCAAGGGTGTGGGGCATGTTCGTAAGGACTGCCCTAACCTCCCGGCTGTCAACTGCACCTCAGCGGTCCAGCAAAACACTACTGCACCTTCTCCCACTTCCCTACACCTCCAAAAGCCACTGTTCAATCGGTTCCGGAGTATGTGGTTTTCACGGCCTCCGGTGGGGAGGGGGTGCCCGCCTGAGTGGAAGGAAGCAGCGGAAGAAAATTAAACACTGAGAGGCGTCCCCTGGACACTGTGGTACAACCCGAGCCTGAACACAGCCCAAGGACCGATCCCAGGGAACCCTTCTGCCCCAGGGCTGGGCTAAGGCCCAGGGCAACTGGAAAAAGGAGGGTGCAGAGACGGATGCCTCTATTGACATGGAGGTCTCAGAGCCTCTGCGCCAAGTGTGGAAAAAGAGGAGAAGGCATCCCATCACAGAGGTGACACAGGACCCTGAGGTGCAGGGCCCATCTGTTTTCGGGGAGCTGTCTCCCGTTTCAGATCCCCAGGTACCCCCAGGCACCACCACCATCAAGGCTGCAAAGTCAAAGAAAGATGGCGGCGTGTCCATAAGCAGCTTGTTGAGCTGCTGGCCGACGACGAATCCTCCAACACAGATCTAGAGGGAATGGGCCTCCTGGTCCGTTCTTATTACAGTGCGTTGTTCTCTCTGGATCCGACCAGCAAGGATGCACACAGAGTTTTGTGAAAGGAGCTGCTGAATGTTAGCCCGGAGGGCGCGAAGTATTGGAGGCTCCACTCACATTGGCGGAGCTGACCGGCACCCTCAACCAGGGCAAATCCCCAGAGCTGGACGGGCTGACCATGGAGTTCCTCAGGGCGTACTGGGACATCCTGGGGGACGATTATGCACCTGTCCTGGCGGAAAGCCTGACGACCGGGCAGATGCCCCTCTCGTGGTGCAGGGTGGTCATCGTCCTGCTGCCTAAGGGGTGATCTGCACCCACCGCGTCCACCGCAAGGCTCAATTGGGAGAAATGATTCGGACTCCTGGTGGTTCAGTGGCGGGTGGACTTGCTACCAGACGGGTTAACACCTTTTGCGTGGAGCACCACGCACCTCCTCTATCTGGGAGTCCACCTTAACCCCACTGAGGAAACCTGACCGGCAAACTGGCAGGAGTTGGAGGCGAAAGTCACCACTCGACTGGGGGGCTGAACAGGACTGCTCCGAGTGCTTTTTTACAGAGGCCGAGCGCTGGTCATAAACCAAATGGTGGCCTCGATGCTGTGGTACTGGTTGGTCACTTTGGCCCCACCCCCTGCATTCACCACCAAGATCCAGAAGAAGCTTGACAATTTCTTCCAGGGCAAGAGGAAACACTGGGTCTCTGCCGTGGTCCTGAGTCTCCCGATTGAGGAGGGCGGCCAGTCGCTGGTGTGCGTCTGCACCCAGGCTGCAACTCCCCGCCTTTGGACCCTGCAGAGATACCTGTATGCCAAGCATCCTCCCAGAAGGTGTGCACTTCCGATGTATTTTTTCCGCCAGTGTCACTGACTTCAAGACGACACGCAGCTCCTGGTGGAGTCCGTTAGCCGTGCCTCTCTGAGGGAGTTGCCTGTCTTTTACCATGATCTATTCAGAGTCTGGAGCGTGGTTGCCTCAAGTCAGGGCGCTCTCCCGTTGAGCGGAGGAGAGCGCCTCGGCTGACTGGATAGGCAGCTCTGTTGATGGACCGGTGGGTGGAGGAGTAGCTGAAGCAATGACGAGCTGACCCCCGCTCACCTATAACTGCTCATCAGACCCAGGCCCCGAAACCCTCCTTGGGAGTCAGTCCCACACAACCTGAATAGCCCCCTGGAAATGCCCTCCATTCCATTCCAAACGGCGCAGAGGGGTTTCCTGTTTGGGCTGCTCCTGCACATCTCCATTTCCTCACCCTCGACAGCTGGCCACACATGCCCTGGCAGTTCGTGTTGCCATCTGGCGGCGAGGGGATACCCGGGTCGAGGTCTCTCTGTGTGGGAGTCCTCTACCTTTACATCGGAGACCTGGGTTGGAGGGTGGAGGGTGTTGCACAGGGCAGTCCCGTGCAATAGGCTTTTAAGTAGGTTCACGGACTCCCAGGCTGCTTGTAATTTCAGTTGCCTCGATGAGTCCGTGTTCCATGTATATATGGAGTGTGCGAGTTTGCAGCCCCTCTTTGAGTATTTGAAGGGGCTGCTCCTCAAATTCGGGTTGCACTTCTGTCCCACACTCCTGATCTTTGGGTACCCGGTGAGAGGGGGCATGGGCCGGGAGGAGGATCTCCTCATTTGTCTGCTCCTGGTGAAGGTTGCAACTCACAGGTCCAGGCTGCGGGCCGTCGGGGGGTCCGTCCGCCCTGATTGCCTGCCCCTGTTCCGCAGTTACGTTCGTGCCTGGGTGTCCTTGGAGAAGGAGCAGGTGGTGTCAACTTATATGCTTGAGGCCTTCTGCGACTGGTGGGCACTGCAGGGACTGGAGTGCATCGTCGATGCCAAGAATAGCATATTAATTTGATTTTTTGGTTTATTTATTCGATTTTTTAAAAGTTATTTAAAAAATGTATCAAAAGGGGGCCTGAGGAATAAATGCCCCCTCGACATATAAAAAACAGGGGTTGATGCAGAGTAAATCTCCCTCGACACTGCCCCCATCAAACCCTCCCAGGACAGCTACAGCACGGGGCTATTGTGACACGCTCTATCTTCTGTTCAGTTTTAGGTGAAATCTAACGATTAAAAAGGTTCACTGCGGATAGTAATCTGTATGGGATATGTGTGACCATCAATGTGAGCAAGGTTTTATGGACAGGTGGAAAGGCGTGTAGGTTAGTGCTCAGAACATGACACAGACACAGACATGGAGACACTGAGACACACAGTACAAGACAGGAGTGAATCATTCCTTTGTACCCACTGTGTACTGCACAGGTACAGGAGCTGTCACTGTACTAAATTCATTCACGGGATCTGGGAATCAATGACAAGACCAGCATTTATTGCTCATCCCTGATTGCCCTTGAGAAGCCGGTGATGAGTCACGATCCTCATCGTCCCTCCTTCTTACCCCCTCAAAGACATCAACAAACAATTCTGACACGAACTTCACTTAACAAATCCATGCTGACTGTGCTGGATTAATCTGCACCTTTCGAAATGACGATTCATGCTGTTTACCAGAAATTTTCCCAATAATTTGCCCTCCACTGTGATTAGGCTGGTTGGCCTGTAATTACTCAGTCTATTACTTTCTCCCTTGTTCATCAACAGTACAACATTAGCAGTCCTCCAGTCTTCTGGCACCACGCCTGTAACCAGAGAGGATCAGACAATGATGGTCAAAGCCTCTGCTGTTTTCTCACTTGCATCTCTTAACAGTCCGAGCCTGGTGAATTATCAGCGTTCGAAGATGCTAAACCCCTCAATATTTCCTCTCTCACTGTTTATCCCATCCAATATTTCAAACCCTTCCTCCTTGACGACAATGTCAGAATCGTCCCCTCTTTTGTGAAGACAGATGTGATGTAGTCATTAAGAACCATACCCACATCTTCCACGGGTAGGAAGAATAAGGAGAGGTGATATAAACTAAAGGATACAATTCGAAAGTGGGTGCAGAAACAGACAGTTCTGAGGGAAAGAGAGAGATTAAATAAACTAGGCCTGTATTCTATGGAGTTTAGAAGAATGAAAGGAGATCTCCTTGAAACATATAAAATTCTAAAGGATTTGGAAACGGTAGACACTGAGAGATTAATTCCGCAGGTCAGGGAATCTAAAACAAGAGGGCACACTCTCAGAATAAGGGGCTGATCATTTCGGATTGAGATGAATATAAATTACTTCACTCAAAGGGTTGTGAATCTTTGCAATTCTCTACCCCAGAGGGTAGTGGATGCTCCTTCGTTCAATACATTTAAGGCTGGGATAGACAGAAGTTTAGCCTCTCATGGAATCAAGGGATGTGAGGACTAGGCGGGAAGCTGAGTTGAATCCTAAGATCAGCCATGATTCTATTGAATGGCGGAGCAGGCTTGATGGGAGATATGGTCTACCCCGCTCCTATTTCTTGTCTTCTTGTGTTTTCCCTCTGTCTTTCCCTCTCTCTCTAACTTTCCCTCTCTTTCTGACTCTCACTCTGAATCTCCCCCTCTCTCTGATTCTCTCTCCCCCTCTGTCTATCCCTCTCTCTCTGTCTCTCCCTCTCTCTGTCTCTCCCTCTATCTCTGACTCTCCCTCTCTCTGTTGCTCCCTCTCTCTCAATCTCTCTGTCTGTTTCTTTCACTCTGCCTTGCTCTCTTTCTCTCTGTCTGTCTCTCTCTCCCGCTTCCTTTGTGTGTCTGTATGTGAGTTTGTGTCCCTGTGTGTATGTGTGCCAGGGCCCCCTCACACCCTTTCTCCACTTCCATAGGAACATAGGAGTAGGATTAGGCCATTCAGCCCATCGAGCCTGCCCCACCATTCAGCACGATCATGTCTGATCTTCCATTTCAATGCACTTTTCCCACATTATCCCCGTATCTCTTTATTTAATTTGTATTTAGACATCTGTCAGTTTTTACTTTGAACATACTCAATGACTGAGCTTGCACAGCCCTCTAGGGGAGAGAATTCCAAATATTTACAACGCTCTGAGTAAAGACATTTCTTCTTATATCAATATTGAGTGGCTTGCCCCTTACTTTGAAATTGCATCCCCTGGTTCTAGACTCCACAACCAGGGGAAACATCTTACCTCCATCGATCCTGTCTATCCCTTTATGTATTTGGTAATTTTCATTGACTTCACCTCTCATTCTTCGAAACTCTAGAGAATACAGGGCCAGTTTCCCCATTTTCTGTTCGTAGGACAGTGCCGTCATCCCTGGAAGAAGTCTGGTGAACCTTCGTTGCACTCCCTCTATGGTAATGATATCCTTCTTAAGGTAAGGGGACCAGAAATGCACACAGTATTCCAGGTGCGGTCTAACCAAGGTTCTGTACAACTGAAGCAAGACTCCTCTTCTCCTGCATTCTAATCCTCTTGTGATAAAGGCTAACATACCATTAGCCATCTTAATTACTTGCTGCACTTGCATGTCAGCTTTCAGCACGTATTGATGAGGACACCCAGGTCCCTTTGTACATCTACATCTGTGCCCTGCTGCTAAAGTTACTCAGGGTCTGCCGGCACTTTCCTCACTTCCCACTGACAACATTTCAAGAACGAGAGTTAAACAGAACGTCAATTTCTCATCCATATTAAACATGACAATGGACTTGTCCCCTCCATATAACACAGAGACAAGATTACTACCAATTGAGTCAACAACTGGCTTCAATGTTTCCTTTCAAATGACATTGCTTAGCGCAGCCAGTTTTTTTTCAGTATGGAGTCCCAGGATAAAAAGATATTTAAATTTATTTTCAACATTATCAGCTGAAAATGTTTCTACCAAAACTCTCTGTCTTTGCCTCTCCATCTCCCACTCTGTTTCTCTCTCTGTCTCTCTCTGCTGTCACTGTCTCTCTCCCTGTCCCTCTGCATCTGTTTCTCTCCCTCTCCCTGTGTCTTTCTCTCCCTCTCGCTCTGTTTCTCTCAATGTCACTATTTATCTCTGTCTTTCTCTGTCCCTGACTCTCTGTTTCTATCCCTCTGACTCAATGGGGATCGGGAGAGGCAACAATAATTGGGGAACTGGGGGAGACAGAGCACCAGCAGATGGAGACGGTGACAGGGAGGCAGTCATTGCAGTGAGATAGAGAGACCAGCAGATGGAGATGGTGAGAGGGGACAATAAATGCAGGGAGACAGGGACACGAGCAAATGGAGATGGTGAGGGGTGGGGGTGGAGTAACTGCAGTGAGACAGGGACTCCAGAAGATGGAGATTGTGAGAGGGAGACAGTAACTGTAGTGAGACAGGGACACCAGCAGATGGAGATGGTGACAGGGAGCAGCAACTGCAGTGAGACAGGGAGACCAGCAGATGGAGATGGTGAGAGGGGGGCAGTAACTGCAGTGAGACAGGGACACCAGCAGATGGAGATTGTGAGAGGGAGACAGTAACTGCAGTGAGACAGGGGCGCCAGCAGATGGAGAAGGTGAGAGGGGGCAGTAACTGCAGTGAGACAGGGACACCAGCAGATGGAGATGGTGAGAGGGGGCAGTAACTGCAGTGAGGCAGGGACACCAGTAGATGGAGATGGTGAGACGGGGAAGTAACTGCAGAGAGACAGGGACTCCAGCAGATGGAGATGGTGAGAGGGGGCCGTAACTGCAGTGAGACAGCGACACCAGCAGATGGAGATGGTGAGAGGGGGCAGTAACTGCAGTGAGACAGGGATAATAATGTTTTTTTCAGGTTGTTTTTATTCAGGTTTGCACTTGCTGCTGTTCAATATTCAGTGTATTCACACCTAATCTGTACTAATGCTTTGTCTTTCAACACACTATTAACATATTGTTTGCCTGTTCTCCGTGACCTTTTGGTCAGCTATGTGGCCTGGTCCAATCTGCACCTTCTCCTTTGTTATCTCTTGCCCCACCCCCACCCCACTTGTTTATAATCTGTGACTTTTCTAATAATTGTCAGTTCCGAAGAAGGGTCACTGACCCGAAACGTTAACTCTGCTTCTCTTTCCACAGATGCTGCCAGACCTGCTGAGTGATTCCAGCATTTCTTGTTTTTGTTTGTGAGACAGGGACTCCAGCAGATGGAGATGGTGAGAGGGGACAGTAACTGCAGTGAGACAGAGACACCAGCAGATGGAGATGGTGCCAGGGGGCAGTAACTGCAGTGAGACAGGGACACCAGCAGATGGAGATAGTGCGAGGGGGGCAGTAACTGCAGTGAGACAGGGACACCAGCAGATGGAGAAGGTGAGAGGGGGCAGTAACTGCAGTGACACAGGGACTCCAGCAGATGGAGATGGTGAGAGGGGACAGTAACTGCGGTGAGACAAGGCCATCAGCAGATGGAGATGGTGCCAGGGGGCAGTAACTGCAGTGAGACAGGGACACCAGCAGATGGAGATAGTGAGAGGAGGCAGTAACTGCAGTGAGACAGGGACACCAGCAGATGGAGATTGTGAGAGGGAGACAATAACTGCAGTGAGACAGGGACACCAGCAGTTGGAGAAGGTGAGAGGGGGCACTAACTGCAGCGAGGCAGGGACACCAGCAGATGGGGATAGTGAGAGGGGGCAGTAACTGCAGTGAGACAGGGACACTAGCAGATGGTGATGGTGAGAGGGGGACGTAACTGCAGTGAGACAGGGACAACAGGAGATGGAGATGGTGAGACGGGACAGTAACTGCAGTGAGACAGGGACTCCAGCAGATGGAGATGGTGAGAGGGGGCTGTAACTGCAGTGAGACCCAGACACCAGCAGATGGAGATGGTGAGAGGGAGGCAGAGCAAGTCCCAACTCAATAGCTCAGATTCTCAATAATATAATCTCAGAATCAAATTTAAAATAATTATAGGACTCAGTGCTGTGAATATAAAATGTACATTTCTGTCCTGTGGGGAGGGTAGTGAATGGAATATGAAATGGGTTTTAGTTGCAGTGTTTATCTCTTTCTATGATTTCACTAATTTAACAATGAGATTGAGAGGGTGTTTCACCGCCTTCTTCAGCTCCTCTCTGAATTTAGTCTGGGTCACAGTGTAAATACATGTGTTGGTGCAGGAACTGAGAATCTGCAGCATTAGTGATGTGTGATCTGTGATATAGACAGGGTCAGTGTAGGAGGAATAATCCTGAATATCTGCAATTCGCCTATAAATTCTAAACACAACCCGGGTCACCCATCACAATATAAAACTGCTGGATATGCTGAAGAGTAAAATAATTGATTTTCTCCGATTCTCCATCTCTGGGTCTTTGTGATTCTCTCCATTGCTGTGGCGCCGGAATCCCCTGCGGACTTTACTGGAGAATAAAATACGTCTGACTGTGAGAACATTGAGCAGAAAAATCAGAAAGAACGGGACACAAGGGGTTAAAATGTAAATTAACAATTCAAATGTGACCCATACGGGGGAGGTGAAGAAGCTCGGTTTCAGGACACAACCCATGGGAACATTATCAATGAAGTAATCTTGTTCCACTGTAAAGTACCAGGGCACAGACTGTAAACAGCCCAGCACACTCACTGTTCCTAAAATCACAGCCGCTGTTTTCTTGGTGCAATATTTTGTTTTTAGCTTCTCACAGCAAATGGCCACAAATCGATCAAAGGTGAAAGAGACTGTGAGCCAGACAGAAATACATGTGGCTGCAGAAAACAGAGAGATGCTGAGAGAACACACAGGAGTAATTCTCAGGAATGAATATGGGAAATAAATTGAAGCAATCTGCAACAATATGGGACCAGTGATAACGACCAGGAGATCAGACACTGCCATTCCCACCAGGTAGACAGTAATACATTTGGATAGACCGCACTTTCCTCGGGACAGGATCACAATCGCCACCAAGTTAACTGGAAGAGAGAGAAAAGGAAGCAGAGAAATTACTGATCAGACCTGGAGACAAAGCAGCAGTTTGAGAGGATCTGGGCTGAAATTTCCAGCTTTGTTGCTGCATCGAACAGTGAAAACTGATCCACTGACCTGGGCAGTGCTTTGTCACCGTGAAATGTTTGAAACACAATTATTGATAATGTATTGGGAAATTGATGCAGAAAGTGAATAAAGTCAGCACCACATCTACTGGAAGTACTGAGTGAGGATGCAGTACCGGTGTGGAAATGAGAAAGGGTTTTACAAAGATGGAATCCAATGGGTCAAATGGGAATTTGTCGCCAGACTGCTGGTCAGGAAGGTTTGAAGACAGCGGAAGGTGCAGCTGATTTGTGGCTGTGGGTTCAGAGAGCCGACAGGGGCTGGTACAGAATGAGAAAAGGCTGAGAGATGCTGCAGTGAGTTTCCTGGTTCGGACTTATTTGGAAGAGGCGGCTGGAGGTGGAGCCAGTTAGTGAGATTGGGAGGGAGAGAAGGAAATGGTCAAAGAACAAAGACCAAAGAACATTACAGCACAGGAACAGGCCCTTCGGCCCTCCAAGCCTGCGCCGATCCAGAGCTTCTATCTAAGCATGTCGCCTATTTTCTAATGGTCTAGATCTCTTTGCTTCCTGCCCATTCATGTATCTGTCGACATACATCTTGAAAGATGCTATGTGCCCGCGTCTACCACCTCCGCTGGCAATGCGTTCCAGGCTCCCATCACCCTCTGCATAAAGAATTTTCCACACATATCCCCCTAAACATTTCCCCTCTCACTTTGAACTCGTGACCCCTAGTAATTGAATCCCCCACTCTTTGAAAAAAGCTTGTTGCTATCCACCCTGTCTGTACCTCTCATGATTCTGTACACCTCAATCAGGTCCCCCCTCAACCTCCGCCTTTCGAATGAAAATAATCCTAATCCACTCAACCTCTCTTCATAGCTAGCGCCCTCCATACCAGGCAACATCCTGGTGAACCTCCTCTGCACCCTCTCCAAAGCATCTACATCCTTTTGGTAATGTGGTGACCAGAACTGCACGCAGTATTCCAAATGTGGCTAAACCAAAGTCTTATACAACTGTAACATGACCTGCCAACTCTTGTACTTAATACCCCGTCCGATGAAGGAAAGCATGCCGTATGCCTTCTTGGCCACTCTATTGACCTGCGTTGCCACCTTCAGGGAACAATGGACCTGAACACCCAAATCTCTCTGTACATCAACTTTCCCCAGGACTTTTCCATTTACTGTATAATTCACTCTTGAATTGGATCTTCCAAAATGCATCACCTCACATTTGCCCTGATTGAACTCCATCTGCCATTTCTCTGCCCAACTCTCCAATCTATTTATATTCTGCTGCATTCTCTGACAGTCCCCTTCAGTCTCTGCTGCTCCACCAATCTTAGTGTCGTCTGCACACTTGCTAATCAGCCCACCTATACTTTCCTCCAAATCATTTATGTATATCACAAACAAGTGGTCCCAGCACGGATCCCTCTGGAATACCACTGGTCACACGTCTCCATTTTGAGAAACTACCTTCCTCTGCTACTCTGTTTCCTGTTGCCCAGCCAGTTCTTCATCCATCTAGCCAGTACACCTTGGACCCCATGCGCCTTCACTTTCTCCATCAGCCTACCATGGGGAACCTTATCAAACGCCTTACTGAAGTCCATGTATATGACATCTACAGCCCTTCCCTCATCAATCAACTTTGTCACTTCCTCAAAGAATTCTATTAAGTTGGTAAGACATGACCTTCCCTGCACAAAACCATGTTGCCTATCACTGATGAGCCCATTTTCTTCCAAATGGGAATAGATCCTATCCCTCAGTATCTTCTACAGCAGCTTCCCTACCACTGACGTCAGGCTCACTGGTCTATAATTACCTGGATTATCCCTGCTCCCCTTATTAAACAAGGGGACAACATTAGCAATTCTCCAGTCCTCCGGGACCTCACCCGTGTTTAAGGATGCTGCAAAGATATCTGTAAATGCCCCAGCTATTTCCTCTCTTGCTTCCCTCAGTAACCTGGGATAGATCCCATCCGGACCTGGGGACCTGTCCACCTTAATGCCTTTTAGAATACCCAACACTTCCTCCCTTCTTATGCCGACTTGACCTAGAGTAATCAAACATCTGTCCCTAACCTCAACATGCGTCATGTCCCTCTCCTTGGTGAATACCGATGCAAAGTACTCGTTTAGAATCTCACCCATTTTCTCTGACTCCACGCATAACTTTCCTCCTTTGTCCTTGAGTGGGCCAATCCTTTCTCTCCATACCCTCTTGCTCCTTATGTATGAATAAAAGGCGATGGGATTTTCCTTAACCCTGTTTGCTAAGGATATTTCATGACCGCTTTTAGCCCTCTTAATTCCTCGTTTCAGATTGGTCCTACATTCCCGATATTCTTTCAAAGCTTCATCTGTCTTCAGCCACCGAGACCTAATGTATGCTTCCTTTTTCCTCTTAGCTAGTCTCACAATTTCACCTGTCATCCATGGTTCCCTAATCTTGCCATTTCTATCCCTCATTTTCACAGGAACATGTCTCTCCTGCACGCTAATCAACCTCTCTTTAAAAGCCTCCCACATGTCAAATGTGGATTTACCTTCAAATAGCTGCTCCCAATCTACATTCCCCAGCTCCTGCCGAATTTTGGCATAGTTGGCCTTCCCCATATTTAGCACTCTTCCTTTGGGACCACTCTCGTCATGTTAGAGCAGGAGAGGAGACAAGATCACATGGTTTGGGAAAGTGGATAAACTGAAGCAATGGATGAGGAGACTAAGGATTCAATACAGTGAGAGGAAAGGCTGAGATTCAGCGGGAGTGACTGCAGCAAAGCGTTCGTGCAAAACTAATATAGAAATCCCAATAACACAACTCAATGAATACATTCAAACAATAATACCTGTAGTTATTGGTGCTGGAGAACATTTCATTGATTATACAATATAGTCAATACACTAAGTAAGGAATAGGAACCTTCTGCAAAACAAAATTTGGACCTGACAGAAATAAACACTGAGGGATCGAGTCCTTCAGTAAAATTAACTCAATCTGACAACTGATAACTTCAACTGGCAGTTTCTCTCACTAACTTCTCCGGATGTTTCAGCACTTTATGTTAGTGATTTATTCACACCTCTGATTCTTCCTCCATCACTTTCCTTCTCGTTATCTTTTTCCCTCTGTTTCATTCTCCCTGCTCCTTTTCAAAGATACCCTCCCTCACTGTCTGGACTCCTCACACCCTGCAAACTGTTACTTCATGCGATTTATTCCTCACATTCTGCGCCTGTTAACCAGCCCCATGTTCAATCATTCTATTCTCAGAGTTGGTTTGTTGAATGGTGAAATCTCATTGAATAATTTAATGTGTCTACAGAGCACACAAATCTCCACCTGTTCACCTACACTCTTCATTTCATCTACAATGCATGGAATAAACAGAATCGAAAGCTTCTTCCAAAGAAACCTCACAATCATTGAAATTCCTTCTCCTGCAATTATGAAGTACACCGTTAGAATGTGGGGTTGTTTAATTAATAAAACACCAACACCAGCGGTGCAGCTCATAATCTGCAGATAAATGGAAAGACTCTTGAGTCCAACTGATAGAGTGTAAACCAATAAAACATCACATCAATACTTTCTATTTTACAATGAATTCCAGTGACAGTGAAGACTCCACAGTGAAGCAGAGAAGGAGATGTGAAAGAGGCAGCAGCAAACTCAACTCAGCAGCCAGACCTCTGAAGCAGCGTCAGACATACACACTATATTTTATAACAGTGATAACCAATAAATACATTGAAATCCCTGTTAAACTGTACCATGTTATTGGGTTGGGAGAATATTGTGCTGCCTCCTTGTCGCATTGACATCGTGGGAGGTCTTGTTATCAAACAGCGAAAAAAATCATCAAAATATTGCAGGACCGGTTAGTTGCACATCACGAAACTGTGCAAATATCCTGATGCTCTTATTCTTGATCCGAACCGAGACATCTGATCCAAATACATTAGATAAACACAATAATCCAGTAACTATTCCAGGGTTACTAAAACCAATACCATTAAATATAATGCAGCTCCTGCAAGACTGAAAGAGTAGACAATGAGGAGATTCCATTAGTAAATTGCTGGTAAAGAACAGGTGGCTGTGTAAAACACACAGTGAGAAAAAATACCGAGTACAGCAGCACAGTTAACATCGAGTTACACCATTATCAACTGATATACAGGCTTACCAGGAACTCCAATTGCATCAAGTACAGGATAATAAATCAATGCGATCTGAAGCATTACTAAATATCCCATTTCTGTGAGAAGCAGAGACTTCTGTAAGCCTGGAACCCACAGCTCCAGCAGACACTCTGAGCTGATCCATTCCAATGGGTGCTGATTTATACAGGGGATAAGTCTCCACTGACACGGTTATACCCTGATCATTGCTATTAGTTACACTCACCTGAACAAACACATTGCATCAGCAGCTTTGACTCTTAAGTTTTTTTTAATTCATTCATGGGATGTGGGCGTCGCTGGCCAGGCCAGCATTTATTGCCCATCCCTAATTGCCCTTGAGGAGGTGGTGGTGAGCTGCCTTCTTGAACCACTGCAGACCATGTTAGGTAGATACACCCACAGTGCTGTTAAGAAGGGAGTTCCAGGATTTTGACCCAGCGACAGTGAAGGAATGGCTATTTAGTTCCAAGTCAGATGGTGTGTGACTTGGAGGGGAACTTGCAGGTGGTGGTGTTCCCATGTATCTGCTGCCCTTGCCATTCTAGTTGGTAGAGGTGGCGGGTTTGGAAGTTTCTGTCTCAGGAACATTAGAGCATTGCTGCAGTGCATCTTGTAGATGGTACACACTGCTGCCACTGTGCGTCAGTGGTGGAGGGAGTGAATGTTTGTCGATGGTGTGCCACTCAAGCAGGCTGCTTTGTCCTGGATGGTGTCGAGATTCTTGCGTGTTGTTGGAGCTGCACCCGTCCAGGCAAGTGGAGAGTATTCCATCACACTCCTGACTTGTGCCTTGTAGATGGGGGACAGTCTTTGTGGAGTCAACTCATTTTGAGATATGCCTGGTGCTGCTCCTGGCATGCCCTCATGCACTAATCATTGAACCAGGGTTGGTCTCCTGGCTTGATGGTAATGGTAGAGTGGGGGATATGCCGGGCCATGAGGTTACAGATTGTGGATGAGTACAATTCTGCTGCTGCTGATGGCCCACAGTGCCTCATGGATGCCCAGTTTTGCATTCCTAGATCTGTTCGGAATCTATCCCATTTAGCACGGTGATGGTGCCACACAACATGATGGATGGTATCCTCAATGTGAAGGCGGAACTTCGTCTCCACAAGTAATGTGCAGTGGTCACTCCTACCAATACTGTCATGGACTGAAGCATCTGCCGCAGGCAGATTGGAGAAGATGTGGTCAAGTATGTTTTTCCCTTGTGTTGGTGCCCCCAACACCTGCCACAGACCCAGTCTAGCAGCTATGTCCTTTCGGGCTCGGTCAGTAGCGGTGCTACCGAGCCACTCTTGGTGAAGGACATTGAAGTCCCCTACCCATTTTGTGCCCTTGCCACCCTCAATGCTTTCTCCAAGTGGTGTTTAACATGGAGGAGTACTGAGTCATCAGCAGAGGGAGGGCGGTAGGTGGTAATCAGTTGGAGGTTTCCTTGCCCATGTTTGACCTGATGCCCTGAGACTTCATGGGGTCCGGAGTCGATGTTGAGGACTCCCAGGGCAACTCCCTCCCTACTGTATACCACGGTGCCACCACCTCTGGTGGGTCTGTCCTGCCGGTGGGACAGGACATACCCGGGGATGGTGATGGCAGTGTCTGGGACATTGTCTTTAAGGTATGATTCCGTGAGTATGACTATGTCAGGCTGTTGCTTGACTAGTCTGTGGGACAGCTCTCCCAACTTTGGCACAGGCTCCCAGATGTTAGTAAGGAGGACTTTGCAGGGTCGACAGGGCTGGGTTTGCCATTGTCATTTCCGGTGCCTAGGTCGATGCCTGTTGGTCCATCCGGTTTCATTCCTTTCGACTGACTTTGTAGCGGTTAGGTACAACTGAGTAGATTGCTAGGCCATTACAGAGGGCATGTAAGAGTTAACCACATTGCTGTGGTTTTGGAGACACATGTAGGCCAGACCAGGTAAGGACAGCAGACTACCTTCCCTGAAGGACATTAGTGAACCAGATGGGTTTTTACAACAATCGACAATGGTTTCATGACCATAATTAGACTAGCTTTTAATTCCAGATATATTACTTAAATTGAAATTGCACCTCTGATGTTGTGGGATTCGAACTCATGTCCCCAGTGAAATACCCTGGGTCTCTGGGTTACAAGGCCAGTGATAATACTACTGCACGACCGCCTACCCATTGCACAGGAGGGTGATCACAGGGGGAATTATACAGGAGGGAGATCACAGGCCGAATTAGACAGGAGGGTGTTCACAGGGTGAATTAGACAGGATGGTGTTCACAGGTGGAATTTGACAGGAGGTTGTTCACAGCAAGAAATAGACAGGAGGGTATTCACATGGAGAATTAGGCAGGAGGGTGCTCACTGGGGGAATTAGACAGGATGGTTTTCACAGAGGGAATTTGACTAGAGGATGTTCACTGGGCGAATTAGGCAGGAGGGTGATCTCAGCGAGAATTAGACAGTAGAGTGTTCACAGGTTGGAAATGGACAGGAGAGTGTGCATAGGGGGAATTACACAGGAGGGTTTTCACTGGGGGAATTAGACAGGCGGGTGTTCACAGGGTGAATTAGACAGGAGGGTGTTCACAGCGAGAATTAGACAGTAGAGTGTTCACAGGTTGGAAATGGACAGGAGAGTGTGCATAGGGGGGATTATACAGGAGGGTGTTCACAGGGGGGAATTAGACAGGAGAGTGCACACAGGTGGAATTAGACAGGAGTGTGCCCACTCGGAGAATTACACAGGAGGGTGTTCACAGGGGGAATTGGACATGAGGGTGTTCACAGGGAGAATTAGACAGGAGGGTGTTCACAGGGAGAATTAGACAGGAGGATGTTGACAGGGGGAATTAGACAGGAGGATGTTAACAGGGGGAATTAGACATGAGGGTGATCACAGGGGGAAGTAGTCAGAAATTGTTCACAGGGAGAATTAGATAGGAGGGTGTTCACAGAGGGGATTAGACAGGCGGGTTTTCACAGGGTGAATTAGACAGGAGGGTGTTCACAGGGAGAATTAGACAGTCGAGTGTTCACAGTTTGGAAATGGACAGGAGAGTGTGCATAGGGGGATTTATACAGGAGGTTGTTTACAGTGGGGAATTAGGAAGGAGGGTGCTCACAGGGGGAATTATACAGGAGTGTGTCCACTCGGAGAATTGCACAGGAGGGTGTTCACAGGGGGAATTAGACAGGAGGGTGTTCAGAGCGCGAATTAGACGGGAGGGGGTTCACAGGGGGAAGTAGACATGAGGGTGATCACAGGGAGAATTAGATAGGAGGGTGTTCACAGGGGGGATTAGACAGGAGGGTGTTCACAGAGGGAATTGAACAGGAGGGTGTTCACAGGGTGAATTAGACAGGAGCGTTTTCACAGTGGGAATTAGACAGGAGAGTCTTCACAGAGGGAATGAGACAGGAGGGTGTTCACAGGGGGGATTAGACAGGATGGTGTTCACAGAGGGAATTAGACAGGAGGGTGTTCACAGAGGGAATGAGACAGTAGGTTGTTCAGAGGGGAAATTAGACAGGTGGGTGTTCACAGCGGGAATTAGTCACGAGTCTTTTCACGGGGGGAATTATCCAGGAGGGTGTTCACAGGGGGATTGGGACAGGATGGTGTTCACAGAGGGAATTGGACAGGAGGTTGTTCACAGGGGGAATTATACAGGAGGGTGTTAACAGGGGGAATTAGACAGGAGTCTTTTCACGGGGGGAATTATCCAGGAGGGTGCAGACAGCGGGAATTAGACAGGAGGTTGTTCACAGGGGGAATTAGACAGGAAAGTGTTCACGGGGGGAATTCGGCAGGATTGTGTTCACAGAGGGAATTAGACAGGAGGTTGTTCATCGCAGAAATTAGACAGGAGAGTGCTCACATGGGGAATTAGACAGAGGGTGTTCACAGTGGGAATTAGACAAGAGGGTGATCACAGGGGGAATTAGACAGGAGAGTGTTCACATGGGGAATTAGGCAGGAAAGTGTTCACAGAGGGAATTAGACAGGTGGGTGTTCACAGGGGGAATTAGACAGGAGGGTGTTCACAGTGTGAATTAGACAGGAGGATGTTCACAGGGGGAATTAGACAGGAGGGTGTTCACAGGGGGGATGAGACAGGAGGGTGTTCACAGGGGGAGTTAGACAGGAGGGTGTTCACAGGGGGAATTAGACAGGAGAGTGTTCACAGGGGAAATTACACTGGAGAGTGTTCACAAGGGGAATTCGGCAGGAGAGTGTTCACAGAGGGGATTAGACAGGTGGGTGCTCACTGGGGGAATTATACAGGAGGGTGTTCACAGGGTGAATTAGACAGGAGGGTGTTCACAGGGTGAGTTAGACAGGATGGTGTTCACAGGGGGAATAAGACAGGAGGGTGTTCACAGGGGGAATTAGACAGGAGGGTGTTCACAGGGGCGATTGGGCAGGATGGTGTTCTCAGGGGGAATTAGACAGGAGGATGTTCACAGCAGGAATTAGGCATGAGAGTGTTCACAGGGGGAATTAGACAGGAGGGTGTTCACAGGGGAGTTAGACAAGAGGGGGTTCACAGGGGGAATTAGACAGGAGCATTTTCAGAGGGGAAGTTAGACAGAAGGGTGTTTAGAGGCTGAATTAGAAAGAGGGGTGAATACAGGGGGAATTGGACATGAGGGTGATCACAGGGGGAATTAGACAGGAGGGTGAACACAGGGGGAATTAGCCAGCAGAGATTTTCACAGGGGGAATTGGACAGGAGGGTGTTCGCAGGGGGAGTTAGACAGGAGGGTGATCACAGGGTGAATTAGACAGGAGGGTGTTCAGAGCGGGAATTAGACGGGAGGGGGTTCACAGGGGGAAGTAGACATGAGGGTGATCACAGGGGGAATTATACAGGAGCGTGTTCACAGGGGGAAATACACAGGAGGGTGATCACAGGGGAATTAGACAGCAGAGATTTTCACAAGGGGAATTGGACAGGAGGGTGCTCACAGGGGGAATTAGAAAGGTGGGTGTTCTAGAGGGAATTAAACAGGAGGGTGTTCACATGGGCAAATGACGCAGCTGGGTTTTCAAAGGTGGAATCAAACAGAAAGGTGGTCACAGGAGGAATTAGACAGGAGTGTCTTCACAGGGGGTATACAACAGGAGGGTGATCAGAGGGGGAATTAGATTGGAGGGTGTTCACAGGGAGAATTAGACAGGAGGGTGTTCACAGTTGGAATTAGACAGGAGGGTGTTCACAGGGAGAATTAGACAGGAGGGTGTTCACAGGGAGAATTAGACAGGAGGGTGATCAGAGGGGTAATTAGATTGGAGGGTGTTCACAGGTGGAATTAGGCACCAGTTTGTTCAAAGGGGAAAATGGACAGCAGGGAGTTCACAGGGGGAATGACAAAGGAGGCTGTTCACTCGGGAATTAAACAGGAGGATGTTCTCAGTAGGAATTCGACTGGAGAATGTTCACGGCGGGGGGAATTATACAGGAGGGTGTTCACAGGGGGAATTAGACTGGAGGGAGTTCACAGGGGGAATTATACTTGAGGGTGTTCACAAGGGGAATTAGACAGGAGAATGTACACAGGGGGAATTAGACAGGAGAATGTTCACAGGGGGAATTACAAAGGAGGCTGCGCACTGTGGAACTAGACAGGAGGTGGTTCACAGGGGGAATTCGACAGGAGGGTGATAACAGGGGGAATTAGACAGGAGGGTGATCACAGGGGGTATTAGACAGGAGCGTGATCACAGGGGGAATTAAACAGGTGCGTATTCACTGGTGGAAATAGAGAAGAGGGTTTGCAAAGGATTATTAGACAGGAGCTTGTTCACAGGCGGATTTAGCCAGGATGTTGATCAGGGGGGGAATTAGACTGGAGGGTGTTCACAGGAGGAATAAGACAGGAGGGTGATCACAGGAGGAAAAAAGACAGGAGGTTGTTCACGGGGGCGGGGGGGGGTGGTAAGACAGGAGGGTGATCACAGGGGGAATTGGACAGGAGGGTGCTCACAGGGGGAATTAGACAGGAGGGTGTTCACAGGGGGAATTAAACAGGAGGGTGTTCACATGGGCAAATGACGCAGCTGGGTTTTCAAAGGTGGAATCAAACAGAAAGGTGGTCACAGGGGGAATTAGACAGGAGCGTGTTCACAGGGGGTATACAACAGGAGGGTGATCAGAGGGGGAATTAGATTGGAGGGTGTTCACAGGGAGAATTAGACAGGAGGGTGTTCACAGCTGGAATTAGACAGGAGGGTGTTCACAGGGAGAATTAGACCGGAGGGTGTTCACAGGGAGAATTAGACAGGAGGGTGATCAGAGGGGTAATTAGATTGGAGGGAGTTCACAGGTGGAATTAGGCTCCAGTGTGTTCACAGAGGAAAATGGACAGCAGGGACTTCACAGGGGGAATTACAAAGGAGGCTGTTCACTCGGGAATTAAACAGGAGGATGTTCTCAGTAGTAATTTGACCGGAGAATGTTCACGGGGGGGAGGGGGGGGGGCGGGGGGGGGAATTATACTGGAGGGTGTTCACAGGTGGAATTAGACTGGAGGGAGTACACAGGGGGAATTATACTTGAGGGTGTTCACAGGGGGAATTAGACAGGAGAATGTACACAGGGGGAATTAGACAGGAGAATGTTCACAGGGGGAATTACAAAGGAGGCTGCGCACCAGGGAACTAGACAGGAGGTGGTTCACAGGGGGCATTAGACGGGAGGAGGTTCACAGGGGGTATTAGACAGGAGGGTGTTTACTGGGGGAATTACACAGCAGCATGTTCAAAGGGGCAATTAGATCGGAGCATGTTCACAGGGGGAAATACACAGAACGGTGATTACAGGGGTAATTAGTCAGGAGGGTGATCACAGGGGGAATTAAACAGGAGGGTGTTTACTGGGGGAATTAGACAGAGGGTGCTCACAGGGGGAATTATACAGCAGGGTGTTCACAGGGGAATTAAACAGGAGGGTAGTCAGAGGTGGAATTAGACAGGAGGGTGTTCACAGCTGGAATTAGACAGGAGGCTGTTCACAGGGTGAATTAGACAGGAGGGTGTTCACTGGGGGAATTAGACAGGATAGTGTTCAGAGGTGGAATGAGACTGGAGGCTATTCACACGGGGAATTAGGCAGGAGATTGTTCACAGGGAGAATTCAACAGGAGGGTGATCAGAGGGAGAATTAGACAGGAGGGTGTTCACAGCTGGAATTAGGCAGTAGAGTGTTCACAGCTGGAATTGGAGAGGAGGGTGTTCACAGGTGGAATTAGACAGGAGGGTGTTCACAGGTGGAATTACAAAGGAGGCTGTGCACAAGGGAATTAGACAGGAGGATTTTCACAGTGGGAATTCGACAGGAGGATGTTTACAGGGGGAATTATACAGGAGGGTGTTCACAGGTGGAATTAGACAGGAGGGTGTTCACAGGGGGAATTAGACAGGAGGGTGTTCCCGGGGGAATTACACATGAGGGTGTTCACAGGCGGAATTAGACAGGAGGGTGTTTACTGGGGAATTTGAGAGGAGGAGGTTCACAGGAGGAATTCGACAGGAGGGTGTTCACAGGGGGAATTTGACAAGAGGGTGTTCACAGGGGGAATTCGACAGGAGGATATTCACAGGGGGAATTAGATAGGAGGGTGTTCACAAGGTGAATTAGAGAGGAGGGTGTTCACAAGGTGAATTGGAGAGGAGTGATTTTCAAAGTGGGAATTAGAGAAGAGTGATTTTCAAAGTGGGAATTAAACAGGAGGGTGTTTACTCACGGAATTAGACAGAGGTTGCTCACAGGGGGGATCAGACGTGAGGGTTTTAACAGGTTGTATTAGACAGGAAGGTGGTCACTGGGGGAATTAGAAGGGAGCGTGTTTACTGGGGGAATTAGACAGGAGGGTCATCACAGCGGTAATTAGACAGGAGGGTGTGCACAGGTTCAATTAGACAGGATGGTCTTCACAGCGTGAATTAGACCGAAGCATGTTTATAGGGCGAATTACACAGGAGGGTGTTCACAGGGGGAGTTAGACAGGAGGGTGTTCACAGGTGGAATTAGACAGGAGTGTGCTCCAAGGGGAATCAGACTGGAGTGTCATCACAGCGGGAATTTGACAGGAGGTGGTTTACAGCGGAATTAGAGAGCTGGGTGTTCAAAGTGGGATTTGGACAGGAGGGTCGTCACTGCAGGAATTAGATAGGAGGGTGTTCACAGGTGGAATTAGACTGGAGGGTGTTCAGAGTTTGAATTAGACAGAAGGGTGATCACAGGGGGAATTAGACAGGAGGGTGATCACAGGGGGAATTATACAGGAGGGTAATCACAGGGGAAATTAGACAGGAGGGTGATCACTGGGGGAATTATACAGGAGGGTGATCACAGGGGGAATTAGACAGGAGGGTGATCACAGGGGGAATTCGACAGGAGGGTGATCACAAGGGAAATTAGACAGGAGGGTGATCACAGGGGGAATTAGACAGGAGGGTGCTCCAAGGGGAATCAGACTGGAGTGTCATCACAGCGGGAATTTGACAGGAGAGTGTTTACAGCGGAATTAGAGAGCTGGGTGTTCAAAGTGGGATGTGGACAGGAGGGTCGTCACTGCAGGAATTAGACAGGAGGGTGTTCACAGGTGGAATTAGACTGTAGGGTGTTCAGAGTTTGAATTAGACAGAAGGGTGATCACAGGGGGAATTATACAGGAGGGTGATCACAGGGGGAATTAGACAGGAGGGTTTTCACAGGTGGAATTAGACAGCAGTGGGTTCACAGGGGGAATTAGACAGGAGGGTGTTCACAGGGGAAATTTTACAGAAGGGTGTTCACAGGTGGAATTAGGCAGGAGGGTGTTCACAGGGGAATTAGAGAGGTGGCTGTTCAAAGTGGGAATTAGACAGGAGAGTGTTCACCAGTGTAATTAGACTCGACGGTTTTCAGAGGGGAAATTAGACAGGAGGGTGTTCAAAGGGGGAATTAGACAGGAGGGTGTTCACTGGGGGAATTAGACAGGAGTGTGCTCAAAGGGGGAATTAGATCGGAGCACATTCAGAGGGTGAAATACACGGGAGGGTGATCACAGGGGGAATTAGACAGCAGAGATTTTCACAGGGGGAATTAGACAGGAGGGTGTTCACAGAGGGAAATTGACAGAAGGGTGGGCACAGGGGGAATTAAACAGGAGCGTAATCACTGAGGGAATGAGAGAAGAGGGTTTTCAAAGGATTATTAGACAGGAGCTTGATCACAGGCAGATTTAGACAGGAGGGTGATCAGAGGGGGAATTAGATCGGAGCACATTCAGAGGGTGAAATACACAGGAGGGTGATCACAGGGGGAATTAGACAGCAGAGATTTTCACAGGGGGAATTAGATAGGAGGGTCATCACAGGGGGATTTAGGCAGGAGGTTGTTCACTGGGGGAATTAGACAGGAGAGTGTTCACAGGTGGAATTAGACTGGAGGGTGTTCACAGGGCGAATTAGACAGGAGGGTGTTCACAGGGGGTAAATAGATTAGAGTGTGCTCACAGGGGGAAATAGACTGGAGGGTGTTCACAGGGCGTATTAGACAGGAGGTTGTTCACATGGGGTATTGGACAGGAGGGTGTTCACAGGGGGTATTAGACAGGAGTGTGTTTGGTGGTGGATTAGACAGGAGGGTGTTCACAGGTGGATTCAGACAGAACGGTTTACAGAGGGGGAAACAGACAGGAGGGTGTTCACAGGGAGAATTTGACAGGAGGGTGCTCAGAGCTGGAATTAGACTGGAGGGTGTTCACAGTGGGTATTAGACAGGTGGGTGTCTACAGGGGGAATTAAACAGGAAAGTTGTCACTGGGGGAATTAGACAGGAGCGTGTTGACAGGGGGTATTAGACAGGGGGATGTTCACAGGTGGATTTAGACGGGAGGGATACAAAGGGGGAATTGGAAAGGTGGGTGCTCACAGGGGGAATTAGACTGGAGTATGCTCACAGTGGGTATTAGACAGGTGGGTGTTCACAGGGGAAATTTAACAGGAGGGTGTTCACAGGGAGAATGAGACAGGAGGGTGTTCACAGTGGGAATTAAACAGGCAGGTGGTCACTGGGGGAATTAGACAGGAGCTGGACACAGAGGGTATTAGACAGGAGGGTGTTTACAGGGTGGATTAGACAGGAGGGTGTTCACAGGTGGAATTAGACGGGAGGGTTTACAGAGGGTGAATGTGACAGGAGGGTGCTCACAGCTGGAATTTGACAGGAGGGTGTTCACAAGGGGAGTTAGACAGGACGGTGTTTACAGGGTGAATTAGAAGGGAGGGTTTACAGAGTGGGAATTAGACAGGAGGGTGTTCAAAGGGGGAATTAGACATGAGGGTCATCACAGGGAGAATTAGATAGGAGGGTCATTACAGGGGGAGATAGACAGGACGTAGTTCACAGGTGGAATTAGACTGGAGGGTGTTCACAGGGGGAATTTGACAGGAGAGTGTTCAACGGGGGAATTAGACAGGAGGGTGTTCACAGAGGGGGAATTAGACTGGAGGGTGTTCATAGTGGGTTTCAGACAGATGGGGGTTCACATGGGGAATTAGACAGGAGAATATTCACAGGGGGAAATACAATGGAGGAGGTTCACAGGGAGAATTTGACAGGTGCGTGTTCACAGGGGGAATTGGACCGGACAATGTTCACAGGGCGAAATACACAGGAGGGTGATCACACGGGGAATTAGTCAGCAGAGATTTTAACAGGGGGAATTGGACAGGAGGTTGTTCACAGGGGGAATTAGTCAGGTGGGTGATCACAGGGCGAATTAGACAGGAATGTCTTTTCAGGGGTAATCAGACAGGAGGGTGTTCTCATGGGGAATTAGAAAGGAGGGTGTTCACAGGGGGAATTAGACAGGAGGGTGTTCACAGGGGGAATTAGACAGGAGGATGTTCACAGGGGGAATTAGAGAGGATGGTGTTCACAGGTGGAATTAGACCGGATGGTTTTCACTGGGGGAATTATACAGGAGGGTGTTCACAGTGGAAATTGACAGGAGCGTCATCACAGTGAGAATTTGACAAGAGGGTCATCACAGGGGGAATTAGGCAGGATGATGTTTACAGGGGGATTTGGTCAGGAGGCTGTTCACTGGGTGAATTAGACAGGAGGGTGTTCACAGGTCGAATTAGACAGGAGGGTGTTCACAGGTCGAATTAGACAGGAGGGTCATCACGGGGGGAATTAGTCAGGAGGCTGTTCACTGGGTGAATTAGACAGGAGGGTGTTCACAGCTGGTATTCGACAGAAGGTGTTCACATGGGGTGTTAGACAAGAGGGTGTTTATAGGGGGAATTAGACGGGAGGGATACAGAGCTGGAATTGGAAAGGTGGGTGCTCACAGGGGGAATTAGACTGGAGTATGCTCACAGTGGGTATTAGACAGGTGGGTGTTCACAGGGGAAATTTAACAGGAGGGTGTTCACAGGGAGAATGAGACAGGAGGGTGTTCACAGTGGGAATTAAGCAGGCAGGTGGTCACTGGGGGAATTAGACAGGAGCTGGACACAGAGGGTATTAGACAGGAGGGTGTTTACAGGGTGGATTAGACAGGAGGGTGTTCACAGGTGGAATTAGACGGGAGGGTTTACAGAGGGTGAATGTGACAGGAGGGTGCTCACAGCTGGAATTTGACAGGAGGGTGTTCACAAGGGGAGTTAGACAGGAGGGTGTTTACAGGGTGAATTAGAAGGGAGGGTTTACAGAGTGGGAATTAGACAGGAGGGTGTTCAAAGGGGAAATTAGACATGAGGGTCATCACAGGGAGAATTAGATAGGAGGGTCATCACAGGGGGAGTTAGACAGGACGTTGTTCACTGGGGGAATTAGACAGGAGGGAGTTCACAGGTGGAATTAGACTGGAGGGTGTTCACAGGGGGAATTTGACAGGAGAGTGTTCAACGGGGGAATTAGACAGGAGGGTGTTCACAGGGGGGGAATTAGACTGGAGGGTGTTCATAGTGGGTTTCAGACAGATGGGGGTTCACATGGGGAATTAGACAGGAGAATATTCACAGGGGGAAATACAATGGAGGAGGTTCACAGGGGGAATTTGACAGGTGCGTGTTCACAGGGGGAATTGGACCGGACAATGTTCACAGGGCGAAATACACAGGAGGGTGATCACACGGGGAATTAGTCAGCAGAGATTTTAACAGGGGGAATTGGACAGGAGGTTGTTCACAGGGGGAATTAGTTAGGTGGGTGATCACAGGGCGAATTAGACAGGAATGTCTTTTCAGGGGTAATCAGACAGGAGGGTGTTCTCATGGGGAATTAGAAAGGAGGGTGTTCACAGGGGGAATTAGACAGGACGGTGTTCACAGGGGGAATTAGACAGGAGGATGTTCACAGGGGGAATTAGAGAGGATGGTGTTCACAGGTGGAATTCGACCGGATGGTTTTCACTGGGGGAATTATACAGGAGGGTGTTCACAGTGGAAATTGACAGGAGCGTCATCACAGTGAGAATTTGACAAGAGGGTCATCACAGGGGGAATTAGGCAGGATGATGTTTACAGGGGGATTTGGTCAGGAGGCTGTTCACTGGGTGAATTAGACAGGAGGGTGTTCACAGGTCGAATTAGACAGGAGGGTGTTCACAGGTCGAATTAGACAGGAGGGTCATCACGGGGGGAATTAGTCAGGAGGCTGTTCACTGGGTGAATTAGACAGGAGGGTGTTCACAGCTGGAATTCGACAGAAGGTGTTCACATGGGGTGTTAGACAAGAGGGTGTTTATAGGGGGAATTAGACAGGGGGATGTTCACAGGTGGATTTAGACGGGAGGGATACAGAGGGGGAATTGGAAAGGTGGGTGCTCACAGGGGGAATTAGACTGGAGTATGCTCACAGTGGGTATTAGACAGGTGGGTGTTCACAGGGGAAATTTAACAGGAGGGTGTTCACAGGGAGAATGAGACAGGAGGGTGTTCACAGTGGGAATTAAACAGGCAGGTGGTCACTGGGGGAATTAGACAGGAGCTGGACACAGAGGGTATTAGACAGGAGGGTGTTTACAGGGTGGATTAGACAGGAGGGTGTTCACAGGTGGAATTAGACGGGAGGGTTTACAGAGGGTGAATGTGACAGGAGGGTGCTCACAGCTGGAATTTGACAGGAGGGTGTTCACAAGGGGAGTTAGACAGGAGGGTGTTTACAGGGTGAATTAGAAGGGAGGGTTTATAGAGTGGGAATTAGACAGGAGGGTGTTCAAAGGGGAAATTAGACATGAGGGTCATCACAGGGAGAATTAGATAGGAGGGTCATCACAGGGGGAGTTAGACAGGACGTTGTTCACTGGGGGAATTAGACAGGAGGATGTTCACAGGGGGAATTAGACAGGAGGATGTTCACAGGGGGAATTAGAGAGGATGGTGTTCACAGGTGGAATTAGACTGGAGGGTGTTCACAGGGGGAATTTGACAGGAGAGTGTTCAACGGGGGAATTAGACAGGAGGGTGTTCACAGGGGGGGAATTAGACTGGAGGGTGTTCATAGTGGGTTTCAGACAGATGGGGGTTCACATGGGGAATTAGACAGGAGAATATTCACAGGGGGAAATACAATGGAGGAGGTTCACAGGGGGAATTTGACAGGTGCGTGTTCACAGGGGGAATTGGACCGGACAATGCTCACAGGGCGAAATACACAGGAGGGTGATCACACGGGGAATTAGTCAGCAGAGATTTTAACAGGGGGAATTGGACAGGAGGTTGTTCACAGGGGGAATTAGTCAGGTGGGTGATCACAGGGCGAATTAGACAGGAATGTCTTTTCAGGGGTAATCAGACAGGAGGGTGTTCTCATGGGGAATTAGAAAGGAGGGTGTTCACAGGGGGAATTAGACAGGAGGGTGTTCACAGGGGGAATTAGAGAGGATGGTGTTCACAGGTGGAATGAGACCGGATGGTTTTCACTGGGGGAGTTATACAGGAGGGTGTTCACAGTGGAAATTGACAGGAGCGTCATCACAGTGAGAATTTGACAAGAGGGTCATCACAGGGGGAATTAGGCAGGATGATGTTTACAGGGGGATTTGGTCAGGAGGCTGTTCACTGGGTGAATTAGACAGGAGGGTGTTCACAGGTCGAATTAGACAGGAGGGTGTTCACAGGTCGAATTAGACAGGAGGGTCATCACGGGGGGAATTAGTCAGGAGGCTGTTCACTGGGTGAATTAGACAGGAGGGTGTTTACAGCAGGAATTAGACACGAGCGTGTTCAGAGGTGGAATTAAACTGGAGGGTGTTCAGAGGGGGAATTAGACAGGATGGTCTTCACAGGGGCAATGAGACAGGAGGGTGATCACAGGGGGAATTAGATAGGAGCGTATTCACAGGGGGAATTAAACAGTGGCGTATTCACAGCAGGAATTAGACCGCAGCAAGTTAACAGGGCGAATTAGACAGGAGGGTGATCACGGCGGGAATTAAACAGGATGCTGTTCACAGGGGGATTGAGACAGGAGGGTGATAACATGGGGAATTAGACAGGAGAATGTAAACAGGGAGAATTAGACAGGAGCGTGTTCACAGGTGGAATTAGACACTAGGGTGTTCACAGGTGGAATTAGACAGGAGGGTGTTCACAGGGGGAATTAGACAGGATGGTGTTCACAGGGAGAATTAGACAGGATGGTGTTCACAGGTGGAATTAGACAGGATGGTGTTCACTGGTGGAATTAGACAGGAGGGTGTTCACAGGGGGAATTAGACAGGAGGGTGTTCACAGGTCGAATTAGACAGGAGGGTGTTCACAGGTCGAATTAGACAGGAGGGTCATCATGGGGGCAATTAGTCAGGAGGGTGTTCACAGGTCGAATTAGACAGGAGGGTGTTCACAGGGGGAATTAGACAGGAGGGTGTTCACAGGGCAAATTAGACAGAAGGGACATCACAGGGGGAATTAGACAGGAGGGTGTTTATTGGCGGAATTGTAAAGGAGGGTCATCACAGAGGGAATTTGACAGGGGGTGCTCAGAGCGGGAATTCGACAGGAGAGTTGTCAGAGGTAGGAATTAGACAGGAGGAGGTTCACAGGGGGAATTAAACTGGAGGGTGTTCACAGGTGGAATGAGACAGGAGGGTGATCTCACGGGGAATTAAAAAGGAAGGTGGTCAATTGGGGAATTAGACAGGAGGTTGTTCACAGGGGGAATCAGACAGGAGGGTCATCACAGCGGGAATTAGACAGGAGGGTGTTCAGAGGGGGAATTAGACAGGGGGATGTTCACAGGTCGAATTAGACAGGAGGATGATCACAGGGGGAAATAGACAGAGGGTGTTCACTGGGGGAAATAGACAGGAGCGTGTTCACAGGGGGAATTACACAGCAGGGTGTTCACAGTGGGAATCAGACAGGATGGAAAGCACAGCGGCAATTAGACAGGAGGGTGTTCACAGGGGAATTATGCAGGATGGTGCTCACAGGGGTAATTAGACAGGAGGGTGTTCAAAGTGGGAATTAGACACGAGGAGGTTCACAGTGGTAATTTGACAGGTGGCTGTTCACTGGGGGAATTAGACAGGAGGCTGTTCACTGGGGGAATTATGCAGCAGAGATCTTCACAGGGGGAATTGGACAGGAGGGTGATCACAGAGGGAATTAAACAGGAGCGTGTTCACTGGGGGAATTAGAGAAGAGTATTTTCAAAGGGATAGTTAGACAGGAGGGTGTTCAACGGTGGAAAATGGAAGGACGCTGTTCAAAGGGGGAATTAGACAGCAGGTTTGCTCACAGGGGGCATTCGACAGGTGCTGTTCACACGGGGAATTAGACAGGGGGTGTTCACAGGGGGAATTGGACAGGAGGGTGTTCACAGGTAGAATTAGACCGGAGGGTGTTTACAGGGGGAATTAGTCAGGAGGGTGTTTGCAGGCGAATTCGACACGGAGCTGTTCACAGGTGGAAATGGACTGGTGGGTTTTCAGTGGGGAAATTTGACAGGAGGATGTTCAGAGGCTGAATTAGACAGAAGGGTGATCACAGGGGGAATTAGACAGCAGAGATTTTCACAGGGGGAGTTAGACAGGAGGGTGTTCACAGGGGGATTGAGGCAGGAGTCTCATCACAGCGGGAAATTGACAGGAGGGTGTTCACATGTGGAATTAGACAGAAGGGTGATCACAGGGGGAATTAGACAGGAGTAGGTTCACAGGAGAAGTTTCAAAACACGCTGTTCTCTTGGGAATTAGACAGGAGACTGTTCACAGGGTGAATTGGACAGGAGGCTGTTCACAGGCAGAATTAGTCAGGAGTGTGATCATAGGGGAGTTCGACAGTAGGGTGTTCACAAGGGGAATTTGACAGGAGGGTTTTCACAGGTGGAATTAGACAGGAGTGGGTTCACAGCTGGAATTAGACAGGAGAGTGTTCACAGGAGGAATTAGACTGGAGGGTGTTCACAGGTGGAATTAGACAGGAGGGTGTTCACAGGTCGAATTAGACAGGAGGGTCATCACGGGGGGAATTAGACAGGAGGGTGTTCACAGGTCGAATTAGACAGGAGGGTGTTCATAGGGCAAAATAGACAGAAGGGACATCACAGGGGAAATTAGACAGGAGGGTGTTTAGTGGGGGAATTAGACAGGAGGGTGCTCACAGAGGGAATTGGAAAGGAGGGTCATCACAGAGGGAATTTGACAGGGGGTGCTCAGAGCGGGAATTAGACAGGAGAGTTATCAGAGGTAGGAATTGGACAGGAGGAGGTTCACAGGGGGAATTAAACTGGAGGGTGTTCACAGGGGGAATGAGACAGGAGGGTGATCAAACGGGGAATTAAAAAGGAAGGTGGTCAATTGGCGAATTAGACAGGAGGTTGTTCACAGTGGGAATCAGACAGGAGGGTCATAACAGCGGGAATTAGACAGGAGGGTGTTCAGACGTGGAATTAGACCGGAGGGTGTTCAGGGGGGGAATTAGACTGGGGGAGTGTTCACAGGGCGAATTAGACAGGAGGATGATGACAGGGGGAAATAAACAGAGGGTGTTCACTGGGGGAAATAGACAGGAGCGTGTTCGCAGGGGGAATTACACAGCAGGGTGTTCACAGTGGGAATCAGGCAGGATGTTAAGCACAGCGGGAATTAGACAGGAGGGTGTTCACAGGGGGAATTATGCAGGATGGTGCTCACAGAGGTAAATAGACAGGAGGGTGATCATAGGGGAATTAGACAGTAGGGTGTTCACAAGGGGAATTCGACAGGAGGGTTTTCACAGGTGGAAGTAGACAGGAGTGTGTTCACAGAGGGATTTCGACAGGAGGATGATCACAGGGGCAATTAGACAGTAAAGTTTTCAGAGGGGGCATTAGAGAGGAGGCTGTTCTCAGGGGAAATTAGAAAGGATGGTGTTCACAGGGGGAATTAGACAGGAGATCGTTCACAGGTGAAATTAGACAGAAGGGTGCTCACCGGGAGAACTAGAGAGGATTGTGTTCACAGGTGGAATTAGACCGGAGGGTTTGCACTGGGGGAATTTGGCAGGAGGGTGTCACAGGTGGAATTAGACTGTAGGGTGTTCAGAGGGCGATTTCGACAGGAGGGTGTTCACATTGGGAATTAGACAGAAGGGTGTTCACAGGGGGAATGATACAGGATGGTGATCCCAGGGGGAATTCGACAGGAGGGTGTTCACAGGGGGAATTAGATCGGTGGTGTTCACAGGGGGAATTAGACAAGAGGTTGTTCACAGGGGGAATTAGACGAGAGGGTGTTCACAGGGGGAATTAGACAGGAGGGTGTTCAGAGGGGGAATTCGACAGGAGGAAGTTCACAGGTAGATTTTGCCAGGAGTGTGTTCTCAGGGAAATTAGACAGTAGGGTTTCCACAGGGGGAATTAGTCAGCACGGTGATCACAGGGGGAATTGGACAGGAAAGTGTTCAGAGGGGGTATTAGAGAGGAGGCTGTTCACAGGGGGAATTGGACAGGAGGGTGTTCACAGGTGGATTGAGAGTGGCGTCTGATCACAGGGGAAATTAGACACGAGTGTGTTCACACGGGGGAGTTCACACGGGGGATTTGAAAGGATGGTGTTCACAGGGGGAATAAAACAGAAGGGTGATCACCGGGGGAATTAGACAGGAGTTTGTTCACAAGGGCAAATTAGACTTGAAGGTGTTCACAGGTGAAATTATGCAGGAGGGTGTTAACAGGGGGAATAAAACAGAAGGGTGATCACCGGGGGAATTATACAGGATGGTGTTCACAAGGGGAATTCGACAGGAGGGTTTTCACAGGTGGAATTAGACAGCAGTGGGTTCACAGGGGGAATTAGACAGAATGGTGTTCACAGGGGGAATTAGACAGGAGAATGTTCACAGGAGAAATTACAAAGCACGCTGTTCTCTTGGGAATTAAACAGGAGGCTGTTCACAGGCAGAATTAGTCAGGAGGGTGATCATAGGGGAATTAGACAGTCGGGTGTTCACAAGAGGAATTCGACAGGAGGGTTTTCACAGGTGGAATTAGACAGGAGTGTGTTCACAGAGGTATTTCGACAGGAGGATGATCACGGGGCAATTAGACAGTAAAGTCTTCAGAGGGGGTATTAGAGAGGAGGCTGTTCTCAGGGGAAATTAGAAAGGATGGTCTTCACAGGGGGAATTAGACAGGAGCTTGTTCACAGGTGAAATTAGACAGAAGGGTGTTCAGAGGGCGAATTAGACAGGAGGGTGTTCACATGGGGAATTAGACCGGAGGGTTTTCACTGGGGGAATTTGGCAAGAGGGTGTCACAGGTGGAATTAGACTGTAGGGTGTTCAGAGGGCGAATTAGACAGGAGGGTGTTCACATGGGGAATCAGACAGGAGGGTGTTCACAGGGGGAATTAGACAGGAGGAAGTTCACAGGTCGATTTTGACAGGAGTGTGTTCTCAGGGGAATTAGACAGTAGGGTTTCCACAGGGGGAATTAGTCAGCACGGTGATCTCAGGGGGAATTGGAAAGGAAAGTGTTCAGAGGGGGTATTAGAGAGGAGGCTGTTCACAGGGGGAATTGGACAGGAGGGTGTTCACGGTTGGATTGAGAGTGGAGTCTGATCACAGGGGGAATTAGACACGAGGGTGTTCACACGGGGGATTTGAAAGGATGGTGTTCACAGGGGGAATAAAACAGAAGGGTGATCACCGGGGGAATTAGACAAGAGTTTGTTCACAGGGTGCAATTAGACAGGAGGGTGATCACAGGGGGAATTATGCAGGAGGGTGTTCACAGGGGGAATAAAACAGAAGGGTGATCACCGGGGGAATTATACAGGATGGTGTTCACAGGGGGAATAAAACAGAAGGGAGATCACCGGGGGATTAGACAAGAGTTTGTTCACAGGGGGCAATTAGACAGGAGGGTGATCACAGGGGAATTATGCAGGAGCAGGCTTGTGCAAAGTGGAGAGTTAGACCGGAGGGTGTTTGGCTTCATTGGGTAAGTTCAACAGCTGTGCGGTGTTCACGGTTGTGGGGATTTAGACAGATGTGCTGGTGTTCACCAGGCCTGTATTCGACACGAAGGGGTTAGAAAGGAAGGTTTTCTTCAAAGACGGGTCTGAATATTGTAGATATTACAGGAAAGATGTGGGGGCATTGACGAGTGTCCAGAAAAGATTCACGAGGGTGGCTCCAAGGATGAGGAACTTCAATCATGAAGATAGATTGGAGAAGGTACGATCAGCTTAAGGAGAGAGGAAGTGCGAGAGTGTCTGACATCCTTGAAAATGGATAATTCACCAGGGCTGGATGGAATATATCCCAGACTATTAAAGGAAGTCAGTGGGGAAATAGCGGATGCTCTGAGGATCGTCTTCAAATCGTCACTACAAGCATGTGACCTATCAGAGGATCGGAGGTCTGCAAAGGTTGCACCATTATTTAAAAGGGGAGCAAGGGATAGAACAAATAATTACAGGCTGGTCAGTCAGACCTCAGTGGTGGGCAAATAATTAGAGTCAGTTCTCACAGATCGGATAAACTGTTGCTTCTAAAGGCTCGGATTACTCAGGGATGGTCAGTATGCATTTGTTAAGGGAAGGTCATGTCTTACTAACTTAACTGATTTTTTTTGAGTAACTGACAAGGACGATTGATGATGGTCGTTCAGTGGATGTTGTCTCCATGGATTTTAGGAAGGCATTTGACAAGTTCCCACATGGCAAGTGGTCAAAAATGATTGAGTTGGTTCCAAAATTGGCTCAGGGAAAGGGAACAAAGTGCGATGTATGATTTTGCTTATTGAAAGCAGTTTCCAGTGGACTTTCCCCAGGACTCAGTGTTGGGTTCCTTGCTGTTGGGATATATATTAATGATTTGAGACGTAAATGTGGGAGGCAAGATTGGGAAATTTGCAGATGACACAAAAATTGGCCGGGCAGTTGATAGTGAAGAGGATAGCTGTCGACTCCAGAATTATATCAATGGTTTGGTTGAGTGGCGGTAAAATGGTAAATGGATTTTTTTTAGATTTAGAGATACAGCACTGAAACAGGCCCTTTGGCCCACCGAGTCTGCGCTGACCATTAACCACCCATCTATACTAATCCTACACTAATTCCATATTCCCACCACATCCTCACCTGTCCCTATATTCCCCTACCACCTACCATTACTGGTGGCAATTTTATAATGGCCAATTCACCTGTCAACCTGCAAGTCTTTTGGCTGTGGGAGGAAACCGGAGCACCCAGAGGAAACCCACGCAGACAGAGGGAGAACTTGCAAACTCCACACAGGCAGTACCCAGAATTGAACCCGGGTCACTGGAGCTGTGAGGCTGCGATGCTGACCACTGCGCCACTGTGCCTCCCAAATGGAATTACATTCTGGATTAATCTGAGGTAATGCAATTGGGGAGGGCAAACAAAGCAAGGGAATACACAACAAACGGGAGGATATTGAGAGGGGTAGAAGAAGTGAGAGACCTTGGAGTGCATGTCAACAGGTCCCTGAAGGTGGCAAGACAGGTAGATACGTAGAAGGCATATGGAATGCTTTCCTTTAATGGCCGAGAAATAGAATCTAGAGCAGGATTGTAAAGCTGGAACTGTATGAAACACTGGATGGGCCACAGTTGGACTATTGTGTTCAGATCTGGTCGCCACATTACAGAAAGGACATAATTGTTATAGAGAGGGTACAGAAGAGATTTACAAGAATGCTGCTGGGCACGAAAGTTACAGCGATGAGTAAAGATTGGATAGAGTCGTTTTCCTTACAGCAGAGCAGGCTGAGAGGTGACTTAATTGAGGTGTCCAAAATTATGAGGGGCCAAGATCGAGTAGAGAGGCAGGATCTGTTTCTCCTCGCAGAGAAGTCTATTACCAGGGGGCACAGATTTAAGGTGATTAGATGAGACATGAGGGAAATCTTTTTCACCCAGAGGGTGGTGGGTGTCTGGAATTAACTGCCAGGAATAGTGGTGGAGACAGAAACCCTCAATTCTTTTAGAAGTACCTGGACATGCACATGAACTGCTGTCACCGGCATGACTATGGACCAGGTGCTGGAAAGTGGGATTAGATTGTGTGACTAGTTTTTTCGGCCAGCACGGTTACGATGGGCCGAATGGCCTCCTTCTGTGCCATAATTTGTTGATGATTCTATGGTTCTAATGGAACCAAGTGATGTCAGTTGCAGTGAAAGAGGCCAATGTCAGAGGGATGGAGAGATCCCGGATAAGTTTGCTGCAGGTTTGGGGAAAGGCTAGAGATGGGGAGGGGTGAGGACATGGAGTTATTTTAACTCAGTGATAACAATTTTAATTATAAGGGGTTAGGGAAATGGGTGCCAATGAGGGTATTGAAGGTGAGGGTGATGGACGAGCAGGACTTGGTAAGGACTGGACATCAGCAGCAGAGTTTTGGACCAGTTGATATTGATGTGATGCTGATCGGAATTGAACTGGAGGAATGGAGTCAGGAGGTGGCACAGTTCTAATTTTACTGGAGACATTAACCAATGTCGAATAAACAGGTAAATACGAGCATAAAGACATATGAATTAGGAGCAGAAGAAGGCCATTCGGCCCATCGAGCTTCCTCCACTATTCAATAAGATCATGGCTCATCTGTTTATGTCTTGAATTCCACACTCCCATATGCCCCGATAAAGATGGATTCCCTTGTCTAACATGAATCTATTCACCTCCACCTTAAAATTATTCAATGACCCCGCCACCACCACCTTCGAAAGCAAAGAATTCCAACGTCGCAGAACCCTCTGAGAGAAAAAAAAATCTCCTCATCGCTGTCCCAAAATGGCGGCCGCTAATTTTAAAACAGTGCCCCCCAATTCAGGACTCGCCATCAAGAGGAAACAACCTTTCCACATCCACCTGGTCAAGACTGTTCAGGATCCTATATATTTTAATCAAGTCTCTCCTCACTCTTCCAATCTCCAGTCAAAACAAGACCAGTCTGTCCAACCTTCCTCATAAGACAACCCGCCCATTCCATTTTCATTGCAGCAGCTTATTCGGGAGCAGAGAGTGCGAGCGAGGGAGCAGCTGGGAAGGTCAGTTTCAGCTAAAACTTAATTTCCTTTTGTTTTCGGCGGACCAAGGGGCTGCTGGGTAAGTAAAACCCTATATATTTGGGCCGTTAAGGCACAGGAACAGGCCTTTCAGCCCTCCAAGCCTGCACCGATCCAGATCCTCTACCTAAACATGTCGCCTATTTTCTAAGGGTCTGTATCTCTTTGCTTCCTGCCCATTCATGTATCTGTCTAGATACATCTTAAAAGACGCTATCGTGTTCGCATCTACCACCTCCACTGGCAACCTATTCCAGGCACCCACCACCCTCTGCATAAAGAACTTTCCACGCATATCCCCCCAAAACTTTTCCCCCCTCAATTTGATCTCGTGACCACTTGTAATTGAATCCCCCACTCTGGGAAAAAGCTTCTTGCTCTCCACCCTGTCTCTACCTCTCATGATTTTGTACACATCAAGCAGGTCCCCCATCAACCTCCGTCTTTCTAATGAAAATAATACTAATCTACTCAACCTCTCTTAATAGCTAGCGCCCTCCATACCAGGCAACATCCTGGTGAACCTCCTCTGCACCCTCTCCAAAGCATCTACATCCTTTTGATAATGTGGTGACCAGAACTGCACGCAGTATTCCAAATGTGGCCGAAACAAAGTCCTCTGCAACTGTAACGTGACCTGCCAACTCTTGTACTTAATACCCCGTCCGATGAAGGAAAGCATGCCGTATGCCTTCTTGACCACTCTATTTACCTGCATTGCCACCTTCAGGGAACAATGGACCTGAACACCCAAATCTCTCTGTACATCAATTTTCCCCAGGACTTTTCCATTTACTGTATAGTTCACTCTTGAATTGGATCTTCCAAAATGCATCACCTCGCATTTGCCGTGATTGAACTCCATCTGCCATTTCTCTGCCCAACTATCCAATCTATCCATATTCTGCTGTATTCTCTGACAGTCCCGTTCACGATCTGCTACTCCACCAATCTTAGTGTCGTCTGCAAACTTGCTAATCAGACCACCTATACTTTCCTCCAAATCATTTATGTATATCACAAACAACAGTGGTCCCAGCACGGATCCCTGTGGAAAACCACTGGTCACACGTCTCCATTTTTTAGAAACTCCCTTCCACTGCTACTCTGTCTCCTGTTGCCCAGCCAGTTCTTTATCCATCTAGCTAGTACACCCTGGATCCCATGCGTCTTCACTTTCTCCATCAGCCTACCATGGGGAACCTTATCAAACGCCTTATTGAAGTCCATGCATATGACATCTACAGCCCTTCCCTCATCAATCAACTTTGTCACTTCCTCAAAGAATTCTATTAAGTTGGTAAGACATGACCTTCCCTGCACAAAACCATGTTGCCTATCACTGATAAGCCCATTTCCTTCCAAATGGGAATAGATCCTATCCCTCAGTATCTTCTCCAGCAGCTTCCCTACCACTGACGTCATGCTCACCGGTCTATAATTACCTGGATTATCCCTGCTACACTTCTGAAACAAGGGGACAACATTAGCAATTCTCCAGTCCTCCGGGACCTCACCCGTGTTTAAGGATGCTGCAAAGATATCTGTTAAGGCCCCAACTATTTTCTCTCTCGCTTCTCACAGTAACCTGGGATAGATCCCATCCGGACCTGGGGACTTGTCCACCTTAATGCCTTTTAGAATACCCAACACTTCCTCCCTCCTTATGCCGACTTGACCCAGAGTAATCAAGCATCTGTCCCTAACCTCAACATCCGTCATGTCCCTCTCCTCGGTGAATACCGATGCAAAGTGCTCATTTCGAATCTCACCCGTTTTCTCTGACTCCAAGCACAACATTCCTCCTTTGTCCTTGAGTGGGCCAATCTTTTCTCTCGTTACCCTCTTGCTCCTTATATATGAATAAAAGGCTTTGGGATTTTCCTTAACCTGTTTGCTAAAGATATTTCATGACCCCTTTTAGGCCTCTAAATTCCTCGTTTCAGTCTGGTCTTACATTCCCGATATTCTTTCAAAGCTTCGTCTTTCTATAGCCTCCTAGACCCTATGTATGCTTCATTTTTCCTCTTAGCTAGTCTCACAATTTCACCTGTCATCCATGGTTCCCTAATCTTGCCATTTCTGTCCCTCATTTTCACAGGAACATGTCTCTCCTGCACGCTAATCAACCTCTCTTTAAAAGCCTCCCACATATCAAATGTGGATTTACCTTCAAACAGCTGCTCCCAATCTACATTCCCGAGCTCCTGCCGAATTTTGGTATAGTTGGCCTTCCCCCAATTTAGCACTCTTCCTTTAGGACCACTCTCGTCTTTGTCCATGAGAATTCTAAAACGTACGGAATTGTGATCACTATTCCCAAAGTAGTCCCCTACTGAAACTTCAACCACCTGTCCGGGTTCATCCCAACACGAGGTCCAGTATGGCCCCTTCCCGAGTTGGACTATTTACATACTGCTCTGGAAAACCCTCCTGGATGCTCCTTACAAATTCTGCTTCATCTGGACCTCTAACACTAAGTGAATCCCAGTCAATGTTGGGAAAATTAAAATCTCCTATTACCACCACCCTGTTGCTCTTACATCTTTCCATAATCTGTTTACATATTTGTACCTCTATCTCACGCTCGCTTTTGGGAGGCCTGTAGTACAGCCCCAACATTGTTACCGCACCCTTCCTATTTCTGAGATCTGCCCATTTTGCCTCACTGCTCGAATCCTCCATAGTGCCCTCCTTCAGCACAGCTGTGATATCCTCTTTGACCAGTAATGCAACTCCTCCACCCCTTTTACCTCCCTCTCTATCCCGCCTGAAGCATCGATATCCTGGGATATTTAGTTGCCAATCATGCCCTTCCCTCAACCAAGTCTCAGTAATAGCAATAACATCATACTCCCAGGTCCTAATCCAAGCCCTAAGTTCATCTGCCTTATCTACTACACTTCTTGCATTAAAACAAATGCACCTCAGACCACCAGTCCCTTTGAGTTCATCATCTGCTCCCTGTCTACTCTTTCCCTTAGTCACACTGACTTCATTATCTGGTTCCTTACAGGCTTTAGTTACTACCTCCGTACTGCCACTGACCTCCTCATTTGGTTCCCATCCCCCTGCTACATTAGTTTAAACCCTCCCCAACAGCGTTAGCAAAAGCACCCCCAAGGACATTGGTTCCAGTCCGGCCCAGATGTAGACCGTCCAATTTGTAATAGTCCCACCTCCCCAAGAACCGGTCCCAATGTCCCAAAAATCTGAACCCCCTCCCTCCTGCACCATCTCTCAAGCCACGCATTCATCCTGACTATTATTTCATTTCTACTCTGACTATCACGTGGCACTGGTAGCAATCCTGAGATTACTACATCTGAGGTCCTACTTTTTAACCTGGCTCCTAACTCCCTAAATTCTGCTGGTAGGACCTCATCCCGTTTTTTACCTATATCATTGGTGCCTATGTGCACAATGACAACTGGCTGTTCACCCTCCCCTTTCAGAATGTTCTGCAGCCGATCTGAGACATCCCTGACCCGTGCACCTGGGAGGCAACATACAATTCGGGAGTCTCGTTTTCGACCACAGACCCGCCTATCTACTCCCCTTACAATCGAATCCCCGATGACTATAGCCCTTCCACGCTTTTTCCCGCCCTTCGGAACAGCACAGCCAGCCACGGTGCCATGAACCTGGCTACTGCTGCCTTCCCCTGGTGAGCCATCACCCTCAACAGTATCCAAAATGGTACACCTGTTTTGGAGGGAGATGACCGCAGGGGACACCTGCGCTGACATCCTGCTCTTTCTTTGCCTTTTGGTCACCCATTCCCTTTCCCCCTCAGCAATCCAAATCTGCAGTGTGCCAATTCGCTAAACGTGCTATCCATGACATCCTCAGCATCGCGTATGCTCCAAAGTGAGTCCATCCGCAGCTCCAGAGCCGTCATGCGGTTTAACAAGAGCTGCAGTGATAGGCAACATGGTTTTGTGCAGGGAAGGTCATGTCTTACCAACTTAATAGAATTCTTTGAGGAAGTGACAAAGTTGATTGATGTGGGAAGGGCTCTAGAGGTCAGAGACATGGACTTCAGTAAGGCGTTTGATAAGGTTCCCCATGGTAGGCTGATGGAGAATGTGAAGTCACATGGGGTCCAGGGTGTACCAGCCAGATGGATAAAGAACTGGCTGGGCAACAGGAGACAGAGAGTAGTAGTGGAAGGGAGTTTCTCAAAATGGAGACGTGTGACCAGTGGTGTTCCACAGATATCCGTGCTGGGACCACTGTTGTTTGTGATATACATAAATGATTTGGAGGAAAGTATAGGTGGTCTGATTAGCAAGTTTGCAGACGACACTAAGATTGGTGGTGTAGCAGATAGTGAAGGGGACTGTCAGAGAATACAGCAGAATATAAATAGTTTGGAGAGTGGGGCAGAAAAATGGCAGATGGAGTTTAATCAGGGCAAATGCGAGGTGATGCATTTTGGAAGATCCAATTCAAGAGTGAACTATACAGTAAATGGAAAAGTCCTGGGGAAAATTGATGTACAGAGAGATTTGGGTGTTCAGGTCCATTGTTCCCTGAAGCTGGCAACGCAGGTCAATAGAGTGGTCAAGTAGGCATGCTTTCCTTCATCGGACGGGGTATTGAGTACAAGCGTTGGCAGCTCATGTTACAGTTGTATAAGAATTTGGTTCGGCCACATTTGGAATACTGCGTGCAGTTCTGGTCGCCACATTACCAAAAGGATGTAGATGCTTTGGAGAGGGTGCAGAGGAGGTTCACCAGGATGTTGCCTGGTATGGAGGGAGCCAGCTATGAAGAGAGATTGAGCAGATTCGGATTATTTTCATTAGAATGACGGAGGTGGAGGGGGGACTTGATTGAGGTGTACAAAATCATGAGAGGTATAGACAGGGTGGATAGCAAGAAGCATTTTCCCAGAGTGGGGGATTCAATTACCAGGGGTCACGACTTCAAAGTGAGAGGGGAAAAGTTTAGGGGGGGTATGCGTGGAAAGTTCTTTACGCAGAGGGTGGTGGGTGCCTGGAACGCATGGCCAGCGGAGTTGGTAGACGCAGGCAAGATAGCGTCTTTTAAGATGTATCTGGACAGATACGTGAATGGGCAGGAAGCAAAGAGATACAGACCCTTAGAAAATAGGCGACATGTTTAGATAGAGGATCTGGATCGGCGCAGGCTTGGAGGGCCGAAAGGCCTGTTCCTGTGCTGTCATTTTATTTCTTCTTTGCAGCTGGACACACTTCCAGCATGTGAAGGAGTCAGGGACATCAGCCGTGTCCCTGAGCTCCCACATTGAGCAAGAGGAGCATAACAAGGGTCTGAGATCTCCTGCCATTTTTAATCTTAAGCTTACCTTAGTCTCAACTTGGATAAATCAAAAAGGAACGAAATGTTTTTACCAATCACACGAAAACAAATAAATAGAAAACGCCTTACCTTATCTGCGCACCACCGAGTCCTTTTTTTTGGTTAGAAGAGGAGGGCGGGTCGGAGACACTACAGGTGTCGTGTCTCAGGTTCAGCCCCAGCCCAAATATATAGGACTTACTGACAAAGCTGCCACCTCGCTCTCCCTGCCGCCGCTGCAAAAGGAAACGGCCGAAACAAAAAGCTAAGTGTATATAAGTTGGAAACTCACTGACCCAGCTGCCACCTCGCTCTTGCTGTCGCCGCTGAGAGCTTTTTAAATCCACTCTTCTCCCACTGCTCATCTCTTATTCACCAAGTTCTGGTGCTTTTTTAAATCCACTCCTCTCCCACTGCTCATCTCCTTTTCACCAGGTTTTGGTGATTTTTCAATCCATTCCTCTCCCACTGATCCTCTTTTATTCACCAGGCTTTGGTGAGGATTAAATCTACTCCTCTCCCACGGCTCCTCTCTTATTCACCAGGTTTTGGTGCTTTCTAAATCCACTCCTCTCCCACTGCTCCTCACTTATTCACCAGGTTTTGTTGCTTTCTAAATCCACTCCTCTCCCGCTGCTCATCTCTTATTCACCAGGATTTGTTGCTTTTAAAATCCACTCCTCTCCCACTGCTCCTCTCTTATTCACCAGGTTTTGTTGCTTATTGAATCCACTCCTCTCCCACTGCTCCTCTGTCATTCTCCAGGTTTTGGTACTTTTTAAATACACTCCTCTAATACTGCTCCCCTTTCATTCACCAGGTTTTGGTGCATTTTAAATCCACTCCTTTCCTGATGCCCCTCTCTTATTCACCAGGATTTTGTCCTTCTTAAATGCAATCCTCTCCCACTGCTCCTCTCTTATTCACCAGGTTTTTGTCCTTCTTAAATCCACTCCTCTCCCACTGCTCCTCTCTTATTCACCAGGTTTTGGTTCTTTTTAAATCCACTCTTCTCCCGCTGTTCCGCTCTTATTCACCAGGTTTTGGTTCTTTTTAAATCCACTCTTCTCCCGTTGTTCCGCTCTTATTCACCAGGTTTTGGTTCTTTTTAAATCCACTCTTCTCCCGCTGTTCCGCTCTTATTCACCAGGTTTTGGTTCTTTTTAAATCCACTCTTCTCCCGCTGTTCCGCTCTTATTCACCAGGTTTTGGTTCTTTTTAAATCCACTCTTCTCCCGCTGTTCCGCTCTTATTCACCAGGTTTTGGTTCTTTTTAAATCCACTCTTCTCCCGCTGTTCCGCTCTTATTCACCAGGTTTTGGTTCTATTTAAATCCACTCTTCTCCCGCTGTTCCTCCCTTATTCACCAGGTTTTGGTTCTGTTTAAATCCACTCCTCTCCCGCACTGCTCCTCTCTTATTCACCAGGTTTTGGTTCTTTTTAAATCCACTCTTCTCCCGCTGTTCCTCTCTTATTCAAGAGGTTTTGGTTCTATTTAAATCCACTCCTCTCCCGCTGTTCCTCTCTTATTCACCAGGTTTTGGTGCTTTTAAAATCCGCCCCTCTCCCACTGCTCCTCTCTTTTTCACTGGGTTTTGGTGCTTTTTAAATCCAGTCCTCTCCCACTGCTCCCCTCTTATTCACCAGGTTTTGGTTCATTTTAAAACCACCCCTCTCCCACTGCTCCTCTCTTCTTCACCAGGTTTTGGTTCTATTTAAATCCACCCCTCTCCCGCTGCTCCTCTCTTATTCACCAGTTTTGGTTCTTTTTAAATCCACCCCTCTCCCACTGCTCCTCTCTCATTCACCAGGTTTTGGTGCTTTTTAAATCCCCTCCTGTCCCACTGCACCTCTCGTATTCACCAGGTTTCTGTGCTTTTTACATCCACTCCTCTCCCAATGCTCCTCTCTTATTCACCAGGTTTCGGTGCTTTTTAAATCCACTCCTCTCCCGCTGCACCTCTCTTATTCACCAGGTTTCTGTGCTGTATAAATCCACTCCTCTCCCACTGCTCCTCTCTTCTTCACTCGGTTTCGGTGCTTCTCAAATCCACTCCTCTCCCACTGCTCCTCTCTTATTCACCAGGTTTCGCTCCTTTTTAAATCCACTCCTTTCCCACTGCTCCTTTCTTAATCACCCGGTTTCGGTGCTTTTTATATCCACTCCTCTCCAGCTCCACCTCTCGTATTCACCAGGTTTTGGTGCATTTTTTATTCCACCCCTCTCCCACTGCTCCTCTCCTATTTACCAGTTTTTGGTGCTTTTTAAATCCACAACTCTCCCACTGCTCCTCTTTTATTCACCAGGTTTTGGTGCTTGTTAAATCCACAACTCTCCCACTGCTCCTCTCTTATTCACCAGGTTTTGGTGCTTTTTAAATCCTCAACTCTTCCACTGCTCCCCTCTTACGCAACAGGTTTTGGTGCTTTTTAAATTCACAACTCTCCCACTGCTCCTCTCTTATTCACCAGGTTTTGGAGTTTTTAAAATCCACTCCTCTCCCATTGCTCCTCTCTTATTCACCAGGTTTTGGTGCTTGTTAAATCCACTCCTCTCCCACTGCTCCTCTCTTATTCACCAGGTTTTAATGCTTTTTAAATCCACAACTCTCCCACTGCTCCTCTCTTATTCACCAGGTTTTGGTGCTTTTTATATCCGCTCCTCTCCCACTGCTCCTTTCTTATTCACCAGGTTTTGGTGCTTTTTAAATCCACTCCTCTCCTGCTGCACCTCTCGTATTCACCAGGTTTCGGTGCTTTTTAAAACCACTCCTCTCCTGCCGCACCTCTCGTATTCACCAGGTTTCGGTGCGTTTTACATCCACTCCTCTCCTGCTGCAACTCTCGTATTCACCAGGTTTCTGTGCTTTTTACATCCACTCCTCTCCTGCTGCACCTCTCTTATTCACCAGGTTTTGGTGCTTTTTAAATCCACTCCTCTCCCTCTGCTCCTCTCATATTCACCAGGTCCTTGTGCTTTTTAAGTCCACTCCTCTCCCACTGCTCCTCTCGTATACTCCAGATTTCTGTGCTTTTTATATCCACTTCTCTCCTGCTGCACCTCTCGTATTCACCAGGTTTTGTTGCTTTTTAAATCCACTCCTCTCCCGCTGTTCCTCTCTTATTCACCAGGGTTTCGAGCGATTAAAATCCACCCCTCTCCCACTGCTCCTCTCTTATTCACCAGGTTTTGGTGCTTTTTAAATTCACAACTCTCCCACTGCTCCTCTCTTACTCACCAGGTTTTGGAGTTTTTTAAATCCACTCCTCTCCCACTGCTCCTCTCTTATTCACCAGGTTTTGGTGCTTGTTAAATCCACTCCTCTCCCACTGCTCCTCTCTTATTCACCAGGTTTTGATGCTTTTTAAATCCACAACTCTCCCACTGCTCCTCTCTTATTCACCAGGTTTTGGTGCTTTTTAAATCCGCTCCTCTCCCACTGCTCCTTTCTTATTCACCAGGTTTTGGTGCTTTTTAAATCCACTCCTCTCCTGCTGCACCTCTCGTATTCACCAGGTTTCGGTGCTTTTTAAAACCACTCCTCTCCTGCCGCACCTCTCGTATTCACCAGGTTTCGGTGCGTTTTACATCCACTCCTCTCCTGCTGCAACTCTCGTATTCACCAGGTTTCTGTGCTTTTTACATCCACTCCTCTCCTGTTGCACCTCTCTTATTCACCAGGTTTTGGTGCTTTTTAAATCCACTCCTCTCCCTCTGCTCCTCTCATATTCACCAGGGTTTCGTGCGATTAAAATCCACCCCTCTCCCACTGCTCCTCTCTTATTCACCAGGTTTTGGTGCTTTTTAAATTCACAACTCTCCCACTGCTCCTCTCTTACTCACCAGGTTTTGGAGTATTTTAAATCCACTCCTCTCCCACTGCTCCTCTCTTATTCACCAGGTTTTGGTGCTTGTTAAATCCACTCCTCTCCCGCTGCTCCTCTCTTATTCACCAGGTTTTGATGCTTTTTAAATCCACAACTCTCCCACTGCTCCTCTCTTATTCACCAGGTTTTGGTGCTTTTTAAATCCGCTCCTCTCCCACTGCTCCTTTCTTATTCACCAGGTTTTGGTGCTTTTTCAATCCACTCCTCTCCTGCTGCAACTCTCGTATTCTCCAGGTTTCTGTGCTTTTTACATCCACTCCTCTCCTGCTGCACCTCTCGTATTCACCAGGTTTCGGTGCTTTTTAAAACCACTCCTCTCCTGCCGCACCTCTCGTATTCACCAGGTTTCGGTGCGTTTTACATCCACTCCTGTCCTGCTGCAACTCTCGTATTCACCAGGTTTCTGAGCTTTTTACATCCACTCCTCTCCTGCTGCACCTCTCTTATTCACCAGGTTTTGGTGCTTTTTAAATCCACTCCTCTCCCTCTGCTCCTCTCATATTCACCAGGTCCTTGTGCTTTTTAAGTCCACTCCTCTCCCACTGCTCCTCTCGTATACTCCAGATTTCTGTGCTTTTTATATCCACTTCTCTCCTGCTGCACCTCTCGTATTCACCAGGTTTTGTTGCTTTTTAAATCCACTCCTCTCCCGCTGTTCCTCTCTTATTCACCAGGGTTTCGTGCGATTAAAATCCACCCCTCTCCCACTGCTCCTCTCTTATTCACCAGGTTTTGGTGCTTTTTAAATTCACAACTCTCCCACTGCTCCTCTCTTACTCACCAGGTTTTGGAGTTTTTTAAATCCACTCCTCTCCCACTGCTCCTCTCTTATTCACCAGGTTTTGGTGCTTGTTAAATCCACTCCTCTCCCACTGCTCCTCTCTTATTCACCAGGTTTTGATGCTTTTTAAATCCACAACTCTCCCACTGCTCCTCTCTTATTCACCAGGTTTTGGTGCTTTTTAAATCCGCTCCTCTCCCACTGCTCCTTTCTTATTCACCAGGTTTTGGTGCTTTTTAAATCCACTCCTCTCCTGCTGCACCTCTCGTATTCACCAGGTTTCGGTGCTTTTTAAAACCACTCCTCTCCTGCCGCACCTCTCGTATTCACCAGGTTTCGGTGCGTTTTACATCCACTCCTCTCCTGCTGCAACTCTCGTATTCACCAGGTTTCTGTGCTTTTTACATCCACTCCTCTCCTGCTGCACCTCTCTTATTCACCAGGTTTTGGTGCTTTTTAAATCCACTCCTCTCCCTCTGCTCCTCTCATATTCACCAGGGTTTCGTGCGATTAAAATCCACCCCTCTCCCACTGCTCCTCTCTTATTCACCAGGTTTTGGTGCTTTTTAAATTCACAACTCTCCCACTGCTCCTCTCTTACTCACCAGGTTTTGGAGTTTTTTAAATCCACTCCTCTCCCACTGCTCCTCTCTTATTCACCAGGTTTTGGTGCTTGTTAAATCCACTCCTCTCCCACTGCTCCTCTCTTATTCACCAGGTTTTGATGCTTTTTAAATCCACAACTCTCCCACTGCTCCTCTCTTATTCACCAGGTTTTGGTGCTTTTTAAATCCGCTCCTCTCCCACTGCTCCTTTCTTATTCACCAGGTTTTGGTGCTTTTTCAATCCACTCCTCTCCTGCTGCAACTCTCGTATTCTCCAGGTTTCTGTGCATTTTACATCCACTCCTCTCCTGCTGCACCTCTCGTATTCACCAGGTTTCGGTGCTTTTTAAAACCACTCCTCTCCTGCCGCACCTCTCGTATTCACCAGGTTTCGGTGCGTTTTACATCCACTCCTGTCCTGCTGCAACTCTCGTATTCACCAGGTTTCTGAGCTTTTTACATCCACTCCTCTCCTGCTGCACCTCTCTTATTCACCAGGTTTTGGTGCTTTTTAAATCCACTCCTCTCCCTCTGCTCCTCTCATATTCACCAGGTCCTTGTGCTTTTTAAATCCACTCCTCTCCCACTGCTCCTCTCGTATACTCCAGATTTCTGTCCTTTTTATATCCACTTCTCTCCTGCTGCACCTCTCGTATTCACGAGGTTTTGTTGCTTTTTAAATCCACTCCTCTCCCACTGCTCCCCTCTTATTCACCAGGTTTTGGTTCATTTTAAATGCACTCCTCTCCCGCTGTTCCTCTCTTATTCAACAGGGTTGCGTGCTATGAAAATCCACCCCTCTCCCACTGCTCCTCTCTTATTCACCAGGTTTTGGTTCTATTTAAATCCACCCCTCTCCCGCTGCTCCTCTCTTATTCACCATGTTTTGGTTCTTTTTAAATCCACCCCTCTCCCGCTGCTCATCTCTTATTCACCAGGTTTTGGTGCTTTTTAAATCCACTCCTCTCCCACTGCTCCTCTCTGATTCACCAGGTGTTGGTGCTTTTTAAATCCCCTCCTGTCCCACTGCTCCTCTCTTATTCACCAGGTTTTGGTGCTTTTAAAATCCACAACTCTCCCACTGCCCCCCTCTTACTCACCAGGTTTTGGTGCTTTTAAAATCCACCCCACTCCCACTGCTCCTCTCTTATTCACCAGGTTTTGGAGTTTTTTAAATCCTCTCCTCTCCCACTGCTCCTCTCTTATTCACCAGGTTTCTGTGCTTTTTACATCCACTCCTCTCCTGCTGCATCTCTCTTATTCTCCAGGTTTTGCTACTTTTTAAATCCACTCCTCTCGCACTGCTCCTCTCGTATACACCAGATTTCTGTGCTTTTTACATCCACTCCTCTCCTGCTGCACCTCTCTTCTTCACCAGGTTTTGGTGCTTATTGAATCCACTCCTCTCCCGCTGCACCTCTCGTATTCACCATGTTTCTGTCCTTTTTACATCCACTCCTCTCCCAATGCTCCTCTATTATTCACCAGGTTTCGGTGCTTTTTGAATCCACTCCTCTCCCGCTGCACCTCTCTTATTCACCAGGTTTCTGTGCTCTATAAATCCACTCCTCTCCCACTGCTCCTCTCATATTCACCAGGTTTTTGTGCTTTTTAAATCCACTCCTCTCCCTCTGCTCCTCTCTTATTCACCAGTTTTTTGTGCTTTTTACACCCACTCCTCTCCCACTGCTCCACTCTTCTTCACCAGGTTTCGGTGCTTTTTGAATCCACTCCTCTCCCGCTGCACCTCTCTTATTCACCAGGTTTCTGTGCTCTATAAATCCACTCCTCTCCCACTGCTCCTCTCATATTGACCAGGTTTTTGTGCTTTTTAAATCCACTCCTCTCCCACTGCTCCTCTCGTATTCACCAGTTTTCTGTGCTTTTTACATCCACTCCTCTCCTGCTGCACCTCTCTTATTCACCAGGTTTTGGTGCTTTTTAAATCCACTCCTCTCCCACTGCTACTCTCGTATTCACCAGGTTTTTGTCCTTCTTAAATCCACTCCTCTCCCACTGCTCCTCTCTTATTCACCAGGTTTTTGTTCTTTTTAAATCCACTCTTCTCCCACTGTTCCTCTCTTATTCACCAGGTTTTGGTTCTTTTTAAATCCACTCTTCTCCCGCTGTTCCTCTCCTTTTCACCAGGTTTTTGCTCTTTTTAAAATCCACTCGTCTCCCGCTGTTACTCTCTTATTCACCAGGTTTTGGTTCTTTTTAAATCCACTCTTCTCCCGCTGTTCCACTCTTATTCACCAGGTTTTGGTTCTTTTTAAATCCACTCTTCTCCCGCTGTTCCTCTCATATTCACCAGGTTTTGGTTCTATTTAGAACAAAGAACAAAGAACAAAGATAATTACAGCACAGGAACAGGCCATTCGGCCCTCCAAGCCTGCGCCGATCCAGATCCTCTATCTAAACATGTCGCCTATTTTCTAAGGTTCTGTATCTCTTTTCTTCCTGCCCATTCATGTATCTGTCTAGATACATCTTAAAAGACTCCATCGTGCCCGCATCTACCACCTCCGCTGGCAATGCGTTCCAGGTGCCCACCACCCTCTGCGTAAAGAACTTTCCACGCATATCCCCCCTAAACTTTTCCCCTTTCACTTTGAACTCGTGTCCTCTAGTAATTGAAACCCCCACTCTGGGAAAAAGCCTCTTGCTATCCACCCTGTCTATACCTCTCATGATTTTGTACACCTCAATCAGGTCCCCCCTCAACCTCCGTCTTTCTAATGAAAATAATCCTAATCTGCTCAACCTCTCTTCATAGCTAGCGCCCTCCATACCAGGCAACATCCTGGTGAACCTCCTCTGCACCCTCTCCAAAGCATCCACATCCTTTTGATAATGTGGCCACCAGAACTGTACGCAGTATTCCAAATGTGGCCGAACCAAAGTCCTATACAACTGTAACATGACCTGCCAACTCTTGTACTCAATGCCCCGTCCGATGAAGGAAAGCATGCCGTATGCCTTCTTGACCACTCTATTTACCTGCGTTGCCACCTTCAGGGAACAGTGGACCTGAACACCCAAATCTCTCTGGACATCAATTTTCCCCAGGACTTTTCCATTTACTGTATAGTTCACTCTTGAATTGGATCTTCCAAAATGCATCACCTCGCATTTGCCCTGATTGAACTCCATCTGCCATTTCTCTGCCCAACTCTCCAATCTATCTATATTCTGCCTTATTCTCTGACAGTCCCCTTCACTATCTGCTACTCCACCAATCTTAGTGTCGTCTGCAAATTTGCTAATCAGTCCACCTATACTTTCCTCCAAATCATTAATGTATATCACAAACAACAGTGGTCCCAGCACGGATCCCTGTGGAACACCACTGGTCACACGTCTCCATTTTGAGAAACTCCCTTCTACTGCTACTCTCTGTCTCCTGTTGCCCAGCCAGTTCTTTATCCATCTAGCTAGTACACCTTGGACCCCAAGCGCCTTCACTTTCTCCATCAGCCTACCATGGGGAACCTTATCAAACGCCTTACTGAAGTCCATGTATATGACATCTACAGCCCTTCCCTCATCAATCAACTTTGTCACTTCCTCAAAGAATTCTATTAAGTTGGTAAGACATGACCTTCCCTGCACAAAACCATGTTGCCTATCACTGATGAGCCCATTGTCTTCCAAATGGGAATAGATCCTATCCCTCAGTATCTTCTCCAGCAGCTTCCCTACCACTGACGTCAGGCTCACCGGTCTATAATTACCTGGATTATCCCTGCTACCCTTCTGAAACAAGGGGACAACATTAGCAATTCTCCAGTCCTCCGGGACCTCACCCGTGTTTAAGGATGCTGCAAAGATATCTGTTAAGGCCCCAGCTATTTCCTCTCTCGCTTCCCTCAGTAACCTGGGATAGATCCCATCCGGACCTGGGGACTTGTCCACCTTAATGCCCTTTAGAATACCCAACACTTCCTCCCTCCTTATGCCGACTTGACCTAGAGTAATCAAACATCTGTTCCTAACCTCAACATCCATCATGTCCCTCTCCTCGGTGAATACCGATGCAAAGTACTCGTTTAGAATCTCACCCATTTTCTCTGAGTCCAAGCATAACATTCCTCCTTTGTCCTTTAGTGGGCCAATCCTTTCTCTAGTTACCCTCTTTCTCCTTATATATGAATAAAAGGCATTGGGATTTTCCTTAACCCTGTTTGCTGAAGATATTTCATGACCCCTTTTAGCCCTCTTAATTCCTCGTTTCAGATTGGTCCTACATTCCCGATATTCTTTCAAAGCTTCGTCTTTCAACAGCCGCCTAGACCTTATGTATGCTTCCTTTTTCCTCTTAGCTAGTCTCACAATTTCACCTGTCATCCATGGTTCCCTAATCTTGCCATTTCTATCCCTCATTTTCACAGGAACCTGTCTCTCCTGCACGCTAATCAACCTCTCTTTAAAAGCCTCCCACATATCACATGTGGATTTACCTTCAAACAGCTGCTCCCAATCTACATTTCCCAGCTCCTGCCTAATTTTGGTGTAGTTGGCCTTCCCCCAATTTAGCACTCTCCCTTTTGGACCACTCTCGTCTTTGTCCATGAGTATTTTAAAGCTTATGGAATTGTGATCACTATTCCCAAAGTAGTCCCCTACTGAAACTTCAACAACCTGGCCGGGCTCATTCCCCAACACCAGGTCCAGTATGGCCCCTTCCCGAGTTGGACTATTTACATACTGCTCTAGAAAACCCTCCTGGATGCTCCTTACAAATTCTGCTCCATCTGGACCTCTAACACTAAGCGAATCCCAGTCAATGTTGGGAAAATTAAAATCTCCTATCACCACCACCCTGTTGTTCCTACATCTTTCCATAATCTGTTTACATATTTGTACCTCTATCTCACGCTCGCTGTTGGGAGGCCTGTAGTACAGCCCCAACATTGTTACCGCACCCTTCCTATTTCTGAGTTCTGTCCATATTGCCTCACTGCTCGAGTCCTCCATAGTGCCCTCCTTCAGCACAGCTGTGATATCCTCTTTGACCAGTAATGCAACTCCTCCACCCCTTTTACCTCCCTCTCTATCCCGCCTGAAGCATCGATATCCTGGGATATTTAGTTGCCAATCATGCCCTTCCCTCAACCAAGTCTCAGTAATAGCAATAACATCATACTCCCAGGTACTAATCCAAGCCCTAAGTTCATCTGCCTTACCTACTACACTTCTTGCATTAAAACAAATGCACCTCAGACCACCAGTCCCTTTATATTCATCATCTGCTCCTTGCCTGCTCTTCCTCTTAGTCACACTGACTTCATTATCTAGTTCCTTACAGGCTTTTGTTACTACCTCCTTACTGTCAACTGACCTCAATTGGTTCCCATCCCCCTGCCACATTAGTTTAAACCCTCCCCAACAGCGTTAGCAAAAGCACCTCCAAGGACATTGGTTCCAGTCCGGCCCAGGTGTAGACCGTCCAATTTGTAATAGTCCCACCTCCCCCAGAACCGGTCCCAATGTCCCAAAAATCTGAACCCCTCCTTCCTGCACCATCTCTCAAGCCACGCATTCATCCTGACTATTCTTTCATTTTTACTCTGACTATCACGTGGCACTGGTAGTAATCCTGAGATTACTACCTTTGAGGTCCTACTTTTTAACTTGGCTCCTAACTCCCTAAACTCTGCATGTAGGACCTCATCCCGTTTTTTACCTATATCATTAGTGCCTATGTGCACAATGACAACTGGCTGTTCACCCTCCCCCTTTAGAGTGTTCTGCAGCCGATCTGAGACGTCCCTGACCCGTGCACCTGGGAGGCAACATACCATTCGGGAGCCTGGTTTTCGACCACAGAACCGCCTATCTACTCCCCTTACAATCGAATCCCCTACGACTATAGCCCTTCCACTCTTTTTCCCGCCCTTCGGAACAGCAGAGCCAGCCACGGTGCCATGGACCTGGCTACTGCTGCCTTCCCCTGGTGAGCCATCTCCCTCAACAGTATCCAAAACGGTATACTTGTTTTGGAAGGAGATGACCGCAGGGGACTCCTGCGCTGCCTTCCTGCTCTTTCTCTGCCTTTTGGTCACCCATTCCCTTTCTCCCTCAGCAATCCTAATCTGCGGTGTGACCAATTCACTAAACGTGCTATCCACGACCTCCTCAGCATCGCGCATGCTCCAAAGTGAGTCCATCCGCAGCTCGAGAGCCGTCATGCGGTCTAACAAGAGCTGCAGCTGGACACACTTCCTGCACGTGAAGGAGTCAGGGTCATCAGCCATGTCCCTGAGCTCCCACATTGAGCAAGAGGAGCATGATACCGGTCTGAGATCTCCTGCCATTTTTAATCTTAAGTTTAAACTTAGTTAAATGAAAAAGGAACGAAAAGTTTTTACCAATCACAATAAAACCAGAGAAATCGAAAAAGCCTTACCTTATAAACACCCCACCGAGTCCTTTTTTTTGGTTAGAGGAGGAGGGCGGGTGGGAGACACTACAAGTGTGGTGTCTCGGGTTCAGAAACCGCCCAAATATATAGTGTTTTACTTACCCAGCAGCCCCCTGGCCTCCGCCGAAAAACAAAAGGAAATTAAATTTTCTTTCAAACGGACTTTCCCAGCTGCTCACTCGCTCACACGCTGCTCCCGAAAAAGCTGCTGCACTGAAAGGAAAGTTATTTTAAACCGCCCAAATATATAGTGTTTTCCTTACCCAGCAGCCCCCTGGCCTCCGCCGAAAAACAAAAGGAAATTAAATTTACTTTCAAACGGACTTTCCCAGCTGCTCACTCGCTCACACGCTGCTCCCGAAAAAGCTGCTGCACTGAAAGGAAAGTTATTTTAAACCGCCCAAATATATAGTGTTTTCCTTACCCAGCAGCCCCCTGGCCTCCGCCGAAAAACAAAAGGAAATTAAATTTACTTTCAAACGGACTTTCCCAGCTGCTCACTCGCTCACACGCTGCTCCCGAAAAAGCTGCTGCACTGAAAGGAAAGTTATTTTAAACCGCCCAAATATATAGTGTTTTACTTACCCAGCAGCCCCCTGGCATCCGCCGAAAAACAAAAGGAAATTAAGTTTACTTTCAAACGGACTTTCCCAGCTGCTCACTCGCTCACACGCTGCTCCCGAATAAGCTGCTGCACTGAAAGGAAAGTTATTTGAAACCGCCCAAATATATAGTGTTTTACTTACCCAGCAGCCCCCTGGCCTCCGCCGAAAAACAAAAGGAAATTAAATTTACTTTCAAACGGACTTTCCCAGCTGCTCACTCGCTCACACGCTGCTCCCGAAAAAGCTGCTGCACTCTTCTCCCGCTGTTCCTCTCTTATTCACCAGGTTTTGGTTCTATTTAAATCCACTCCTCTCCCGCACTGCTCCTCTCTTATTCACCAGGCTTTGCTTCTTTTTAAATCCACACTTCTCCCGCTGTTCCTCTCTTATTTAACAGGTTATGTTTCTATTTAAATCCACTCCTCTCCCACTGCACCTCTCTTTTTCACCGGGTTTTGGTGCTTTTTAAATCCACTCCTCTCCCACTGCTCCTCTCTTATTCACCAGGTTTTGGTTCATTTTAAATGCACTCCTCTCCCGCTGTTCCTCTCTTATTCACCAGTGTTTGGTGCTTTTAAAATCCACCCCTCTCCCACTTCTCCTCTCTTATTCACCAGGTTTTGATTCATTTTAAATCCACCCCTCTCCCGCTGCTCCTCTCTTATTCACCAGGTTTTGTTGCTTTTTAAATCCACTCCTCTCCCACTGCTCCTCTCTTATTCACCAGGTTTTGGTGCTTTTTAAATCCACTCCTCTCCCACTGCTCCTCTCTTATTCACCAGGTTTTTGTGCTTTTTAAATCCCCTCCTGTCCCACTGCACCTCTCTTATTCACCAGATTTCGGTGCTTTTTGAATCCACTCTTCTCCCGCTGCACCTCTCGTATTCAACAGGTTTCTGTACTTTTTACATCCACTCCTCTCCCAATGCTCCTCTCTTATTCACCAGGTTTCGGTGCTTTTTGAATCCACTCCTCTCCCGCTGCACCTCTCATATTCACCAGGTTTCTGTGCTGTATAAATACACTCCCCTCCCACTGCTCCTCTCTTATTCACCAGGTTTTTGTGCTTTTTAAATCCACTCCTCTCCCACAGCTCCTCTCTTCTTCACCCGGTTTCGGTGCTTCACAAATCCACTCCTCTCCCACTGTTCCTCTCTTATTCACCAGGTTTCAGTGCTTTTTAAATCCACTCCTCTGCCGCTCCACCTCTCGCATTCACCAGGTTTTGGTGCTTTTTAAATCCACAACTTTCCCACTGCTCCTCTCTTATTCACCAGGATTTGGTGCTTTTTAAATACACATCTCTCCCACTGCTCCTCTTTTATTCACCAGGTTTTGGTGCTTGTTAAACCCACAACTCTCCCACTGCTCCTCTCTTATTCACCAGGTTTTGGTGCTTTTTAATTCCACAACTCTCCCACTGCTACTCTCTTATTTTCCAGGTTTTGGTGCTTTTTAAATCCATTCCTCTCCCACTGCTCCTCTCTTATTCACCAGGTTTTGGTGCTTTTTAAATCCTCTCCTCTCCCAATGCTCCTCTCGTATTCACCAGGTTTCTGTGCTTTTTACATCCACTCCTCTCCTGCTGCACCTCTCGTATTCACCAGGTTTCGGTGATTTTTATATCCACTCCTCTCATGCTGCCCCTCTCGTATTCACCAGGTTTCTGTGCTTTTTACATCCACTCCTCTCCTGCTGCAACTTTCGTATTCACCAGATTTTGTTGCTTATTAAAACCACTCCTCTTCCGCTGCACCTCTCGTATTCACCAGGTTTTTGTGCTTTTTAAATCCACTCCTCTCCCACTGCTCCTCTCTTATTCACCAGGTTTCTGTGATTTTTACATTCACTCCTGTCCCACTGCGCCTCTCTTGTTCACCAGGTTTCGGTGCTTTTTAAATCCACTCCTCTCCCGCTGCACCTCTCGTATTCACCAGGTTTCTGTGCTTTTTACATCCTCTCTTCTCCCACTGCAACTCTCTTATTCACCAGGTTTTGGTGCTTTGTAAACCCACTCCTCTCCCACTGCTCCCCTCTTACTCACCAGGTTTCGGTGCTTTTTAAATCCGCTCCTTGCCCACTGATCCTCTCTTATTCACCAGGTTTCGGTGCTTTGTAAATCCGCTCCTCTCCCACTGTCCCTCTCTTATTCACCAGGCTTTGGTGCTTTTTAAATCCGCTCCTCTCCCACTGCCCCTTTCTTATTCACCAGGTTTTGCTGCTTTTTAAATCGTCTCCTCCCCCACTGCTCCACTCTTATTCACCTTGTTTTAGTGCTTTTTATTTCCAGTCCTCTCCCTCTGCTCCTCTCTTATTCACCAGGATTCTGCAGATCTCCTTTAAGTTCGAATGAATTCTCCTTTGATTGCTTGAGATAAGTCCTCATATAAATTTAATTTTGCGAGTGTATTTTTATTTCTTATGTCCAGACTTGATGGTATTGCGTGGAGTTTTCCATTAATGCCGGAAATGCTGCAGCTATCTCTCCTTCTCAAGCTCTTTGTTTCAGAAGATAACAAATAACCAAAGTTTTTGAGAAGGCAAAGTCTTTAACCCAAATTGTGACAATTCTGTGACATTTGATGCCTGCAGATCAGTTCTGTAATTCATAAAGCTGCTGGATCTCTTGCTGTGGTATCTGTTCTCATGTGACCCTGTAAACTATTGGCACCTGATTTTTAAATAATAGCACAATCAATCCATTGTAGCTCTTCTCCAAAACCCAATGTGTTAATTTGTCCAATTTTATTTGTCAGTTTAGAAATTGAAAGTCTAATAATATTCAATATATAAATTTTACTCTCAGCAATTCATATGTTGTATGGTGAATTAAATACAAACAACAGTTGCTGCGGGGTTCATTTATTTGCTTGTTCCCAAAGGGGACAGAGCAAAACATTCTCAGATGTGTCACCTTATGTAACTTCTTCCGAAAAAATCTCGTTTGAAAAACTTCATCTGGCCTACCTTATCTTGAATGAACTTTATAACATCCTTGTATTTCTCCTCGAAGACTCGTTTATGATCTTTAACAACATGAATTCATTTAGTCTCTTTAGATATTTTCTTATAAGTGCCTTTGATCAGTGGTGGGTCCATTAATTTCTCTACATTCGCCAAAAGGGTTTTCCCTCCCAACCCTCAAACTCACCACAGCATCTCTCAAACTTTTCCCAATTTGTACCAACCCCTGTCAGCTTTCGGAGCACACAGCAAAAAACATCAGCACCTTCCACTGGCCACAAGCCTTCCCATTCCTGAACCAAATCCCAATTTGATGCATTGTCTGTAAAATCCCATCTCCATTCCCCATCGGCACTGCTCCCATACACTGCCCTTCCAGTAGATCTGGTGCTGACTTTATTCACTTTCTGTATCAATTTCCCAATACATTATTAATAATTGTATTTTAAATATTTCACGGTGACAAAGCACTGCCCAGGTCAATGAATCAGTTTTCACTGTTCAATGCAGCAACAAAGCTGGAAATTTCAGCACAGATCCTGTCAAACTGCTGCTTTGTCTCCAGGTCTGATCAGTAATTTTTCTGATTCCTTTTCTCTCTCTTCCAGCTAACTTCGTGGCGATTGTGACCCTGTCCCGAGGAAAGTGCGGTCTCTCCAAATGTATCACTGTCTCCCTGGTGGGAATGGCTGTGTCTGATCTCCTGGTCGTTATCACTGATCCCATATTGTACTGGATTGTTTTAATTTATTTCCCAGATTCATTCCTGAACTTTACTGCCGTGTGCTCTCTCATTGAGGTTCTGCATTCTGCTGCCACAGTTATTTCTGTCTGGCTCACAGTCACTTTCACCATTGATCAATTTGTGACCATTTGTTATGAGAAGCTGAAAACAAAATATTGCACCGAGAAAACGGCGGCTGTGGTTGCAGGAACAGTATGTGTACTGGGATGTTTACAGTCTGTCCCAATTTACTTTGTACATAAATCAAGGTACATTATTGATAATATTCCCATGGGTTGTGTCGGTAACCGAGCTTCTTTTCTTCCCCCACATGGGGGCATTTGAATTGCTTTATTATATTTTAACCCCTTGTGTCCCGGTCTTGCTGATTTTGCTGTTCAATATTCTGATAGTCAGACGTATTTTATTCTCCAGTAAAGTCCGCAGGGGATTCCTGCGCCACGGCAATGGAGAGAATCACAAAGACCCAGAGATGGAGAATCGGAGAAAATCAATTATTTTACTCTTCACTATATCCAGCAGTTTTATATTGTTTTGGGTGACTCGAGTTGTGTTTCTCATTTATAGGAGAATTTCAGATATTCATTATTATTCCTCCTACACTGACCCAGTCCATATCACAGAAGGAACATCAAAGATGCTGCAGCTTCTCAGTTCCTGCACCAACACGCTGTGACCCAGACTAAATACAGAGAGGAGCTGAAGAAGGCGGTGAAATACACGCTCAATCTCATTGTTAAATTAGTGAAATCAGAGAAGGAGATAAACGCTGGAACTAAATCCTATTTCATATTCCATTCACTACACTCCCCACAGGACAGAAAGTATATTTTATATTCGCAGCACTGAGCACTGAAATTATTTTCAATCTGATTCTGATATATTTTGTTGAGAATCTGAGCTATTGAGGTTGAACTTGCTCTGCCCCCTCTCACCATCTCCATCTGCTGGTGTCCCTGTCTCACTGCAGTTACTGTTCTCTCTCAACATCTCCATTTGCTGGTATCCCTGTCTCAAAGCAGTTACTGCTCCCCCTCTCACCATCGCCATCTGCTGGAGTCCCTCTCTCACTGCACTTACTGTCCCCCCTCTCACCATCTCCATCTGCTGGTGTCCCTGTCTCACTGCAGTCAATGCTCCACATCTCACCATCTCCATTTGCTGTTGTCCCTGTCTCACTGTAGTTACTGCCCACTCTCACCATCTCCATCTGCTGGTGTCCCTATCTCCCTGCAGTTTCTGCCCCCTCTCACCATCTCCATCTGCTGGTGTCCCTGTCTCACTGCAGTTATTGCCCCCCCCCCCCCTCATCATCTCCATCTGTTGGTGTCCCATCTCACCGCAGTTACTGCGCCCCATCTCACCATCTCCATCTGCTGGTGTCCCTGTCTCACTGCAGTTACTGCTCCCCCTCTCACCATCTCCATCTGCTGGTGCCCCTGTCTTACTGCAGCTACTGCCCCTCTCACCATCTCCATCTGCTGGTGTCCCTGTCTCACTGCAGCTACTGCCCGCCTCTCACCATCTCCATCTGCTGGTGTCTCTATCTCACTGCAGTCAATGGCGGCAGTGAACATCTCCATCTGCTGGTGTCCCTGTCTCACTGTAGTCATTGCTCCACATCTCACCATCTCCATCTGCTGTTGTCCCTGTCTCACTGTAGTTACTGCCCTCTCTCACCATCTCCATCTGCTGGTGTCCCTGTCTCAATGCAGTTTCCGACCCCCCTCTCACCATCTCCATATGCTGGTGTCCCTATCTCCCTGCAGTTTCTGCCCCCTCTCACCATCTCCATCTGCTAGTGTCCCCGTCTCACTGCAGTTATTGCCCCCCCTCACCATCTCCATCTGTTGGTGTCCCATCTCACCGCAGTTACTGCGCCCCATCTCACCATCACCATCTGCTGGTGTCCCTGCCTCACTGCAGTTACTGCTCCCCCTCTCACAATCTCCATCTGCTGGTGCCCCTGTCTTCCTGCAGCTACTGCCCCTCTCACCATCTCCATCTGCTGGTGTCCCTGTATCACTGCAGCTACTGCCCGCCTCTCACCATCTCCATCTGCTGGTGTCTCTGTCTCACTGCAGTCAATGGCGGCAGTCAACATCTCCATCTGCTGGTGTCCCTGTCTCACTGCAGTTACTGTCCCCCTTTCACCATCTCCATCTGCTGGTGTCCCTGCCTCACTGTAGTTTCTGCCCACCCTCTCACCATCTCCATCTGCTGGTGTCTGCTGCGGGGAAGATTTGGGGGCGGGGATTTTTGAAAGAAAATTTTAGGAGGTGATTTGTGGGGGGAATTCGTGGGGGAGTGGGTGGAAATTGCAGGGGGTGGTTATGTCGGGGCATAATTTCGCGGGGGAAAGGCTGTCTACTCCATCTTTAAAATAGAAGGGTTTTCACCAGTTGGTTCATGGGGCCTTTAGATGGGGGCGGGGGGGGGGGTGGATGGAAAGGTCATAATATCGGGGTCTGTCCAAGGGGGGAGGCATAATTTGAAGGGTCTCATGGGGATATTATATAGAGGTTTGGGCACGGGTTGGGGGGTGGAGGTGTGGTGGAGAGAAGCGTATTAGATGGGGTCTGTTCTCTGGGGGCTAATTTTATGGGGTATTTTCACGGAGGTAGGTAATTCGATGGGGTCCATTCACGGGTGGCGGGTGTGTGTGGGGGGGAGGGGGGAGGTAATCCTGTGGATATTCATAGAGGGAAGTCACTAATGTTTAAAATGGAAGGGGAAGTCATTTCTCCAGGTTTACAACGGGAGGGGATGTGGATGAGTGCGGATTTATGCAAAGGGTCAGGGAGCGAAAGACGACAAGGGGGAGAGAGGACAAAGAGAGGGAGAAGGAGACAGAGAAGGAGGGAAAAGGAATTTACTGGGAGTTGTTCAGGGGACATGGGTAATTGATGGGGAAGGGGGCTATTGTCGGAAGGGAAATTTCCAGGGGGTGAATTTGCAGAGGGGGGAATTTGCGTCGGAAATATTGCCCACTGGGCGCCAAAATTTATTGGTGGGTGTGAAAGAAATCCAGAAAGAGGGAAAAAGCCAGAGAGTGAGAGAGATCGAAAGAGAGATAGCCAGAGAGAGAGAGAGAGTGAAAAAGCCAAAGAAAGAGATGTCAGAGAAACAGCTGAAGAGAAAGCCATAGAGAGAGAGAGAGAGAGATAGCCAGAGAGAAAGAGTGAAAAAGTCAAAGAAGGAGATGTCAGAGAAACAGCTGAAGAGAAAGCCATAGAGAGAGAGAGAGAAAGAAAAGCCAGAGAGAGAGAGATAGACAAAGTCAGAGAGAGAGAGAGTCAAGCAGAAAGAACCAAAGAGAGGGAAAGCAAAAGAGAAAGAGAAAACCAGAAAGAGAAAGAGAAGGCTAGAGAGTAATCGATAGACAAAGCCCGAGAGTGAGAGTCAAAGCATAGAGCCAAGAGAGAGAGAGAGAGAGAGAGAGAGAGAGAAAGTTAAAGAGGAAGAGCCAGAGAAAGAGAGAGAAAGAGAGAAAGTTAAAGAGGAAGAACCAGAGAAAGAGAGAGAAAGAAAAAGCGTCAAAGAGAGAACCAGAGAAGAGAGAGAAATAGCCAACGGGGCAGAGAGTGAGAAAGAAATAAAGAGAACGTGAGAGAGAGAAATATTTATCATTATGTGTAGCTTTTTACTCTATGCCTCCCATCCATAAAGCCTCTATAGCTTATTAACTGTTTTCTCAATCTGCCCTGTCACCTTCAACGATTTATCTCCATATACACAAAGGTGCCCAGCTCTTGTATCACCTTTAGAATTGAATCCTTTATTTTATGTTATGTTTCCTGCTTCTTCCCACTAAACTGTATCACTAAACATTTCATTGCATTAAATTTAATCTGCTGCGTGTCTCCCTATTCTGTCAATCTGTCTCGATCCTATATAAGTCTGTCACTATCCTCATTACAATGTTGTGTCATTTTCAAATGGTAAAATTGTGCGCTTCACAAGTCTAGGTCAGTAATATAGACCAGAAAATCAGCAGTCCTTGTATTGACCCCTGGTAAACCCCACTACATAAGTCCTTCCAGTTAAAATAAAACTCTTCTTCACCACTACTTTCCATTTCCTGTCACTTAGTTTGATTGAATTGTTCGAGGAGGTGACTTGATGTATAGATGAGGGTAAGGCAGTTGATGTAGTCTACATGAATTTCAGTAAGGCTTTTGATAAGGGCCCGCACGGGAGATTGGTTAAGAAGGTAAGAGCCCATGGGATTCAGAGCAATTTGGCAAATTGGATCCAAAATTGGCTTAGTGGCAGGATGCAGAGGGTGATGGTCGAGGGTTGTTTTTGTGAGTGGCAACCTGTGACCATTGGTGTACCGCAGGGATTTGTGCTGGGACTCTTGCTGTTTGTAGTGTTAATTAATAATTTAGAGGTGAATATAGGAGGTACGATCAGTAAGTTCACAGATGTTGCAAAAATTGGTGGAACCGTAAATAGTGAGGAGGAAAGCCTCAGATTACTGGACGATATAGATGGGCTGGTACGATGGGTGGAGCAGTGGAAAATGTAATTTAATCCTGAGAAGTGTGAGGTGATGCATTTTGGGAGTACTACCAAGGCATGGGAACGTACAATGGATGGTAGGAGCCTAGAAAGTACAGAGGGTCTGTGGAACCTTGGTGTCCTTGTCCATAGATCACTGAAGGCAGCAGCACAGGTAGATAAGGTTGTTAGGAAGGCTTATGGGATACTTGTTTTTATTAGCCAAGGCATAGAATATAAGAGCAGGGAGGTAATGATGGAGCTGTATAAAACGCAAGTTAGGCCACAGCTGGAGTACTGTCTACAGTTCTGGTCGCCACATTATAGGAAGGATGTGATTGCACTGGAGAGGGTGCAGAGGAGATCCACCAGGATATTGCCGGGGCTTGAGCATTTCAGCTATGAAGAGAGACTGGAAAGGCTAGGATTGTTTTCCTTAGAGAAGACAAGGCTGAGGGTGGACCTGACTGAGGTGTACAAAATTATGCGGGGCATTGGTAGTATAGAGAGGAAGCAACCTTTTCCTTTAGCAGCGGGGCATGGATTTAAGGTAAGGGGCATGAGGTTTAGAATGGATTTGAGGGAAAGAAATCACCCAGAGGGTAGTTGGAATCTGGAATACACTACCTGAAGGGGTGATAGAGGGAGTAGCCCACACAACATTTAAGAAGCATTTAGATGAGCATTTGAAAGCCGTAGCATACAAGGCTATGGGCCAAGTGCTGGAAAATGGGATTAGGATAAATAGGTGCTTGATGGCAGGCACAGATACGATGGGCCGAAGGGCCTGTTTCTGTGCTGTTTAACTCGATGACTGTATGACTCTTAGCCAGCTCCACACCCAGGCTGCGAATGTCCGTTTTATTCCCTAAGCTTCAAATTTGCTGACAAGGCTGTTATGCAACACTTTATCAAACCTCTTTTGGACGTCCATGTCCACCACATCAACTGAATTATCCTCATCAATGATCTCCGTTCACACAAAAAATTAGTTAAACATGATTTTCCCTTACCAAATCCAGTCAGAAGCTTTTTCCCAGTGAGGAAGAGTCAGTTACGAGGTTTAAGGTGAGAGGGGCAAAGTTTAGAGGGGTTGTGCGAGGCAAGTTTTTTACACAGAAGGTGGTGAGTGCCTGGAACTTGTTGCCAGGGGAGGTGGTGGATGCAGATACGATAGCGACGTTTAAGAGACATCTAGACAAATACATGACTAGGATGGGAGTAGAGGGATACGGTCCCCGGAAGTGCAGAAGGAGTTAGTTTCGTCAGGCATCAAGATCGGCGCAGGCTTGGAGGGCCGAATGGCCTGTTCCTGTGCTGTACTGTTCTTTGTTCTTTGTTGTCCATGTTCAGTTTGAATTCTTAATTAACCCACATTTATCCATGCAACTGTTAATTTTGTCCCACAATATGGTACCTCAAAGAAAGATCCTGAAACTGATATTAAACTGACTGGCCTGTAATTACAATGCATATCATTTAGTTTTTGTTTCAAACTCTCATGGAATGCGGGCGTCACTGGCAAGCCAGAACTTTCTGCCCTTTCAAATTGCCCTGGGGGGTTGGGGGGCTAGTGGGGGGCGGGCAGTTGGGTGTGGTGGGAGGTGGGGTTGGGGGTGGTGGGCGGCGGGGTTGGGGGGTAGTGGGGGCGGGGAGTTGGGGGTGGTGGGCGGCGGGGTTGGGTGGGTGGTGGTGTGCTGGTGAGCTGCCTGCTTGAACTGCTGCAGTCCATGTGGTGCAGATAAAACAAAAGTGTAGTTAGGAAGAGATTTTCATGTTCTGGACCTGACATGAAGGAACAGCGTTATCGTCCCAAGTCAGGATGGTGTGCGCCTTGAAGAGGAGTTTACAGCTGGTGGTGTTCCCATGCATCTGCTGTCTTTGTCCTTGGCGGTGGAGGTCACGGGTTTGGAAGGTGCTGTCGAAGGAGGCTTGGCGAGTTGTTGCAGTGCATCTTGCAGAATTTACGTTTGATGTTTTATAGAATCTGTCCAGTTAATTGGTTCAGTTTCCATGTGTGAGGACTGAGTACAGCCCTGAAAAGTGGATCGAAATTCTGTGCAATTAAAGACTAGTACAGGATCACAAAAGTAATTTGAAATGAGAAAATGAATCAGCTCCTACTTCATTTCATTCTTGTTAGATAAAGAGATTTGGGCCAGCTGCTATTCCCCAAAAATTATTAAAATGATCATATTCACATTTTTATTCTTCTTTCGGAGCTGTGGGCATCGCTGACAAGGCCAGCATTTATTGTCAATCCGTCAATGCCCTTGAGAGGGTAGTGGTGAGCTGCCATCTTGAACCACTGCAGTCCTCGAAAAGGTGTGAAACAGCTGAGTGTCTTGCTCAGCCATTTCAGAGCGCATTTTAGAGTCAACTACATTGCTGTGGGTCTGGAGTCACATGTAGACAAGACTGGATAAGGACTGCAAATTTCCTTCCCTGAAGGACATTAGTGAACCAGATGGGTTTTTACAACAGTCGGTAATGGTTATATGATCTCTCCCATATCTGGTTTTAAACATATTGTTGTATAAAAAGACTTAGATTGTAAAGTGTTAATGCTGCTGTTCAGTGACTGGTATTAATTATACTCAGCTGGAAACCAAATCTCCCTGCTTCTTATTACTTACAGCAAGATAATGACAACAGATTTGCACAATTCTGCCATTAACATTTCTTATGTCACAGAATATATTTTACCATATTTTCTAAACTAATACAAGGCTCAATTCAGCAGTTTAATACCTACCAATTCAATTCTTATATTTACGAATTTTACAATGTGAGAGATTTAACCATGGCTGGGAATGTAACCTGTCCTGTAGCTTTACTCTTCTGGAGGACGTTTCGAAGGGATGTTGTGTTGGACAGTGTCAGCTCAGTATCAGTAAATTGGGAACAAAAAGAAAATTTGTACCAGATTGTCAGAGAACTCTCCCCTGCCTCACCTACCCTCCCCACCCCAATGTGGGACCATCCTTATTGTGTGGTTTGCCCCTTATTCGGACGGCTAGGCATTTACACAATGATTCTGCATAAAGTAACAGTTAAAGAGAGGAATTGAGAACACGTGAAATATGCTGCTTACAATTGTGAGACTATGTTGGCGTATTTTTTCAGCCCTGATATTAAACTAACACTTTCCACCCAAAAAACTGTATTTTCAATCCAACACGGTGAAGCTGATTCCTCAACTTAAACTTCACAGAGTGAGATGAACATCGTTTTGTTTTGTACTGAGCATTTAATCATCACATGCTATGAATTGATGGGAGCAAATCCAGGCCTGTAAAATACTTAGAATATATTCCATTATAATTTTACTCGAAATAATACTGTGTGAATTTTCTGTGTTCAAATGACTGGAATTGACAAGACACAGACAATTAGTTCCCAAGGAGAATGGTGTTAATTACAGTCATTTCACAACTGAAATTGACTCATTTTACTCAGGAACTATACATGTAGAATAGAAAGTGTATATGTATATATTTTTTTAAATCTAACATTTGATAGATATTTCGATTCTTTAAAGTGAGTTTCCCAGATAGCTGACAATTATTTCTTTAACTCTTTGGAAGGACAGATAATATGCGACCCACAGTCTGATAGCAGCTGGGAAATGGGAACAACTTTTCAGTTACCGATTTCAGATCATTTCAGTTGTACATTGTCATGTCAGTGAATGTCTATGGAATTCGCACAGATCAATTTACATTGAAGACAGCGTCCCTGGACCAGGGAGCAGGTTCGGACTCAATTAAACTTTCTGTAACAGTATGATCCAATGATCAAGTTGTATTGGCAAAAGTGGAATGTTCAAGAACTGATCTTTGAGCAAATTAAATTTAGCTGAATGCTGCTCCTTAATGTTGTAATTTAAATAGATTCACTCTGTAAGAAACATAGAGACAGAGAAACATAGAAAAAGTGCAGCACAGAAGGAGGCCATTCAGCCCATCGTGTCAGCGCTGACCGAATGAACTAGCCACCCAAATTAATCTCACATTCCAGCACATGTTCCATAGTCCTGCAGGTTACAGCAGTTCAGGGACATGTCCAGGTACATTTTAAATGAGTTGAGGGTTTCTGCCTCCACCACCGTTCCTGTCAGTGAATTCCAGAAACCCACCACCCTCTGGGTGAAAAGGTTTCACCTCTTGTCCCCTCTAATCCTTCGACCAATCACCTTAAATCTGTGTTGCCTGGTAACTGACCTCTTTGCCAGGGGAAACATGTCCTTCCTGTCCACTCTATCTAGGCCCTTCATAATTTTGTACAGCTCAATCAAATCACCCGTCAGCTTCCTCAGTTCCAAGGGAAACAATCCTAGCCGATCCAATCTTTCCTCATAACTGCAACTTTAAAGGCCTGGCAACATTCTTCTAAATCTCCTCTGTTCTCTCTCCAGAGCAATTATGTCCCTTCTGTAATGTGGTGACCAGAACTGCACATAATACACCAGCTGTGGCCTAACCAGCGCGCTGTGTAGCTCCAGCATGATATCGCTACTTCTGTACTCTATACCAATCCAAATATATCACTGACCTCACTTTTATTGTAAATATCATCCAGATATATCATTAACCTCACTTGTACTGCAATTACCATCCAGATATATCATTGACTTCACATTTACTCTAAATACCATCTGGATGCATCACTGACCTCACTTGTAAATACCATCCAGATATATCATTGGCCACAAATGTATTGTAAATAAAATGTTGATATTTCGCTGATCTCACTTTTGCTTAAATACCGATCTAGATGTATCACCAACCTCACCTTTACGGTAAATACCCACCCTGATAGATCACAAACCTGACTTATAATGCATATACCTATTCATACATATCATGGACCTCAGTTTTATTTCAAATACCCGTCCATATATATCACTGGCCACATTTCTACTGTTACCTCCCATCTAGATATATCACTGACCTCATTTCAACTGTAAATACCCATCAGATATATGATGGATCTCACTTGTGCTGGAACTATACATCCAGCTTTTCCTGTGACCTCACTTTTACAGTAAATACACAACGATCAATATCACTGATCTCACTTTTTCTGTTTCTGGTCGGCCAGATATATGACGCATCGCTATTATACTGTTATTAATCATCCATATGCAGTACAGGCATCAAAGGTGCTGCCATTCCCCTTTCAGTTATATCACTGACTTTAATTTATCCCAGCCAGGGATACCAACCCCCTCGTTTGTACTGTCATTAGTCATCCCATGCATGTTTCATGTCGTCGCTGCCTCAGAAAAAAATCCTCTATTTCAGTGTACCTTAATTATTTTTATTCTTTCACTGGATGTGAGCGCCGCTGGCGAGACCTGCAAGTATTGTCCATCTCTAATTTCCCTTGAGAAGGTGATGATGAGAACTGCAGCCCATGAGGGGGATGTACACTCACAGTGCTGTTGGGAAGGGAGTTCCAGGACCTTGACCCAGTGACAGGGAAGGAGCAGCGATATAGTTCCAGGTAAAGATGGTGTGTGGTTTGGAGGGGAACATTCAGGTGTTGATGTTCCCACCACTATCAGCTCGCTGATCAGAGGCAGTGTTGTACAATAAGGGGAGAGTTACCATGTACAGTAAATTTATCTGCATTGACCATTACTTTAATTAAATACTGAGCATAGAACATGCTTTAGATTATTCCAAATGTCCTGGGAAAAAACCATGATGTTAAAGCAAAAGTAATGTCTGATTTCCCCATGTCAAATATCTATTCGGATCTGACCTGTTAATTTGATCAGTGTCCTTGTGCGAGTCCTGAGCTTATTCCTGAGAAGTGGAGTTAAAATCTATCGACTAGACTGAAAAGATTACATCAGCTCATGGAAATAATGTGAAATCTGTAAAGAAATCAATTTCCACTTCACATTGTTCTTGTCATATTGAAAGATTGGTTCCAGCTGTTATTTACAATAGTCATTCAAATGATTATATTCAATTGTTTGTGGGTTTTAATTTACATCTGGTTTAAAATATATAGTCGTTTAAAGAAATACCTAGATTGTAAAGGGTGAATGCTGCTGCTCAGAGATTGGAATTAATATTCCTCAGTTGGAAAATGGATCTCTGCTTTTGTTATTGACAGTAAGTTAAGGACAGGGTTAAAGAAAATCCCAAAGCCTTTTATTCATATATAAGGAGAAAGAGGGTAACTAGAGAAAGGATTGGCCCACTAAAGGACAAAGGAGGAATGTTATGCTTGGACTCAGAGAAAATGGGTGAGATTCTGAACGAGTACTTTGCATCGGTATTCACCGAGGAGAGGGACATGACGGATGTTGAGGTTAGGAACAGATGTTTGATTACTCAAGGTCAAGTCGGCATAAGGAGGGAGGAAGTGTTGGGTATTCTAAAGGGCATTAAGGTGGACAAGTCCCCAGGTCCGGATGGGTTCTATCCCAGGTTACTGAGTGAAGCGAGAGAGGAAATAGCTGGGACCTTAACAGATATCTTTGCAACATCCTTAAACACGGGTGAGGTCCCGGAGGACTGGAGAATTGATAATGCTGTCCCCTTGTTTAAGAAGGATAGCAGGGATAATCCAGGTAATTATAGACCAGTGAGCCTGACGTCAGTGGTAGGGAAGCTGCTGGAGAAGATACTGAGGGATAGGATCTATTCCCATTTGGAAGAAAATGGGCTTATCAGTGATAGGCAACATAGTTTTGTGCAGGGAAGGTCATGTCTTACCAACTTAATAGAATTCTTTGAGGAAGTGACAAAGTTGATTGATGAGGGAAGGGCTGTCGATGTCATATACATCGACTTCAGTAAGGCGTTTGATAAGGTTCCCCATGGTAGGCTGATGGAGAAAGTGAAGGCTCATGGGTTCCAAGGTGTACTAGCTAGATGGATAAAGAACTGGCTGGGCAACAGGAAACAGAGAGTAGCAGTAGAAGGGAGTTTCTCAAAATGGAGACGTGTGACCAGTGGTGTTCCACAGGGATCCATGCTGGGACCACTGTTGTTTGTGATATATATTAATGATTTGGAGGAAAGTATAGGTGGACAGATTAGCAAGTTTGCAGACCACACTAAGATTGGTGGAGTAGCAGATAGTGAAGGGGACTGTCAGAGAATACAGCAGAATATAGATAGATTGGAGAGTTGGGCAGAGAAATGGCAGATGGAGTTCAATCAGGGCAAATGCGAGGTGATGCATTTTGGAAGATCCAATTCAAGAGTGAACTATACAGTAAATGGAAAAGTCCTGCGGAAAATTGATGTCCAGAGAGAATTGGGTGTTCAGGTCCACTGTTCCCTGAAGATGGCAACGCAAGTAAATAGAGTGGTCAAGAAGGCATACGGCATGCTTTCCTTCATCGGACGGGGTATTGAGTACAAGAGTTGGCAGGTCATGTTACAGTTGCATAGGACTTTGGTTCGGCCACATTTGGAATACTGCGTGCAGTTCTGGTCGCCACATTACCAAAAGGATGTGGATGCTTTGGAGAGGGTGCAGAGGAGGTTCACCAGGATGTTGCCTGGTATGGAGGGCGCTAGCTATGAAGAGAGGTTGAGTAGATTAGGATTATTTCCATTAGAAAGACGGAGGTTGAGGGGGGACCTGATTGAGGTGTACAAAATCATGAGAGGTATAGACAGGGTGGATAGCAAGAGGCTTTTTCCCGGAGTGGGGGATTCAATTGCAAGAGGACACGAGTTCAAAGTGAAAGGGGAAAAGTTTAGGGGGGATATGAGTGGAAAGTTCTTTACGCAGAGGGTGGTGGGTGCCTGGAACGCGTTGCCAGCATAGGTGGTAGATGTGGGCACGATGGCGTCTTTTACGATGCATCTAGACAGATACATGAATGTGCAGGAAGAAAAGAGATACAGACCCTTAGAGAATAGGCGACATGTTTCGATAGAGGATCTGGATCAGCGCAGTCTTGGAGGGCCGAAGGGCCTATTCCTGTGCTGTAATTTTCTTTGTTCTTTGTTATTTGACAACAATTTTACACAATTCCCCATGAACAAATCTCAGGTCACAGAATATAATTTAACAGATTCCCCAAACTAACACTCAGCTCAATTAAACATATTCAATCCCAATCACTTGTCACATTATATTAACCAATTGTTAAAAGTTAGAGGCATCGCATTGCAAGAAAATTGAAAAGCAAATACGCTGCTGCAAAACACTCCGAGGGCAACCCTGGAAATGCTGGACAGATAGTGTGTACTACAGTCTGTACCTGCCCTGGGAATGTTTAATGAAGCAGTGTTAATTGGTAGTTTGATCTGCAGCTACACTGGAAAGCATATTCCACCCTCGCCTTTATGGGACAGTGTCGAGGGTGCTTTACTCGATATCTAATCTGATAGACATACAAAACAAAATTCTAACTAAAGTAACATGGAAGGCCTCATGTAAACAGGTGTGCACTGCATATTCTGTCTCCAGGGGCACATGGTTGCAAACATAACCTCAGAAGAGGACAGGCAATCAGGGCAGAGAAAATCACCTGCAACCCATCTGCCCATGGCCCGCTGCCAGAACCTTTGAATTGTTAACTTGGCCAACCAGGAGCAGGCGGACGGGACGATCTTCCTCCTGCACCTTACCCCCTGAGCGTCTGGTCCCGAAGGGTGAAGAGTATCAGGCTGAAGTGCAGCAACAAGTTGAGGAACAGCCCCATTCATATGTAAGATGGTGCCGCAACCTCGCACTCCAGTGAAACATGACACGTGGTCGTCTCCAGGCTGCTGAAATTATAGGCAGCCTGGGAGCAGATGACCCTCTTAAAAAGCTTATTGCACGGGACTTCCCTTTGCAACCATCTCAATTCCAGGTCCCTGATGTAAAGCGGAAGGACGTCTGCACAGGGACATATCCACTGGGGATTCCCCTCTCTGTCAGATGGCAACACAGACTGCCATGGCGTGTCCGGGCACAGATGAGGGCGAGGATGTTGAGAGTGTACAGCAGCAGCCCGTGCAGGAATGGCACAGAAGGCATTTTCAAGGGCCTGTTCAAGCTGTACAGGACCAGCTCCCGATGATAGTTTTTTTGCCTGTGTTCAAAGAGCAGATCCAGTTGAGCCGTGGTCAGTTCAGCTAGGAGGTCGCCACACCATCCAGCCTCCTCGACACGCTCAATGAGAGGCGCCCCAGAGGCTTCGGCTACTCCTGCACCTGTACTGACATCCCAGAGGCGGATCCCCGTACAGCCATCTGTTGGTGCCAATCTGTATAGTGCATGGTGCTCTGCACAAAAGACATTAATTCCTTTGGCAGAGAATTCACCCGCCTCTGACTCAACAGGAAGTTGGAAAATCACTGTCGACCCTGCAAACTCCCCCTGACTGACATCGAACAAGAACAAAGAACAAAGAACAATACTGCACAGGAACAGGCCATTAGGCCCTCCAAGCCTGCGCCCATATTGATGCCTGCCGAAACTAACACCTTCTGTACTTCCAGGGCCCATATCCCTCTATTCCCTTCCTATTCATATATTTGTCAAGATGTCTCTTAAACGTCGCGATCGTATCTGCTTCCACCACCTCCCCTGGCAGCAAGTTCCAGGCACTCACCACCCTCTGTGTAAAAAACTTGCCTCGCACATCCCCTCTAAACTTTGCCCCTCGCACCTTAAACCTATGTCCCCTAGTAACTGACTCTTCCACCCTGGGAAACAACGTCTGACTATCCACTCTGTCCATGCCGCCCATAACTTTGTAAACCTCTATCATGTCGCCCCTCCACCTCCGTCGTTCCAGTGAAAACAATCCGAGTTTTTCCAACCCCTCCTCATAGTTAATGCCCTCGAGACCAGGCAGCATTCTGGTAAACCTCCTCTGTACCCTCTCCAAAGCCTCCACGTCCTTCTGGTACTGTGGCGACCAGAATTGCACACAATATTCTAAGTGTGGCCGAACTAAGGTTCTGTGCAGCTGCAACATGACTTGCCAATTGCTATACTCTATGCCCCGACCGATGAAGGCAAGCATGCCGAATGCCTTCTTAACTACCTTATTAACATGCCTTGCCACTTTCAGTGACCTGTGGACCTGTACGCCCAGATCTCTGTGCCTGTCAATACTCCTAAGGGTTCTGCCATTTACTGTATATCTCCCACCTGCATTAGACCTTCCAAAATGCATTACCTCACATTTGTCTGGATTAAACGCCATCTGCCGTTTCTCTGCCCAAGTCTCCAACCGATCTATATCCTGCTGTATCCTCTGACAATCCTCATCATTATCCGCAACTCCACCAACCTTTGTGTCATCCGCAAACTTACTAATCAGACCGGCTACATTTTCCTCCAAATCATTTATATATACTACAAAGAGCAAAGGTCCCAGCACTGATCCCTGCGGAACACCACTAGTCACATCCCTCCATTCAGAAAAACACCCATCCACTGTTACCCTCTGTCTTCTGTGAATGAGCCAGTTCTATATCCATCTTGCCAGCTCACCTCTGATCCCGTTTGACTTCACCTTTTGCACTAGTCTGCCATGTGGGACATTGTCAAAGGCTTTACGGAAGTCCATATAGACAACATCCACCGCCCTTCCCTCATCAATCATCTTCGTCACTTCCTCAAAAAACTCAATCAAATTAGTAAGACACTACCTCCCCTTCACAAAAACATGCTGTCTCTCGTTAATAAGTTCGTTTGTTTCCAAGTGGGAGTAAATCCTGTCCCGACGAATCCTCTCTAATAGTTTCACTACCACTGACGTAAGGCTCACCGGCCTATAATTTCCTGGATTATCCTTGCCACCCTTCTTAAACAAAGGAACAACATTGGCAATTCTCCAGTCCACTGGGACCTCACCTGTAGCCAATGAGGATGCAAAGATTTCTGTCAAGGCCCCAGCAATTTCTTCCCTTTCCTCCCTCACTATTCTAGGGTAGATCCCATCAGGCCCTGGGGACCGATCTACCTTAATGCTTTGCAAGACACCCAAAACCTCCTCATTTTTGATAATGAGATGACTGAGACTATCTGCACTCCCTTTCCTAGGCTCATCATCCACCACGTCCTTCTCCTTGGTGAATACTGATGCAAAGTACTCATTTCGCACCTCGCCCATTTCCTCTGGCCCCATGCATCGATTCCCATCTCTGTCCTTGAGTGGGCCAACCCTTTCCCTGGTTACCCTCTTGCTCTTTATATATGTATAAAAAGCCTTGGGATTTTCCTTAATCCTGTTTGCCAATGACTTTTCATGACCCTTTTAGCCTTCTTAACTCCTTGCTCAAGTTCCTTCCAACTGTCTTTATATTCCTCACGTGCTTCATCTCTTCCTAGCCTCCCAGCCCTTAGAAATGCTTCCTTTTTCTTTTTGACAAGGCTCACAATATTCCGTGTTATCCAAGCTTCCCGAAACTTGCCAAACTTGTCTTTCTTCCTCACAGGAACATGCTGGCCCTGGATTCTAATCAGCTGACGTTTGAAAGACTCCCACATGTCAGATGTTGGGAGAGCTGTACCACAAACTACTCAAGCAACAGCCTGACATAGTCATACTCATGAATCCTAATTTACAGACAATGTGCCAGACACTACCATCAACATCCCTCGGTATGTCCCATCCCACTGGCAGGACAGACCCACCAAAGGTGGCAGAACAGTGATATACAGTCAGCAGGGAGTTCCACTGGGAGTCCTCAGGATTGACACTGAACCCATGAAGCCTCATATCATCAGGTCAAACATGGGCCAGGAAACGTCCATCTGCTTACCACCTACCACACCAACTCGGCTGAAGATCAGTGGTTTTTCATGTTGAACACCACTTGGAGGAAACACTGAGGGTGGCAAGGACACAATACGTTCTCTGGGTGAGGGACTTCAATGTCCATCACCAAGAGTGGCTCAGTAGCACCACTACTGACCGATCTGGCCAAGTCCAAAATGGCATAACTACTAGACTGAGTCTGTGGCTGGTGCTGAGAGAACAAACAAGAGGGAGAAGCCTCCTTGACCGCATACTCACCAATCTACATGTCACAGCTGCATTTGTCCATGACAATATTCGTCGGCGTGACCATCTCCCCATCCTTGTGGAGACAAAGTCCCGCCTTCACATTGAGGCTACCCTCCATCGTGTTGTGCGGCAATACCGCTGTGCTAAATGTGATAGCTTTTAAACACATATAGAAACGCGAATCTGAGCATCGATGAGGTGCTGTGAGCCATCAGCAGCAGCAGAATTATATTCAGCCACAATCTATAACCTCATGGCCTGGCACAACTCCCACTCTGCCATTATCATCAAGCCAGGGGACGAACACTGGTTCAATGAAGAGTGCAGGAGGGCATTCGAATCGAAGCATCAGACACACCTCAGAATGATGTTTCAACCTGGTAGGCTGGCCCAGGTAAGGATGGCGGACTTCCTTCCCTGGAGGACGTGAGTGAACCAGCTGGGTTTTTATGACAATCAATGATAGATTTGTGGCATCATTACTGAGACTATCTTTCAATTTCTGTTTTTATATTGATCAATTGCACTTAGCAATTGCATTTAAATTCCAGCAGCTGCCCAGGTGGGATCTGAACCTGTGTCCCTCATGTATTGCCCTTGATCTCTGGATTACTCGTTCAGTAACAAGTCACAGTGTCATTGGCCATATCTTGTAACTACAGGTTCCTACCACACCCTTCCTATTTTCGCATGACTTCGAGAGTGTCTCAGGATCCCCTGGCACGTTCTATCTATCCGCTACTCTCTCGCTATTACTATCCCTCTGTTCCGACAGTGGCGGGAGAAATGCACTGTCAATTCTGTCCCAATACTCCATAGGCCACAGCATATTATTAAAGTTTTCCCAGCTAAGCGTAAAAAAGCCAAATTAATCACTTTACCACTCCAAGAATAAAACTGGATGAAATCAGGTATTTTAGATAACAAATGAACTATTTATTAATAAACTAAATCTGAACACTATTAAGATAAATTTATATCTAAAGAACTTGTAACTTATCATGTATTCGAACTCCCCTATTCATGCACATACATTGAAAAACTAACGGTTAACCAGTTGTACAAATTGTCTGAAGAAGGCTGTTCCTTCAGAATAAATAAATAACTGGGTTACAAATCTTTGTGAGTTACGCTCTTGCTTTATGAGCTGTCTATATTTGAGCAATCAGATGCCAATTGACTTCAACACACGGATTTGATGAACAGTCTTTACTTGATAGACATTCAAAGCACTTCAGCTGCAGCAGGCATCGCACAGTTCCTTCAATATAGATTATAACGACAGGTCTATTATTTTGATTTTAATATCGGTAGATTTTAGTTGAAACTTTAATGCGAATTCCAGAAAACACAATCCGTCAAGAGAGAATCAATCTTGAAGCAAAGACTCTGAGATTGGAAGTAAAGAAAAGCAATGTTTGCTCCCACATGCAATAAAAATGTTCTCATCACAAGGTTTTGTTGTTTCGTTCTTTAGGGAATTATCCAAGCCTGTTGGTCAATGTAGAACTTGTGCTGGTGTCCCTCCTCCTAGTTCAAACCGGTTGATTTGTTTTTTGATTTTTTTTTTTTGCACACAGCACTTCTCCTGCTGTTCCCCAGCGAAAATGTGCAGCTGTGCCACACTGCACATCTTAGTTTTTAAGCCACGCTATTATTAAACAGAGGCGTCAAGCCACACACTCACCACCTCCATCTGCTGGTGAGCCTGTCTCCGTGCACTTACTGCCCACTCTCACCATCTCCCAATGCTGGTTTCCCTGTCTCACTGCAGTTCCTGCCCCCTCAACATCTCGATCTGCTTGTGTCCCTGCCTCACTGCAGTTACTGCCAATAGTCAAAATCTCCACCTGCTGGTGACCCTGACTCACTGCAGTTACTGCCCCTCTCACAGTCTCAATATGCTGGTGTCCTTGTCGAACTGCATTCAGTTACTCTCCCAACTTACCATCTCCATCTGCTGGTGTCCCTGTCACACTGCAGTTAGTGTCTTCCTTTCACCATCTGCATATGCTGGTGTCCCTGTCTTACTGCTGTTATTGAACCGCTCTCATCACGTGCATCTGCTGGTTGCCCTGTCAAAATGCATTTAGTGCCCTTCTCTCACCATCTCCATCTGCTGGCGTGCCTTCCTCACTGCATTTACCCCCGCCTGACATAATATCCATCTGCTGGTGCCCCCGTCTCACTACCCTCAGTTCCTATCCCCTCACACCATCTCCATTTGCTGGTGTCCCTGTTTCACTGCAGTTACTGAACCACGCTCACTATCTGCATCTGCTGATGTCTCTGTGTCACTGCAGTAAATGCCCATCTCACCATTTCCATCCGAACAAGGGTCACTGACCCGAAACGCTAAGTCTGCTTCTCTTTCCACAGATGCTGCCAGACCTGCTGAGTGGTTCCAGCATTTCTTGTTTTTATTTCACCATCTCCATCTGCTGGTGTTCCTGTCTCACTGCACCCGGTTGCTGAACACTCTCAACATCTCTTGTACGATCACCACCCTTTAAAATCATTGAAATCACTTTTCCCTGAAATCCCTATCCATTTACATCACTCACCTCACATTTACCGGAAATGGCACCCAGATATATCGGTGACCTCTTTTTTACTCTAAATATCAATCCAGATATATCACTGGCCTCACTTTTACTCTAAATAGCCATTCAGATATATCACTGGCCTCACTTTTACTCTAAATACACATTCAGATATATGACTGGCCTCACCTTTACTGTAAATACCCCTTCAGATATATCACTGGCCTCATCTTTACTGTAAATACCCCTTCAGATATATCACTGACCTCACCTTTACTGTAAATACCAATCCAGATATATCACTGGCCTCACCTTTACTCTAAATACCCATTCAGATATATGACTGGCCTCACCTTTACTGTAAATACCCCTTCAGATATATCACTGGCCTCACCTTTACTGTAAATACCCCTTCAGATATATCACTGACCTCACCTTTACTGCAAATACCAATCCAGATATATCACTGACCTCACCTTTACTGTAAATACCAATCCAGATATATCACTGGCCTCACTTTTACTCTAAATACCCATTCAGATATATGACTGGCCTCACCTTTACTGTAAATACCCCTTCAGATATATCACTGGCCTCACCTTTACTGTAAATACCCATTCAGATATATCACTGACCTCACCTTTACTGTAAATACCCATTCAGATATATCACTGACCTCACCTTTACTGTAAATACCCATTCAGATATATCACTGACCTCACCTTTACTGTAAATACCCATTCAGATATAACACTGGCCTCACCTTTACTGTAAATACCCATTCAGATATATCACTGACCTCACCTTTACTGTAAATACCCATTCAGATATATCACTGGCCTCACCTTTACTGTAAATAGCCATTCAGATATATCACTGGCCTCACCTTTACTGTAAATAGCCATTCAGATATATCACTGGCCTCACCTTTACTGTAAATACCCATTCAGATACATCACTGACCTTACCTTTACTGTAAATACCCATTCAGATATATCACTGACCTCACCTTTACTGTAAATACCCATTCAGATATATCACTGGCCTCACCTTTACTGTAAATACCCATTCAGATTTATCACTGACCTCACCTTTACTGTAAATACCCATTCAGATATATCACTGGCCTCACCTTTACTGTAAATAGCCATTCAGATATATCACTGGCCTCACCTTTACTGTAAATAGCTTTTCAGATATATCACTGACCTCACCTTTACTGTAAATACCCATTCAGATACATCACTGGCCTCACTTTTACTGTAAATAGCCATTCAGATATATCACTGACATCACCTTTACTGTAAATAGCCATTCAGATATATCACTGACCTCACCTTTACTGTAAATACCCATTCAGATATATCACTGACCTCACCTTTACTGTAAATAGCCATTCAGATATATCACTGACCTCACCTTTACTGTAAATAGCCATTCAGATATATCACTGGCCTCACCTTTACTGTAAATAGCTTTTCAGATATATCACTGACCACACCTTTACTGTAAATACCCATTCAGATACATCACTGACCTCACCTTTACTGTAAATACCCATTCAGATAGATCACTGACCTCACCTTTACTGTAAATAGCCATTCAGATATATCACTGACCTCACCTTTACTGTAAATAGCCATTCAGATACATCACTGTCCTCACCTTTACTGTAAATACCCATTCAGATATATCACTGACCTCACTTTTACTGTAAATAGCCATTCAGATATATCACTGACCTCACCTTTACTGTAAAAACCCATTCAGATATATCACTGACCACACCTTTACTGTAAATAGCCATTCAGATACATCACCGACATCACCTTTACTGTAAATAGCCATTCAGATATATCACTGACCTCACTTTTACTGTAAATAGCCATTCAGATATATCACTGACCTCACTTTTACTGTAAATAGCCATTCAGATATATCACTGACCTCACCTTTACTGTAAATAGCCATTAAGATATATCACTGACATCACCTTTACTGTAAATACCCATTCTGATATATCACTGACCTCACTTTTACTGTAAATAGCCATTCAGATACATCACTGGCCTCACTTTTACTGTAAATAGCCATTCAGATATATCACTGACCTCACCTTTACTGTAAATAGCCATTCAGATACATCACTGACATCACCTTTACTGTAAATACCCCTTCAGATATATCACTGGCCTCACCTTTACTGTAAATACCAATCCAGATATATCACTGGCCTCACCTTTACTGTAAATAGCCATTCAGATATATCACTGGCCTCACCTTTACTGTAAAAACCCCTTCAGATATATCACTGGCCTCACCTTTACTGTAAATACCAATCCAGATATATCACTGACATCACCTTTACTGTAAATACCCATTCAGATATATCACTGACCTCACTTTTACTGTAAATAGCCATTCAGGTATATCACTGGCCTCACCTTTACTGTAAATACCAATCCAGATGCATCACTGGCCTCACCTTTACTGTAAATAGCCCTTCAGATATATCACTGACCTCACATTTACTGTAAATAGCCATTCAGATATATCACTGGCCTCACCTTTACTGTAAATACCAATCCAGATATATCACTGACCTCACTTTTACTGTAAATAGCCATTCAGATATATCACTGACCTCACCTTTACTGTAAATAGCCATTTAGATACATCACTGACATCACCTTTACTGTAAATACCCCTTCAGATATATCACTGGCCTCACCTTTACTGTAAATACAAATCCAGATATATCACTGGCCTCACCTTTACTGTAAATAGCCATTCAGATATATCACTGGCCTCACGTTAACTGTAAATACCCCTTCAGATATATCACTGGCCTCACCTTTACTGTAAATACCAATCCAGATATATCACTGACATCACCTTTACTGTAAATACCCATTCAGATATATCACTGGCCTCACCTTTACTGTAAATAGCCATTCAGATATATCACTGGCCTCACGTTAACTGTAAATACCCCTTCAGATATATCACTGGCCTCACCTTTACTGTAAATACCAATCCAGATATATCACTGACATCACCTTTACTGTAAATACCCATTCAGATATATCACTGACCTCACTTTTACTGTAAATACCCATTCAGATATATCACTGACCTCACCTTTACTGTAAATAGCCATTCAGATATATCACTGGCCTCACCTTTACTGTAAATACCAATCCAGATATATCACTGACCTCACTTTTACTGTAAATAGCCATTCAGATATATCACCGACATCACCTTTACTGTAAATAGCCATTCAGATATATCACTGACCTCACCTTTACTGTAAATACCCATTCAGATATATCACTGACCTCACCTTTACTGTAAATAGCCATTCAGATATATCACTGACCTCACCTTTACTGTAAATAGCCATTCAGATACATCACTGACCTCACTTTTACTGTAAATACCCCTTCAGATATATCACTGACCTCACCTTTACTGTAAATAGCCATTCAGATATATCACTGACATCACCTTTACTGTAAATACCCATTCAGATATATCACTGACATCACCTTTACTGTAAATAGCCATTCAGATACATCACTGACATCACCTTTACTGTAAATACCCCTTCAGATATATCACTGACCTCACCTTTACTGTAAATAGCCATTCAGATATATCACTGACCTCACTTTTACTGTAAATACCCATTCAGATATATCACTGACCTCACCTTTACTGTAAATGCCCCTTCAGATATATCACTGGCCTCACCTTTACTGTAAATACCAATCCAGATATATCACTGGCCTCACCTTTACTGTAAATACCCCTTCAGATATATCACTGGCCTCACCTTTACTGTAAATACCCCTTCAGATATATCACTGAACTCACTTTTACTGTAAATACCCCTTCAGATATATCACTGACCTCACCTTTACTGTAAATAGCCATTCAGATATATCACTGACCTCACTTTTACTGTAAATAGCCATTCAGATATATCACTGGCCTCACCTTTACTGTAAATACCAATCCAGATACATCACTGGCCTCACCTTTACTGTAAATAGCCATTCAGATATATCACTGACCTCACATTTACTGTAAATAGCCATTCAGATATATCACTGGCCTCACCTTTACTGTAAACACCAATCCAGATATATCACTGACCTCACTTTTACTGTAAATAGCCATTCAGATATATCACTGACCTCACCTTTACTGTAAATAGCCATTCAGATACATCACTGACATCACCTTTACTGTAAATACCCCTTCAGATATATCACTGGCCTCACCTTTACTGTAAATACCAATCCAGATATATCACTGGCCTCACCTTTACTGTAAATAGCCATTCAGATATATCACTGGCCTCACGTTAACTGTAAATACCCCTTCAGATATATCACTGGCCTCACCTTTACTGTAAATACCAATCCAGATATATCACTGACATCACCTTTACTGTAAATACCCATTCAGATATATCACTGACCTCACTTTTACTGTAAATAGCCATTCAGATATATCACTGGCCTCACCTTTACTGTAAATACCAATCCAGATATATCACTGACCTCACTTTTACTGTAAATAGCCATTCAGATATATCACCGACATCACCTTTACTGTAAATAGCCATTCAGATATATCACTGACCTCACCTTTACTGTAAATACCCATTCAGATATATCACTGACCTCACCTTTACTGTAAATAGCCATTCAGATATATCACTGACCTCACCTTTACTGTAAATAGCCATTCAGATACATCACTGACCTCACTTTTACTGTAAATACCCCTTCAGATATATCACTGACCTCACCTTTACTGTAAATAGCCATTCAGATATATCACTGACATCACCTTTACTGTAAATACCCATTCAAATATATCACTGACATCACCTTTACTGTAAATAGCCATTCAGATACATCACTGACATCACCTTTACTGTAAATACCCCTTCAGATATATCACTGGCCTCACCTTTACTGTAAATGCCAATCCAGATATATCACTGGCCTCACCTTTACTGTAAATACCCCTTCAGATATATCACTGGCCTCACCTTTACTGTAAATACCCCTTCAGATATATCACTGGCCTCACTTTTACTGTAAATACCCCTTCAGATATATCACTGACCTCACCTTTACTGTAAATAGCCATTCAGATATATCACTGGCCTCACCTTTACTGTAAATAGCCATTCAGATACATCACTGACATCACCTTTACTGTAAATACCCCTTCAGATATATCACTGACCTCACCTTTACTGTAAATAGCCATTCAGATATATCACTGACCTCACTTTTACTGTAAATACCCATTCAGATATATCACTGACCTCACCTTTACTGTAAATACCCCTTCAGATATATCACTGGCCTCACCTTTACTGTAAATAACAATCCAGATATATCACTGGCCTCACCTTTACTGTAAATACCCCTTCAGATATATCACTGGCCTCACCTTTACTGTAAATACCCCTTCAGATATATCACTGGCCCCACCTTTACTGTAAATACCAATCCAGATATATCACTGACATCACCTTTACTGTAAATACCCCTTCAGATATATCACTGACCTCACCTTTACTGTAAATACCCATTCAGATATATCACTGACATCACCTTTACTGTAAATACCCATTCAGATATATCACTGACCTCACTTTTACTGTAAATAGCCATTCAGATATATCACTGACCTCATTTTTACTGTAAATAGCAATTGAGATATATCACTGACCTCACCTTTACTGTAAATACCCCTTCAGATATATCACTGGCCTCACTTTTACTGTAAATACCCATTCAGATATATCACTGACCTCACCTTTACTGTAAATACCCCTTCAGATAGATCACTGACCTCACCTTTACTGTAAATAGCCATTCAGATATATCACTGACCTCACTTTTACTGTAAATAGCCATTCAGATATATCACTGACCTCACCTTTACTGTAAATACCCCTTCAGACATATCACTGGACTCACTTTTACTGTAAATACCCATTCAGATATATCACTGACCTCACCTTTACTGTAAATACCCCTTCAGATATATCACTGGCCTCACCTTTACTGTAAATACCCCTTCAGATATATCACTGGCCTCACCTTTACTGTAAATACCAATCCAGATATATCACTGACATCACCTTTACTGTAAATACCCATTCAGATATATCACTGACCTCACTTTTACTGTAAATAGCCATTCAGATATATCACTGGCCTCACCTTTACTGTAAATACCAATCCAGATACATCACTGGCCTCACCTTTACTGTAAATAGCCATTCAGATATATCACTGGCCTCACCTTTACTGTAAATACCAATCCAGATATATCACTGACCTCACTTTTACTGTAAATAGCCATTCAGATATATCACTGACCTCACCTTTACTGTAAATAGCCATTCAGATACATCACTGACATCACCTTTACTGTAAATACCCCTTGAGATATATCACTGGCCTCACCTTTACTGTAAATACCAATCCAGATATATCACTGGCCTCACCTTTACTGTAAATAGCCATTCAGATATATCACTGGCCTCACGTTAACTGTAAATACCCCTTCAGATATATCACTGGCCTCACCTTTACTGTAAATACCAATCCAGATATATCACTGACATCACCTTTACTGTAAATACCCATTCAGATATATCACTGACCTCACTTTTACTGTAAATAGCCATTCAGATATATCACTGGCCTCACCTTTACTGTAAATACCAATCCAGATACATCACTGGCCTCACCTTTACTGTAAATAGCCATTCAGATATATCACTGGCCTCACCTTTACTGTAAATACCAATCCAGATATATCACTGACGTCACTTTTACTGTAAATAGCCATTCAGATATATCACCAACATCACCTTTACTGTAAATAGCCATTCAGATATATCACTGACCTCACCTTTACTGTAAATACCCATTCAGATATATCACTGACCTCACCTTTACTGTAAATAGCCATTCAGATATATCACTGACCTCACCTTTACTGTAAATAGCCATTCAGATACATCACTGACCTCACTTTTACTGTAAATACCCCTTCAGATATATCACTGACCTCACCTTTACTGTAAATAGCCATTCAGATATATCACTGACCTCACCTTTACTGTAAATACCCATTCAGATATATCACTGACATCACCTTGACTGTAAATAGCCATTCAGATACATCACTGACATCACCTTTACTGTAAATACCCCTTCAGATATATCACTGACCTCACCTTTACTGTAAATAGCCATTCAGATATATCACTGACCTCACTTTTACTGTAAATACCCATTCAGATATATCACTGAACTCACATTTACTGTAAATACCCCTTCAGATATATCACTGGCCTCACCTTTACTGTAAATACCAATCCAGATATATCACTGGCCTCACCTTTACTGTAAATACCCCTTCAGATATATCACTGGCCTCACCTTTACTGTAAATACCCCTTCAGATATATCACTGACCTCACTTTTACTGTAAATACCCCTTCAGATATATCACTGACCTCACCTTTACTGTAAATAGCCATTCAGATATATCACTGGCCTCACCTTTACTGTAAATAGCCATTCAGATACATCACTGACATCACCTTTACTGTAAATACCCCTTCAGATATATCACTGACCTCACCTTTACTGTAAATAGCCATTCAGATATATCACTGACCTCACTTTTACTGTAAATACCCATTCAGATATGTCACTGACCTCACCTTTACTGTAAATACCCCTTCAGATATATCACTGGCCTCACCTTTACTGTAAATACCAATCCAGATATATCACTGGCCTCACCTTTACTGTAAATACCCCTTCAGATATATCACTGGCCTCACCTTTACTGTAAATACCCCTTCAGATATATCACTGGCCTCACCTTTACTGTAAATACCAATCCAGATATATCACTGACATCACCTTTACTGTAAATACCCCTTCAGATATATCACTGACCTCACCTTTACTGTAAATACCCATTCAGATATATCACTGACATCACCTTTACTGTAAATACCCATTCAGATATATCACTGACCTCACTTTTACTGTAAATAGCCATTCAGATATATCACTGACCTCACTTTTACTGTAAATACCCATTCAGATATATCACTGACCTCACCTTTACTGTAAATACCCATTCAGATATATCACTGACCTCACCTTTACTGTAAATACCCCTTCAGATATGTCACTGACCTCACCTTTACTGTAAATAGCCATTCAGATATATCACTGACCTCACTTTTACTGTAAATACCAATCCAGATATATCACTGACGTCACTTTTACTGTAAATAGCCATTCAGATATATCACCAACATCACCTTTACTGTAAATAGCCATTCAGATATATCACTGACCTCACCTTTACTGTAAATACCCATTCAGATATATCACTGACCTCACCTTTACTGTAAATAGCCATTCAGATATATCACTGACCTCACCTTTACTGTAAATAGCCATTCAGATACATCACTGACCTCACTTTTACTGTAAATACCCCTTCAGATATATCACTGACCTCACCTTTACTGTAAATAGCCATTCAGATATATCACTGACCTCACCTTTACTGTAAATACCCATTCAGATATATCACTGACATCACCTTGACTGTAAATAGCCATTCAGATACATCACTGACATCACCTTTACTGTAAATACCCCTTCAGATATATCACTGACCTCACCTTTACTGTAAATAGCCATTCAGATATATCACTGACCTCACTTTTACTGTAAATACCCATTCAGATATATCACTGAACTCACATTTACTGTAAATACCCCTTCAGATATATCACTGGCCTCACCTTTACTGTAAATACCAATCCAGATATATCACTGGCCTCACCTTTACTGTAAATACCCCTTCAGATATATCACTGGCCTCACCTTTACTGTAAATACCCCTTCAGATATATCACTGACCTCACTTTTACTGTAAATACCCCTTCAGATATATCACTGACCTCACCTTTACTGTAAATAGCCATTCAGATATATCACTGGCCTCACCTTTACTGTAAATAGCCATTCAGATACATCACTGACATCACCTTTACTGTAAATACCCCTTCAGATATATCACTGACCTCACCTTTACTGTAAATAGCCATTCAGATATATCACTGACCTCACTTTTACTGTAAATACCCATTCAGATATGTCACTGACCTCACCTTTACTGTAAATACCCCTTCAGATATATCACTGGCCTCACCTTTACTGTAAATACCAATCCAGATATATCACTGGCCTCACCTTTACTGTAAATACCCCTTCAGATATATCACTGGCCTCACCTTTACTGTAAATACCCCTTCAGATATATCACTGGCCTCACCTTTACTGTAAATACCAATCCAGATATATCACTGACATCACCTTTACTGTAAATACCCCTTCAGATATATCACTGACCTCACCTTTACTGTAAATACCCATTCAGATATATCACTGACATCACCTTTACTGTAAATACCCATTCAGATATATCACTGACCTCACTTTTACTGTAAATAGCCATTCAGATATATCACTGACCTCACTTTTACTGTAAATACCCATTCAGATATATCACTGACCTCACCTTTACTGTAAATACCCATTCAGATATATCACTGACCTCACCTTTACTGTAAATACCCCTTCAGATATGTCACTGACCTCACCTTTACTGTAAATAGCCATTCAGATATATCACTGACCTCACTTTTACTGTAAATAGCCATTCAGATATATCACTGACCTCACTTTTACTGTAAATAGCCATTCAGATATATCACTGACCTCACTTTTACTGTAAATAGCCATTGAGATATATCACTGACCTCACCTTTACTGTAAATACCCCTTCAGATATATCACTGGCCTCACTTTTACTGTAAATACCCATTCAGATATATCACTGACCTCACCTTTACTGTAAATACCCCTTCAGATAGATCACTGACCTCACCTTTACTGTAAATAGCCATTCAGATATATCACTGACCTCACTTTTACTGTAAATAGCCATTCAGATATATCACTGACCTCACCTTTACTGTAAATACCCCTTCAGATATATCACTGGACTCACTTTTACTGTAAATACCCATTCAGATATATCACTGACCTCACCTTTACTGTAAATACCCCTTCAGATATATCACTGGCCTCACCTTTACTGTAAATACCCCTTCAGATATATCACTGGCCTCACCTTTACTGTAAATACCAATCCAGATATATCACTGACATCACCTTTACTGTAAATACCCATTCAGATATATCACTGACCTCACTTTTACTGTAAATAGCCATTCAGATATATCACTGGCCTCACCTTTACTGTAAATACCAATCCAGATACATCACTGGCCTCACCTTTACTGTAAATAGCCATTCAGATATATCACTGGCCTCACCTTTACTGTAAATACCAATCCAGATATATCACTGACCTCACTTTTACTGTAAATAGCCATTCAGATATATCACTGACCTCACCTTTACTGTAAATAGCCATTCAGATACATCACTGACATCACCTTTACTGTAAATACCCCTTGAGATATATCACTGGCCTCACCTTTACTGTAAATACCAATCCAGATATATCACTGGCCTCACCTTTACTGTAAATAGCCATTCAGATATATCACTGGCCTCACGTTAACTGTAAATACCCCTTCAGATATATCACTGGCCTCACCTTTACTGTAAATACCAATCCAGATATATCACTGACATCACCTTTACTGTAAATACCCATTCAGATATATCACTGACCTCACTTTTACTGTAAATAGCCATTCAGATATATCACTGGCCTCACCTTTACTGTAAATACCAATCCAGATACATCACTGGCCTCACCTTTACTGTAAATAGCCATTCAGATATATCACTGGCCTCACCTTTACTGTAAATACCAATCCAGATATATCACTGACCTCACTTTTACTGTAAATAGCCATTCAGATATATCACCGACATCACCTTTACTGTAAATAGCCATTCAGATATATCACTGACCTCACCTTTACTGTAAATACCCATTCAGATATATCACTGACCTCACCTTTACTGTAAATAGCCATTCAGATATATCACTGACCTCACCTTTACTGTAAATAGCCATTCAGATACATCACTGACCTCACTTTTACTGTAAATACCCCTTCAGATATATCACTGACCTCACCTTTACTGTAAATAGCCATTCAGATATATCACTGACCTCACCTTTACTGTAAATACCCATTCAGATATATCACTGACATCACCTTGACTGTAAATAGCCATTCAGATACATCACTGACATCACCTTTACTGTAAATACCCCTTCAGATATATCACTGACCTCACCTTTACTGTAAATAGCCATTCAGATATATCACTGACCTCACTTTTACTGTAAATACCCATTCAGATATATCACTGACCTCACATTTACTGTAAATACCCCTTCAGATATATCACTGGCCTCACCTTTACTGTAAATACCAATCCAGATATATCACTGGCCTCACCTTTACTGTAAATACCCCTTCAGATATATCACTGGCCTCACCTTTACTGTAAATACCCCTTCAGATATATCACTGACCTCACTTTTACTGTAAATACCCCTTCAGATATATCACTGACCTCACCTTTACTGTAAATAGCCATTCAGATATATCACTGGCCTCACCTTTACTGTAAATAGCCATTCAGATACATCACTGACATCACCTTTACTGTAAATACCCCTTCAGATATATCACTGACCTCACCTTTACTGTAAATAGCCATTCAGATATATCACTGACCTCACTTTTACTGTAAATACCCATTCAGATATGTCACTGACCTCACCTTTACTGTAAATACCCCTTCAGATATATCACTGGCCTCACCTTTACTGTAAATACCAATCCAGATATATCACTGGCCTCACCTTTACTGTAAATACCCCTTCAGATATATCACTGGCCTCACCTTTACTGTAAATACCCCTTCAGATATATCACTGACCTCACCTTTACTGTAAATACCCATTCAGATATATCACTGACATCACCTTTACTGTAAATACCCATTCAGATATATCACTGACCTCACTTTTACTGTAAATAGCCATTCAGATATATCACTGACCTCACTTTTACTGTAAATACCCATTCAGATATATCACTGACCTCACCTTTACTGTAAATACCCATTCAGATATATCACTGACCTCACCTTTACTGTAAATACCCCTTCAGATATATCACTGACCTCACCTTTACTGTAAATACCCCTTCAGATATATCACTGGCCTCACTTTTACTGTAAATACCCATTCAGATATATCACTGACCTCACCTTTACTGTAAATACCCCTTCAGATATATCACTGGCCTCACCTTTACTGTAAATACCCCTTCAGATATATCACTGGCCTCACCTTTACTGTAAATACCAATCCAGATATATCACTGACATCACCTTTACTGTAAATACCCATTCAGATATATCACTGACCTCACTTTTACTGTAAATAGCCATTCAGATATATCACTGGCCTCACCTTTACTGTAAATACCAATCCAGATACATCACTGGCCTCACCTTTACTGTAAATAGCCATTCAGATATATCACTGGCCTCACCTTTACTGTAAATACCAATCCAGATATATGACTGACCTCACTTTTACTGTAAATAGCCATTCAGATATATCACTGACCTCACCTTTACTGTAAATAGCCATTCAGATTCATCACTGACATCACCTTTACTGTAAATACCCCTTGAGATATATCACTGGCCTCACCTTTACTGTAAATACCAATCCAGATATATCACTGGCCTCACGTTAACTGTAAATACCCCTTCAGATATATCGCTGGCCTCACCTTTACTGTAAATACCAATCCAGATATATCACTGACATCACCTTTACTGTAAATACCCATTCAGATATATCACTGACCTCACTTTTACTGTAAATAGCCATTCAGATATATCACTGGCCTCACCTTTACTGTAAATACCAATCCAGATACATCACTGGCCTCACCTTTACTGTAAATAGCCATTCAGATATATCACTGGCCTCACCTTTACTGTAAATACCCCTTCAGATATATCACTGACCTCACTTTTACTGTAAATAGCCATTCAGATATATCACTGACCTCACCTTTACTGTAAATACCCATTCAGATATATCACTGACATCACCTTTACTGTAAATAGCCATTCAGATATATCACTGACCTCACTTTTACTGTAAATACCCATTCAGATATATCACTGACCTCACCTTTACTGTAAATACCCCTTCAGATATATCACTGGCCTACCCTTTACTGTAAATACCAATCCAGATATATCACTGGCCTCACCTTTACTGTAAATACCCCTTCAGATATATCACTGGCCTCACCTTTACTGTAAATACCCCTTCAGATATATCACTTACCTCACTTTTACTGTAAATACCCCTTCAGATATATCACTGACCTCACCTTTACTGTAAATAGCCATTCAGATATATCACTGGCCTCACCTTTACTGTAAATAGCCATTCAGATACATCACTGACATCACCTTTACTGTAAATACCCCTTCAGATATATCACTGACCTCACCTTTAATGTAAATAGCCATTCAGATATATCACTGACCTCACTTTTACTGTAAATACCCATTCAGATATATCACTGACCTCACCTTTACAGTAAATACCCCTTCAGATATATCGCTGGCCTCACCTTTACTGTAAATACCAATCCAGATATATCACTGGCCTCACCTTTACTGTAAATACCCCTTCAGATATATCACTGGCCTCACCTTTACTGTAAATACCCCTTCAGATATATCACTGGCCTCACCTTTACTGTAAATACCAATCCAGATATATCACTGACATCACCTTTACTGTAAATACCCCTTCAGATATATCACTGACCTCACCTTTACTGTAAATACCCATTCAGATATATCACTGGCCTCACCTTTACTGTAAATACCCATTCAGATATATCACTGACCTCACTTTTACTGTAAATAGCCATTCAGATATATCACTGACCTCACTTTTACTGTAAATACCCATTCAGATATATCACTGACCTCACCTTTACTGTAAATACCCCTTCAGATATATCACTGGCCTCACTTTTACTGTAAATACCCATTCAGATATATCACTGACCTCACCTTTACTGTAAATACCCCTTCAGATATATCACTGACCTCACCTTTACTGTAAATAGCCATTCAGATATATCACTGACATCACTTTTACTGTAAATAGCCATTCAGATATATCACTGAACTCACCTTTACTGTAAATACCTCTTCAGATATATCACTGGCCTCACTTTTACTGTAAATACCCATTCAGATATATCACTGACCTCACCTTTACTGTAAATACCCCTTCAGATATATCACTGGCCTCACCTTTACTGTAAATACCAATCCAGATATATCACTGACCTCACCTTTACTGTAAATAGCCAGTCAGATATATCACTGACATCACCTTTACTGTAAATACCCATTCAGATATATCACTGACCTCACCTTTACTGTAAATACCCCTTCAGATATATCACTGGCCTCACCTTTACTGTAAATACCAATCCAGATATATCACTGACCTCACCTTTACTGTAAATAGCCATTCAGATATAACACTGAGATCACCTTTACTGTAAATAGCCATTCAGATATATCACTGACCTCACTTTTACTGTAAATACCCATTCAGATATATCACTGACCTCACCTTTACTGTAAATACCCCTTCAGGTATATCACTGGCCTCACCTTTACTGTAAATACCAATCCAGATATATCACTGGCCTCATCTTTACTGTAAATAGCCATTCAGATATATCACTGGCCTCACCTTTACTGTAAATACCAATCCAGATATATCACTGGCCTCACCTTTACTGTAAATACCCCTTCAGATATATCACTGGCCTCACCTTTACTGTAAATACCAATCCAGATATATCACTGGCCTCACCTTTACTGTAAATAGCCATTCAGATATATCACTGACATCACCTTTACTGTAAATACCCCTTCAGATATATCACCGACCTCACCTTTACTGTAAATACCCATTCAGATATATCACTGACCTCACCTTTACGGTAAATACCCATTCAGATATATCACCGACATCACCTTTACTGTAAATAGCCATTCAGATATATCACTGACATCACCTTTACTGTAAATACCCCTTCAGATATATCACTGACCTCACCTTTACTGTAAATACCCATTCAGATATATCACTGACCTCACCTTTACGGTAAATAGCCATTCAGATACATCACTGACATCACCTTTACTGTAAATAGCCATTCAGATACATCACTGACCTCACTTTTACTGTAAATACCCTTTCAGATATATCACTGACCTCACCTTTACTGTAAATACCCATTCAGATATATCACTGACCTCACCTTTACGGTAAATAGCCATTCAGATACATCACTGACATCACCTTTACTGTAAATAGCCATTCAGATATATCACTGACCTCACCTTTACTGTAAATACCCATTCAGATATATCACTGACCTCACCTTTACTGTAAATAGCCATTCAGATATATCACTGACCTCACCTTTACTGTAAATAGCCATTCAGATACATCACTGACATCACCTTTACTGTAAATAGCCATTCAGATACATCACTGACCTCACTTTTACTGTAAATACCCCTTCAGATATATCACTGACCTCACCTTTACTGTAAATACCCATTCAGATATATCACTGACCTCACCTTTACGGTAAATAGCCATACAGATACATCACTGACATCACCTTTACTGTAAATAGCCATTCAGATACATCAGTGACCTCACTTTTACTGTAAATACCCCTTCAGATATATCACTGACCTCACCTTTACTGTAAATACCCATTCAGATATATCACTGACCTCACCTTTACAGTAAATAGCCATTCAGATATGTCACTGACCTCACCTTTACTGTAAATACCCATTCAGATATATCACTGACCTCACCTTTACTGTAAATAGCCATTCAGATATATCACTGACCTCACCTTTACTGTAAATAGCCATTCAGATATATCACTGACATCACCTTTACTGTAAATACCCCTTCAGATATATCACTGGCCTCACCTTTACTGTAAATACCAATCCAGATATATCACTGACCTCACCTTTACTGTAAATAGCCATTCAGATATATCACTGACCTCACCTTTACTGTAAATAGCCATTCAGATATATCACTGACATCACCTTTACTGTAAATAGCCATTCAGATACATCACTGACATCACCTTTACGTTAAATAGCCATTCAGATACATCACTGACATCACCTTTACTGTAAATAGCCATTCAGATATATCACCGACATCACCTTTACTGTAAATAGCCATTCAGATATATCACTGACCTCACCTTTACTGTAAATAGCCATTCAGATATATTACTGACCTCACCTTTACTGTAAATACCCATTCAGATATATCACTGACCTCACCTTTACTGTAAATACCCATTCAGATACATCACTGACCTCACTTTTACTGTAAAAACCCCTTCAGATATATCACTGACCTCACCTTTACTGTAAATACCCATTCAGATATATCACTGACCTCACCTTTACGGTAAATAGCCATTCAGATATATCACTGAACTCACCTTTACTGTAAATAGCCATTCAGATACATCACTGACCTCACTTTTACTGTAAATACCCCTTCAGATATATCACTGACCTCACCTTTACTGTAAATAGCCATTCAGATACATCACTGACATCACCTTTACTGTAAATACCCATTCAGATACATCACTGACATCACCTTTACTGTAAATAGCCATTCAGATATATCACTGACCTCACTTTTACTGTAAATAGCCATTCAGATATATCACTGACCTCACCTTTACTGTAAATAGCCATTCAGATACATCACTGACCTCACTTTTACTGTAAATACCCCTTCAGATATATCACTGACCTCACCTTTACTGTAAATAGCCATTCAGATATATCACCGACATCACCTTTACTGTAAATAGCCATTCAGATATATCACAGATCTCACCTTTACTGTAAATAGCCATTCAGATACATCACTGACCTCACCTTTACTGTAAATAGCCATTCAGATATATCACTGACCTCACCTTTACTGTAAATAGCCATTCAGATATATCACTGACCTCACCTTTACTGTAAATACCCATTCAGATATATCACTGACCTCACCTTTACTGTAAATACCCATTCAGATATATCACTGACCTCACCTTTACTGTAAATACCCCTTCAGATATATCACTGGCCTCACCTTTACTGTAAATACCAATCCAGATATAACACTGGCCTCACCTTTACTGTAAATACCCCTTCAGATATATCACTGGCCTCACCTTTACTGTAAATACCCCTTCAGATATATCACTGGCCTCACCTTTACTGTAAATAACAATCCAGATATATCACTGACATCACCTTTACTGTAAATACCCCTTCAGATATATCACTGACCTCACCTTTACTGTAAATACCCATTCAGATATATCACTGACATCACCTTTACTGTAAATACCCATTCAGATATATCACTGACCTCACTTTTACTGTAAATAGCCATTCAGATATATCACTGACCTCACCTTTACTGTAAATACCCCTTCAGATATATCACTGGCCTCACTTTCACTGTAAATACCCATTCAGATATATCACTGACCTCACCTTTACTGTAAATACCCATTCAGATATATCACTGACATCACCTTTACTGTAAATACCCATTCAGATATATCACTGGCCTCACTTTCACTGTAAATACCCATTCAGATATATCACTGACCTCACTTTCACTGTAAATACCCATTCAGATATATCACTGACCTCACCTTTACTGTAAATACCCATTCAGATATATCACTGACATCACCTTTACTGTAAATACCCATTCAGATATATCACTGGCCTCACTTTCACTGTAAATACCCATTCAGATATATCACTGACCTCACCTTTACTGTAAATACCCATTCAGATATATCACTGGCCTCACTTTCACTGTAAATACCCATTCAGATATATCACTGACATCACCTTTACTGTAAATAGCCATTCAGATATATCACTGACCTCACCTTTACTGTAAATACCCATTCAGATATATCACTGACATCACCTTTACTGTAAATACCCATTCAGATATATCACTGGCCTCACTTTCACTGTAAATACCCATTCAGATATATCACTGACCTCACCTTTACTGTAAATACCCATTCAGATATATCACTGGCCTCACTTTCACTGTAAATACCCATTCAGATATATCACTGACATCACCTTTACTGTAAATACCCATTCAGATATATCACTGGCCTCACTTTCACTGTAAATACCCATTCAGATATATCACTGACCTCACCTTTACTGTAAATACCCATTCAGATATATCACTGGCCTCACTTTCACTGTAAATACCCATTCAGATATATCACTGACCTCACCTTTACTGTAAATACCCATTCAGATATATCACTGACCTCACTTTTACTGTAAATAGCCATTCAGATATATCACTGACCTCACCTTTACTGTAAATACCCCTTCAGATATATCACTGGCCTCACTTTCACTGTAAATACCCATTCAGATATATCACTGACCTCACCTTTACTGTAAATACCCCTTCAGATATATCACTGACCTCACCTTTACTGTAAATAGCCATTCAGATATATCACTGACCTCACTTTTACTGTAAATAGCCATTCAGATATATCACTGACCTCACCTTTACTGTAAATACCCCTTCAGATATATCACTGGCCTCACTTTTACTGTAAATACACATTCAGATATATCACTGACCTCACCTTTACTGTAAATAGCCATTCAGATATATCACTGGCCTCACCTTTACTGTAAATAGCCATTCAGATATATCACTGACATCACCTTTACTGTAAATACCCATTCAGATATATCACTGACCTCACCTTTACTGTAAATAGCCATTCAGATATATCACTGACATCACCTTTACTGTAAATACCCCTTCAGATATATCACTGACCTCACCTTTACTGTAAATACCCATTCAGATATATCACTGACCTCACCTTTACGGTAAATACCCATTCAGATATATCACGGACATCACCTTTACTGTAAATAGCCATTCAGATATATCACTGACATCACCTTTACTGTAAATACCCCTTCAGATATATCACTGACCTCACCTTTACTGTAAATACCCATTCAGATATATCACTGACCTCACCTTTACGGTAAATAGCCATTCAGATACATCACTGACATCACCTTTACTGTAAATAGCCATTCAGATACATCACTGACCTCACTTTTACTGTAAATACCCCTTCAGATATATCACTGACCTCACCTTTACTGTAAATAGCCATTCAGATATATCACTGACATCACCTTTACTGTAAATACCCCTTCAGATATATCACTGACCTCACCTTTACTGTAAATACCCATTCAGATATATCACTGACCTCACCTTTACGGTAAATACCCATTCAGATATATCACGGACATCACCTTTACTGTAAATAGCCATTCAGATATATCACTGACATCACCTTTACTGTAAATACCCCTTCAGATATATCACTGACCTCACCTTTACTGTAAATACCCATTCAGATATATCACTGACCTCACCTTTACGGTAAATAGCCATTCAGATACATCACTGACATCACCTTTACTGTAAATAGCCATTCAGATACATCACTGACCTCACTTTTACTGTAAATACCCCTTCAGATATATCACTGACCTCACCTTTACTGTAAATACCCATTCAGATATATCACTGACCTCACCTTTACGGTAAATAGCCATTCAGATACATCACTGACATCACCTTTACTGTAAATAGCCATTCAGATATATCACTGACCTCACCTTTACTGTAAATACCCATTCAGATATATCACTGACCACACCTTTACTGTAAATAGCCATTCAGATATATCACTGACCTCACCTTTACTGTAAATAGCCATTCAGATACATCACTGACATCACCTTTACTGTAAATAGCCATTCAGATACATCACTGACCTCACTTTTACTGTAAATACCCCTTCAGATATATCACTGACCTCACCTTTACTGTAAATACCCATTCAGATATATCACTGACCTCACCTTTACGGTAAATAGCCATTCAGATACATCACTGACATCACCTTTACTGTAAATAGCCATTCAGATACATCAGTGACCTCACTTTTACTGTAAATACCCCTTCAGATATATCACTGACCTCACCTTTACTGTAAATACCCATTCAGATATATCACTGACCTCACCTTTACAGTAAATAGCCATTCAGATATATCACTGACCTCACCTTTACTGTAAATACCCATTCAGATATATCACTGACCTCACCTTTACTGTAAATAGCCATTCAGATATATCACTGACATCACCTTTACTGTAAATACCCCTTCAGATATATCACTGGCCTCACCTTTACCGTAAATACCAATCCAGATATATCACTGACCTCACCTTTACTGTAAATAGCCCTTCAGATATATCACTGACCTCACCTTTACTGTAAATAGCCATTCAGATATATCACTGACATCACCTTTACTGTAAATAGCCATTCAGATACATCACTGACATCACCTTTACGGTAGATAGCCATTCAGATACATCACTGACATCACCTTTACTGTAAATAGCCATTCAGATATATCACTGACATCACCTTTACTGTAAATAGCCATTCAGATACATCACTGACATCACCTTTACGGTAGATAGCCATTCAGATACATCACTGACCTCACTTTTACTGTAAAAACCCCTTCAGATATATCACTGACCTCACCTTTACTGTAAATACCCATTCAGATATATCACTGACCTCACCTTTACGGTAAATAGCCATTCAGATATATCACTGACCTCACCTTTACTGTAAATAGCCATTCAGATACATCACTGACATCACCTTTACTGTAAATAGCCATTCAGATATATCACTGACATCACCTTTACTGTAAATAGCCATTCAGATATATCACTGACCTCACCTTTACGGTAAATAGCCATTCAGATATATCACTGACATCACCTTTACTGTAAATAGCCATTCAGATATATCACTGACCTCACCTTTACGGTAAATACCCATTCAGATACATCACTGACATCACCTTTACTGTAAATAGCCATTCAGATATATCACTGACATCACCTTTACTGTAAATAGCCATTCAGATATATCACTGACCTCACCTTTACGGTAAATAGACATTCAGATACATCACTGACATCACCTTTACTATAAATAGCCATTCAGATATATCACCGACATCACCTTTACTGTAAATAGACATTCAGATACATCACTGACCTCACCTTTACGGTAAATAGACATTCAGATACATCACTGACATCACCTTTACTGTGAATACCCATTCAGATACATCACTGACATCACCTTTACTGTAAATAGCCATTCAGATATATCACCGACATCACCTTTACTGTAAATAGCCATTCAGATATATCACTGACCTCACCTTTACTGTAGATACCCATTCAGATACATCACTGACCTCACTTTTACTGTAAATACCCCTTCAGATATATCACTGACCTCACCTTTACTGTAAATAGCCATTCAGATACATCACTGACATCACCTTTACTGTAAATAGCCATTCAGATATATCACTGATATCACCTTTACTGTAAATACCCATTCAGATACATCACTGACATCACCTTTACTGTAAATAGCCATTCAGATATATCACTGACATCACCTTTACTGTAAATAGCCATTCAGATACATCACTGACATCACCTTTACGGTAGATAGCCATTCAGATACATCACTGACATCACCTTTACTGTAAATAGCCATTCAGATATATCACTGACATCACCTTTACTGTAAATAGCCATTCAGATACATCACTGACATCACCTTTACGGTAGATAGCCATTCAGATACATCACTGACCTCACTTTTACTGTAAAAACCCCTTCAGATATATCACTGACCTCACCTTTACTGTAAATACCCATTCAGATATATCACTGACCTCACCTTTACGGTAAATAGCCATTCAGATATATCACTGACCTCACCTTTACTGTAAATAGCCATTCAGATACATCACTGACATCACCTTTACTGTAAATAGCCATTCAGATATATCACTGACATCACCTTTACTGTAAATAGCCATTCAGATATATCACTGACCTCACCTTTACGGTAAATAGCCATTCAGATATATCACTGACATCACCTTTACTGTAAATAGCCATTCAGATATATCACTGACCTCACCTTTACGGTAAATACCCATTCAGATACATCACTGACATCACCTTTACTGTAAATAGCCATTCAGATATATCACTGACATCACCTTTACTGTAAATAGCCATTCAGATATATCACTGACCTCACCTTTACGGTAAATAGACATTCAGATACATCACTGACATCACCTTTACTATAAATAGCCATTCAGATATATCACCGACATCACCTTTACTGTAAATAGACATTCAGATACATCACTGACCTCACCTTTACGGTAAATAGACATTCAGATACATCACTGACATCACCTTTACTGTGAATACCCATTCAGATACATCACTGACATCACCTTTACTGTAAATAGCCATTCAGATATATCACCGACATCACCTTTACTGTAAATAGCCATTCAGATATATCACTGACCTCACCTTTACTGTAGATACCCATTCAGATACATCACTGACCTCACTTTTACTGTAAATACCCCTTCAGATATATCACTGACCTCACCTTTACTGTAAATAGCCATTCAGATACATCACTGACATCACCTTTACTGTAAATAGCCATTCAGATATATCACTGACATCACCTTTACTGTAAATACCCATTCAGATACATCACTGACATCACCTTTACTGTAAATAGCCATTCAGATATATCACCGACATCACCTTTACTGTAAATAGCCATTCAGATATATCACTGACCTCACCTTTACTGTAAATAGCCATTCAGATACATCACTGACCTCACTTTTACTGTAAATACCCCTTCAGATATATCACTGACCTCACCTTTACTGTAAATAGCCATTCAGATACATCACTGACATCACCTTTACTGTAAATACCCATTCAGATACATCACTGACATCACCTTTACTGTAAATAGCCATTCAGATATATCACTGACATCACCTTTACTGTAAATAGCCATTCAGATACATCACTGACCTCACTTTTACTGTAAATAGCCATTCAGATATATCACTGACCTCACCTTTTCTGTAAATAGCCATTCAGATATATCACTGACCTCACTTTTACTGTAAATACCCCTTCAGATATATCACTGACCTCACATTTACTGTAAATAGCCATTCAGATATATCACTGACCTCACCTTTACTGTAAATAGCCATTCAGATACATCACTGACCTCACCTTTACTGTAAATACCCATTCAGATATATCACTGACCTCACCTTTACTGTAAATACCCATTCAGATATATCACTGACATCACCTTTACTGTAAATACCCATTCAGATATATCACTGACCTCACCTTTACTGTAAATAGCCATTCAGATATATCACCGACATCACCTTTACTGTAAATAGCCATTCAGATACATCACTGACCTCACCTTTACTGTAAATAGCCATTCAGATACATCACTGACCTCACCTTTACTGTAAATAGCCATTCAGATATATCACTGACCTCACCTTTACTGTAAATAGCCATTCAGATATATCACTGACATCACCTTTACGGTAAATAGACATTCAGATACATCACTGACATCACCTTTACTGTAAATAGCCATTCAGATATATCACCGACATCACCTTTACTGTAAATAGACATTCAGATACATCACTGACCTCACCTTTACGGTAAATAGACATTCAGATACATCACTGACATCACCTTTACTGTAAATACCCATTCAGATACATCACTGACATCACCTTTACTGTAAATAGCCATTCAGATATATCACCGACATCACCTTTACTGTAAATAGCCATTCAGATATATCACTGACCTCACCTTTACTGTAGATACCCATTCAGATACATCACTGACCTCACTTTTACTGTAAATACCCCTTCAGATATATCACTGACCTCACCTTTACTGTAAATAGCCATTCAGATACATCACTGACATCACCTTTACTGTAAATAGCCATTCAGATATATCACTGACATCACCTTTACTGTAAATACCCATTCAGATACATCACTGACATCACCTTTACTGTAAATAGCCATTCAGATATATCACCGACATCACCTTTACTGTAAATAGCCATTCAGATATATCACTGACCTCACCTTTACTGTAAATAGCCATTCAGATACATCACTGACCTCACTTTTACTGTAAATACCCCTTCAGATATATCACTGACCTCACCTTTACTGTAAATAGCCATTCAGATACATCACTGACATCACCTTTACTGTAAATACCCATTCAGATACATCACTGACATCACCTTTACTGTAAATAGCCATTCGGATATATCACTGACATCACCTTTACTGTAAATAGCCATTCAGATACATCACTGACCTCACTTTTACTGTAAATAGCCATTCAGATATATCACTGACCTCACCTTTTCTGTAAATAGCCATTCAGATATATCACTGACCTCACTTTTACTGTAAATACCCCTTCAGATATATCACTGACCTCACATTTACTGTAAATAGCCATTCAGATATATCACTGACCTCACCTTTACTGTAAATAGCCATTCAGATACATCACTGACCTCACCTTTACTGTAAATACCCATTCAGATATATCACTGACCTCACCTTTACTGTAAATACCCATTCAGATATATCACTGACATCACCTTTACTGTAAATACCCATTCAGATATATCACTGACCTCACCTTTACTGTAAATAGCCATTCAGATATATCACCGACATCACCTTTACTGTAAATAGCCATTCAGATACATCACTGACCTCACCTTTACTGTAAATAGCCATTCAGATACATCACTGACCTCACCTTTACTGTAAATAGCCATTCAGATATATCACTGACCTCACCTTTACTGTAAATAGCCATTCAGATATATCACTGACATCACCTTTACTGTAAATACCCATTCAGATATATCACTGACCTCACCTTTACTGTAAATACCCGTTCAGATATATCACTGACCTCACCTTTACTGTAAATACCCCTTCAGATATACCACTGGCCTCACCTTTACTGTAAATACCAATCCAGATATATCACTGACCTCACCTTTACGGTAAATAGCCATTCAGATACATCACTGACATCACCTTTACTGTAAATAGCCATTCAGATACATCAGTGACCTCACTTTTACTGTAAATACCCCTTCAGATATATCACTGACCTCACCTTTACTGTAAATACCCATTCAGATATATCACTGACCTCACCTTTACAGTAAATAGCCATTCAGATATATCACTGACCTCACCTTTACTGTAAATACCCATTCAGATATATCACTGACCTCACCTTTACTGTAAATAGCCATTCAGATATATCACTGACATCACCTTTACTGTAAATACCCCTTCAGATATATCACTGGCCTCACCTTTACCGTAAATACCAATCCAGATATATCACTGACCTCACCTTTACTGTAAATAGCCCTTCAGATATATCACTGACCTCACCTTTACTGTAAATAGCCATTCAGATATATCACTGACATCACCTTTACTGTAAATAGCCATTCAGATACATCACTGACATCACCTTTACGGTAGATAGCCATTCAGATACATCACTGACATCACCTTTACTGTAAATAGCCATTCAGATATATCACCGACATCACCTTTACTGTAAATAGCCATTCAGATATATCACTGACATCACCTTTACTGTAAATACCCCTTCAGATATATCACTGGCCTCACCTTTACCGTAAATACCAATCCAGATATATCACTGACCTCACCTTTACTGTAAATAGCCCTTCAGATATATCACTGACCTCACCTTTACTGTAAATAGCCATTCAGATATATCACTGACATCACCTTTACTGTAAATAGCCATTCAGATACATCACTGACATCACCTTTACGGTAGATAGCCATTCAGATACATCACTGACATCACCTTTACTGTAAATAGCCATTCAGATATATCACCGACATCACCTTTACTGTAAATAGCCATTCAGATATATCACTGACCTCACCTTTACTGTAAATAGCCATTCAGATACATCACTGACCTCACTTTTACTGTAAAAACCCCTTCAGATATATCACTGACCTCACCTTTACTGTAAATACCCATTCAGATATATCACTGACCTCACCTTTACGGTAAATAGCCATTCAGATATATCACTGACCTCACCTTTACTGTAAATAGCCATTCAGATACATCACTGACATCACCTTTACTGTAAATAGCCATTCAGATATATCACTGACATCACCTTTACTGTAAATAGCCATTCAGATATATCACTGACCTCACCTTTACGGTAAATAGCCATTCAGATATATCACTGACATCACCTTTACTGTAAATAGCCATTCAGATATATCACTGACCTCACCTTTACGGTAAATACCCATTCAGATACATCACTGACATCACCTTTACTGTAAATAGCCATTCAGATATATCACTGACATCACCTTTACTGTAAATAGCCATTCAGATATATCACTGACCTCACCTTTACGGTAAATAGACATTCAGATACATCACTGACATCACCTTTACTGTAAATAGCCATTCAGATATATCACCGACATCACCTTTACTGTAAATAGACATTCAGATACATCACTGACCTCACCTTTACGGTAAATAGACATTCAGATACATCACTGACATCACCTTTACTGTAAATACCCATTCAGATACATCACTGACATCACCTTTACTGTAAATAGCCATTCAGATATATCACCGACATCACCTTTACTGTAAATAGCCATTCAGATATATCACTGACCTCACCTTTACTGTAGATACCCATTCAGATACATCACTGACCTCACTTTTACTGTAAATACCCCTTCAGATATATCACTGACCTCACCTTTACTGTAAATAGCCATTCAGATACATCACTGACATCACCTTTACTGTAAATAGCCATTCAGATATATCACTGACATCACCTTTACTGTAAATACCCATTCAGATACATCACTGACATCACCTTTACTGTAAATAGCCATTCAGATATATCACCGACATCACCTTTACTGTAAATAGCCATTCAGATATATCACTGACCTCACCTTTACTGTAAATAGCCATTCAGATACATCACTGACCTCACTTTTACTGTAAATACCCCTTCAGATATATCACTGACCTCACCTTTACTGTAAATAGCCATTCAGATACATCACTGACATCACCTTTACTGTAAATACCCATTCAGATACATCACTGACATCACCTTTACTGTAAATAGCCATTCAGATATATCACTGACATCACCTTTACTGTAAATAGCCATTCAGATACATCACTGACCTCACTTTTACTGTAAATAGCCATTCAGATATATCACTGACCTCACCTTTTCTGTAAATAGCCATTCAGATATATCACTGACCTCACTTTTACTGTAAATACCCCTTCAGATATATCACTGACCTCATATTTACTGTAAATAGCCATTCAGATATATCACTGACCTCACCTTTACTGTAAATAGCCATTCAGATACATCACTGACCTCACCTTTACTGTAAATACCCATTCAGATATATCACTGACCTCACCTTTACTGTAAATACCCATTCAGATATATCACTGACATCACCTTTACTGTAAATACCCATTCAGATATATCACTGACCTCACCTTTACTGTAAATAGCCATTCAGATATATCACCGACATCACCTTTACTGTAAATAGCCATTCAGATATATCACTGACCTCACCTTTACTGTAAATACCCCTTCAGATATACCACTGGCCTCACCTTTACTGTAAATACCAATCCAGATATATCACTGGCCTCACCTTTACTGTAAATACCCCTTCAGATATATCACTGGCCTCACCTTTACTGTAAATACCCCTTCAGATATATCACTGGCCTCACCTTTACTGTAAATACCAATCCAGATATATCACTGACATCACCTTTACTGTAAATACCCCTTCAGATATATCACTGACCTCACCTTTACTGTAAATACCCATTCAGATATATCACTGACATCACCTTTACTGTAAATACCCATTCAGATATATCACTGACCTCACTTTTACAGTAAATAGCCATTCAGATATATCACTGACCTCACTTTTACTGTAAATACCCATTCAGATATATCACTGACCTCACCTTTACTGTAAATACCCCTTCAGATATATCACTGGCCTCACTTTTACTGTAAATACCCATTCAGATATATCACTGACCTCACCATTACTGTAAATACCCCTTCAGATATATCACTGACCTCACCTTTACTGTAAATAGCCATTCAGATATATCACTGACATCACTTTTACTCTAAATAGCCATTCAGATATATCACTGGCCTCACCTTTACTGTAAATAGCCATTCAGATACATCACTGACCTCACTTTTACTGTAAATACCCCTTCAGATATATCACTGACCTCACCTTTACTGTAAATAGCCATTCAGATATATCACTGACCTCACCTTTACTGTAAATAGCCATTCAGATGCATCACTGACCTCACCTTTACTGTAAATAGCCATTCAGATATATCACTGACCTCACCTTTACTGTAAATAGCCATTCAGATATATCACTGACCTCACCTTTACTGTAAATACCCATTCAGATATATCACTGACCTCACCTTTACTGTAAATACCCATTCAGATATATCACTGACCTCACCTTTACTGTAAATACCCCTTCAGATATATCACTGGCTACACCTTTACTGTAAATACCAATCCAGATATGTCACTGGCCTCACCTTTACTGTAAATACCCCTTCAGATATATCACTGGCCTCACCTTTACTGTAAATACCCCTTCAGATATATCACTGGCCTCACCTTTACTGTAAATACCAATCCAGATATATCACTGACATCACCTTTACTGTAAATACCCATTCAGATATATCACTGACCTCACCTTTACTGTAAATACCCATTCAGATATATCACTGACATCACCTTTACTGCAAATACCCATTCAGATATATCACTGACCTCACTTTTACTGTAAATAGCCATTCAGATATATCACTGACCTCACTTTTACTGTAAATACCCATTCAGATATATCACTGACCTCACCTTTACTGTAAATACCCCTTCAGATATATCACTGGCCTCACTTTTACTGTAAATACCCATTCAGATATATCACTGACCTCACCTTTACTGTAAATACCCCTTCAGATATATCACTGACCTCACCTTTACTGTAAATAGCCATTCAGATATATCACTGACCTCACGTTTACTGTAAATAGCCATTCAGATATATCACTGGCCTCACCTTTACTGTAAATACCCCTTCAGATATATCACTGGCCTCACTTTTACTGTAAATACCCATTCAGATATATCACTGACCTCACCTTTACTGTAAATACCCATTCAGATATATCACTGACATCACCTTTACTGTAAATACCCATTCAGATATATCACTGACCTCACCTTTACTGTAAATACCCATTCAGATATATCACCGACATCACCTTTACTGTAAATAGCCAATCAGATATATCACCGACATCACCTTTACTGTAAATAGCCATTCAGATATATCACTGACCTCACCTTTACTGTAAATAGCCATTCAGATACATCACTGACCTCACTTTTACTGTAAATACCCCTTCAGATATATCACTGACCTCACCTTTACTGTAAATAGCCATTCAGATACATCACTGACATCACCTTTACTGTAAATACCCATTCAGATACATCACTGACATCACCTTTACTGTAAATAGCCATTCAGATATATCACTGACATCACCTTTACTGTAAATAGCCATTCAGATACATCACTGACATCACTTTTACTGTAAATAGCCATTCAGATATATCACTGACCTCACCTTTACTGTAAATAGCCATTCAGATATATCACTGACCTCACTTGTACTGTAAATACCCCTTCAGATATATCACTGACCTCACATTTACTGTAAATAGCCATTCAGATATATCACTGACCTCACCTTTACTGTAAATAGCCATTCAGATACATCACTGACCTCACCTTTACTGTAAATACCCATTCAGATATATCACTGACCTCACCTTTACTGTAAATACCCATTCAGATATATCACTGACATCACCTTTACTGTAAATACCCATTCAGATATATCACTGACCTCACCTTTACTGTAAATAGCCATTCAGATATATCACCGACATCACCTTTACTGTAAATAGCCATTCAGATATATCACTGACCTCACCTTTACTGTAAATAGCCATTCAGATACATCACTGACCTCGCCTTTACTGTAAATAGCCATTCAGATATATCACTGACCTCACCTTTACTGTAAATAGCCATTCAGATATATCACTGACCTCACCTTTACTGTAAATACCCATTAGATATATCACTGACCTCACCTTTACTGTAAATACCCATTCAGATATATCACTGACCTCACCTTTACTGTAAATACCCCTTCAGATATACCACTGGCCTCACCTTTACTGTAAATACCAATCCAGATATATCACTGGCCTCACCTTTACTGTAAATACCCCTTCAGATATATCACTGGCCTCACCTTTACTGTAAATACCCCTTCAGATATATCACTGGCCTCACCTTTACTGTAAATACCAATCCAGATATATCACTGACATCACCTTTACTGTAAATACCCCTTCAGATATATCACTGACCTCACCTTTACTGTAAATACCCATTCAGATATATCACTGACATCACCTTTACTGTAAATACCCATTCAGATATATCACTGACCTCACTTTTACTGTAAATAGCCATTCAGATATATCACTGACCTCACCTTTACTGTAAATACCCATTCAGATATATCACTGACCTCACCTTTACTGTAAATACCCCTTCAGATATATCACTGGCCTCACTTTTACTGTAAATACACATTCAGATATATCACTGACCTCACCATTACTGTAAATACACCTTCAGATATATCACTGACCTCACCTTTACTGTAAATAGCCATTCAGATATATCACTGACATCACTTTTACTGTAAATAGCCATTCAGATATATCACTGGCCTCACCTTTACTGTAAATAGCCATTCAGATACATCACTGACCTCACTTTTACTGTAAATACCCCTTCAGATATATCACTGACCTCACCTTTACTGTAAATACCCCTTCAGATATATCACTGACCTCACCTTTACTGTAAATAGCCATTCAGATACATCACTGACCTCACCTTTACTGTAAATACCCATTCAGATATATCACTGACCTCACCTTTACTGTAAATACCCATTCAGATATATCACTGACATCACCTTTACTGTAAATACCCATTCAGATATATCACTGACCTCACCTTTACTGTAAATAGCCATTCAGATATATCACCGACATCACCTTTACTGTAAATAGCCATTCAGATATATCACTGACCTCACCTTTACTGTAAATAGCCATTCAGATGCATCACTGACCTCACCTTTACTGTAAATAGCCATTCAGATATATCACTGACCTCACCTTTACTGGAAATAGCCATTCAGATATATCACTGACCTCACCTTTACTGTAAATATCCATTCAGATATATCACTGACCTCACCTTTACTGTAAATACCCATTCAGATATATCACTGACCTCACCTTTACTGTAAATACCCCTTCAGATATATCACTGACCACACCTTTACTGTAAATACCAATCCAGATATATCACTGGCCTCACCTTTACTGTAAATACCCCTTCAGATATATCACTGGCCTCACCTTTACTGTAAATACCCCTTCAGATATATCACTGGCCTCACCTTTACTGTAAATACCAATCCAGATATATCACTGACATCACCTTTACTGTAAATACCCATTCAGATATATCACTGACCTCACCTTTACTGTAAATACCCATTCAGATATATCACTGACATCACCTTTACTGTAAATACCCATTCAGATATATCACTGACCTCACTTTTACTGTAAATAGCCATTCAGATATATCACTGACCTCACTTTTACTGTAAATACCGATTCAGATATATCACTGACCTCACCTTTACTGTAAATACCCATTCAGATATATCACTGGCCTCACTTTTACTGTAAATACCCATTCAGATATATCACTGACCTCACCTTTACTGTAAATACCCCTTCAGATATATCACTGACCTCACTTTTACTGTAAATAGCCATTCAGATATATCACTGACCTCACCTTTACTGTAAATACCCCTTCAGATATATCACTGGCCTCACTTTTACTGTAAATACCCATTCAGATATATCACTGACCTCACCTTTACTGTAAATACCCATTCAGATATATCACTGACATCACCTTTACTGTAAATACCCATTCAGATATATCACTGACCTCACCTTTACTGTAAATAGCCATTCAGATATATCACCGACATCACCTTTACTGTAAATAGCCATTCAGATATATCACCGACATCACCTTTACTGTAAATAGCCATTCAGATATATCACTGACCTCACCTTTACTGTAAATAGCCATTCAGATACATCACTGACCTCACTTTTACTGTAAATACCCCTTCAGATATATCACTGACCTCACCTTTACTGTAAATAGCCATTCAGATACATCACTGACATCACCTTTACTGTAAATACCCATTCAGATACATCACTGACATCACCTTTACTGTAAATAGCCATTCAGATATATCACTGACATCACCTTTACTGTAAATAGCCATTCAGATACATCACTGACATCACTTTTACTGTAAATAGCCATTCAGATATATCACTGACCTCACCTTTACTGTAAATAGCCATTCAGATATATCACTGACCTCACTTTTACTGTAAATACCCCTTCAGATATATCACTGACCTCACATTTACTGTAAATAGCCATTCAGATATATCACTGCCCTCACCTTTACTGTAAATAGCCATTCAGATACATCACTGACCTCACCTTTACTGTAAATACCCATTCAGATATATCACTGACCTCACCTTTACTGTAAATACCCATTCAGATATATCACTGACATCACCTTTACTGTAAAAACCCATTCAGATATATCACTGACCTCACCTTTACTGTAAATAGCCATTCAGATATATCACCGACATCACCTTTACTGTAAATAGCCATTCAGATATATCACTGACCTCACCTTTACTGTAAATAGCCATTCAGATATATCACTGACCTCACCTTTACTGTAAGTAGCCATTCAGATATATCACTGACCTCACCTTTACTGTTAATACCCATTCAGATATATCACTGACCTCACCTTTACTGTAAATACCCATTCAGATATATCACTGACCTCACCTTTACTGTAAATACCCCTTCAGATATACCACTGGCCTCACCTTTACTGTAAATACCAATCTAGATATATCACTGGCCTCACCTTTACTGTAAATAACCCTTCAGATATATCACTGGCCTCACCTTTACTGTAAATACCCCTTCAGATATATCACTGGCCTCACCTTTACTGTAAATACCAATCCAGATATATCACTGACATCACCTTTACTGTAAATACCCCTTCAGATATATCACTGACCTCACCTTTACTGTAAATACCCATTCAGATATATCACTGACATCACCTTTACTGTAAATACCCATTCAGATATATCACTGACCTCACTTTTACTGTAAATAGCCATTCAGATATATCACTGACCTCACCTTTACTGTAAATACCCATTCAGATATATCACTGACCTCACCTTTACTGTAAATACCCCTTCAGATATATCACTGGCCTCACTTTTACTGTAAATACCCATTCAGATATATCACTGACCTCACCATTACTGTAAATACCCCTTCAGATATATCACTGACCTCACCTTTACTGTAAATAGCCATTCAGATATATCACTGACATCACTTTTTCTGTAAATAGCCATTCAGATATATCACTGGCCTCACCTTTACTGTAAATAGCCATTCAGATACATCACTGACCTCACTTTTACTGTAAATACCCCTTCAGATATATCACTGACCTCACCTTTACTGTAAATAGCCATTCAGATATATCACTGACCTCACCTTTACTGTAAATAGCCATTCAGATACATCACTGACCTCACCTTTACTGTAAATACCCATTCAGATATATCACTGACCTCACCTTTACTGTAAATACCCATTCAGATATATCACTGACATCACCTTTACTGTAAATACCCATTCAGATATATCACTGACCTCACCTTTACTGTAAATAGCCATTCAGATATATCACCGACATCACCTTTACTGTAAATAGCCATTCAGATATATCACTGACCTCACCTTTACTGTAAATAGCCATTCAGATGCATCACTGGCCTCACCTTTACTGTAAATAGCCATTCAGATATATCACTGACCTCACCTTTACTGTAAATAGCCATTCAGATATATCACTGACCTCACCTTTACTGTAAATACCCATTCAGATATATCACTGACCTCACCTTTACTGTAAATAGCCATTCAGATATATCACTGACCTCACCTTTACTGTAAATAGCCATTCAGATATATCACTGACCTCACCTTTACTGTAAATAGCCATTCAGATATATCACTGACCTCACCTTTACTGTAAATACCCATTCAGATATATCACTGACCTCACTTGTACTGTAAATACCCCTTCAGATATATCACTGGCCACACCTTTACTGTAAATACCAATCCAGATATATCACTGGCCTCACCTTTACTGTAAATACCCCTTCAGATATATCACTGGCCTCACCTTTACTGTAAATACCCCTTCAGATATATCACTGGCCTCACCTTTACTGTAAATACCAATCCAGATATATCACTGACATCAACTTTACTGTAAATACCCATTCAGATATATCACTGACCTCACCTTTACTGTAAATACCCCTTCAGATATATCACTGGCCTCACTTTTACTGTAAATACCCATTCAGATATATCACTGACCTCACCTTTACTGTAAATACCCCTTCAGATATATCACTGACCTCACCTTTACTGTAAATAGCCATTCAGATATATCACTGACCTCACTTTTACTGTAAATAGCCATTCAGATATATCACTGACCTCACCTTTACTGTAAATACCCCTTCAGATATATCACTGGCCTCACTTTTACTGTAAATACCCATTCAGATATATCACTGACCTCACCTTTACTGTAAATACCCATTCAGATATATCACTGACATCACCTTTACTGTAAATACCCATTCAGATATATCACTGACCTCACCTTTACTGTAAATAGCCATTCAGATATATCACCGACATCACCTTTACTGTAAATAGCCATTCAGATATATCACTGACCTCAACTTTACTGTAAATAGCCATTCAGATACATCACTGACCTCACCTTTACTGTAAATACCCATTCAGATATATCACTGGCATCACCTTTACTGTAAATAGCCATTCAGATACATCACTGACCTCACCTTTACTGTAAATAGCCATTCAGATACATCACTGACCTCACCTTTACTGTAAATAGCCATTCAAATACATCACTGACCTCACCTTTACTGTAAATAGCCGTTCAGATATATCACTGACCTCACCTTTACTGTAAATAGCCATTCAGATACATCACTGGCCTCACTTTTACTGTAAATAGCCATTCAGATATATCACTGACCTCACCTTTACTGTAAATAGCCATTCAGATATATCACTGACATCACCTTTACTGTAAATAGACATTCAGAAACATCACTGACCTCACCTTTACTGTAAATAGCCATTCAGATATATCACTGACATCATCTTTACTGTAAATACCCATTCAGATACATCACTGACATCACCTTTACTGTAAATAGCCATTCAGATATATCACCGACATCACCTTTACTGTAAATAGCCATTCAGATACATCACTGACCTCACTTTTACTGTAAATACCCCTTCAGATATATCACTGACCTCGCCTTTACTGTAAATAGCCATTCAGATACATCACTGACCTCACTTTTACTGTAAATAGCCATTCAGATATATCACTGACCTCACCTTTACTGTAAATAGCCATTCAGATACATCACTGACCTCACCTTTACTGTAAATAGCCATTCAGATATATCACTGACCTCACCTTTACTGTAAATAGCCATTCAGATACATCACTGACCTCACCTTTACTGTAAATAGCCATTCAGATATATCACTGACCTCACCTTTACTGTAAATAGCCATTCAGATATATCACTGACATCACCTTTACTGTAAATAGCCATTCAGATACATCACTGACCTCACCTTTACTGTAAATAGCCATTCAGATATATCACTGACATCACCTTTACTGTAAATACCCATTCAGATATATCACTGACCTCACCTTTACTGTAAATAGCCATTCAGATACATCACTGACCTCACCTTAACTCTCAATAGCCATTCAGATATATCACTGACCTCACTTTTACTGTATATACCCATTCAGATATATCACTGACATCACCTTTACTGTAAATAGCCATTCAGATATATCACTGACCTCACCTTTACTGTAAATAGCCATTCAGATAGATCACTGACCTCACCTTTACTGTAAATACCCATTCAGATATATCACTGACATCACCTTTACTGTAAATACCCATTCAGATATATCACTGACCTCACCTTTACTGTAAATAGCCATTCAGATATATCACCGACATCACCTTTACTGTAAATAGCCATTCAGATATATCACTGACCTCAACTTTACTGTAAATAGCCATTCAGATATATCACTGACATCACCTTTACTGTAAATAGCCATTCAGATATATCACTGACATCACCTTTACTGTAAATAGCCATTCAGATACATCACTGACGTCACCTTTACTGTAAATACCCATTCAGATATATCACTGACCTCACCTTTACTGTAAATAGCCATTCAGATATATCACTGACATCACCTTTACTGTAAATAGCCATTCAGATATATCACTGACATCACCTTTACTGTAAATACCCCTTCAGATATATCACTGACCTCACCTTTACTGTAAATAGCCATTCAGATATATCACTGACCTCACCTTTACTGTAAATAGCCATTCAGATATATCACTGACATCACCTTTACTGTAAATACGCATTCAGATATATCACTGACATCACTTTTACTGTAAATAGCCATTCAGATACATCACTGACCTCACTTTTACTGTAAATAGCCATTCAGATACATCACTGACCTCACTTTTACTGTAAATAGCCATTCAGATATATCACTGACCTCACCTTTACTGTAAATAGCCATTCAGATATATCACTGACCTCACCTTTACTGTAAATAGCCATTCAGATATATCACTGACCTCACCTTTACTGTAAATAGCCATTCAGATACATCACTGACCTCACCTTTACTGTAAATAGCCATTCAGATATATCACTGACCTCACCTTTACTGTAAATTCCCATTCAGATACATCACTGACATCACTTTTACTGTAAATAGCCATTCAGATACATCACTGACCTCACTTCTACTGTAAATAGCCATTCAGATACATCACTGACCTCACCTTTACTGTAAATAGCCATTCAGATATATCACTGACCTCACCTTTACTGTAAATAGCCATTCAGATATATCACTGAACTCACCATTACTGTAAATAGCCATTCAGATATATCACTGACCTCACCTTTACTGTAAATACCCATTCAGATACATCAGTGACCTCACTTTTACTGTAAATAGCCATTCAGATATATCACTGACCTCACCTTTACAGTAAATAGCCATTCAGATACATCACTGACCTCACTTTTACTGTAAATAGCCATTCAGATATATCACTGACCTCACCTTTACTGTAAATAGCCATTCAGATATATCACTGACCTCACTTTTACTGTAAATAGCCATTCAGATACATCACTGACCTCACCTTTACTGTAAATACCCCTTCAGATACATCACTGACATCACCTTTACTGTAAATACCCATTCAGATATATCACTGACCTCACCTTTACTGTAAATAGCCATTCAGATATATCACTGACCTCACTTTTACTGTAAATAGCCATTCAGATATATCACCGACCTCACCTTTTCTGTAAATAGCCATTCAGATATATCACTGATCTCACCTTTACTGTAAATAGCCATTCAGATATATCACTGACCTCACCTTTACTGTAAATACCCATTCAGATATATCACTGGCCTCACCTTTACTGTAAATAGCCATTCAGATATATCACTGACCTCACCTTTACTGTAAATAGCCATTCAGATATATCACTGGCCTCACCTTTACTGTAAATTGCCATTCAGATATATCACGGGCCTCACCTTTACTGTAAATAGCCATTCAGATATATCACTGGCCTCACCTTTACTGTAAATACCCATTCAGATATATCACTGGCCTCACCTTTACTGTAAATAGCCATTCAGCTATATCACTGGCCTCACCTTTACTGTAAATAGCCATTCAGATATATCACTGGCCTCACCTTTACTGTAAATAGCCATTCAGATATATCACTGGCCTCACCTTTACTGTAAATACCCATTCAGATATATCACTGGCCTCACTTTTACTGTAAATACCCATTCAGATATAACACCGACATCACCTTTACTGTAAATACCAATCCAGATATATCACTGGCCTCACCTTTACTGTAAATACCCATTCAGATACATCACTGACCTCACCTTTACTGTAAATAGCCATTCAGATATATCACTGACCTCACCTTTACTGTAAATACCCCTTCAGATATATCACTGACCTCACCTTTACTGTAAATAGCCATTCAGATATATGACTGACATCACCTTTACTGTAAATACCCATTCAGATACATCACTGACCTCACCTTTACTGTAAATAGCCATTCAGATACATCACTGACATCACCTTTACTGTAAATACCCATTCAGATATATCACTGACCTCACCTTTACTGTAAATAGCCATTCAGATATATCACCGACCTCACCTTTACTGTAAATAGCCATTCAGATATATCACTGACCTCACCTTTACTGTAAATAGCCATTCAGATATATCACTGACCTCACCTTTACTGTAAATAGCCATTCAGATATATCACTGTCCTCACCTTTACTGTAAATAGCCATTCAGATATATCACCGACATCACCTTTACTGTAAATAGCCATTCAGATATATCACTGGCCTCACCTTTACTGTAAATACCCATTCAGATATATCACTGACCTCACCTTTACTGTAAATACCCATTCAGATATATCACTGGCCTCACCTTTACTGTAAATAGCCATTCAGATATATCACTGGCCTCACCTTTACTGTAAATAGCCATTCAGATATATCACTGGCCTCACCTTTACTGTAAATACCCATTCAGATATATCACTGGCCTCACTTTTACTGTAAATACCAATCCAGATATATCACAGGCCTCACCTTTACTGTAAATACCCATTCAGATATATCACCGACATCACCTTTACTGTAAATACCAATCCAGATATATCACTGGCCTCACCTTTACTGTAAATACCAATTCAGATACATCACTGACCTCACCTTTACTGTAAATAGCCATTCAGATATATCACTGACCTCACCTTTACTGTAAATACCCATTCAGATATATCACTGACCTCACCTTTACTGTAAATAGCCATTCAGATATATCACTGGCCTCACCTTTAATGTAAATAGCCATTCAGATATATCACTGGCCTCACCTTTACTGTAAATACCCATTCAGATATATCACTGGCCTCACTTTTACTGTAAATACCAATCCAGATATATCACTGGCCTCACCTTTACTGTAAGTACCCATTCAGATATATCACCGACATCACCTTTACTGTAAATACCAATCCAGATATATCACTGGCCTCACCTTTACTGTAAGTACCCATTCAGATACATCACTGACCTCACCTTTACTGTAAATACCCATTCAGATATATCACTGACCTCACCTTTACAGTAAATAGCCATTCAGATATATCACTGACATCACCTTTACTGTAAATACCCATTCAGATATATCACTGACATCACCTTTACTGTAAATAGCCATTCAGATATATCACTGACCTCACTTTTACTGTAAATAGCCATTCAGATATATCACTGACATCACCTTTACTGTAAATACCCATTCAGATATATCACTGACCTCACCTTTACTGTAAATAGCCATTCAGATATATCACTGGCCTCACCTTTACTGTAAATAGCCATTCAGATATATCACTGGCCTCACCTTTACTGTAAATACCCCTTCAGATATATCACTGACCTCACCTTTACTGTAAATACCCCTTCAGATATATCACTGGCCTCACCTTTACTGTAAATAGCCATTCAGATATATGACTGACCTCACCTTTACTGTAAATAGCCATTCAGATACATCACTGACCTCACCTTTACTGTAAATACCCCATCAGATATATCACTGGCCTCACCGTTACTGTAAATAGCCATTCAGATATATGACTGACCTCACCTTTACTGTAAATAGCCATTCAGATACATCACTGACCTCACCTTTACTGTAAATACCCCTTCAGATATATCACTGACCTCACCTTTACTGTAAATAGCCATTCAGATATATCACTGGCCTCACCTTTACGGTAAATACCCATTCAGATATATCACTGACCTCACCTTTACTGTAAATACCCATTCAGATACATCACTGACCTCACTTTTACTGTAAATAGCCATTCAGATATATCACTGGCCTCACCTTTACTGTAAATAGCCATTCAGATATATCACTGACCTCACCTTTACGGTAAATACCCATTCAGATACATCACTGACCTCACTTTTACTGTAAATACCAATCCAGATATATCACTGGCCTCACCTTTACTGTAAATAGCCATTCAGATATATCACTGGCCTCACCTTTACTGTAAATAGCCATTCAGATACATCACTGGCCTCACCTTTACTGTAAATAGCCATTCAGATACATCACTGGCCTCACCTTTACTGTAAATAGCCATTCAGATATATCACTGACATCACCTTTACTGTAAATACCCCTTCAGATATATCACTGGCCTCACCTTTACTGTAAATAGCCATTCAGATATATCACTGGCCTCACCTTTACTGTAAATAGCCATTCAGATATATCACTGACCTCACCTTTACGGTAAATACCCATTCAGATACATCACTGACCTCACTTTTACTGTAAATACCAATCCAGATATATCACTGGCCTCACCTTTACTGCAAATAGCCATTCAGATATATCACTGGCCTCACCTTTACTGTAAATAGCCATTCAGATATATCACTGGCCTCACCTTTACTGTAAATAGCCATTCAGATATATCACTGGCCTCACCTTTACTGTAAATAGCCATTCAGATATATCACTGGCCTCACCTTTACTGTAAATAGCCATTCAGATACATCACTGACCTCACCTTTACTGTAAATACCCATTCTGATATATCACTGGCCTCACCTTTACTGTAAATAGCCATTCAGATACATCACTGACATCACCTTGACTGTAAATACCCCTTCAGATATATCACTGGCCTCACCTTTACTGTAAATAGCCATTCAGATATATCACTGGCCTCACCTTTACTGTAAATAGCCATTCAGATATATCACTGGCCTCACCTTTACTGTAAATAGCCATTCAGATATATCACTGGCCTCACCTTTACTGGAAATACCAATCCAGATATATCACTGACCTCACCTTTACTGTAAATACCCATTCAGATATATCACTGGCCTCACCTTTACTGTATATAGACATTCAGATATATCACTGGCATCACCTTTACTGTAAATAGCCATTCAGATATATCACTGGCCTCACCTTTACTGTAAATAGCCATTCAGATATATCACTGACCTCACCTTTACTGTAAATAGCCATTCAGATATATCACTGACCTCACCTTTACTGTAAATAGCCATTCAGATATATCACTGACCTCACCTTTACTGTAAATAGCCTTTCAGATATATCACTGGCCTCACCTTTACTGTAAATAGCCATTCAGATATATCACTGACCTCACCTTTACTGTAAATAGCCATTCAGATATATCACTGACCTCACCTTCACTGTAAATAGCCATTCAGATATATCACTGACCTCACCTTTACTGTAAATAACCATTCAGATATATCACTGACCTCACCTTTACTGTAAATACCCATTCAGATATATCACTGACATCACCTTTACTGTAAATAGCCATTCAGATATATCACTGACCTCACCTTTACTGTAAATACCCATTCAGATACATCACCGACATCACCTTTACTGTAAATAGCCATTCAGATATATCACTGACCTCACCTTTACTGTAAATACCCATTCAGATATATCACTGACATCACCTTTACTGTAAATAGCCATTCAGATATATCACTGACCTCACCTTTACTGTAAATACCCATTCAGATATATCACTGACATCACCTTTACTGTAAATAGCCATTCAGATATATCACTGACCTCACCTTTACTGTAAATAGCCATTCAGATATATCACTGACCTCACCTTTACTGTAAATACCCATTCAGATATATCACTGACCTCACCTTTACTGTAAATAGCCATTCAGATACATCACTGACCTCACCTTTACTGTAAATACCCCTTCAGATATATCACTGACCTCACTTTTACTGTAAATACCAATCCAGATATATCACTGGCCTCACCTTTACTGTAAATAGCCATTCAGATATATCACTGACCTCACCTTTACTGTAAATACCCATTCAGATATATCACTGACATCACCTTTACTGTAAATAGCCATTCAGATATATCACTGACCTCACCTTTACTGTAAATACCCATTCAGATACATCACCGACATCACCTTTACTGTAAATAGCCATTCAGATATATCACTGACCTCACCTTTACTGTAAATACCCATTCAGATATATCACTGACATCACCTTTACTGTAAATAGCCATTCAGATATATCACTGACCTCACCTTTACTGTAAATACCCATTCAGATATATCACTGACATCACCTTTACTGTAAATAGCCATTCAGATATATCACTGACCTCACCTTTACTGTAAATAGCCATTCAGATATATCACTGACCTCACCTTTACTGTAAATACCCATTCAGATATATCACTGACCTCACCTTTACTGTAAATAGCCATTCAGATACATCACTGACCTCACCTTTACTGTAAATACCCCTTCAGATATATCACTGACCTCACTTTTACTGTAAATACCAATCCAGATATATCACTGGCCTCACCTTTACTGTAAATAGCCATTCAGATATATCACTGACCTCACTTTTACTGTAAATAGCCATTCAGATATATCACTGACCTCACCTTTACTGTAAATAGCCATTCAGATACATCACTGGCCTCACCTTTACTGTAAATAGCAATTCAGATACATCACTGACCTCACCTTTACTGTAAATAGCCATTCAGATATATCACTGACCTCACCTTTACTGTAAATAGCCATTCAGATATATCACTGGCCTCACCTTCACTGTAAATACCCATTCAGATATATCACTGGCCTCACCTTTACTGTAAATACCCATTCAGATATATCACTGGCCTCACCTTTACTGTAAATAGCCATTCAGATATATCACTGGCCTCACCTTTACTGTAAATAGCCATTCAGATATATCACTGACCTCACCTTTACTGTAAATAGCCATTCAGATATATCACTGACCTCACTTTTACTGTAAATAGCCATTCAGATATATCACTGACCTCACCTTTACTGTAAATAGCCATTCAGATACATCACTGGCCTCACCTTTACTGTAAATAGCCATTCAGATACATCAATGACCTCACTTTTACTGTAAATAGCCATTCAGATATATCACTGACCTCACCTTTACTGTAAATAGCCATTCAGATATATGACTGGCCTCACCTTTACTGTAAATAGTCATTCAGATACATCACTGACCTCACCTTTACTGTAAATAGTCATTCAGATATATCACTGACATCACCTTTACTGTAAATAGCCATTCAGATATATCACTGACCTCACCTTTACTGTAAATAGCCATTCAGATATATCACTGGCCTCACCTTTACTGTAAATACCCATTCAGATACATCACTGACCTCACCTTTACTGTAAATACCCCTTCAGATATATCACTGACCTCACTTTTACTGTAAATACCAATCCAGATATATCACTGGCCTCACCTTTACTGTAAATACCCATTCAGATATATCACTGACCTCACCTTTACTGTAAATACCCATTCAGATATATCACTGGCCTCACCTTTACTGTAAATAGCCATTCAGATATATCACTGGCCTCACCTTTACTGTAAATAGCCATTCAGATATATCACTGGCCTCACCTTTACTGTAAATACCCATTCAGATATATCACTGGCCTCACCTTTACTGTAAATAGCCATTCAGATATATCACTGGCCTCACCTTTACTGTAAATAGCCATTCAGATATATCACTGACCTCACCTTTACTGTAAATAGCCATTCAGACATATCACTGACCTCACTTTTACTGTAAATAGCCATTCAGATATATCACTGACCTCACCTTTACTGTAAATTGTCATTCAGATACATCACTGGCCTCACCTTTACTGTAAATAGCCATTCAGATACATCACTGACCTCACCTTTACTGTAAATAGCCATTCAGATGCATCACTGACCGCACCTTTACTATAAATAGCCATTCAGATACATCACTGACCTCACCTTTACTGTAAATAGCCATTCAGATATATCACTGACCTCACCTTTACTGTAAATAGCCATTCAGATACATCACTGACATCACCTTTACTGTAAATACCCCTTCAGATATATCACTGACCTCACTTTTACTGTAAATACCAATCCAGATACATCACTGGCCTCACCTTTACTGTAAATACCCATTCAGATATATCACTGACCTCACCTTTCCTATAAATACCCATTCAGATATATCACTGACCTCGCCTTTACTGTAAATACCCATTCAGATATATCACTGACCTCACTTTTACTGTAAATAGCCATTCAGATATATCACTGACCTCACCTTTACTGTAAATACCCATTCAGATATATCACTGACCTCACCTTTACTGTAAATAGCCATTCAGATACATCACTGACCTCACCTTTACTGTAAATACCCATTCAGATATATCACTGACCTCACCTTTACTGTAAATAGCCATTCAGATATATCACTGACATCACCTTTACTGTAAATACCCATTCAGATATATCACTGACCTCACCTTTACTGTAAATAGCCATTCAGATATATCACTGACCTCACTTTTACTGTAAATAGCCATTCAGATATATCACTGGCCTCACCTTTACTGTAAATACCCATTCAGATATATCACTGACCTCACCTTTACTGTAAATAGCCATTCAGATATATCACTGACATCACCTTTACTGTAAATACCCATTCAGATATATCACTGACCTCACTTTTACTGTAAATAGCCATTCAGATATATCACTGACCTCACCTTTACTGTAAGTAGCCATTCAGATATATCACTGACCTCATCTTTACTGTAAATAGCCATTCAGATATATCACTGACCTCACCTTTACTGTAAATACCCCTTCAGATATATCACTGACCTCACCTTTACTGTAAATAGCCATTCAGATATATCACTGACCTCACCTTTACTGTAAATAGCCATTCAGATATATCACTGACCTCACCTTTACTGTAAATAGCCATTCAGATATATCACTGACCTCACCTTTACTGTAAATACCACTCCAGATATATCACTGACCTCACTTTTACTGTAAATAGCCATTCAGATATATCACTGACCTCACCTTTACTGTAAATAGCCATTCAGATATATCACTGACCTCACCTTTACTGTAAATAGCCATTCAGATATATCACTGACCTCACCTTTACTGTAAATAGCCATTCAGATATATCACTGACCTCACCTTTACTGTAAATCCCACTCCAGATATATCACTGACCTCACCTTTACTGTAAATAGCCATTCAGATATATCACTGACCTCACCTTTACTGTAAATAGCCATTCAGATATATCACTGACCTCACCTTTACTGTAAATAGCCATTCAGATATATCACTGACCTCACCTTTACTGTAAATAGCCATTCAGATATATCACTGACCTCACCTTTACTGTAAATAGCCATTCAGATATATCACCGACCTCACCTTTACTGTAAATAGCCATTCAGATATATCACTGACATCACCTTTACTGTAAATAGCCATTCAGATACATCACTGACCTCACCTTTACTGTAAATAGCCATTCAGATATATCACTGACCTCACCTTTACTGTAAATACCCATTCAGATATATCACTGACCTCACCTTTACTGTAAATAGCCATTCAGATACATCACTGACCTCACCTTTACTGTAAATACCCCTTCAGATATATCACTGACCTCACTTTTACTGTAAATACCAATCCAGATATATCACTGGCCTCACCTTTACTGTAAATACCCATTCAGATATATCACTGACCTCACCTTTACTGTAAATACCCATTCAGATATATCACTGACCTCACCTTTACTGTAAATAGCCATTCAGATACATCACTGACATCACCTTTACTGTAAATAGCCATTCAGATATATGACTGGCCTCACCTTTACTGTAAATAGCCATTCAGATACATCACTGACCTCACCTTTACTGTAAATAGCCATTCAGATATATCACTGACATCACCTTTACTGTAAATAGCCATTCAGATATATCACTGACCTCACCTTTACTGTAAATACCCATTCAGATACATCACTGACCTCACCTTTACTGTAAATACCCCTTCAGATATATCACTGACCTCACTTTTACTGTAAATACCAATCCAGATATATCACTGGCCTCACCTTTACTGTAAATACCCATTCAGATATATCACTGACCTCACCTTTACTGTAAATACCCATTCAGATATATCACTGGCCTCACCTTTACTGTAAATACCCATTCAGATATATCACTGGCCTCACCTTTACTGTAAATAGCCATTCAGATATATCACTGGCCTCACCTTTACTGTAAATACCCATTCAGATATATCACTGGCCTCACCTTTACTGTAAATAGCCATTCAGATATATCACTGGCCTCACCTTTACTGTAAATAGCCATTCAGATATATCACTGACCTCACCTTTACTGTAAATACCCATTCAGATATATCACTGGCCTCACCTTTACTGTAAATACCCATTCAGATATATCACTGGCCTCACCTTTACAGTAAATAGCCATTCAGATATATCACTGACCTCACTTTTACTGTAAATAGCCATTCAGATATATCACTGACCTCACCTTTACTGTAAATAGCCATTCAGATACATCACTGGCCTCACCTTTACTGTAAATAGCCATTCAGATACATCACTGACCTCACCTTTACTGTAAATAGCCATTCAGATAGATCACTGACCTCACCTTTACTGTAAATAGCCATTCAGATATATCACTGGCCTCACCTTCACTGTAAATACCCATTCAGATATATCACTGGCCTCACCTTTACTGTAAATACCCATTCAGATATATCACTGGCCTCACCTTTACTGTAAATAGCCATTCAGATATATCACTGGCCTCACCTTTACTGTAAATAGCCATTCAGAGATATCACTGACCTCACCTTTACTGTAAATAGCCATTCAGATATATCACTGACCTCACTTTTACTGTAAATAGCCATTCAGATATATCACTGACCTCACCTTTACTGTAAATAGCCATTCAGATACATCACTGGCCTCACCTTTACTGTAAATAGCCATTCAGATACATCAATGACCTCACTTTTACTGTAAATAGCCATTCAGATATATCACTGACCTCACCTTTACTGTAAATAGCCATTCAGATATATGACTGGCCTCACCTTTACTGTAAATAGCCATTCAGATACATCACTGACCTCACCTTTACTGTAAATAGCCATTCAGATATATCACTGACATCACCTTTACTGTAAATAGCCATTCAGATATATCACTGACCTCACCTTTACTGTAAATAGCCATTCAGATATATCACTGGCCTCACCTTTACTGTAAATACCCATTCAGATACATCACTGACCTCACCTTTACTGTAAATAACCCTTCAGATATATCACTGACCTCACTTTTACTGTAAATACCAATCCAGATATATCACTGGCCTCACCTTTACTGTAAATACCCATTCAGATATATCACTGACCTCACCTTTACTGTAAATACCCATTCAGATATATCACTGGCCTCACCTTTACTGTAAATACCCATTCAGATATATCACTGGCCTCACCTTTACAGTAAATAGCCATTCAGATATATCACTGGCCTCACATTTACTGTAAATACCCATTCAGATATATCACTGGCCTCACCTTTACTGTAAATAGCCATTCAGATATATCACTGGCCTCACCTTTACTGTAAATAGCCATTCAGATATATCACTGACCTCACCTTTACTGTAAATAGCCATTCAGATATATCACTGACCTCACTTTTACTGTAAATAGCCATTCAGATATATCACTGACCTCACCTTTACTGTAAATAGTCATTCAGATACATCACTGGCCTCACCTTTACTGTAAATAGCCATTCAGATACATCACTGACCTCACCTTTACTGTAAATAGCCATTCAGATACATCACTGACCTCACCTTTACTGTAAATAGCCATTCAGATACATCACTGACATCACCTTTACTGTAAATACCCCTTCAGATATATCACTGACCTCACTTTTACTGTAAATACCAATCCAGATACATCACTGGCCTCACCTTTACTGTAAATACCCATTCAGATATATCACTGACCTCACCTTTCCTATAAATACCCATTCAGATATATCACTGACCTCGCCTTTACTGTAAATACCCATTCAGATATATCACTGACCTCACTTTTACTGTAAATAGCCATTCAGATATATCACTGACCTCACCTTTACTGTAAATACCCATTCAGATATATCACTGACCTCACCTTTACTGTAAATACCCATTCAGATACATCACTGACCTCACCTTTACTGTAAATACCCATTCAGATATATCACTGACCTCACCTTTACTGTAAATAGCCATTCAGATATATCACTGACCTCACCTTTACTGTAAATACCCATTCAGATACATCACTGACCTCACCTTTACTGTAAATAGCCATTCAGATATATCACTGACCTCACTTTTACTGTAAATAGCCATTCAGATATATCACTGGCCTCACCTTTACGGTAAATAGCCATTCAGATATATCACTGACCTCACCTTTACTGTAAATACCCCTTCAGATATATCACTGACCTCACCTTTACTGTAAATACCCATTCAGATATATCACTGACCTCACCTTTACTGTAAATAGCCATTCAGATATATCACTGACATCACCTTTACTGTAAATAGCCATTCAGATATATCACTGACCTCACTTTTACTGTAAATACCAATCCAGATATATCACTGGCCTCACCTTTACTGTAAATACCCATTCAGATATATCACTGACCTCACCTTTACTGTAAATACCCCTTCAGATATATCACTGACCTCACTTTTACTGTAAATACCAATCCAGATATATCACTGGCCTCACCTTTACTGTAAATACCAATAAAGATATATCACTGGCCTCACCTTTACTGTAAATACCCATTCAGATATATCACTGACCTCACCTTTACTGTAAATAGCCATTCAGATATATCACTGACCTCACTTTTACTGTAAATACCAATCCAGATATATCACTGGCCTCACCTTTACTGTAAATACCCATTCAGATATATCACTGACCTCACTTTTACTGTAAATACCCATTCAGATATATCACTGACCTCACTTTTACTGTAAATACCAATCCAGATATATCACTGGCCTCACCTTTACTGTAAATACCCATTCAGATATATCACTGACCTCACCTTTACTGTAAATACCCATTCAGATATATCACTGACCTCACTTTTACTGTAAATAGCCATTCAGATATATCACTGACCTCACTTTTACTGTAAATACCAATCCAGATATATCACTGGCCTCACCTTTACTGTAAATACCCATTCAGATATATCACTGACATCACCTTTACTGTAAATAGCCATTCAGATATATCACTGACATCACCTTTACTGTAAATACCAATCCAGATATATCACTGGCCTCACCTTTACTGTAAATACCCATTCAGATATATCACTGACCTCACCTTTACTGTAAATACCCATTCAGATATATCACTGACCTCACCTTTACTGTAAATAGCCATTCAGATATATCACTGACATCACCTTTACTGTAAATACCAATCCAGATATATCACTGGCCTCACCTTTACTATAAATACCCATTCAGATATATCACTGACCTCACTTTTACTGTAAATACCCATTCAGATATATCACTGACCTCACTTTTACTGTAAATACCAATCCAGATATATCACTGGCCTCACCTTTACTGTAAATACCCATTCAGATATATCACTGACCTCACCTCTACTGTAAATACCCATTCAGATATATCACTGACCTCATTTTTACTGTAAATACCAATCCAGATATATCACTGACCTCACCTTTACTGTAAATAGCCATTCAGATATATCACTGACATCACCTTTACTGTAAATACCAATCCAGATATATCACTGGCCTCACCTTTACTGTAAATACCCATTCAGATATATCACTGACCTCACCTTTACTGTAAATAGCCATTCAGATATATCACTGACCTCACTTTTACTGTAAATACCAATCCAGATATATCACTGGCCTCACCTTTACTGTAAATACCCATTCAGATATATCACTGACCTCCCCTTTACTGTAAATACCCCTTCAGATATATCACTGACCTCACTTTTACTGTAAATACCAATCCAGATATATCACTGGCCTCACCTTTACTGTAAATACCAATCCAGATATATCACTGGCCTCACCTTTACTGTAAATACCCATTCAGATATATCACTGACCTCACCTTTACTGTAAATAGCCATTCAGATATATCACTGACCTCACTTTTACTGTAAATACCAATCCAGATATATCACTGACCTCACCTTTACTGTAAATACCCATTCAGATATATCACTGACCTCACTTTTACTGTAAATACCCCTTCAGATATATCACTGACCTCACTTTTACTGTAAATACCAATCCAGATATATCACTGGCCTCACCTTTACTGTAAATACCAATCCAGATATATCACTGGCCTCACCTTTACTGTAAATACCCATTCAGATATATCACTGACCTCACCTTTACTGTAAATACCCATTCAGATATATCACTGACCTCAACTTTACTGTAAATAGCCATTGATATATATCACTGACCTCACTTTTACTGTAAATACCAATCCAGATATATCACTGACATCACCTTTACTGTAAATACCAATCCAGATATATCACTGACATCACCTTTACTGTAAATACCCATTCAGATATATCACTGAACTCACCTTTACTGTAAATACCCATTCAGATATATCACTGGCCTCACCTTTACTGTAAATACCCATTCAGATATATCACTGACATCACCTTTACTGTAAATAGCCATTCAGATATATCACTGACATCACCTTTACTGTAAATACCAATCCAGATATATCACTGGCCTCACCTTTACTGTAAATACCCATTCAGATATATCACTGACCTCACCTTTACTGTAAATACCCATTCAGATATATCACTGACCTCACCTTTACTGTAAATAGCCATTCAGATATATCACTGACATCACCTTTACTGTAAATACCAATCCAGATATATCACTGGCCTCACCTTTACTGTAAATACCCATTCAGATATATCACTGACCTCACCTTTACTGTAAATACCCATTCAGATATATCACTGACCTCACTTTTACTGTAAATACCAATCCAGATATATCACTGGCCTCACCTTTACTGTAAATACCCATTCAGATATATCACTGACCTCACCTTTACTGTAAATACCCATTCAGATATATCACTGACCTCACTTTTACTGTAAATACCAATCCAGATATATCACTGACCTCACCTTTACTGTAAATAGCCATTCAGATATATCACTGACATCACCTTTACTGTAAATACCAATCCAGATATATCACTGGCCTCAGCTTTACTGTAAATACCCATTCAGATATATCACTGACCTCACCTTTACTGTAAATACCCATTCAGATATATCACTGACCTCACCTTTACTGTAAATAGCCATTCAGATATATCACTGACCTCACCTTTACGGTAAATAGCCATTCAGATATATCACTGACCTCACTTTTACTGTAAATACCAATCCAGATATATCACTGACCTCACCTTTACTGTAAATAGCCATTCAGATATATCACTGACCTCACCTTTACTGTAAATACCCATTCAGATATATCACTGGCCTCACCTTTACTGTAAATAGCCATTCAGATATATCACTAACCTCACCTTTACTGTAAATAGCCATTCAGATATATCACTGACCTCACCTTTACTGTAAATAGCCATTCAGATATATCACTGACCTCACCTTTACTGTAAATAGCCATTCAGATATATCACTGGCCTCACCTTTACTGTAAATAGCCATTCAGATATATCACTGACCTCACCTTTACTGTAAATAGCCATTCAGATATATCACTGACCTCACCTTTACTGTAAATAGCCATTCAGATATATCACTGACCTCACCTTTACTGTAAATAGCCATTCAGATATATCACTGACCTCACCTTTACTGTAAATACCCATTCAGATACATCACTGACCTCACCTTTACTGTAAATAGCCATTCAGATATATCACTGACCTCACTTTTACTGTAAATACCCATTCAGATATATCACTGACCTCACCTTTACTGTAAATACCCATTCAGATACATCACTGACCTCACCTTTACTGTAAATAGCCATTCAGATATATCACTGGCCTCACCTTTACTGTAAATAGCCATTCAGATATATCACTGACCTCACCTTTACTGTAAATAGCCATTCCGATATATCACTGACCTCACCTTTACTGTAAATACCCCTTCAGATATATCACTGACCTCACCTTTACTGTAAATACCCATTCAGATATATCACTGACCTCACCTTCACTGTAAATACCCATTCAGATATATCACTGACCTCACCTTTACTGTAAATACCCATTCAGATATATCACTGACCTCACCTTTACTGTAAATACCCATTCAGATATATCACTGACCTCACCTTTACTGTAAATACCCATTCAGATACATCACTGGCCTCACCTTTACTGTAAATAGCCATTCAGATACATCACTGGCCTCACCTTTACTGTAAATACCCATTCAGATATATCACTGACATCACCTTTACTGTAAATACCCATTCAGATATATCACTGACCTCACCTTTACTGTAAATAGCCATTCAGATATATCACTGACCTCACTTTTACTGTAAATAGCCATTCAGATATATCACTGACCTCACCTTTACTGTAAATAGCCATTCAGATATATCACTGACATCACCTTTACTGTAAATACCCCTTCAGATACATCACCGACATCACCTTTACTGTAAATACCCATTCAGATATATCACTGACCTCACCTTTACTGTAAATAGCCATTCAGATATATCACTGACCTCACTTTTACTGTAAATAGCCATTCAGATATATCACTGACCTCACCTTTACTGTAAATAGCCATTCAGATATATCACTGACCTCACCTTTACTGTAAATAGCCATTCAGATCTATCACTGACATCACCTTTACTGTAAATAGCCATTCAGATATATCACTGACCTCACCTTTACGGTAAATATCAGTACAGATATATGACTGACCTCACTTCTTATGTTGCTAATCATCCAGATATATGATGGAGCGCTATTGTACTGTTATTACTCTTGCAGATGCAGCACAGGTCTCAATCTTGTTGCCACTACCCTTGCAGTTATATCACTGACAAATGTACCGTCACTGGCCATCACTGCCATCACTTGTACTTTCACTAAGCATCCTTGTACAACATTGGTGCAGTGTTGGACGATATCACTACCTCAGAAAAAACGACTCTCTTTCAGTGTACCATAATTATTTTCATTCTATCACTGGATGTCACTGGCTATGCCTGCAGTTATTGTCCACATCTAATTTCCCTTGAGCAGGTGATACTGAGCCCCCTTCTTGAATCACTGCGATCCTTATGGTTTAGGTACACCCACAGTGTTGTTAGGATGGGAGTTCCAGAATTTTGAACCAGGGGCAGTCAAGGTGATATATGTCCAAGTCAGGATGTTGTGTGTCCTCCAGGGGAACATGCAGTGGCTGATGCTCCCACCACCTTAAGCTCGTTGATCAGAGGCAGTGTTGCACAACATAGTTAATATGTTCAGTAAATTTATCTGCGCTGACCATTACTTTGATTAAATACTGAGCAGAGGATATGTTTTTGATTATTGCAAAAATCCTGGGAGGGAACCATGGTGTTAAAGCAATAGAAATGTCTGATTTCCCCATTTCTGATATTTTTATGGAATCTGACCAGTTAGTTGGGACAGTGTCCATGTGTGAGTCCTGAGCTTAGTACTTAGAATTGGATAGAAAGTATATCCACTGGAATGAAAGGATTACATCAGCATCGTGGGAATAAGTCTAAATCTGTAAACAAATCAGTTCCCACTTCACATTGTCCTTGTCAGATTGAGAGATTGGTTTCAGCTTTAATTCCCAATAGTCATTCCAATGATCATATTCATTTGCTTGTGTGGGTTTTAATATAAATCTGTCCAATGCCTGGATATAAATATATAAAAAGAGCCAGATTGTAAATTGTGAATGATGCTGCTCAGTGACTGGAAATAATATTACTCAGTTGGAAAATAGATCTCAGTTTCTTTTGAGCTAAGGACACAAAGTTACACAATTTCCCATGAACATTCCTTATGTTACTAAATATAATTGAATAGATTCCCCAAACTAACACTCAGCTCAATTAAACATATTCAATCCCAATCACTTGTCACATTATATTCACTGACGATGAAAAGTTAGAGGCATCGCAGTGCAAGAAAATTGAAAAACATCTATTCTTCCACAAAACACTCCGAGGGCAGCCCTGGAAATGCTGGACAGATAGTGTTCAGGCAGTCTGTACCTGACCTGGGAATTTATAATGAAGCCGTGTTAATTGGTGGTTCGCTCTGTACCGAATCTGTTCAGCATCTTCCATCCTCAGGTTTAATGGGACTGTCTAGAGCGCGCTTTACTATATATCTAATCTAAGAGACAAATAAAACAAAATTCAAACGAAAGTACCGTGGAAGGCCTCAGGAGATCCGATGGGCACGGCATGTTTCTTCTCCAGAGACACATGGTTGCAAACATAACTTCTGAAGAGGACAGGCAGTCAGTGCAAACAAAACCACCTTCACCTCGCCTCCCCATGGCCCTCTGACAGAACCTGTGAGTTGCCACCTTGGCCACGGCCAGGAGCAGAAAGAAGGCAGATCTTCTTCCTGTACCTAAACCCCACTGCCCCGCGTGCCCAAGAGTGAAGATTGTAGGGATTAAGTGGAGCTAAAAATGAAGGAACAGCACCATTAATTTCAAATTGGGGCTGAAAACCTGCACACTCCAAATAAACATAATGCATGACCTCGTCCAGGCGACAGAAATTATAGGTGTCCTGGGAGCCCATGAATCGATGGCAAAGCTTATTGCACGGGACTTCCTTGTGCAACAATTTCCTGATCGAAAAGGAGAGGACTGCTGCATCGGGACACCTCTACTGTGTATTCCCCTAGCCGCCAGATGGCAGCATGGACAGTCATGGTGTGTCCGGGTGCCAGACGAGGGCGAGCAAGGAGAGAGTTTGCAAGAGCAGCCCGTAGAAGAAGCCCCTCTGTGCTGTGTGGAATGACACAGAAGGCATTTCCAAGCTGGAGTGTGGTCTGACAATTGGGACAGAGTTGGGTCTGGAGGAGGGAGAGTGATTCCCAAACAGCGGGAGGGGTCTCCCAAGCTGGGGTGTGGTCTGACAACTGCGACATAGAAAGGACTGGGGGAGGGAGAGTGATTCCCAACATTGCTAGGGGTCTCCCATGATGGAGTGTGGTCTGACAACTGGGACACAGAAAGGACTGGGGGAGGGAGAGTGATTCCCAACATTGCAAACGGTCTCCCAAGCTGGAGTGTGGATTGACACCTGGGACAGGGAAGGGTTTGGGGGAGGGAGAGTGATTCCCAACATTGCGAGGGGTCGCCCATGATGGAGTGTGGACTGACAACTGGGACACAGAAAGGACTGCGGGAGGGAGAGTGATTCCCAACAGCGAGAGGGGTCTCCTAAGCTGGGGTGTGGACTGACACCTGGGACAGGGAAGGTCTGGAGGAGGGAGCGTGATTCCCAACATTGCGAGCGGTCTCCCAAGCTAGAGTGTGGTCTGACAACTGGGACACAGAAAGGATTTGGGGAGGGAGAGTGATTCCCAACAGCGGGACGGTTCTCCCATGCTGGAGTGTGGTATGACAACTGGAACAGGGAAGGGTCTGGAGGAGGGAGAGTGATTCCCAACAGCGGGTGGGGTCTCCCATGCTAGTGTGTGGTCTGACAACTGGAACAGGGAAGGGACTGGAGGAGGGAGAGTGATTCCCAACAGCGGGAGGGGTCTCCCATGCGAGATTGTGGTCTGACAACTGGGACAGGGAAGGGTCTGGAGGAGGGAGAGTGATTCCCAAAGTGGGAGGTGTCTCGCAAGCTGGAGTGTGGTCTGACACCTGGGACAGGGAAGGGTCTGGAGGAGCGAGAGTGATTCCCAACAGTGGGCTGGGTCTCCCATACTGGAGTGTGGTCTTATAACTGGGCCAGGGAAGGGTCTGGAGGTGGGATGGTGATTCCCAACTGCCGGAGGGGTCTCCCATACTGGAGTGTGGTCTGACAATTGGGACAGGGAAGGGTCTGGGGGGAGGGAGAGTGATTCCCAAACGTGAGTAGTGGTCTCCCATGCTGGAGTGTGATCCGAGTACGGAAAGGTAGATGGGGCACGCGGAGTGTCTGATTCCAGACTTGATGTGCAGGTCCTGACACCCGGGATGTCTGATCCACGGGTGGTGTTGCAGTCCCGCGTGGGTGGTCGAATCCCTGCAGGACTTCTGATCCAAGAATTTCCAATCCTGGGCGGGGTATGTGAGTGCCCTGTCCTGCTTAGTGGGTGTGATAAATCTCTGGGAGGGAATCTGATCCCAGGGTTTGAATGCAGGGTAGGCGGGATGTCAGACCAGAGTGGGTGGTCTGATCCTGGGGAGAATCCGATCTCAGTGGATATCCAATCTTTGTGGAGGGGAAGTGTCTGATCCTGGGGAGAATCCAATCTCAGGGGATATCCAATCTTGATGGAGGGGAAGTGTCTGATCCTGGGGAGAATCCAATCTCAGGGGATATCCAATCTTGCTGGAGGGGAAGTGTCGGCTCCTGGAGTGGGTGTCAGTTCTGACTCTGCCAATACTGGGTGTGTTATAATGGGGATAACCATGGGCCAGGGTTACATGTCTAACAGAGATTAAATCGGAGAATTCCAGTCTCATTTAAATATTTGCATTTCAAACGTGCCCCTTGTGAGCAGTTGCCTGCCCCTCCCTGTTCCGGCTCGGTTAAACCCAGAACTGGGTGGGTTGGAGGTCAGTTGTGATTTGCTTATTAATTTCTACCTCTGACCGGCCTCCAACAAACCTGTTTTTGGGACTAAAGCCCTTCCCTTACTCTTTGGCTCAGACACGCAGAATGTTTGATTAGTAATTCGAGTCCCTTTTTGCTTCTCTCTCTTGCAGTTAATTTACTGGCGACTGTGATGCTAAACCACGGAAATTGCGGCCTCTCCACCTGTCCCAGTGGCTACCTGGTGCCCATGGCAAAGGCGGATCCACTGCTCATTACTACTGCCGTGATAATGAACCAGATCAATTCTTATTACTTTCCAATATCTTTCCTGGATATCACCCCTGTGTTTCTAGTGACCACTGCCCTGGCTGGTGCTGCTGGATACTTTTCTGTCTGCTTCACCATCACTTTCACCTTTGACTAATTTATGGCCATTTGTTGCAAGAAGCTGGAAGGAAAATATTGCACCAAGAAAATTGCGACTGTGGTTTTATCAGCAATCTGCATTCTGCTCAGTTTAGAAAACGCTCGCTTTTATTTCGTACATCAGCCTGCAGAGATCATCAACAATATATCATGCTTCTGTTTTCCAAAGACATGCTACTTTACTGATCCAGGATCAGTGTGAATTGACAGGTTTGAAATGTTTTTAGCCCTATTGTACCCAATTGCTTTAATTCTGTTCCTCAACGCTCTGACAGTCAGACACATTTGAGTGACCAGTTGAGTCCGTAAGGGACCGAGGGATGAGAGCAAGGGAGAGAATCACAGTGACCCAGAGATGGAGAGCAGAAGGAAATCTGTCATTTTACTCTTCACCATATCCGACAATTTCATGCTCCTGTGGTTGTTATTTGTTACAGATTTCTTATATTGCAACATTGCAGGAAGAGATCCCTTGTATTGCAGGCTCTCCGAATGTATGTTCCAATAAGTCGGATGGATGTTGCTGAACTTAAGCTGCAAACAAACTTATTTATGTGGTGACTCAGTCCAAGGTCAGAAAGTTGTATATTTTACCCGAATTTCCAAGGGGTGCCTGATTGTTGGATGCTCCAGAATGCACTGGCAGGGGGTAGGTCACACAGGCCCAACAGTAACAGCAGTAACAAAATGGTGACTGACAGCTGGATGACCGGAAATCCACTGATGAGGGTGGGTGGCTCGTGGTCACACACAGCAAAGGACAGCGGGGCAGCAGGAAGATTTCACTTTAAGAGGGCCCGACAGAATGGTGGCAGGATGATTGTCAGAGCGCTCCCTGCAGGACAGGAGGCGGAACAGCAGCCACACTCTCTCTTCCACCTCCATTGATTGCATTCTCAGTTCAACAGATCTGCTCTGAAAACAAAACTTGCTCTTTTAAAACCTGTCATGTGATTCCTTCTATCTTTCTTCGAAAACAATGCTTTCAGGGCTGATATTTGAATTGTGGACTGAGTGAATTGAGCTCAGACTGCAAGGCACCTGTTTCCAAACAAGTCAACAGGGAAATGACAGGAAAATTTATGACTGTCATGTGACATGATTGTTGAAAAAGTTAGTTTCACTTTTGGATTGAGTTCAGTCGCTGCTCGACCTGCCAGAAATATAGCCAATAATGTCTTTGTCACCCACAGCTTTTACAAAAATTTCTAAATTCACTTGTGTCAGCCCTTCAAAACACTCCCACTGGGGATGCTGAGACCGAGGAGAAATGCAGACTGGTTTCAATCTCATAATGAAGAGCTGGAGCCTGTTACAGCCGCTAAGCGCATTGCACTGTTGAACTACAAGAAAGCCCCCAGTGAGTTAACATCCGTAGCACTTAAAGCAGCCAGAAGCACTGCACAAAGAACAGCCAGGCGCTGCGCAAACGACTGCTGGCAACAACTAAGCAGTCATATTCTGCTCGCCTCAGACACCGGAAACATCAGAGGAATGTATGATGGCATTAATAGAGTTCTTGGGCCAACCATCAAGAAGATCGCCCCCCTAAAATCGAAATCAGGGGACATAATCACTGACCAATGCAAACAAATGGACCGCTGGGTTGAGCACTACCGAGAACTGCACTCCAGGGAGAATGTTGTCACTGAAACTGCCCTCAATGCAGCCCAGCCTCTACTAGTCATGGATAAGCTGGACATACAGTCAACCAAATCGGAACTCAGTGATGCCATTGATTCTCTAGCCAGCGGAAAAGCCCCTGGGAAGGACAGCATTATTTATTTTTTTAAATTTTTGTTGTGGAATCTCCCGATCTCCCTGCTCAGCATAGTGGGGAAAATCTTTGCTCGAGTCGCTCTAAACAGGCTCCAGAGGCTGGCCGAGCGCGTCTACCTTGAGGCACAGTGTGGCTTTCATGCAGAGAGATCGACCTTTGACATGCTGTTCTCCCTTCGTCAGATACAGGAGAAATGCCACGAACAACAGATGCCTCTCTACATTGCTTTCATTGATCTCACAAAAGCCTTTGACCTCGTCAGCAGACATGGTCTCTTCAGACTACTAGAAAAGATTGGATGCCCACCAAAGCTACTAAGTATCATCACCTCATTCCATGACAATATGAAAGGCACAATTCAACATGGTGGCTCCTCATCAGACCCCTTTCCTATCCTGAGTGGCGTGAAACAGGGCTGTGTTCTCGCACCCACACTTTTTGGGATTTTCTTCTCCCTACTGCTTTCACATGTGTTGAAGTCCTAGGAAGATTAAATTTTCCTCTCACAAGATCAGGGGGCAGGTTGTTCAACCTTGCCCGTCTAAGAGCGAAGTCCAAAGTACGGAAAGTCCTCATCAGGGAACTCCTCTTTACTGACGATGCTGCTTTAACATCTCACACTGAAGAGTGCCTGCAGAGTCTCATCGACAGGTTTGCGGCTGCTTGCAATGAATTTGGCCTAAACATCAGCCTCAAGAAAACGAACATCATGGGGCAGGACGTCAGAAATGCTCCATCCATCAATATTGGCGACCACGCTCTGGAAGTGGTTCAAGAGTTCACCAACCTAGGCTCAACTATCACCAGTAACCTGTCTCTAGATGCAGAAAACAACAAGCGCATGGAAAGGCTTCCACTGCTACGTCCAGATTGGCCAAGAGAGTGCGGAAAATGGTGCACTGACACGGAACACAAAAGTCCGAGTGATTCAGGCCTGTGTCCTCAGTCCCTTGCTGTATGGCAGCGAGGCCTGGACAACGTATGTCAGCCAAGAGCGACATCTCAATTCATTCCATCTTCGCTGCCTCCGGAGAATACTTGGCATCAGGTGGCAGGACCGTATCTCCAACACAGAAGTCCTCGAGGCGGCCAACATCCCCAACTAATACACACAACTGAGTCAGCGGCATTTGAGATGGCTTGGCCATGTGAGCCGCACGGAAGATGGCAGGATCCCCAATGACACATTGTACTGCGAGCTCGCCACTGGCATCAGACCTATCGGCCGTCCATGTCTCCGCTTTAAAGACGTCAGCAAACGTGACATGAAATCCTGTGACATTGATCACAAGTCGTGGGAGTCAGTTCCCAGCGTTCGCCACAGCTGGCGGACACCATAAAGGCGGGGCTGAAGTGTGGCGAGTCGAAGAGACTTAACAGTTAGCAGGAAAAAAGACAGAGGCGCAAGGGAAGAGCCAACAGCCCGACAATCAAATTTTTCTGCAGCACCTGTGGAAGAGCCTGTCACTCTAAAATTGGCCTTTATAGCCACTCCAGGCGCTGCTCCACACACCACTGACCACCTCCAGGCGCTTACCCATTGTCTCTCGAGATAAGGAGTCCAAAGAAGAATGTATTTCTCTTGAAAATAATTCCTGCATCAAGTGTAATTGCAATTTCGTCATGAAGTTAAACGAACTGTAGATGTGTGTGAATTAAATGTATGGGGGCTGAACCCTTATTGCTGTATCTGTCTGCAGAGAGGAAGCCTATATTTCACTTGCAACAGACTACTGTTGCTCCTTGTCTCTGAACAATCTCTGAATTAAGCTGTACTGTTGCCTCTTGTGTTTGAAGAAGTCCTGAATTTGCAGAAATCATGCATTTTTTATAGGGAACTTTTGCATTGGGTGTGAGAACTGACAGCTTTTGTTCCAGCCCTGATGGCACAGCTTGTGTGATGCCTGCTGCGAACGAATTGCCTTGATGTCCTACCCATCACAGTCTGTTCATCAACGTCACCTGCAGTTACTTCGAGTGGAATCTGACTGTTTGACTCTGGGACGCTTCATCGACCAGGAAATACACAACTAGACCGTGAAAACCCAGTTATTTTATTATTTTCAAGAAACAGTTATAATTCAAAAAAGCCTTTTACCCAGTTAACCTGTTTTTTGAGTGCATGTCTGTGTACATGAGGGTTAAGAAGAATAAGGAGTTTAAAATCTTTCAGATATAGATTTATATCATTATTGTTTAAGATTTCGTTTCTTAATAGTTAATGATGTTGTTAAATTAAACCTGATTTGGTGCACTTCTTTCCGGTGCACAAATAGAGTACTCAATTTGGCTAGTTTCCACTGGCTGGTAAACTTTACATGATATGCTACTACCTGTGGAGACGTGGGACTGAATTAACAGTGCATTACTCACGCCTTGGTCGTAACATATTAATTGGGAACTCTAGTTGGGATCGTTTCCAGCAATAATTATGTGAAGTACAAGGGAAGTAAATAATTGAAAGAGAAAATAAATAGGCAGCTTTCCCATAAAATAGATTGAAGGCGAGAGCATCAGAATGGTATTTGCAGTTGCAGCAGTTCGTTTTTTTTTTGGGAGAGGAGAATATGTCCATCAGTGACTTGAAATCTTTAAGAAACGAGAAAGCTAAAATCGTTGGCAGCACAATAGGGGTTAAAATTGAAATCAGGTACAAAAAAACCCAGAGATAATTAATGAAATAGACCAACATCAGAAATTAGAAGAAGAATAGAGTACGTCTGTTGAATTGGTTGGCATTCAGTAAGAAATGGAAAAAGAAAAACTTGAGGCTGAAAAATAATTTTCAAAAATTGACTTGGAAGAAGAGGGAAGGGAGAAAGATAGAGCATTTCAGCGAGAAAGTGAAAGAGGAGCAAGGAAATACAGACTAAAAAAGATGGAATGAAGACAACGGATAATCTTAGCCCCTCCTTGGCGAATCCTTGTTCACCGCTTTCCAATTTTAAGGCAAAAAAACAAGCACAAGCAGGCTTTCTCAGGTTTAAAGAAGAAAAGTTGACATGTATTAAACTTGAACTCTAATTTGGTTGATGTCTACAGATACAAGACGTGCCTGCACTTGCATGCATACATGACACACGCAATAAATAGTGGCAGAAAAGAGCTGAATAAAAAAGTAGAAATGTTTGAGGAAATATCTGAAGAGTTGTTGTTCCTGTTCTTTGAGCTCATTGTAGAGTCCTTTATTGTAGGTAATCTTGCTTTTCGTTGGGGCCCAGTATTCTGCTTAAACTCTGTTCATTGTAGGAGACTTTTCTCTCTTGGAGTTCTTGTGTCTTCAAAGGCTTGTGAGAAAGAGATGGGAGCAGACAGGAAAGAAAGCTTCTCAGTCCATGAGCAAAGAGATCTCTGCCCTTTGCAGGCTCTCAGGAGAAGGAGCCAAAGAGAAAGAGCCGAAGAAATAAAAAGCAAGAGGAAGAGAGAGAAATAAAACAGACAGATACAGAAAGAGATAGCGAGAGGAGAAAGAGAAAGCCACAGAGAAACAGCCAAAGAGAAAGAGCCAGAGATAAAAAGCCATCAAAAGTGCGAAAAAAGACAGAGATAGAGAGAAAGAGAAAAAAGGCCAGAGAAAGGTAGAGAGAGAAAAAACCATGGAAAGAGAGAGAGAGAGAGAGAGAGAGAGAGAGAGAGAGAGAGAGAGAGAGAGAGAGAGAGAGAGAGATAGAGAGAGAGAGAGAGAACCAAAGAAAAAGAGAGAAAAAGACAGAGAAAGATAGAGAAAGCGAGTAAAAAGAGAAGGAACAAAAGAAATAGAGAGAATAAAAGCCAGAGAATGGGACAGAGAGGCACCAAGTGAAAGAGTCAGAGAGAGAGCCAGAGGAAGACAGAGAAAAAGGGACAAAGGGGAAGCCAAAGAAAGAGAAAAGCGCCTAAGAGAGGGAGGAAAGCCAGAAAAAGAGAGAGAACGCCAGAGAAAAGGAAAATCAAAACAACAGCTGAAGAGAAAGTCAGAAAACAGAGAGAAGGAGCCAAAGAGAGAGAGAGAGATGGAGAGATGAAAGCCGAAGAGAGAGAGGGAGAGACAGAGACAGAGCCTGTGAATTAGAGAGCTATAAAGCGAAAGAGAGCGACGAAGAAAGCCAGGGAACGAGCTAAAGAGAAAGCCAGAGAGAGAAAGAGAGAGCAGATATAGACAGAGAGAGAGAGAGAAATAGAGAGAGGAAGAGTCAGAGAGATAGAGAGAAAGAAAGGTAGAGAATAGAGCGAAAGAGGCAAAGAAAGAAAGGGAAATGAATGCCTGAGAGTGAGAGAGAAAGAAAGAAAGCCAGAAAAAGAAAGAAAGAAAAAAAGGGAACGCCAGAGAGACAGAGAAACAGAGAGAAAAGCAAGCCAGAGAAAGAGAGAGAGAGAGAGAGAGAGAGACTGAGAGCGGAGGAGAGACAGAAAGAAGAAAAGTCAGAGAAAGAAAGAGGCACAAAGAAGGGTAAAGAGACACACACAGAGAGATAGAGGGAGAAAGACAGTGAGGGACATTAAATATTTAGTACTCAGCATCCCACACGGTCTGTGCTCCATCGTTGGACTCTCTCCCCTTCCGTCCATCAGCTCGTCCTTGATGGGGGTGGGAGAGGGGGTGGGTCGGTGACAAACCCTGGGACAGGGGGACATTGGTGTTGGAATTGGGGGAAAGGGTTAAGAATGGGTCAACGAGAGGGGGATTAAAGCTGGACTCTCTGTCTCACACACATACCCACACTGCAATCAGTTACAATTCACCTGGGCACACAAACACAGAGACTGAAACACAGAAGCTCACCTTCAGACAGTGGCCGAAATGCAAAGTTTTGTAAAGGCATGTTATCATGCCCGAATAATGTCGGTCGTTTAGGCTGATGGCTGAATTTGACAGTGAAATGTAACACCTGGGGGTTTTTGAACAGAACATAGAACATAGAACAGGACAGCACAGTACAGGCCCGTCGGCCCACGATGTTGTGCCGAACATTTAACCTACTCTAATATCAAACTAACTGCATACCCTTCATTCTACTATCACCCATGTACCTATCCAAGAGTCGCTTAAATGCACCTAATGTATCTGCTTCTACTACCACCGCTTGCACCGCATTCCACGCACCCACCACTCTCTGTGTAAAGAACCTACCTCTGACATCTCCCCGAAACATTCCTCCAATCACCTTAAAATTATGCCCCCTGGTGATAGTCGTTTCCTGGGAAAAAGTCTCTGACAATCCACACTATCTATGCCTCTCATCATCTTGTACCCCTCGATCAAGTCACCTCTCATCCTTCTTCGGTCAAATGAGAAAATCCCGAGCTCCCTCAATCTTTTTTCGGAGGGCATGGCCTCCAGTCCAGGCAGCATCCTGGTAAATCTCCTCTGCACCCTCTCTGAAGCTTCCACATCCTTCCTATAATGAGGCGACCACAACTGAACACAATATTCCAATTGTGGTCGAACCAGGGCCTTATAGAACTGCAGCATAACCTCGAGGCTCTTAAACTCAATCCCCCTGTTAATGAAAGCCAACCCACCATACGCCTTCTTAACAACCCTATCAACTTGTGTGGCAACTTTGAGCGATCTATGGACATGGACCCCAAGATCCCTTTGTTCCTCCACACTACCAAGAATCCAGTCTTTAAGCCTGTATTCTGCAATCAAATTCGACCTTCCAAAATGAATCACTTCACACTTTTCCAGGTTGAACTCCATCTGCCACTTCTCAGCCCAGCTCTGCATCCTGCCAATGCCCCGTTGCAACCTACAACAGCCTTCCACACTATCCACAACTCCAGCAACCTTCGTGTCATCGGCAAACTTGCTAACCCAGCCTTCCACATCCTCATCCAAGTCACTTATAAAAATCACAAAGAGCAGAGGTCCCAGAACAGATCCTTGTGGAACACCACTGGTCACCGAGCTCCATGCTGAATACTTTCTATCTACTACCACCCTTTGACTTCTATGGGCCAGCTTTTTGTATCCAGACAGCCAGCTTTCCCTGAATCCCATGCCTCCTTACTTTCTGAATGAGCCTACCATGGGGAACCTTATCAAATGTCTTGCTAAAATCCATATACACCACATCCACTGCTCTTCCTTCATCGATGTGTTTTGTCACATCTTCAAAGAATTCAATAAGGCTTGTGAGGCATGGCCTGCCCCTCACAAAGCCATGTTGACTGTTTCTAATCAAACCATGCTTTTCCAAATAATCATAAATCCTGTCCCTCAGAATCCTCTCCAATAATTTGCCCACTTCCGATGTAAGACTGACTGGTCTATAATTCCCAGGGTTATCCCTATTCCCTTTCTTGAACAGAGGCACAACATTTGCCATCCTCCAATCGTCCGGTACTACTCCAGTGGGCAGTGAAGACGCAAAGATCATCGCCAAAGGCGCGGCAATCTCTTCCCTCACTTCCCGTAATATCCTTGGGTATATCCCGTCTGGCCCAGGGGACTTATCTGTCCTCATGTCTTTCAAAGATTCCAGCACATCCTCCCTCTTAACCTCAGCCTGTTCGAGCATATCAGCCTGTTCCACGCTGTCCTCACAGACGGCCAGGTTCCTCTCACCAGTGAATACTGAAGCAAAGTATTCATTTAGGACCTCCCCTACCTCCTCCGACTCCAGGCACAAGTTCCCTCCACTATCCCTGATCAGCCCTACTCACACTCTGGCCATCCTCTTGTTCATCACCTAAGTGTAGAAGGCCTTGGGATTTGCCTTAATCCTACCCGCCAAGACTTTTTCATGTCCCCTTCTAGCTCTCCTAAGTCCATTGTTCAGTTCTTTCCTGGCTACCTTGTACCCCTCTCGAGCCCTGTCTGATCCTTGCTTCCTCAACCTTAAGTAAGCTTCCTTCTTCCTCTTGACTAGCCGTTCCACATCTCTTGTCATCCAAGGTTCCTTCACCCTACCATCCCTTCCCTGCCTCATCGGGACAAACCTATCCAGCAGTCGCAGCAAATGCTCCCTAAACATCCTGCACATTTCTGTCGTGCATTTCCCTGAGAACATCTGTTCCAAATTTATGCTCCCCAGTTCCTGCCTAATAGCATTGTGACTCCCCCTCCCCCAATTATATATTTTCCCATCCCGTCTGCTCTTGGCCCTCTCCATGACTATCGTAAAGGTCAGGGAGTTGTGATCACTATCACCGAAATACTCTCCCACCGAGAGATCTGCCACCTGGCCTTGTTCGTTGCCAAGCACCAAGTCCAACATATGAATTCAGTTGAATTCAGACTTCCAGGGCTCAGAATGTGAAGTTCACTCTCCAGCCTTCGACGGGAGAGGGGATGGGGTCAGCAGTGTTTGTGTATTTTTACAATGAGGTAGAAATAATGTAGATACACACACACAGAAGTGGAGAGAGACAGAGAGAGAGAAACAGCTGCAAGTAACAGGGTACACATAGAGGGAGACACACAGGCTCTGGGGAGTCTGCAGTGTTTAGTCACTGCCCAGCTCCCAGCCCCTGTGGAGAAGCTCCACAGCGCATCGCAACCCTTCAAACCACATTTCCCTCTCTTGAAGGTGTCTTGGTTTTTTGTTAAGCTGGACGCTGGGGCAGTGATTAAGTGTTGGCACGTTAATCTCAGTTTTTTACAAAATGGGAATTTCACAGATTATCGGAACAGAATGGAGCTGATGGCTGCAAATGTCTGTCTGTAAATTACAGCAATGTTGTCCACAGTGGGGTTTGGGCTGAAAAGTTTGCAGGTCATCAGGAAGCAGCTCCTTGTCATGCCTCTGCTCACAGCTGACGATATTACCTGGATTAACAGGACAATGGGCATGTCCTCAGCTCCCAAAACCCTCTCACACATCTCCCATCACCTCCCATTCTCTGTATCGGGGGATGTATTTGTAAGATGGAGAGCCCCTGAGAGATTGTTTTATATCAGTGAGTGAGAGAAAGCGCCCTGGGCTCTTGTTGTGTTTGTTTGATGTTCAACAACGTTTTGCTACGTTTTAATCGTTTTTTATTTCTCTTATTCCCAAGGAGAATCTTTCCAGAAATTGCAGCTTTGATGATGCAGAGGGAGAATCTTTTGGCACGTGGAATTCTCAGAAAAGAGCTTTTACCAGAGAGGAAAATAATAATAAATATATATGTGTTGTTGTCTAATTCATTTTTAGATTCAGAAAAGAAGACCTTGTGTTTTCGTGGCTGATATAAAATCAAAGTGCTGGAAATGCTCAATATTTCCAGTACGGTTGTTATTTCAGATTTTCAGCATTCGCAGTATTTTGATTTTGTGCTTTGGGGAGCAGGGCCTTTTTACCACAAGGGAGGGGACTGGAGGGGCCTCTGAAGTAAATAGTTTGGGAAGCGCTGTCCCAGAACAGTCAATGTAATCACGTATATTTCCCTCTCTCCATCTCTTGCTACAACTATATCTCTGCCCCTTCCTTCCTTGTTCATCACTTAGTTTCTCCACATCTTTAAATCCCTGTCTCTGCATCGCTCAACATCCTTCATATCTCTGCCTCTGTCTTGGATCTCACAAGTTCCCCTTTCTTTCTCGCTCTTCAACTCTTTGCATCTTTATCTGTCTCTCAGTGCATTTCTCTCTCACTCTGTTCCACATATCATTTCCTGCAAGATTGTCTCTGCATTTCCCACACCCCTTCCTGAGACAGCCCTCTCTATTCTGAATCTACACCTTACTTTGTATCTCTGCTGCTCGACATCTTTCTCTCTCGGCATCTCTCTATTTTTCTGGGATTATTCTCAATCTGTACATCGCTGCTGCGTTCTCCATCTGCACCTTCATCTCTCTATTTGTCCTTCGTATTTCTGCCCTCTGCTTTTAGTTTCTCTCACTGTTTCCTTACTCACTGCCTCTCTTTCATTCTCCATCTCCCTCTCCATTTGTTTCTCTATCACTCTCTCGCTCTGTCAGTTCTGTCCTGATCCCTGGATCTCTGTTTTCTGTGCCTCTGTTCCTCTCTCTGGGGGTGGATTTGAACTCGCTGCCATGGTATTGTACAGGGTGAGTGTGAACCGGGATCCTGCTTTCCATCTTTTCCGAGTTCTTCTCCCAATGGAGGTAAAATAGCACAGAGATGCTGAACCAGCTGCCCCCTCCCCGGTTTATACTATTGGCACCAAGTCTAAGTCCAGCCCAGCGTTTATTTGCCTCTCTGTGTATCCACTCCCCGATTGTCTCTGCCTGTCTTCTTGTGGCTCAGGGGGAAAGGGAAAGATCAGCCATGATCTAACATCGGTGGGACAGGTTCAAAGGGCTGAATGGCCTCGTCCTGTCCCTGCTCTAACCAGTGTGTGTGTGTGTGTACCTCAGCCTGATTCACTGATGCTAATGGGGGTGATGGGGAGAACAGGTGAAACATCTTTCCACAGGGAGGGATGTGTCTGGGGCTGGGATATTGCTGTGCATAAAAGGCTCAGAATGCCAGGTAGCCTCTTCACATCCTTGCTGTCTGCTTGGCCCTGTGCTGGCCAGAACGAGTTAAAGGTGCCAGGCGCCTGAGAGCCATTTGATAGAATTCCAGAGGCTTATCCAGACCGGAATTAAAACGAATTAAGACTGTCGTGGGATGGAGCCACACCCGGGAACGTGATGGAGATTGGAATTACACAGGGACGGGAGTTACACATAGGGGGGATGTTCACAACGGAGATGATACAGAGTGGGAATTAGGAGAGACAGGCGGCTTTTAATGGGCCGAGAGGGTAACTTAGAAAGGGAGGTGTGTTTACAGCGGAGGCAGGGGAGAATTAGAGGGCGATGTTCACAGAGGGAATTAGGTAATTTTTCAAATGGGAGGGACAATTTTCCAAGTTGAAAATGGGATAGGGATTCTCTCAGTTTCAAATGGGACTTGGGACCATCCCCGTTCAAATTAGGAGGGGGTATTCAGGTTTAAGATGGGAGCTGAGTCGACAGCAGATTTAAAATAGGAGCGGGGTGTGGGGCTCTCCTGGTTTAAAATGGGATGTGGATCTACACCAGGTTAAAAATCGGAAGGGAGTCTACTGCAGGTTTAAAAAGGGAGCGGCGATTACTCCAGGTTTAAAATGTGTGGGGGGGTGGGTCTATTCCAGATATAAAATCGGACGGGAGACTTCTTCAGGTTTAAAATGGGAGGTGGGTCTTCTCCAGGATTTAATTTGAATTGGGGAAGGGGCTTTTACTGTCTGTTCATGGAGGGTTTAGATACAGGACTGTTCACGGGATGGGGGTTCGGGGTGGGGAAGGGGTGTGGGGACGTGGGGATTTGGGGTGGAATTAGATTGGGGAACCCATTCACAGGAGAAATTAGATGGGGGTCAGTTCCCGAGAGTGGGATTGGGGGTGGGGGCGGGTTGGTAGGGGTACTTTGCTGTGCTGGGGAATTTATAGTGGGATCAGGCAGAGAAAGTGTCAGAAAGCAGAGAAAGAGACAGAAATCAGAGACAGAAAGCAGAGAAAGTGCCAGAAAGCAAAGAAAGAGAATGAAAGCAGAGAAAGAGACAGAAAGCAGAGAAAGCGACTGAAAGTGGAGAAAGAGACAGAAAGTAGAGAAATAGTCAGAAAGCAGAGAAAGCAGAGAACGAGACAGAAAGCGGAGAAAGAGACAAAAAGCAGAGAAAGAGACAGATTGCAGAGAAAGAGGCAGAAAGCAGAGAGAGTGACAAAAAGCAGAGAAAGAGACAGAAAACAGAGAAAGAGACAGAAAGCAGAGAAAGTGCCAGAAAGCAGAGAAAGTGCCAGAAAGCAGAGAAAGAGGCAGAAAGCAGAGAAAGAGACAGAAAGCAGAGAAAATGACAAAAAGCTGAGAAAGCGACTGAAAGTGGAGAAAGAGACAGAAAGAAGAGAAATAGTCAGAAAGCAGAGAAAGTGACAAAAAGCAGAGAAAGCGACTGAGAAGTGAAGAAAGAGACAGAAAGCAGAGAAACAGCCAGAAAGCAGAGAAAGTGCCAGAAAGCAGAGAAAGAGACAGAAAGCAGAGAAAGAGACAAAAAGCAGAGAAAGAGACAGATTGCAGAGAAAGAGACAGAAAGCAGAGAAAGTGACAAAAAGCAGAGAAAGAGAAAGAAAACAGAGAAAGAGACAGAAAGCAGAGAAAGAGAAACAAAGCAGAGAAAGAGACAGAAGCAGAGAAAGTGACAAAATGCAGAGAAAGTGACAGAAAGCAGAGAAAGAGACTGAAAGTGGAGAAAGCGACTGAAAGTGGAGAAAGAGAATAAAGCTGAGAAAGAGACAGAAAGCGGAGAAAGAGACTGAAATTGGAGAAAGCGACTGAAAGTGGAGAAAGAGACAGAATGCAGAGAAAGAGACAGAAAGCAGAGAAAGAGAAAGAAAGCAGAGAAAGAGACAGAAAGCAGAGAAAGTGCCAGAAAGCAGAGGAAGAGGCAGAAAGCAGAGAAAGAGACAGAAAGCAGAGAAAGGCACAGAAAGCATGAGAAAGAGACAGAAAACAGAGAAAGAGGCAGAAAGCAGAGAAAGAGGCAGAAAGCAGAGAATGCGGCAGAAAGCAGAGAAAGAGACAGAAAGCAGAGAAAGAGACTGAAGCGGAGAAACAGACAGAAATCCGAGAAAGAGACAGAAAGCGGAGAAAGAGACAGAAAGCAGAGAAAGGCACAGAAAGCACAGAAAGAGACAGAAAACAGAGAAAGAGGCAGAAAGCAGAGAAAGAGGCAGAAAGCAAAGAAAGAGAAAGAAAGCAGAGAAAGAGACAGAAAGCAGAGAAAGTGCCAGAAAGCAGAGGAAGAGGCAGAAAGCAGAGAAAGAGACAGAAAGCAGAGAAAGGCACAGAAAGCAGAGAAAGAGACAGAAAAAAGAGAAAGAGGCAGAAAGCAGAGAAAGAGGCAGAAAGCAGAGAATGCGGCAGAAAGCAGAGAAAGAGACAGAAAGCAGAGAAAGAGACTGAAGCGGAGAAACAGACAGAAATCGGAGAAAGAGACAGAAAGCGGAGAAAGAGACAGAAAGCAGAGAAAGGCACAGAAAGCACAGAAAGAGACAGAAAACAGAGAAAGAGGCAGAAAGCAGAGAAAGAGGCAGAAAGCAGAGAAAGCGGCAGAAAGCAGAGAAAGAGACGGAAAGCAGAGAAAGACAAAGAAAGCAGAGAAAGAGACTGAAGCGGAGAAAGAGACAGAAAGCGGAGAAAGAGACAGAAAGCGGATAAAGGGGCAGAAAACAGAGAAAGAGGCAGAAAACAGAGAAGGAGGCAGATTGCAGAGAAAGAGACTGAAGCGGAGAAAGAGACAGAAAGCGGAGAAAGAGACAGAAAGAAGGGAAAGTGACAGAAAGCAGAGTAAGTGACGGAAAACAGAGAAAGAGTCACAAAGCAGAGAAGGAGACTGAAGCGGAGAAAGAGACAGAAAGCGGAGACAGAGACAGAAAGCGGAGAAAGAGACAGAAAGCAGCAAAAGAAACGGAAAGCAGAGAAGGAGACAGAAAGCAGAGAAAGAGTCAGAAAACAGAGAAAGAGGCAGAAAGCAGGGAAAGAGACAGAAAGAAGAGAAAGTGACAGAAAGCAGTGTGAGTGACGGAAAACAGAGAAAGAGGCAGAAAGCAGAGAAAGAGTCAGAAAGCAGAGAAAGTCAGGAAACAAAGAAAGAGACAGAAAACAGAGAAAGTGCCGGAAAGCAGACAGAGAAGCAGAAAGCAGAGAAAGAGACAGAAAACAGAGAAAGAGTCAGAAAGCAGTGAAAGTGCCAGAAAGCAGAGAAAGAGACAGAAAGCAGAGAAAGAGGCAAAAAGCAGAGAAAGAGAAGGAAAGCAGAGAAAGAGGCAGGAAGCAGAGAAAGAGACAGAAAGCAGAGAAAGTCAGGAAACAGAGAAAGAGACAGAAAACAGAGAAAGAGGCAGAAAGCAGAGAAAGACACAGAAAGCAGAGAAAGCGACAGAAAGCGGAGAAAGTGTCAGAAAGCAGAGAAAGAGACAGAAAGCAGAGAAAGTGCCAGAAAGGAGAGAACAAGACAGATTGCAGAGAAAGAGACAGAAAGTAGAGAATTTGCCAGAAAGCAGAGAAAGAGACAGATTGCAGAGAAAGAGACAGAAAGCAGAGAAAGAGACAGAAAGCAGAGAAAGTGCCAGAAAGGAGAGAACAGGACAGATTGCAGAGAAAGAGACAGCAAGTAGAGAATTTGCCAGAAAGCAGAGAAAGAGACAGATTGCAGAGAAAGAGACAGAAAGCAGAGAAAGAGACAGAAAGCAGAGAAAGTGCCAGAAAGCAGAGAACGAGACAGATTGCAGAGAAAGGGACAGAAAGCAGAGAAGTGCCAGAAAATAGAGAAAGAGAAAGATTGCCGAGAAAGAGACAGAAAGCAGTGAAAGAGACAGAAAGCAGAGAAAGTGCCAGAAAGCAGAGAAAGAGACAGAAAGCAGAGAAAGAGACAGAAAGCAGAGAAAGAGAACGAAAGCAGTGAAAGTGCCAGAAAGCAGAGAAAGTGCAAGAAAGAAGAGAAAGAAACAGATTGCAGAGGACGAGACAGAAAACAGAGAAAGAGACAGAAAGCAGAGAAAGTGCCAGAAAGCAGAGAAAGAGACAGAGAGCAGAGAACGCGACAGAAAGCAGAGAAAGAGATGGAAAGCAGAGAAAGAGACAGAAAGCAGAGCAAGAGGCAGAAAGCAGAGAAAGAGACAGAAAGCATAGAAAGAGACAGAAAGCAGAGAAAGCGTCAGATTGCAGAGAAAGAGACAGAAATCAGAGAAAGTGCCAGAAAGCAGAGAAAGAGACATAAAGCAGAGAAAGAGAAAGAAAGCAGAGAAAGAGAAATAAAGCAGAGAAAGAGGCAGAAAGCGGAGAAAGAGGCAGAAAGCAGAGAAAGAGACGGAAAGCAGAGAAATCGACAGAAAACAGAGCAAGAGACGGAAAGCAGAAAAATCGGCAGAAAAGAGAGAAAGAAGCAGAAAGCAGAGAAAGAGACAGAAAGCAGAGAAATACACAGAAAGCAGAGAAAGAGACAGAAAACAGAGAATGAGGCAGAAAGCCGAGAAAGAGTCAGAAAGCAGAGAAAGAGACAGAGAGCAGAGAAAGCGACAGATTGCAGAGAAAGAGACAGAAAGCAGAGAAAGTGCCAGAAAGCAGAGGAAGAGGCAGAAAGCAGAGAAAGAGACAGAAAGCAGAGAAAGGCACAGAAAGCAGAGAAAGAGACAGAAAACAGAGAAAGAGGCAGAAAGCAGAGAATGCGGCAGAAAGCAGAGAAGAGACAGAAAGCAGAGAAAGAGACTGAAGCGGAGAAACAGACAGAAAGCGGAGAAAGAGACAGAAAGCGGAGAAAGAGACAGAAAGCGGATAAAGGGTCAGAATACAGAGAAAGAGGCAGAAAACAGAGAAGGAGGCAGATTGCTGTGAAAGAGACTGAAGCGGAGAAAGAGAAAGAAAGCGGAAAAAGAGACAGAAAGCGGAGAAAGAGACAGAAAGCGGAGCAAGAGACAGAAAGCAGAGAAGGAGTCACAAAACAGAGAAAGAGGCAGATTGCAGAGAAAGAGACTGAAGCGGAGAAAGAGACAGAAAACAGAGAAAGAGGCAGAAAGCAGAGAAAGAGGCAGAAAGCAGAGAAAGAGACAGAAAACAGAGAAAGAGGCAGAAAGCAGAGAAAGAGCCAGAAAGCAGAGAAAGAGACAGAAAGCAGAGATAGATGCAAAAAGCAGAGAAAGAGACAGAAAGCAGAGAAAGTCAGAAAACAGAGAAAGAGACAGACAGTGGAGAAAGAGACAGAAAGCAGAGAAAGCGACAGAAGGCGGAGAATTTGCCAGAAAGCAGAGGAAGAGGCAGAAAGCAGAGAAAGCGACAGATTGCAGAGAAAGACACATAAAGCAGAGAAAGAGACAGAAAGCAGAGAAAGAGACAGAAAGTAGAGAAAGCGACAGATTGCAGAGAAAGAGACAGAAAGCAGAGAAAGAGCCTGAAAGCAGAGAAAGAGGCAGAAAGCAGAGAAATAGACAAAAAGCAGAGAAAGACACAGAAAGCAGAGAAAGAGACAGAAAAAAGAGGAAGAGGCAGAAAGCAGAGAAAGTGGCAGAAAGCAGAGAAAGAGACAGAATACAGAGAAAGAGGCAGAAAGCAGGGAAAGTGTCAGATTGCAGAGAAAGAGACAGAAATCAGAGAGAGTGCCAGAAAGCAGAGAAAGAGACAGAAAGCAGCGAAAGAGAAAGAAAGCAGAGAAAGAGGCAGAAGGCAGAGGAAGAGACAGAAAGCAGAGAAAGAGAACGAAAGCATAGTAAGAGGCAGAAAGCAGAGAAAGAGACAGAAAGCAGAGAAAGAGACAGAAAGCAGAGAAAGAGGCAGCAAGCAGAGAAAGAGACTGAAAGCAGAGAAAGCGACAGAAAACAGAGAAAGAGGCAGAAAGCAGAGAACGTGCCAGAAAGCAGAGAAAGCGGCAGAAAGCAGAGAAAGAGACAGAAAACAGAGAAAGAGGCAGAAAGCAGAGAAAGGGTCAGAAAGCAGAGAAAGAGAGAGAAAGCAGAGAAAGAGACAGAAAGCAGAGAAAGCGTCAGATTGCAGAGAAAGAGACAGAAATCAGAGAATGTGCCAGAAAGCAGAGAAAGAGACAGAAAGCTGAGAAAGAGAAAGAAAGCAGAGAAAGAGGCAGAAAGAAGAGGAAGAGACAGAAAGCAGAGAAAGAGAAAGAAAGCAGAGAAAGAGGCAGAATGCAGAGAAAGAGACAGAAAGCAGAGAAAGCGACAGACCCGTATCATGCTCCTCTTGCTCAATGTGGGAGCTCAGGGACATGGCTGATGACCCTGACTCCTTCACGTGCAGGAAGTGTGTCCAGCTGCAGCTCTTGTTCGACCGCATGACGGCTCTCGAGCTGCGGATGGACTCACTTTGGAGCATGCGCGATGCTGAGGAGGTCGTGGATAGCACGTTTAGTGAATTGGTCACACCGCAGATTAGGATTGCTGAGGGAGAAAGGGAATGGGTGACCAAAAGGCAGAGAAAGAGCAGGAAGGCAGCGCAGGAGTCCCCTGCGGTCATCTCCCTCCAAAACAAGTATACCGTTTTGGATACTGTTGAGGGAGATGGCTCACCAGGGGAAGGCAGCAGTAGCCAGGTCCATGGCACCGTGGCTGGCTCTGCTGTTCCGAAGGGCGGGAAAAAGAGTGGAAGGGCTATAGTCGTAGGGGATTCGATTGTAAGGGGAGTAGATAGGCGGTTCTGTGGTCGAAAACGAGGCTCCCGAATGGTATGTTGCCTCCCAGGTGCACGGGTCAGGGACGTCTCAGATCGGCTGCAGAACATTCTAAAGGGGGAGGGTGAACAGCCAGTTGTCATTGTGCACATAGGCACTAATGATATAGGTAAAAAACGGGATGAGGTCCTACATGCAGAGTTTAGGGAGTTAGGAGCCAAGTTAAAAAGTAGGACCTCAAAGGTAGTAATCTCAGGATTACTACCAGTGCCACGTGATAGTCAGAGTAAAAATGAAAGAATAGTCAGGATGAATGCGTGGCTTGAGAGATGGTGCAGGAAGGAGGGGTTCAGATTTTTGGGACATTGGGACCGGTTCTGGGGGAGGTGGGACTATTACAAATTGGACGGTCTACACTTGGGCCGGACTGGAACCAATGTCCTTGGAGGTGCTTTTGCTAACGCTGTTGGGGAGGGTTTAAACTAATGTGGCAGGGGGATGGGAACCAATTGAGGTCAGTTGACAGTAAGGAGGTAGTAACAAAAGCCTGTAAGGAACTAGATAATGAAGTCAGTGTGACTAAGGGGAAGAGCAGGCAGGGAGCAGATGATGAATATAAAGGGACTGGTGGTCTGAGGTGCATTTGTTTTAATGCAAGAAGTGTAGTAGGTAAGGCAGATGAACTTAGGGCTTGGATTAGTACCTGGGAGTATGATGTTATTGCTATTACTGAGACTTGGTTGAGGGAAGGGCATGATTGGCAACTAAATATCCCAGGATATCGATGCTTCAGGTGGGATAGAGAGGGAGGTAAAAGGGGTGGAGGAGTTGCATTACTGGTCAAAGAGGATATCACAGCTGTGCTGAAGGAGGGCACTATGGAGGACTCGAGCAGTGAGGCAATATGGACAGAACTCAAAATTGGAAGGGTGCGGTAACAATGTTGGGGCTGTACTACAGGCCTCCCAACAGCGAGCGTGAGATAGAGGTACAAATATGTAAACAGATTATGGAAAGATGTAGGAGCAACAGGGTGGTGCTGATAGGAGATTTTAATTTTCCCAACATTGACTGGGATTCGCTTAGTGTTAGAGGTCCAGATGGAGCAGAATTTGTAAGGAGCATCCAGGAGGGTTTTCTAGAGCAGTATGTAAATAGTCCAACTCGGGAAGGGGCCATACTGGACCTGGTGTTGGGGAATGAGCCCGGCCAGGTTGTTGAAGTTTCAGTAGGGGACTACTTTGGGAATAGTGATCACAATTCCGTAAGCTTTAAAATACTCATGGACAAAGACGAGAGTGGTCCAAAAGGGAGAGTGCTAAATTGGGGGAAGGCCAACTACACCAAAATTCGGCAGGAGCTGGGAAATGTAGATTGGGAGCAGCTGTTTGAAGGTAAATCCACATGTGATATGTGGGAGGCTTTTAAAGAGAGGTTGATTAGCGTGCAGGAGAGACATGTTCCTGTGAAAATGAGGGATAGAAATGGCAAGATTAGGGAACCATGGATGACAGGTGAAATTGTGAGACTAGCTAAGAGGAAAAAGGAAGCATACATAAGGTCTAGGCGGCTGATGAAAGACGAAGCTTTGAAAGAATATCGGGAATGTAGGACCAATCTGAAACGAGGAATTAAGAGGGCTAAAAGAGGTCATGAAATATCTTTAGCAAACAGGATTAAGGAAAATCCCAAAGCCTTTTATTCATATATAAGGAGAAAGAGGGTAACTAGAGAAAGGATTGGCCCACTAAAGGACAAAGGAGGAATGTTATGCTTGGACATAGAGAAAATGGGTGAGATTCTAAACGAGTACTTTGCATCGGTATTCACCGAGGAGAGGGACATGACGGATGTTGAGGTTAGGAACAGATGTTTGATTACTCTAGGTCAGGTCGGCATAAGGAGGGAGGAAGTGTTGGGTATTCTAAAGGGCATTAAGGTGGACAAGTCCCCAGGTCCGGATGGGATCTATCCCAGGTTACTGAGGGAAGCGAGAGAGGAAATAGCTGGGGCCTTAACAGATATCTTTGCAGCATCCTTAAACACGGGTGAGGTCCCGGAGGACTGGAGAATTGCTAATGTTGTCCCCTTGTTTAAGAAGGGTAGCAGGGATAATCCAGGTAATTATAGACCGGTGAGCCTGACGTCAGTGGTAGGGAAGCTGCTGGAGAAGATACTGAGGGATAGGATCTATTCCCATTTGGAAGAAAATGGGCTCATCAGTGATAGGCAACATGGTTTTGTGCAGGGAAGGTCATGTCTTACCAACTTAATAGAATTCTTTGAGGAAGTGACAAAGTTGATTGATGAGGGAAGGGCTGTCGATGTCATATACATGGACTTCAGTAAGGCGTTTGATAAGGTTCCCCATGGCAGGCTGATGGAGAAAGTGAAGGCGCTTGGGGTCCAAGGTGTACTAGCTAGATGGATAAAGAACTGGCTGGGCAACAGGAGACAGCGAGTAGCAGTAGAAGGGAGTTTCTCAAAATGGAGACGTGTGACCAGTGGTGTTCCACAGGGATCCGTGCTGGGACCACTGTTGTTTGTGATATACATTAATGATTTGGAGGAAAGTATAGGTGGACTGATTAGCAAATTTGCAGACAACACTAAGATTGGTGGAGTAGCAGATAGTGAAGGGGACTGTCAGAGAATACAGCAGAATATAGATAGATTGGAGAGTTGGGCAGAGAAATGGCAGATGGAGTTCAATCAGGGCAAATGCGAGGTGATGCATTTTGGAAGATCCAATTCAAGAGTGAACTATACAGTAAATGGAAAAGTCCTGGGGAAAATTGATGTCCAGAGAGATTTGGGTGTTCAGGTCCACTGTTCCCTGAAGGTGGCAACGCAGGTAAATAGAGTGGTCAAGAAGGCATACGGCATGCTTTCCTTCATCGGACGGAGCATTGAGTACAAGAGTTGGCAGGTCATGTTACAGTTGTATAGGACTTTGGTTCGGCCACATTTGGAATACTGCGTACAGTTCTGGTCGCCACATTATCAAAAGGATGTGGATGCTTTGGAGAGGGTGCAGAGGAGGTTCACCAGGATGTTGCCTGGTATGGAGGGCGCTAGCTATGAAGAGAGGTTGAGCAGATTAGGATTATTTTCATTAGAAAGACGGAGGTTGAAGGGGGACCTGATTGAGGTGCACAAAATCATGAGAGGTATAGACAGGGTGGATAGCAATAGGCTTTTTCCCAGAGTGGGGGTTTCAATTACTAGAGGACACGAGTTCAAAGTGAAAGGGGAAAAGTTTAGGGGGGGATATGCGTGGAAAGTTCTTTCCGCAGAGGGTGGTGGGCACCTGGAACGCATTGCCAGCAGAGGTGGTAGATGCGGGCACGATGGAGTCTTTTAAGATGTATCTAGACAGATACATGAATGGGCAGGAAGAAAAGAGATACAGAACCTTAGAAAATAGGCGACATGTTTAGAGAGAGGATCTGGATCGGCGCAGGCTTGGAGGGCCGAAGGGCCTGTTCCTGTGCTGTAATTATCTTTGTTCTTTGTTCTTGTTCAGAGAAAGATGCAGAAAGCAGAGAAAGAGACTGAAAGCAGAGAAAGCGACAGAAAACAGAGAAAGAGGCCGACAGCAGAGAAAGTGCCAGAAAGCAGAGAAAGTGGCAGAAATCAGAGAAAGAGACAGAAAGCAGAGAAAGACACAGAAAGCAGAGAAAGAGAAAGAAAGCAGAGAAAGTGCCTGAAAGCAGAGAAAGAGGCAGAAAGTAAAGAATGAGACAGAAAGCAGAGAAAGACACAGAAAACAGAGAAAGAGGCAGAAAGCAGAGAAAGTGGCAGAAAGCAGAGAATGAGACAGAAAACAGAGAAAGAGGCAGAAAGCAGGGAAAGCGTCAGATTGCAGAGAAAGAAACAAAAATCAGAGAAAGTGCCAGAAAGCAGAGAAAGAGACAGAAAGCAGAGAAAGAGAAAGAAAGCAGAGAAAGAGGCAGAATGCAGAGAAAGAGACAGAAAGCAGAGAAAGCGACAGAAAACAGAGAAAGAGGCAGAAAGCAGAGAAAGGGCCAGAAAGCAGAGAAAGCGGCAGAAAGCAGAGAAAGAGACAGAAAGCAGCGAAAGAGAAAGAAAGCAGAGAAAGAGGCAGAAGGCAGAGGAAGAGACAGAAAGCAGAGAAAGAGAAAGACAGCAGAGAAAGAGGCAGAAAGCAGAGAAAGAGGCAGAAAGCAGAGAAAGGGCCAGAAAGCAGAGAAAGCGGCAGAAAGCAGAGAAAGAGACAGAAAGCAGCGAAAGAGAAAGAAAGCAGAGAAAGAGGCAGAAGGCAGAGGAAGAGACAGAAAGCAGCGAAAGAGAAAGAAAGCAGAGAAAGAGGCAGAAAGCAGAGAAAGAGACAGAAAGCAGAGAAAGAGACAGAAAGCAGAGAAAGAGGCAGGAAGCAGAGAAAGAGACTGAAAGCAGAGAAAGCGACAGAAAACAGAGAAAGAGGCAGAAAGCAGAGAAAGTGCCAGAAAGCAGAGAAAGCGGCAGAAAGCAGAGAAAGAGACAGAAAGCAGAGAAAGAGAAAGAAAGCAGTGAAAAAGACAGAAAACAGAGAAAGAGACAGAAAGCAGAGAAAGCGACAGATTGCAGAGAAAGAGACAGAAAGCAGAGAAAGTGCCTGAAAGCAGAGAAAGAGGCAGAAAGCAGAGGCAGAGACAGAAAGCAGAGAAAGATCCAGAAAGCAGAGAAAGCGACAGAAAGCAGAGAAAGAGGCAGAAAGCAGAGAAAGAGACTGAAAGCAGAGAAAGCGACAGAAAACAAAGAAAGAGGAAGAAAGCAGAGAAAGTGCCAGAAAGCAGAGAAAGAGACAGAAAGCAGGGAAAGCGACAGATTGCAGAGAAAGAGACAGAAACCAGTGAAAGTGCCTGAAAGCAGAGAAAGAGAAAGAAAACAGAGAAAGAGGCAGAAAGCAGAGAAAGTGCCAGAAAGCAGAGAAAGCGGCAGAAAGCAGAGAAAGAGACAGAAAGCAGAGAAAGACACAGAAAGCAGAGAAAGAGACAGAAAACAGAGAAAGAGGCAGAAAGCAGAGAAAGAGAAAGCAAGCAGAGAAAGAGGCAGAAAGCAGAGGAAGAGACAGAAAGCAGAGAAAGAGACAGAAAACAGAGAAAGAGGCAGAAAGCAGAGAAAGAGGCAGAAAGCAGATAAAACGACAGAAAACAGAGAAAGAGGCAGAAATCAGAGAAAGTGCCATAAAGCAGAGAAAGCGGCAGAAAGCAGAGAAAGAGACAGAAAGCAGAGAAAGACACAGAAAGCAGAGAAAGAGACAGAAAACAGAGAAAGAGGCAGAAAGCAGAGAAAGAGTCAGAAAGCAGAGAAAGAGACAGAAAGCAGGGTAAGCGACAGATTGCAGAGAAAGACACAGAAAGCAGAGAAAGAGACAGAAAACAGAGAAAGAGGCAGAAAGCAGAGAAAGAGAAAGAAAGCAGAGAAAGAGGCAGAAAGCAGAGGAAGAGACAGAAAGCAGAGAAAGAGACAGAAAACAGAGAAAGAGGCAGAAAGCAGAGAAAGAGACAGAAAGCAGAGAAAACGACAGAAAACAGAGAAAGAGGCAGAAATCAGAGAAAGTGCCATAAAGCAGAGAAAGCGGCAGAAAGCAGAGAAAGAGACAGAAAGCAGAGAAAGACACAGAAAGCAGAGAAAGAGACAGAAAGCAGAGAAAGTGCCTGAAAGCAGAGAAAGAGGCAGAAAGTAGAGAATGAGACAGAAAGCAGAGAAAGACACAGAAAACAGAGAAAGAGGCAGAAAGCAGAGAAAGTGGCAGAAAGCAGAGAATGAGACAGAAAACAGAGAAAGAGGCAGAAAGCAGGGAAAGCGTCAGATTGCAGAGAAAGAAACAGAAATCAGAGAAAGTGCCAGAAAGCAGAGAAAGAGACAGAAAGCAGAGAAAGAGAAAGAAAGCAGAGAAAGAGGCAGAATGCAGAGAAAGAGACAAAAAGCAGAGAAAGCGACAGAAAACAGAGAAAGAGGCAGAAAGCAGAGAAAGGGCCAGAAAGCAGAGACAGCGGCAGAAAGCAGAGAAAGAGACAGAAAGCAGCGAAAGAGAAAGAAAGCAGAGAAAGAGGCAGAAGGCAGAGGAAGAGACAGAAAGCAGAGAAAGAGAAAGAAAGCAGAGAAAGAGGCAGAAAGCAGAGAAAGAGACAGAAAGCAGAGAAAGAGACAGAAAGCAGAGAAAGAGGCAGGAAGCAGAGAAAGAGACTGAAAGCAGAGAAAGCGACAGAAAACAGAGAAAGAGGCAGAAAGCAGAGAAAGGGACAGAAAGCAGAGAAAGCGGCAGAAAGCAGAGAAAGAGACAGAAAGCAGCGAAAGAGAAAGAAAGCAGAGAAAGAGGCAGAAGGCAGAGGAAGAGACAGAAAGCAGCGAAAGAGAAAGAAAGCAGAGAAAGAGGCAGAAAGCAGAGAAAGAGACAGAAAGCAGAGAAAGAGACAGAAAGCAGAGAAAGAGGCAGGAAGCAGAGAAAGAGACTGAAAGCAGAGAAAGCGACAGAAAACAGAGAAAGAGGCAGAAAGCAGAGAAAGGGACAGAAAGCAGAGAAAGCGGCAGAAAGCAGAGAAAGAGACAGAAAGCAGCGAAAGAGAAAGAAAGCAGAGAAAGAGGCAGAAGGCAGAGGAAGAGACAGAAAGCAGCGAAAGAGAAAGAAAGCAGAGAAAGAGGCAGAAAGCAGAGAAAGAGACAGAAAGCAGAGAAGGAGACAGAAAGCAGAGAAAGAGGCAGGAAGCAGAGAAAGAGACTGAAAGCAGAGAAAGCGACAGAAAACAGAGAAAGAGGCAGAAAGCAGAGAAAGTGCCAGAAAGCAGAGAAAGCGGCAGAAAGCAGAGAAAGAGACAGAAAGCAGAGAAAGAGAAAGAAAGCAGTGAAAAAGACAGAAAACAGAGAAAGAGACAGAACGCAGGGAAAGCGTCAGATTGCAGAGAAAGAGACAGAAAGCAGAGAAAGTGCCTGAAAGCAGAGAAAGAGGCAGAAAGCAGAGGAAGAGACAGAAAGCAGAGAAAGAGACAGAAAACAGAGAAAGAGGCAGAAAGCATAGAAAGAGACAGAAAGCAGAGTAAACGACAGAAAACAGAGAAAGAGGCAGAAATCAGAGAAAGTGCCATAAAGCAGAGAAAGCGGCAGAAAGCAGAGAAAGAGACAGAAAGCAGAGAAAGACACAGAAAGCAGAGACAGAGACAGAAAACAGAGAAAGAGGCAGAAAGCAGAGAAAGAGTCAGAAAGCAGAGAAAGAGACAGAAAGCAGGGTAAGCGACAGATTGCAGAGAAAGACACAGAAAGCAGAGAAAGAGACAGAAAACAGAGAAAGAGGCAGAAAGCAGAGAAAGAGAAAGAAAGCAGAGAAAGAGGCAGAAAGCAGAGGAAGAGACAGAAAGCAGAGAAAGAGACAGAAAACAGAGAAAGAGGCAGAAAGCAGAGAAAGTGACAGAAAGCAGAGAAAACGACAGAAAACAGAGAAAGAGGCAGAAATCAGAGAAAGTGCCATAAAGCAGAGAAAGCGGCAGAAAGCAGAGAAAGAGACAGAAAGCAGAGAAAGACACAGAAAGCAGAGAAAGAGACAGAAAGCATAGAAAGTGCCTGAAAGCAGAGAAAGAGGCAGAAAGTAGAGAATGAGACAGAAAGCAGAGAAAGACACAGAAAACAGAGAAAGAGGCAGAAAGCAGAGAAAGTGGCAGAAAGCAGAGAATGAGACAGAAAACAGAGAAAGAGGCAGAAAGCAGGGAAAGCGTCAGATTGCAGAGAAAGAAACAGAAATCAGAGAAAGTGCCAGAAAGCAGAGAAAGAGACAGAAAGCAGAGAAAGAGAAAGAAAGCAGAGAAAGAGGCAGAATGCAGAGAAAGAGACAGAAAGCAGAGAAAGCGACAGAAAACAGAGAAAGAGGCAGAAAGCAGAGAAAGGGCCAGAAAGCAGAGACAGCGGCAGAAAGCAGAGAAAGAGACAGAAAGCAGCGAAAGAGAAAGAAAGCAGAGAAAGAGGCAGAAGGCAGAGGAAGAGACAGAAAGCAGAGAAAGAGAAAGAATGCAGAGAAAGAGGCAGAAAGCAGAGAAAGAGACAGAAAGCAGAGAAAGAGACAGAAAGCAGAGAAAGAGGCAGTAAGCAGAGAAAGAGACTGAAAGCAGAGAAAGCGACAGAAAACAGAGAAAGAGGCAGAAAGCAGTGAAAGGGTCAGAAAGCAGAGAAAGCGGCAGAAAGCAGAGAAAGAGACAGAAAGCAGCGAAAGAGAAAGAAAGCAGAGAAAGAGGCAGAAGGCAGAGGAAGAGACAGAAAGCAGCGAAAGAGAAAGAAAGCAGAGAAAGAGGCAGAAAGCAGAGAAAGAGACAGAAAGCAGAGAAGGAGACAGAAAGCAGAGAAAGAGGCAGGAAGCAGAGAAAGAGACTGAAAGCAGAGAAAGCGACAGAAAACAGAGAAAGAGGCAGAAAGCAGAGAAAGTGCCAGAAAGCAGAGAAAGCGGCAGAAAGCAGAGAAAGAGACAGAAAGCAGAGAAAGAGAAAGAAAGCAGTGAAAAAGACAGAAAACAGAGAAAGAGACAGAACGCAGGGAAAGCGTCAGATTGCAGAGAAAGAGACAGAAAGCAGAGAAAGTGCTTGAAAGCAGAGAAAGAGGCAGAAAGCAGAGGAAGAGACAGAAAGCAGAGAAAGAGACAGAAAGCAGAGAAAGCGACAGATTGCAGAGAAAGAGACAGAAAGCAGAGAAAGTGCCTGAAAGCAGAGAAAGAGGCAGAAAGCAGAGGCAGAGACAGAAAGCAGAGAAAGAGACAGAAAGCAGAGAAAGCGACAGAAAGCAGAGAAAGAGGCAGAAAGCAGAGATAGAGACTGAAAGCAGAGAAAGCGACAGAAAACAGAGAAAGAGGAAGAAAGCAGAGAAAGTGCCAGAAAGCAGAGAAAGAGACAGAAAGCAGGGTAAGCGACAGATTGCAGAGAAAGAGACAGAAACCAGTGAAAGTGCCTGAAAGCAGAGAAAGAGACAGAAAACAGAGAAAGAGGCAGAAAGCAGAGAAAGTGCCAGAAAGCAGAGAAAGCGGCAGAAAGCAGAGAAAGAGACAGAAAGCAGAGAAAGACACAGAAAGCAGAGAAAGAGAAAGAAAGCAGAGAAAGAGGCAGAAAGCAGAGGAAGAGACAGAAAGCAGAGAAAGAGACAGAAAACAGAGAAAGAGGCAGAAAGCAGAGAAAGAGACAGAAAGCAGAGAAAACGACAGAAAACAGAGAAAGAGGCAGAAATCAGAGAAAGTGCCATAAAGCAGAGAAAGAGACAGAAAGCAGAGAAAACGACAGAAAACAGAGAAAGAGGCAGAAATCAGAGAAAGTGCCATAAAGCAGAGAAAGCGGCTGAAAGCAGAGAAAGAGACAGAAAGCAGAGAAAGACACAGAAAGCAGAGAAAGAGACAGAAAACAGAGAAAGAGGCAGAAAGCAGAGAAACAGTCAGAAAGCCGAGAAAGAGACAGAAAGCAGGGTAAGCGACAGATTGCAGAGAAAGACACAGAAAGCAGAGAAAGAGACAGAAAACAGAGAAAGAGGCAGAAAGCAGAGAAAGAGAAAGAAAGCAGAGAAAGAGGCAGAAAGCAGAGGAAGAGACAGAAAGCAGAGAAAGAGACAGAAAACAGAGAAAGTGGCAGAAAGCAGAGAAAGTGACAGAAAGCAGAGAGAACGACAGAAAACAGAGAAAGAGGCAGAAATCAGAGAAAGTGCCATAAAGCAGAGAAAGCGGCAGAAAGCAGAGAAAGAGACAGAAAGCAGAGAAAGACACAGAAAGCAGAGAAAGAGACAGAAAACAGAGAAAGAGGCAGAAAGCAGAGAAAGAGTCAGAAAGCAGAGAAAGAGACAGAAAGCAGGGTAAGCGACTGATTGCAGAGAAAGAGACAGAAAGCAGAGAAAGTGCCTGAAAGTAGAGAAAGAGGCAGAAAGCAGAGAAAGAGACAGAAAGCAGAGAAAGACACAGAAAGCAGAGAAAGAGGAAGAAAACAGCGAAAGAGGCAGAAAGCAGAGTAAATGCCAGAACGCAGGGAAAGTGACAGAAAGCAGAGAAAGAAAGCAGAGAAAGAAGCAGAAAGCAGAGGAAGAGACAGAAAGCAGAGAAAGAGAAAGAAAGCAGAGAAAGAGGCAGAAAGCAGAGAAAGGGACAGAAAGCAGAGAAAGCGACAGAAAGCAGAGAAAGATACTGAAAGCAGAGAAAGCGACAGAAAATAGAGAAAGAGGCAGAAAGCGGAGAAAGTGCCAGAAAGCAGAGAAAGCGGCAGAAAGCAGAGAAAGAGACAGAAAGCAGAGAAAGAGACAGAAAACAGAGAAAGAGGCAGAAAGCAGAGAAAGAGTCAGAAAGCAGAGAAAGAGACAGAAAGCAGGGTAAGCGACAGATTGCAGAGAAAGAGACAGAGAGCAGAGAAAGTGCCTGAAAGGAGAGAAAGAGAAAGAAAACAGAGAAAGAGGCAGAAAGCAGAGAAATTGCCAGAAAGCAGAGAAAGCGGCAGAAAGCGGAGAAAGTGACAGAAAGCAGAGAAAGACACAGAAAGCAGAGAAAGAGACAGAAAACAGAGAAAGAGACAGAAAGCAGAGAAAGTGCCAGAAAGCAGAGAAAGAGACAGTTTGCAGAGAAAGAGACAGAAATCAGGGAAAGAGACAGATTGCAGAGAAAGTGACAGAAAACAGAGAACGAGACAGATTGCAGAGAAAGACACAGAAAGCAGAGAAAGAGACTGAAAGCAGAGAAAGCGACAGAAAACAGAGAAAGAGGCAGAAAGCAGAGAAAGTGCCAGAAAGCACAGAAAGCAGAGAAAGAGACAGAAAACAGAGAAAGAGGCAGAACGCAGAGAAAGAGTCAGAAAGCAGAGAAAGAGACAGAAAGCAGGGAAAGCGACAGATTGCAGAGAAAGAGAGAGAAAGCAGAGAAAGTGCCTGAAAGCAGAAGAAGAGGAAGAAAGCAAAGAAGGACACAGAAAGCAGAGAAAGAGACAGAAAACAGAGAAAGGGACAGAAAACAGAGCAAGAGGCAGAAAGCAGAGAAGGAGAAAGAAAGCAGAGAAAGAGGTAGAAAGCAGAGAAAGAGAAAGAAAGCAGAGAAAGAAGCAGAAAGCAGAGGAAGAGACAGAAAGCAGAGAAAGAGAAAGAAAGCAGAGAAAGAGGCAGAAAGCAGAGAAAGAGACAGAAAGCAGAGAAAGCGACAGAAAGCAGAGAAAGAGGCAGAAAGCAGAGAAAGAGACCGAAAGCAGAGAAAGCGACAGAAAACAGAAAAAGAGGCAGAAAGCAGAGTAAGTGCCAGAAAGCAGAGAAAGCGGCAGAAAGCAGAGAAAGAGACAGAAAGCAGAGAAAGCGGCAGAAAGCAGAGAAAGCGACAGAAAACAGAGAAAGAGGCAGAAAACAGAGAAAGTGTCAGAAAGCAGAGAAAGAGACGCAAAGCAGGGTAAGCGACAGATTGCAGAGAAAGAGACAAAGAGCAGAGAAAGTGCCTGAAAGCAGAGAAAGAGAAAGAAAACAGAGAAAGGGGCAGAAAGCAGAGCAATTGCCAGAAAGCAGAGAAAGCGGCAGAAAGCAGAGAAAGTGACAGAAAGCAGAGAAAGACACAGAAAGCAGAGAAAGAGACAGAGAATAGAGAAAGAGGCAGAAAGCAGAGAAAGAGTCAGAAAGCAGAGAAAGAGACAGAAAGCAGGGAAAGCGACAGATTGCAGAGAAAGAGACAGAAAGCAGAGAAAGTGCCTGAAAGCAGAGGAAGAGGAAGAAAGCAAAGAAGGACACAGAAAGCAGAGAAAGAGACAGAAAACACAGAAAGAGACAGAAAACAGAGCAAGAGGCAGAAAGCAGAGAAGGAGAAAGAAAGCAGAGCAAGAGGTAGAAAGCAGAGAAAGAGACAGAAAGCAGACAAGGTCAGAAAACAGAGAAAGAGACAGAAATGTGGAGAAAGAGACAGAAAGAAGAGATAGCGACAGAAAGCGGAGAAAGAGTCAGAAAGCAGACAAAGTCAGAAAACAGAGAAAGAGACAGAAATGTGGAGAAAGAGACAGAAAGAAGAGAAAGTGACAGAAAGCAGAGAACGAGACAGATTGCAGAGAAAGAGACAGAAAGCAGAGATGTGCCAGAAAGCAGAGAAAGAGACAGATTGCCGAGAAAGAGACAGAAAGCAGAGAAAGGGACAGAAAGCAGAGAAAGAGAAAGAAAGCAGAGAAAGTGCCAGAAAGTAGAGAAAGTGCAAGAAAGCGGAGAAAGAGACAGATTGCAGAGAAAGAGACAGAACGCAGAGAAACAGACAGGAAGTAGAGACAGTGACAGATTGCAGAGAAAGAGACAGAAAGCACAGAAAGAGGCAGAAAGCAGAGAAAGTGCCAGAAAGCAGAGAAAGCGGCAGAAAGCAGAGAAAGAGACAGAAAGCAGAGAAAGAGACAGAAAGCAGAGAAAGAGACAGAAAACAGAGAAAGAGGCAGAAAGCAGAGAAAGAGTCAGAAAGCAGAGAAAGAGACAGAAAGCAGGTTCAGCGACAGATTGCAGAGAAAGAGACAGAAAGCAGAGAAAGTGCCTGAAAGCAGAGAAAGAGAAAGAAAACAGAGAAAGAGGCAGAAAGCAGAGGAAGTGCCAGAAAGCAGAGAAAGCGGCAGAAAGCAGAGAATGAGACAGAAAGCAGAGAAAGACACAGAAAGCAGAGAAAGAGACATTAAACAGAGAAAGAAGCAGAACGCAGAGAATGATTCAGTAAGCAGAGTAAGAGACAGAAAGCAGGGAAAGCGACAGATTGCAGAGAAAGAGACAGAAAGCAGAGAAAGTGCCTGAAAGCAGAGGAAGAGGCAGAAAGCAAAGAAGGACACAGAAAGCAGAGAAAGAGACAGAAAACAGAGAAAGAGATAGAAAACAGAGCAAGAGGCAGAAAGCAGAGAAGGAGAAAGAAAGCAGAGAAAAAGGGAGAAAGCAGAGAAAGAGACAGAAAGCAGCCAAAGTCAGAAAACAGAGAAAGAGACAGAGAGTGGAGAAAGAGACAGAAAGCAGAGAAAGCGACAGAAGGCGGAGAAAGAGTCAGAAAGCAGAGAAAGAGACAGAAAACTGAGAATGTGCCAGAAAGCAGAGAAAGAGACAGTTTGCAGAGAAAGAGACAGAAATCAGGGAAAGAGACAGAAAGCAGAGAAAGTGACAGAAAGCAGAGAACGAGACAGATTGCAGAGAAAGAGACAGAAAGCAGAGATGTGCCACGTGATAGGGAGGCTAGGAATAGGGAGAGAGCACAGCTGAACACGTGGCTGCAGGAATGGTGTAGGAGGGAGGGCTTCCAGTTCTTGGATAATTGGACTGCTTTCTGGGGAAGATGGGACCTGTTCAAACAGGACGGGCTGCATCTGAACCAGAGGGGCACCAATATCCTGGGAGGGAGGTTTGCTAGTACTGTTCGGGAGGGTTTAAACTAGTTTGGGAGGGGGATGGGAACCGGACTTGTAATCCAGGGACCAGTGGGTCCACTCAGAAAGACAAAGAGTGTAGTGAGGTATTGGGGAAGGTAGCACTGTCGCAGAGGACAGATGGGCACGGAGAAGGGTTAAAGTGCGTATACTTCAACGCAAGAAGCATCAGGAATAAGGTGAGTGAATTGAAGGCGTGGATGGGCACTTGGGACTACGATGTTGTGGCCATCACTGAAACGTGGATAGGTGAGGGGGAGGAATGGTTTTTGGAGGTACCTGGTTATAGATGTTTTCATAAGATTAGGAATGGTGGTAAAAGAGGTGGGGGGGGGTGGCATTGTTAGTTAGAAATAGTGTAACAACTGCTGAAAGAATTTTCGAGGAGGATCTGCCGACTGAGGCACTGTGGGTTGAGGTCAGGAACAGGAAAGGAGCAGTCACCTTGATGGGAGTTTTCTATAGGCCCCCCAATAGCAGCAGGGAGGTGGAAGAGCAGATTGGGAAACAGATTTTGGAAAGGAGCAGAAGTCACAGGGTAGTAATTATGGGGGATTTCAACTTCCCAAATATTGATTGGCAACTCTTTAGATCGAATAGTTTGGATGGGGTAGTGTTTGTGCAGTATGTCCAGGAAGCTTTTCTGACTCAGTATGTAGACTGCCCGACCAGAGGGGAGGCAATATTGGATTTGGTACTAGGTAATGAACCAGGGCAAGTGATAGAGCTGTTGGTGGGCGAGCACTTTGGAGATAGTGATCACAATTCTGTAGCATTCACTGTGGTAATGGAGAGGGATAGGTATGTGCAACAGGGCAAGGTTTACAATTGGGGGAAGGGTAGATATGATGCTGTCAGGCAGGAACTGAGGAGCATAAGTTGGGAGCATATGCTGGCAGGGAAGGGCACGGTCGAAATGTGGAACTTTTTCAAGGAACAGATAGCAGGGGCCATTGATAAGCATGTCCCTGTCAGACAGGGAAGGGATGGTCATGTAAGGGAACCGTGGTTGACAAGAGAGGTTGAGAGTCTTGTTAGGAAGAAGAAGGATGCGTATATAAAGTTGAGGAAAAAGGGCACAGGCATAGCTCTGGAGGGATACAAGATGGCCAGGAAGGATCTGAAGAAAGGGATTAGGAGAGCTAAGAGAGGGCATGAAAAATGCTTGGCGGGTAGGATAAAAGAAAACCCCAAGGCCTTTTACGCGTATGTCAGAAATATGAGGATGACTAGGGGGACCGTAGGTCCGGTCAAGGACAATAGCGGGAGACTGTGTGTTGAGCCGGAAGAGATAAGTGAGGTTTTGAATGAGTACTTCTCTTCGGTATTTACGAATGAGAAGGGGTGTATTACTGAAGAGGACGGTGGGAAGCAGACTGGTAAGCTCGAGGAAGTGCTCGTTAGGAGGGAAGATGTGTTGGGGTTTTTGAATAACTTGAAGATAGACAAGTCTCCCGGGCCTGACGGGGTATATCCAAGGATGTTATGGGAAGCAAGGGATGAAATTGCAGAGCCGCTGGCAATGATCTTTTCATCTTCTCTGCTGACGGGGGTGGTACCAGGTGATTGGAGGGTGGCAAATGTTGTGCCCCTGTTCAAGAAAGGGAATAGGAACAACCCTGGGAATTACAGGCCAGTTAGTCTTACTTCGGTGGTAGGCAAGTTGATGGAAAAGGTGCTGAGGGATAGGATTTCTGAGCATCTGGAAAGACACTGCTTGATTCGGGACAGTCAGCACGGTTTTGTGAGGGGTAGGTCTTGCCTCACAAGCCTGATTGAATTCTTTGAGCAGGTGACCAAGCAAGTGGATGAGGGTAAACCAGTGGATGTGGTGTACATGGATTTTAGTAAGGCATTTGATAAGGTCCCCCATGGTAGACTTATGGAGAAAGTCAGGAGGCATGGGATAGTGGGGAATGTGGCCAGTTGGATTAAGAATTGGCTAACTGATAGAAGGCAGAGAGTGGTCTTAGATGGTAAATACTCAGCCTGGAGCCCAGTTACCAGTGGCGTGCCGCAGGGATCAGTTCTGGGTCCTCTCCTGTTTGTGATTTTTATTAACGACTTGGATGAGGAAGTCGAAGGGTGGGTCAGTAAATTTGCAGATGATACAAAGGTTGGTGGAGTTGTGGATACCGAGGAGGGCTATTGTCGTCTGCAAAGGGACTTGGATAGGTTGCAGTGCTGGGCTGAAAAGTGGCAGATGGAGTTTAACCCTGAAAAGTGTGAGGTCGTCCATTTTGGAAGGACAAACATGAATGCAAAATACTGGGTTAACGGTAGGGTTCTTGGGCATGTGGAGGAGCAGAGAGACCTTGGGGTCTATGTGCATAGATCATTGAAAGTTGCAACTCAAGTGGATAGGGCTGTGAAGAAGGCATATGGGGTGTTAGCGTTCATTAGCAGAGGGATTGAATTTAAGAGTCGTGAGGTGATGATGCAGCTGTACAGGACCTTGGTAAGGCCTCATTTGGAGTACTGTGTGCAGTTCTGGTCGCCTCATTTTAGGAAGGATGTGGAAGCCTTGGAGAGGGTGCAGAGGAGATTTACCAGGATGTTGCCTGGAATGGAGAATAAGTCTTACGAGGAAAGGCTGAACATTCTAGGCCTCTTCTCATTAGAACGGAGAAGGATGAGGGGTGACATGATAGAGGTTTATAAGATGATCAGGGGAATAGATAGGGTAGACAGTCAGAAACTTTTTCCCCGGGTGGAGCAAAGCGTTACAAGGGGTCATAAATTTAAGGTGAAGGGTGGGAGATATAAGGGGGATGTCAGGGGAAGGTTCTTTACGCAGAGAGTGGTCGAGGCATGGAATGCCTTGCCCGGGGAAGTTGTTGAGTCAGAAACTTTAGGGACTTTCAAAAGGCTTTTGGATAGGTATATGGATAAAGGAGAATGATGGGGTATAGATTAAATTGTCCTTGACAGAGGACAAAGGATCGGCACAACATTGTGGGCCGAAGGGCCTGTTCTGTGCTGTATGTTCTATGTTCTATGTTCTATGTTCTATGTAAAGCAGAGAAAGAGACAGATTGCAGAGAAAGAGACAGAAAGCAGCGAAAGAGACAGAAAGCAGAGAAAGAGAAAGAAAGCAGAGAAAGTGCCGGAAAGTAGAGAAAGTGCAAGAAAGCAGAGAAAGAGACAGATTGCAGAGAAAGTGCCAGAAAGCAGAGAAAGAGACAGATTGCATAGGAAGAAACAGAAAGCAGAAAAAGAGACAGAAAGCAGAGAAAGTGCCAGAAAGCAGAGAAAGAGACAGATTGCAGAGAAAGTGACAGAAAGCAGAGAAAGAGACAGAAAGCCGAGAAAGTGACAGAAAGCAGAGAATGAGTCCGAAAGCAGAGAAAGCGCCAGAAAGCAGAGAAAGAGGCAGAAAGCAGAGAAAGAGACTGTAAGCAGAGAAAGCGACAGAAAACAGAGAAAGAGGCAGAAAGCAGAGAATGTGCCAGAAAGCAGAGAAAGAGACAGATTTCACAGAAAGAGACAGAAAGCAGAAAAAGAGACAGAAAGCAGAGAAAGTGCCAGTAAGCAGAGAAGGAGACAGATTGCAGGGAAAGAGACAGAAAGCAGAGAAAGAGACAGAAAGCCGAGAAAGTGACAGAAAGCAGAGAATGAGTCCATAAGCAGAGAAAGCGACAGAAAACAGAGAAAGCAGAAGAAAGCAGAGAAAGAGACAGAAAGCAGAGAAAATGCCAGAAAGCAGAGAAAGAGACAGAAAACAGAGAAAAAGGCAGAAAGCAGAGAAAGCGTCAGAAAGCAGAGAAAGAGACAGAAAACAGGGAAAGCGACAGATTGCATAGAAAGAGACAGAAAGCAGAAAAAGAGACAGAAAGCTGAGAATGTGCCAGAAAGCAGAGAAAGAGACAGTTTGAGGAGAAAGAGACAGAAAGCAGAGAAAGTGACAGAAAGCAGAGAACGAGACAGATTGCATAGAATGAGACAGAAAGCAGAGATGTGCCAGAAAGCAGAGAAAGAGACAGATTGCAGAGAAAGAGACAGAAAGCAGAGAAAGAGACAGAAAGCAGAGAAAGAGAAAGAAAGCAGAGAAATTGCCAGAAAGTAGAGAAAGTGCAAGAAAGCAGAGAAAGAGACAGATTGCAGAGAAAGAGACAGAAAGCAGAGAAAGAGACAGAAAGCAGAGAAAGTGACAGATTGCAGAGAAAGAGACAGAAAGCAGAGAAAGAGACAGAAAGCAGAGAAAGTGCCAGAAAGCAGAGAAAGAGACAGAAAGCAGAGAAAGTGACAGAAAGCAGAGAAAGAGACAGAAAGCCGAGAAAGTGACAGAAAGCAGAGAATGAGTCCGAAAGCAGAGAAAGTGCCAGAAAGCAGAGAAAGAGACAGAAATCAGGGAAAGAGACAGATTGCAGAGAAAGAGACAGAAAGCAGAGATGTGCCAGAAAGCAGTGAAAGAGACAGATTGCAGAGAAAGAGACAGAAAGCAGAGAAAGAGACAGAAAGCAGAGAAAGTGGCAGAAAGCAGAGAAAGAGACGCAAAGCAGGGTAAGCGACAGATTGCAGAGAAAGAGACAAAGAGCAGAGAAAGTGCCTGAAAGCAGAGAAAGAGAAAGAAAACAGAGAAAGGGGCAGAAAGCAGAGCAATTGCCAGAAAGCAGAGAAAGCGGCAGAAAGCAGAGAAAGTGACAGAAAGCAGAGAACGACACAGAAAGCAGAGAAAGAGACAGAGAACAGAGAAAGAGGCAGAAAGCAGAGAAAGAGTCAGAAAGCAGGGAAAGCGACAGATTGCAGAGAAAGAGACAGAAAGCAGAGAAAGTGTCTGAAAGCAGAGGAAGAGGAAGAAAGCAAAGTAGGACACAGAAAGCAGAGAAAGAGACAGAAAACACAGAAAGAGACAGAAAACAGAGCAAGAGGCAGAAAGCAGAGAAGGAGAAAGAAAGCAGAGCAAGAGGTAGAAAGCAGAGAATGAGACAGAAAGCAGACAAAATCAGAAAACAGAGAAAGAGACAGAAATGTGGAGAAAGAGACAGAAAGAAGAGATAGCGACAGAAAGCGGAGAAAGAGTCAGAAAGCAGACAAAGTCAGAAAACAGAGAAAGAGACAGAAATGTGGAGAAAGAGACAGAAAGAAGAGAAAGTAGCAGAAAGCAGAGAACGAGACAGATTGCAGAGAAAGAGACAGAAAGCAGAGATGTGCCAGAAGCAGAGAAAGAGACAGATTGCCGAGAAAGAGACAGAAAGCAGAGAAAGAGACAGAAAGCAGAGAAAGAGAAAGAAAGCAGAGAAAGTGCCAGAAAGTAGAGAAAGTGTAAGAAAGCGGAGAAAGAGACAGATTGCAGAGAAAGAGACAGAACGCAGAGAAACAGACAGAAAGTAGAGACAGTGACAGATTGCAGAGAAAGAGACAGAAAGCACAGAAAGAGGCAGAAAGCAGAGAAAGTGCCAGAAAGCAGAGAAAGCGGCAGAAAGCAGAGAAAGAGACAGAAAGCAGAGAAAGAGACAGAAAGCAGAGAAAGAGACAGAAAACAGAGAAAGAGGCAGAAAGCAGAGAAAGACTCAGAAAGCAGAGAAAGAGACAGAAAGCAGGTTCAGCGACAGATTGCAGAGAAAGAGACAGAAAGCAGAGAAAGTGCCTGAAAGCAGAGAAAGAGAAAGAAAACAGAGAAAGAGGCAGAAAGCAGAGGAAGTGCCAGAAAGCAGAGAAAGCGGCAGAAAGCAGAGAATGAGACAGAAAGCAGAGAAAGACACAGAAAGCAGAGAAAGAGACATTAAACAGAGAAAGAGACAGAAAGCAGAGAAAGAGAAAGAAAGCAGAGAAAGTGCCAGAAAGCAGAGAAAGCGGCAGAAATCAGAGAAACAGACAGAAAGTAGAGACAGTGACAGATTGCAGAGAAAGAGACAGAAAGCACAGAAAGAGGCAGAAAGCAGAGAAAGTGCCAGAAAGCAGAGAAAGCGGCAGAAATCAGAGAAAGAGACAGAAAGCAGAGAAAGAGACAGAAAGCAGAGAAAGAGACAGAAAACAGAGAAAGAGGCAGAAAGCAGAGAAAGAGTCAGAAAGCAAGGAAAGAGACAGAAAGCAGGTTCAGCGACAGATTGCAGAGAAAGAGACAGAAAGCAGAGAAAGTGCCTGAAAGCAGAGAAAGAGAAAGAAAACAGAGAAAGAGGCAGAAAGCAGAGGAAGTGCCAGAAAGCAGAGAAAGCGGCAGAAAGCAGAGAATGAGACAGAAAGCAGAGAAAGACACAGAAAGCAGAGAAAGAGACATTAAACAGAGAAAGAAGCAGAAAGCAGAGAATGATTCAGTAAGCAGAGTAAGAGACAGAAAGCAGGGAAAGCGACAGATTGCAGAGAAAGAGACAGAAAGCAGAGAAAGTGCCTGAAAGCAGAGGAAGAGGCAGAAAGCAAAGAAGGACACAGAAAGCAGAGAAAGAGACAGAAAACAGAGAAAGAGATAGAAAACAGAGCAAGAGGCAGAAAGCAGAGAAGGAGAAAGAAAGCAGAGAAAAAGGGAGAAAGCAGAGAAAGAGACAGAAAGCAGCCAAAGTCAGAAAACAGAGAAAGAGACAGAGAGTGGAGAAAGAGACAGAAAGCAGAGAAAGCGACAGAAGGCGGAGAAAGAGTCAGAAAGCAGAGAAAGAGACAGAAAACTGAGAATGTGCCAGAAAGCAGAGAAAGAGACAGTTTGCAGAGAAAGAGACAGAAATCAGGGAAAGAGACAGAAAGCAGAGAAAGTGACAGAAAGCAGAGAAAGAGACAGATTGCAGAGAAAGAGACAGAAAGCAGAGAAAGAGACAGAAAGCAGAGAAAGAGAAAGAAAGCAGAGAAAGTGCCGGAAAGTAGAGAAAGTGCAAGAAAGCAGAGAAAGAGACAGATTGCAGAGAAAGTGCCAGAAAGCAGAGAAAGAGACAGAAAGCAGAGAAATTGCCAGAAAGCAGAGAAAGAGACAGATTGCAGAGAAAGTGACAGAAAGCAGAGAAAGAGACAGAAAGCCGAGAAAGTGACAGAAAGCAGAGAATGAGTCCAAAAGCAGAGAAAGCGCCAGAAAGCAGAAAAAGAGACAGATTGCAGAGAAAGTGCCAGAAAGCAGAGAAAGAGACAGATTGCAGAGAAAGTGACAGAAAGCAGAGAAAGAGACAGAAAGCCGAGAAAGTGACAGAAAGCAGAGAATGAGTCCGAAAGCAGAGAAAGCGCCAGAAAGCAGAGAAAGAGACAGAAAGCCGAGAAAGTGACAGAAAGCAGAGAATGAGTCCGAAAGCAGAGAAAGTGCCAGAAAGCAGAGAAAGAGACAGATTGCAGAGAAAGTGACAGAAAGCAGAGAAAGAGACAGAAAGCCTAGAAAGTGACAGAAAGCAGAGAATGAGTCCGAAAGCAGAGAAAGCGCCAGAAAGCAGAGAAAGAGACAGAAAGGAGTGAAAGTGACAGAAAGCAGAGAATGCGACAGAAAGCAGAGAAAGCGGAAGAAAGCAGAGAAAGAGACAGAAAGCAGAGAAAGTGCCAGAAAGCAGAGAAAGAGACAGAAAACAGAGAAAAAGGCAGAAAGCAGAGAACGCGTCAGAAAGCAGAGAAAGAGACAGAAAACAGGGAAAGCGACAGATTGCATAAAAAAAGAGACAGAAAGCAGAAAAAGAGACAGAAAGCAGAGAAAGTGACAGAAAGCAGAGAACGAGACAGATTGCAGAGAATGAGACAGAAAGCAGAGATGTGCCAGAAAGCAGAGAAAGAGGCAGATTGCAGAGAAAGAGACAGAAAGCAGAGAAAGAGACAGAAAGCAGAGAAAGAGAAAGAAAGCAGAGAAATTGCCAGAAAGTAGAGAAAGTGCAAGAAAGCAGAGAAAGAGACAGATTGCAGAGAAAGAGACAGAAAGCAGAGAAAGAGACAGAAAGCAGAGAAAGTGACAGATTGCAGAGAAAGAGACAGAAAGCAGAGAAAGAGACAGAAAGCAGAGAAAGTGGCAGAAAGCAGAGAAAGAGACAGAAAGCAGAGAAAGTGACAGAAAGCAGAGAAAGAGACAGAAAGCCGAGAAAGTGACAGAAAGCAGAGAATGAGTCCGAAAGCAGAGAAAGTGCCAGAAAGCAGAGAAAGAGACAGAAATCAGGGAAAGAGACAGATTGCAGAGAAAGAGACAGAAAGCAGAGATGTGCCAGAAAGCAGTGAAAGAGACAGATTGCAGAGAAAGAGACAGAAAGCAGAGAAAGAGACAGAAAGCAGAGAAAGAGAAAGAAAGCAGAGAAAGTGCCAGAAAGTAGAGAAAGTGCAAGAAAGCGGAGAAAGAGACAGATTGCAGAGAAAGAGACAGAACGCAGAGAAACAGACAGAAAGTAGAGACAGTGACAGATTGCAGAGAAAGAGACAGAAAGCAGAGAAAGAGGCAGAAAGCAGAGAAAGTGCCAGAAAGCAGAGAAAGCGGCAGAAAGCAGAGAAAGAGACAGAAAGCAGAGCAAGAGACAGAAAGCAGAGAAAGAGACAGAAAACAGAGAAAGAGGCAGAAAGCAGAGAAAGAGTCAGAAAAAAGAGAAAGAGACAGAAAGCAGAGAAAGAGTCAGAAAGCAGAGAAAGAGTCAGAAAGCAGAGAAAGAGACAGAAAGCAGGTTCAGCGACAGATTGCAGAGGAAGAGACAGGAAGCAGAGAAAGTGCCTGAAAGCAGAGAAAGAGAAAGAAAACAGAGAAAGAGGCAGAAAGCAGAGGAAGTGCCAGAAAGCAGAGAAAGCGGCAGAAAGCAGAGAATGAGACAGAAAGCAGGGAAAGCGACAGATTGCAGAGAAAGAGACAGAAAGCAGAGAAAGTGCCTGAAAGCAGAGGAAGAGGCAGAAAGCAAAGAAGGACACAGAAAGCAGAGAAAGAGACAGAAAACAGAGAAAGAGATAGAAAACAGAGCAAGAGGCAGAAAGCAGAGAAGGAGAAAGAAAGCAGAGAAAAAGGGAGAAAGCAGAGAAAGAGACAGAAAGCAGCCAAAGTCAGAAAACAGAGAAAGAGACAGAGAGTGGAGAAAGAGACAGAAAGCAGAGAAAGCGACAGAAGGCGGAGAAAGAGTCAGAAAGCAGAGAAAGAGACAGAAAACTGAGAATGTGCCAGAAAGCAGAGAAAGAGACAGTTTGCAGAGAAAGAGACAGAAATCAGGGAAAGAGACAGAAAGCAGAGAAAGTGACAGAAAGCAGAGAACGAGACAGATTGCAGAGAAAGAGACAGAAAGCAGAGATGTGCCAGAAAGCAGAGAAAGAGACAGATTGCAGAGAAAGAGACAGAAAGCAGAGAAAGAGACAGAAAGCAGAGAAAGAGAAAGAAAGGAGAGAAAGTGCCGGAAAGTAGAGAAAGTGCAAGAAAGCAGAGAAAGAGACAAATTGCAGAGAAAGTGCCAGAAAGCAGAGAAAGAGACAGAAAGCAGAGAAATTGCCAGAAAGCAGAGAAAGAGACAGATTGCATAGAAAGAAACAGAAAGCAGAAAAAGAGACAGAAAGCAGAGAAAGTGCCAGAAAGCAGAGAAAGAGACAGAAAGCCGAGAAAGTGACAGAAAGCAGAGAATGAGTCCGAAAGCAGAGAAAGCGCCAGAAAGCAGAGAAAGAGACAGAAAGGAGTGAAAGTGACAGAAAGCAGAGAATGCGACAGAAAGCAGAGAAAGACATGGAAAGCAGAGAAAGCGACAGAAAGCAGAGAAAGAGGCAGAAAGCAGAGAAAGAGACTGTAAGCAGAGAAAGCGACAGAAAACAGAGAAAGAGGCAGAAAGCAGAGAATGTGCCAGAAAGCTGAGAAAGAGACAGATTGCATAGAAAGAGACAGAAAGCAGAAAAAGAGACAGAAAGCAGAGAAAGTGCCAGTAAGCAGAGAAGGAGACAGATTGCAGAGAAAGAGGCAGAAAGCAGAGAAAGAGACAGAAAGCCGAGAAAGTGACAGAAAGCAGAGAATGAGTCCGTAAGCAGCGAAAGCGACAGAAAACAGAGAAAGCGGAAGAAAGCTGAGAAAGAGACAGAAAGCAGAGAAAGTGCCAGAAAGCAGAGAAAGAGACAGAAAACAGAGAAAAAGGCAGAAAGCAGAGAAAGCGTCAGAAAGCAGAGAAAGAGACAGAAAACAGGGAAAGCGACAGATTGCATAGAAAGAGACAGAAAGCAGAAAAAGAGACAGAAAGCTGAGAATGTGCCAGAAAGCAGAGAAAGAGACAGTTTGAGGAGAAAGAGACAGAAATCAGGGAAAGAGACAGAAAGCAGAGAAAGTGACAGAAAGCAGAGAACGAGACAGATTGCAGAGAATGAGACAGAAAGCAGAGATGTGCCAGAAAGCAGAGAAAGAGACAGATTGCAGAGAAAGAGACAGAAAGCAGAGAAAGAGACAGAAAGCAGAGAAAGAGAAAGAAAGCAGAGAAATTGCCAGAAAGTAGAGAAAGTGCAAGAAAGCAGAGAAAGAGACAGATTGCAGAGAAAGAGACAGAAAGCAGAGAAAGAGACAGAAAGCAGAGAAAGTGCCAGAAAGCAGAGAAAGAGACAGAAAGCAGAGAAAGAGACAGAAAGCAGAGAAAGAGACAGAAAGCCGAGAAAGTGACAGAAAGCAGAGAATGAGTCCGAAAGCAGAGAAAGTGCCAGAAAGCAGAGAAAGAGACAGAAATCAGGGAAAGAGACAGATTGCAGAGAAAGAGACAGAAAGCAGAGATGTGCCAGAAAGCAGTGAAAGAGACAGATTGCAGAGAAAGAGACAGAAAGCAGAAAAAGAGACAGAAAGCAGAGAATGTGCCAGAAAGCAGAGAAAGAGACAGTTTGAAGAGAAAGAGACAGAAATCAGGGAAAGAGACAGAAAGCAGAGAAAGTGACAGAAAGCAGAGAACGAGACAGATTGCAGAGAAAGAGACAGAAAGCAGAGCTGTGCCAGAAAGCAGAGAAAGAGACAGATTGCAGAGCAAGAGACAGAAAGCAGAGAAAGAGACCGAAAGCAGAGAAAGAGAAAGAAAGCAGAGAAAGTGCCAGAAAGTAGAGAAAGTGCAAGAAAGCAGAGTAAGAGACAGAAAGCAGAGAAAGTGACAGATTGCGGAGAAAGAGACAGGAAGCAGAGAAAGAGACAGAAAGCCGAGAAAGTGACAGAAAGCAGAGAATGAGTCCGAAAGCAGAGAAAGTGCCAGAAAGCAGAGTAAGAGACAGATTGCAGAGAAAGTGACAGAAAGCAGAGAAAGAGACAGAAAGCCGAGAAAGTGACAGAAAGCAGAGAATGATTCCGAAAGCAGAGCAAGTGCCAGAAAGCAGAGAAAGAGACAGAAATCAGGGAAAGAGACAGAAAGCAGAGAAAGTGACAGAAAGCAGAGAACGAGGCAGATTGCAGAGAAAGAGACAGAAAGCAGAGATGTGCCAGAAAGCAGAGAAAGAGACAGATTGCAGAGAAAGAGACAGAAAGCAGAGAAAGAGTCAGAAAGCAGAGAAAGAGACAGAAAGCAGGGAAAGCGACAGATTGCAGAGAAAGAGGCAGAAAGCAGATAAAGGGCCAGAAAGCAGAGAAAGAGGCAGAAGGCAGAGGAAGAGACAGAAAGCAGCGAAAGAGAAAGAAAGCAGAGAAAGAGGCAGAAAGCAGAGAAAGAGACAGAAAGCAGAGAAAGAGACAGAAAGCAGAGAAAGAGGCAGGAAGCAGAGAAAGAGACTGAAAGCAGAGAAAGTGCCAGAAAGCAGAGAAAGCGGCAGAAAGCAGAGAAAGAGACAGAAAGCCGAGAAAGTGACAGAAAGCAGAGAATGAGTCCGAAAGCAGAGAAAGTGCCAGAAAGCAGAGTAAGAGACAGATTGCAGAGAAAGTGACAGAAAGCAGAGAAAGAGACAGAAAGCCGAGAAAGTGACAGAAAGCAGAGAATGATTCCGAAAGCAGAGCAAGTGCCAGAAAGCAGAGAAAGAGACAGAAATCAGGGAAAGAGACAGAAAGCAGAGAAAGTGACAGAAAGCAGAGAACGAGGCAGATTGCAGAGAAAGAGACAGAAAGCAGAGATGTGCCAGAAAGCAGAGAAAGAGACAGATTGCAGAGAAAGAGACAGAAAGCAGAGAAAGAGTCAGAAAGCAGAGAAAGAGACAGAAAGCAGGGAAAGCGACAGATTGCAGAGAAAGAGGCAGAAAGCAGAGAAAGGGCCAGAAAGCAGAGAAAGAGGCAGAAGGCAGAGGAAGAGACAGAAAGCAGCGAAAGAGAAAGAAAGCAGAGAAAGAGGCAGAAAGCAGAGAAAGAGACAGAAAGCAGAGAAAGAGACAGAAAGCAGAGAAACAGGCAGGAAGCAGAGAAAGAGACTGAAAGCAGAGAAAGCGACAAAAAACAGAGAAAGAGGCAGAAAGCAGAGAAAGTGCCAGAAAGCAGAGAAAGCGGCAGAAAGCAGAGAAAGAGACAGAAAGCAGAGAAAGAGAAAGAAAGCAGTGAAAAAGACAGAAAACAGAGAAAGAGACAGAACGCAGGGAAAGCGTCAGATTGCAGAGAAAGAGACAGAAAGCAGAGAAAGTGCCTGAAAGCAGAGAAAGAGGCAGAAAGCAGAGGAAGAGACAGAAAGCAGAGAAAGAGACAGAAAGCAGAGAAAGAGACAGATTGCAGAGAAAGAGACAGAAAGCAGAGAAAGTGCCTGAAAGCAGAGAAAGAGGCAGAAAGCAGAGGCAGAGACAGAAAGCAGAGAAAGAGACAGAAAGCAGAGAAAGCGACAGAAAGCAGAGAAAGAGGCAGAAAGCAGAGAAAGAGACTGAAAGCAGAGAAAGCGACAGAAAACAGAGAAAGAGGAAGAAAGCAGAGAAAGTGCCAGAAAGCAGAGAAAGAGACAGAAAGCAGGGTAAGCGACAGATTGCAGAGAAAGAGACAGAAACCAGTGAAAGTGCCTGAAAGCAGAGAAAGAGAAAGAAAACAGAGAAAGAGGCAGAAAGCAGAGAAAGAGGCAGAAAGCAGAGAAAGTGCCAGAAAGCAGAGAAAGCGGCAGAAAGCAGAGAAAGAGACAGAAAGCAGTGAAAGACACAGAAAGCAGAGAAAGAGACAGAAAACAGAGAAAGAGGCAGAAAGCAGAGAAAGAGAAAGAAAGCAGAGAAAGAGGCAGAAAGCAGAGGAAGAGACAGAAAGCAGAGAAAGAGACAGAAAACAGAGAAAGAGGCAGAAAGCAGAGAAAGAGACAGAAAGCAGAGAAAACGACAGAAAACAGAGAAAGAGGCAGAAATCAGAGAAAGTGCCATAAAGCAGAGAAAGAGACAGAAAGCAGAGAAAACGACAGAAAACAGAGAAAGAGGCAGAAATCAGAGAAAGTGCCATAAAGCAGAGAAAGCGGCAGAAAGCAGAGAAAGAGACAGAAAGCAGAGAAAGACACAGAAAGCAGAGAAAGAGACAGAAAACAGAGAAAGAGGCAGAAAGCAGAGAAAGAGTCAGAAAGCAGAGAAAGAGACAGAAAGCAGGGTAAGCGACAGATTGCAGAGAAAGACACAGAAAGCAGAGAAAGAGACAGAAAACAGAGAAAGAGGCAGAAAGCAGAGAAAGAGAAAGAAAGCAGAGAAAGAGGCAGAAAGCAGAGGAAGAGACAGAAAGCAGAGAAAGAGACAGAAAACAGAGAAAGAGGCAGAAAGCAGAGAAAGAGACAGAAAGCAGAGAGAACGACAGAAAACAGAGAAAGAGGCAGAAATCAGAGAAAGTGCCAAAAAGCAGAGAAAGCGGCAGAAAGCAGAGAAAGAGACAGAAAACAGAGAAAGACACAGAAAGCAGAGAAAGAGACAGAAAACAGAGAAAGAGGCAGAAAGCAGAGAAAGAGTCAGAAAGCAGAGAAAGAGACAGAAAGCAGGGTAAGTGACTGATTGCAGAGAAAGAGACAGAAAGCAGAGAAAGTGTCTGAAAGCAGAGAAAGAGGCAGAAAGCAGAGAAAGAGACAGAAAGCAGAGAAAGACACAGAAAGCAGAGAAAGAGAAAGAAAACAGGGAAAGAGGCAGAAAGCAGAGTAAATGCCAGAACGCAGGGAAAGAGGCAGAAAGCAGAGAAAGAAAGCAGAGAAAGAAGCAGAAAGCAGAGGAAGAGACAGAAAGCAGAGAAAGAGAAAGAAAGCAGAGAAAGAGGCAGAAAGCAGAGAAAGGGACAGAAAGCAGAGAAAGCGACAGAAAGCAGAGAAAGAGACTGAAAGCAGAGAAAGCGACAGAAAACAGAGAAAGAGGCAGAAAGCGGAGAAAGTTCCAGAAAGCAGAGAAAGCGGCAGAAAGCAGAGAAAGAGACAGAAAGCAGAGAAAGACACAGAAAGCAGAGAAAGAGACAGAAAACAGAGAAAGAGGCAGAAAGTAGAGAAAGAGTCAGAAAGCAGAGAAAGAGACAGAAAGCAGGGTAAGCGACAGATTGCAGAGAAAGAGGCAGAGAGCAGAGAAAGTGCCTGAAAGGAGAGAAAGAGAAAGAAAACAGAGAAAGAGGCAGAAAGCAGAGAAATTGCCAGAAAGCAGAGAAAGCGGCAGAAAGCAGAGAAAGTGACAGAAAGCAGAGAAAGACACAGAAAGCAGAGAAAGAGACAGAAAACAGAGAAAGAGACAGAAAGCAGAGAAAGTGCCAGAAAGCATGGAAAGAGACAGTTTGCAGAGAAAGAGACAGAAATCAGGGAAAGAGACAGATTGCAGAGAAAGTGACAGAAAGCAGAGAACGAGACAGATTGCAGAGAAAGACACAGAAAGCAGAGAAAGAGACTGAAAGCAGAGAAAGCGACAGAAAACAGAGAAAGAGGCAGAAAGCAGAGAAAGTGCCAGAAAGCACAGAAAGCAGAGAAAGAGACAGAAAACAGAGAAAGAGGCAGAACGCAGAGAAAGAGTCACAAAGCAGAGAAAGAGACAGAAAACAGGGAAAGCGACAGATTGCAGAGAAAGAGAGAGAAAGCAGAGAAAGTGCCTGAAAGCAGAAGAAGAGGCAGAAAGCAGAGAAAGTGCCAGAAAGCACAGAAAGCAGAGAAAGAGACAGAAAACAGAGAAAGAGGTAGAAAGCAGAGAAAGAGAAAGAAAGCAGAGAAAGAAGCAGAAAGCAGAGGAAGAGACAGAAAGCAGAGAAAGAGAAAGAAAGCAGAGAAAGAGGCAGAAAGCAGAGAAAGAGACCGAAAGCAGAGAAAGAGACAGAAAGCCGAGAAAGTGACAGAAAGCAGAGAATGAGTCCGAAAGCAGAGAAAGTGCCAGAAAGCAGAGTAAGAGACAGATTGCAGAGAAAGTGACAGAAAGCAGAGAAAGAGACAGAAAGCCGAGAAAGTGACAGAAAGCAGAGAATGATACCGAAAGCAGAGCAAGTGCCAGAAAGCAGAGAAAGAGACAGAAATCAGGGAAAGAGACAGAAAGCAGAGAAAGTGACAGAAAGCAGAGAACGAGGCAGATTGCAGAGAAAGAGACAGAAAGCAGAGATGTGCCAGAAAGCAGAGAAAGAGACAGATTGCAGAGAAAGAGACAGAAAGCAGGGAAAGCGACAGATTGCAGAGAAAGAGGCAGACAGCAGAGAAAGGGCCAGAAAGCAGAGAAAGCGGCAGAAAGCAGAGAAAGAGACAGAAAGCAGCGAAAGAGAAAGAAAGCAGAGAAAGAGGCAGAAGGCAGAGGAAGAGACAGAAAGCAGCGAAAGAGAAAGAAAGCAGAGAAAGAGGCAGAAAGCAGAGAAAGAGACAGAAAGCAGAGAAAGAGACAGAAAGCAGAGAAAGAGGCAGGAAGCAGAGAAAGAGACTGAAAGCAGAGAAAGCGACAGAAAACAGAGAAAGAGGCAGAAAGCAGAGAAAGTGCCAGAAAGCAGAGAAAGCGGCAGAAAGCAGAGAAAGAGACAGAAAGCAAAGAAAGAGAAAGAAAGCAGTGAAAAAGACAGAAAACAGAGAAAGAGACAGAACGCAGGGAAAGCGTCAGATTGCAGAGAAAGAGACAGAAAGCAGAGAAAGTGCCTGAAAGCAGAGAAAGAGGCAGAAAGCAGAGGAAGAGACAGAAAGCAGAGAAAGAGACAGAAAGCAGAGAAAGAGACAGATTGCAGAGAAAGAGACAGAAAGCAGAGAAAGTGCCTGAAAGCAGAGAAAGAGGCAGAAAGCAGAGGCAGAGACAGAAAGCAGAGAAAGAGACAGAAAGCAGATAAAGCGACAGAAAGCAAAGAAAGAGGCAGAAAGCAGAGAAAGAGACAGAAGCAGAGAAAGCGACAGAAAACAGAGAAAGAGGAAGAAAGCAGAGAAAGTGCCAGAAAGCAGAGAAAGAGACAGAAAGCAGGGTAAGCGACAGATTGCAGAGAAAGAGACAGAAACCAGTGAAAGTGCCTGAAAGCAGAGAAAGAGAAAGAAAACAGAGAAAGAGGCAGAAAGCAGAGAAAGTGCCAGAAAGCAGAGAAAGCGGCAGAAAGCAGAGAAAGAGACAGAAAGCAGAGAAAGACACAGAAAGCAGAGAAAGAGACAGAAAACAGAGAAAGAGGCAGAAAGCAGAGAAAGAGAAAGAAAGCAGAGAAAGAGGCAGAAAGCAGAGGAAGAGACAGAAAGCAGAGAAAGAGACAGAAAACAGAGAAAGAGGCAGAAAGCAGAGAAAGAGACAGAAAGCAGAGAAAACGACAGAAAACAGAGAAAGAGGCAGAAATCAGAGAAAGTGCCATAAAGCAGAGAAAGAGACAGAAAGCAGAGAAAACGACAGAAAACAGAGAAAGAGGCAGAAATCAGAGAAAGTGCCATAAATCAGAGAAAGCGGCAGAAAGCAGAGAAAGAGACAGAAAGCAGAGAAAGACACAGAAAGCAGAGAAAGAGACAGAAAACAGAGAAAGAGGCAGAAAGCAGAGAAAGAGTCAGAAAGCAGAGAAAGAGACAGAAAGCAGGGTAAGCGACAGATTGCAGAGAAAGACACAGAAAGCAGAGAAAGAGACAGAAAACAGAGAAAGAGGCAGAAAGCAGAGAAAGAGAAAGAAAGCAGAGAAAGAGGCAGAAAGCAGAGGAAGAGACAGAAAGCAGAGAAAGAGACAGAAAACAGAGAAAGAGGCAGAAAGCAGAGAAAGAGACAGAAAGCAGAGAGAACGACAGAAAACAGAGAAAGAGGCAGAAATCAGAGAAAGTGCCATAAAGCAGAGAAAGCGGCAGAAAGCAGAGAAAGAGACAGAAAGCAGAGAAAGACACAGAAAGCAGAGAAAGAGACAGAAAACAGAGAAAGAGGCAGAAAGCAGAGAAAGAGTCAGAAAGCAGAGAAAGAGACAGAAAGCAGGGTAAGCGACTGATTGCAGAGAAAGAGACAGAAAGCAGAGAAAGTGCCTGAAAGCAGAGAAAGAGGCAGAAAGCAGAGAAAGAGACAGAAAGCAGAGAAAGACACAGAAAGCAGAGAAAGAGAAAGAAAACAGGGAAAGAGGCAGAAAGCAGAGTAAATGCCAGAACGCAGGGAAAGTGACAGAAAGCAGAGAAAGAAAGCAGAGAACGAAGCAGAAAGCAGAGGAAGAGACAGAAAGCAGAGAAAGAGAAAGAAAGCAGAGAAAGAGGCAGAAAGCAGAGAAAGGGACAGAAAGCAGAGAAAGCGACAGAAAGCAGAGAAAGAGACTGAAAGCAGAGAAAGCGACAGAAAACAGAGAAAGAGGCAGAAAGCGGAGAAAGTTCCAGAAAGCAAAGAAAGCGGCAGAAAGCAGAGAAAGAGACAGAAAGCAGAGAAAGACACAGAAAGCAGAGAAAGAGACAGAAAACAGAGAAAGAGGCAGAAAGCAGAGAAAGAGTCAGAAAGCAGAGAAAGAGACAGAAAGCAGGGTAAGTGACTGATTGCAGAGAAAGAGACAGAAAGCAGAGAAAGTGTCTGAAAGCAGAGAAAGAGGCAGAAAGCAGAGAAAGAGACAGAAAGCAGAGAAAGACACAGAAAGCAGAGAAAGAGAAAGAAAACAGGGAAAGAGGCAGAAAGCAGAGTAAATGCCAGAACGCAGGGAAAGAGGCAGAAAGCAGAGAAAGAAAGCAGAGAAAGAAGCAGAAAGCAGAGGAAGAGACAGAAAGCAGAGAAAGAGAAAGAAAGCAGAGAAAGAGGCAGAAAGCAGAGAAAGGGACAGAAAGCAGAGAAAGCGACAGAAAGCAGAGAAAGAGACTGAAAGCAGAGAAAGCGACAGAAAACAGAGAAAGAGGCAGAAAGCGGAGAAAGTTCCAGAAAGCAGAGAAAGCGGCAGAAAGCAGAGAAAGAGACAGAAAGCAGAGAAAGACACAGAAAGCAGAGAAAGAGACAGAAAACAGAGAAAGAGGCAGAAAGTAGAGAAAGAGTCAGAAAGCAGAGAAAGAGACAGAAAGCAGGGTAAGCGACAGATTGCAGAGAAAGAGACAGAGAGCAGAGAAAGTGCCTGAAAGGAGAGAAAGAGAAAGAAAACAGAGAAAGAGGCAGAAAGCAGAGAAATTGCCAGAAAGCAGAGAAAGCGGCAGAAAGCAGAGAAAGAGACAGAAAGCAGAGAAAGACACAGAAAGCAGAGAAAGAGACAGAAAACAGAGAAAGAGACAGAAAGCAGAGAAAGTGCCAGAAAGCAGAGAAAGAGACAGTTTGCAGAGAAAGAGACAGAAATCAGGGAAAGAGACAGATTGCAGAGAAAGTGACAGAAAGCAGAGAACGAGACAGATTGCAGAGAAAGACACAGAAAGCAGAGAAAGAGACTGAAAGCAGAGAAAGCGACAGAAAACAGAGAAAGAGGCAGAAAGCAGAGAAAGTGCCAGAAAGCACAGAAAGCAGAGAAAGAGACAGAAAACAGAGAAAGAGGCAGAACGCAGAGAAAGAGTCACAAAGCAGAGAAAGAGACAGAAAACAGGGAAAGCGACAGATTGCAGAGAAAGAGAGAGAAAGCAGAGAAAGTGCCTGAAAGCAGAAGAAGAGGCAGAAAGCAGAGAAAGTGCCAGAAAGCACAGAAAGCAGAGAAAGAGACAGAAAACAGAGAAAGAGGTAGAAAGCAGAGAAAGAGAAAGTAAGCAGAGAAAGAAGCAGAAAGCAGAGGAAGAGACAGAAAGCAGAGAAAGAGAAAGAAAGCAGAGAAAGAGGCAGAAAGCAGAGAAAGAGACAGAAAGCAGAGAAAGCGACAGAAAGCAGAGAAAGAGGCAGAAAGCAGAGAAAGAGACCGAAAGCAGAGAAAGCGACAGAAAACAGAAAAAGAGGCAGAAAGCAGTGAAAGTGCCAGAAAGCAGAGAAAGCGGCAGAAAGCAGAGTAAGAGACAGAAAGCAGAGAAAGTGACAGATTGCGGAGAAAGAGACAGGAAGCAGAGAAAGAGACAGAAAGCCGAGAAAGTGACAGAAAGCAGAGAATGAGTCCGAAAGCAGAGAAAGTGCCAGAAAGCAGAGTAAGAGACAGATTGCAGAGAAAGTGACAGAAAGCAGAGAAAGAGACAGAAAGCCGAGAAAGTGACAGAAAGCAGAGAATGATTCCGAAAGCAGAGCAAGTGCCAGAAAGCAGAGAAAGAGACAGAAATCAGGGAAAGAGACAGAAAGCAGAGAAAGTGACAGAAAGCAGAGAACGAGGCAGATTGCAGAGAAAGAGACAGAAAGCAGAGATGTGCCAGAAAGCAGAGAAAGAGACAGATTGCAGAGAAAGAGACAGAAAGCAGAGAAAGAGTCAGAAAGCAGAGAAAGAGACAGAAAGCAGGGAAAGCGACAGATTGCAGAGAAAGAGGCAGACAGCAGAGAAAGGGCCAGAAAGCAGAGAAAGCGGCAGAAAGCAGAGAAAGAGACAGAAAGCAGCGAAAGAGAAAGAAAGCAGAGAAAGAGGCAGAAGGCAGAGGAAGAGACAGAAAGCAGCGAAAGAGAAAGAAAGCAGAGAAAGAGGCAGAAAGCAGAGAAAGAGACAGAAAGCAGAGAAAGAGACAGAAAGCAGAGAAGGAGGCAGGAAGCAGAGAAAGAGACTGAAAGCAGAGAAAGCGACAGAAAACAGAGAAAGAGGCAGAAAGCAGAGAAAGTGCCAGAAAGCAGAGAAAGCGGCAGAAAGCAGAGAAAGAGACAGAAAGCAGAGAAAGAGAAAGAAAGCAGTGAAAAAGACAGAAAACAGAGAAAGAGACAGAACGCAGGGAAAGCGTCAGATTGCAGAGAAAGAGACAGAAAGCAGAGAAAGTGCCTGAAAGCAGAGAAAGAGGCAGAAAGCAGAGGAAGAGACAGAAAGCAGAGAAAGAGACAGAAAGCAGAGAAAGAGACAGATTGCAGAGAAAGAGACAGAAAGCAGAGAAAGTGCCTGAAAGCAGAGAAAGAGGCAGAAAGCAGAGGCAGAGACAGAAAGCAGAGAAAGAGACAGAAAGCAGATAAAGCGACAGAAAGCAAAGAAAGAGGCAGAAAGCAGAGAAAGAGACTGAAAGCAGAGAAAGCGACAGAAAACAGAGAAAGAGGAAGAAAGCAGAGAAAGTGCCAGAAAGCAGAGAAAGAGACAGAAAGCAGGGTAAGCGACAGATTGCAGAGAAAGAGACAGAAACCAGTGAAAGTGCCTGAAAGCAGAGAAAGAGAAAGAAAACAGAGAAAGAGGCAGAAAGCAGAGAAAGTGCCAGAAAGCAGAGAAAGCGGCAGAAAGCAGAGAAAGAGACAGAAAGCAGAGAAAGACACAGAAAGCAGAGGAAGAGACAGAAAACAGAGAAAGAGGCAGAAAGCAGAGAAAGAGAAAGAAAGCAGAGAAAGAGGCAGAAAGCAGAGGAAGAGACAGAAAGCAGAGAAAGAGACAGAAAACAGAGAAAGAGGCAGAAAGCAGAGAAAGAGACAGAAATTCAGAGAAAACGACAGAAAACAGAGAAAGAGGCAGAAATCAGAGAAAGTGCCATAAAGCAGAGAAAGAGACAGAAAGCAGAGAAAACGACAGAAAACAGAGAAAGAGGCAGAAATCAGAGAAAGTGCCATAAAGCAGAGAAAGCGGCAGAAAGCAGAGAAAGAGACAGAAAGCAGAGAAAGACACAGAAAGCAGAGAAAGAGACAGAAAACAGAGAAAGAGGCAGAAAGCAGAGAAAGAGTCAGAAAGCAGAGAAAGAGACAGAAAGCAGGGTAAGCGACAGATTGCAGAGAAAGACACAGAAAGCAGAGAAAGAGACAGAAAACAGAGAACGAGGCAGAAAGCAGAGAAAGAGAAAGAAAGCAGAGAAAGAGGCAGAAAGCAGAGGAAGAGACAGAAAGCAGAGAAAGAGACAGAAAACAGAGAAAGAGGCAGAAAGCAGAGAAAGAGACAGAAAGCAGAGAGAACGACAGAAAACAGAGAAAGAGGCAGAAATCAGAGAAAGTGCCATAAAGCAGAGAAAGCGGCAGAAAGCAGAGAAAGAGACAGAAAGCAGAGAAAGACACAGAAAGCAGAGAAAGAGACAGAAAACAGAGAAAGAGGCAGAAAGCAGAGAAAGAGTCAGAAAGCAGAGAAAGAGACAGAAAGCAGGGTAAGCGACTGATTGCAGAGAAAGAGACAGAAAGCAGAGAAAGTGCCTGAAAGCAGAGAAAGAGGCAGAAAGCAGAGAAAGAGACAGAAAGCAGAGAAAGACACAGAAAGCAGAGAAAGAGAAAGAAAACAGGGAAAGAGGCAGAAAGCAGAGTAAATGCCAGAACGCAGGGAAAGTGACAGAAAGCAGAGAAAGAAAGCAGAGAAAGAAGCAGAAAGCAGAGGAAGAGACAGAAAGCAGAGAAAGAGGCAGAAAGCAGAGAAAGAGGCAGAAAGCAGAGAAAGGGACAGAAAGCAGAGAAAGCGACAGAAAGCAGAGAAAGAGACTGAAAGCAGAGTAAGCGACAGAAAACAGAGAAAGAGGCAGAAAGCGGAGAAAGTTCCAGAAAGCAGAGAAAGCGGCAGAAAGCAGAGAAAGATACAGAAAGCAGAGAAAGACACAGAAAGCAGAGAAAGAGACAGAAAACAGAGAAAGAGGCAGAAAGCAGAGAATGAGTCAGAAAGCAGAGAAAGAGACAGAAAGCAGGGTAAGCGACAGATTGCAGAGAAAGAGACAGAGAGCAGAGAAAGTGCCTGAAAGGAGAGAAAGAGAAAGAAAACAGAGAAAGAGGCAGAAAGCAGAGAAATTGCCAGAAAGCAGAGAAAGCGGCAGAAAGCAGAGAAAGTGACAGAAAGCAGAGAAAGACACAGAAAGCAGAGAAAGAGACAGAAAACAGAGAAAGAGACAGAAAGCAGAGAAAGTGCCAGAAAGCAGAGAAAGAGACAGTTTGCAGAGAAAGAGACAGAAATCAGGGAAAGAGACAGATTGCAGAGAAAGTGACAGAAAGCAGAGAACGAGACAGATTGCAGAGAAAGACACAGAAAGCAGAGAAAGAGACTGAAAGCAGAGAAAGCGACAGAAAACAGAGAAAGAGGCAGAAAGCAGAGAAAGTGCCAGAAAGCACAGAAAGCAGAGAAAGAGACAGAAAACAGAGAAAGAGGCAGAACGCAGAGAAAGAGTCAGAAAGCAGAGAAAGAGACAGAAAGCAGGGAAAGCGACAGATTGCAGAGAAAGAGAGAGAAAGCAGAGAAAGTGCCTGAAAGCAGAAGAAGAGGCAGAAAGCAGAGAAAGTGCCAGAAAGCACAGAAAGCAGAGAAAGAGACAGAAAACAGAGAAAGAGGTAGAAAGCAGAGAAGGAGAAAGAAAGCAGAGAAAGAAGCAGAAAGCAGAGGAAGAGACAGAAAGCAGAGAAAGAGAAAGAAAGCAGAGAAAGAGGCAGAAAGCAGAGAAAGAGACAGAAAGCAGAGAAAGCGACAGAAAGCAGAGAAAGAGGCAGAAAGCAGAGAAAAAGACCGAAAGCAGAGAAAGCGACAGAAAACAGAAAAAGAGGCAGAAAGCAGAGAAAGTGCCAGAAAGCAGAGAAAGCGGCAGAAAGCAGAGTAAGAGACAGAAAGCAGAGAAAGTGACAGATTGCGGAGAAAGAGACAGGAAGCAGAGAAAGAGACAGAAAGCCGAGAAAGTGGCAGAAAGCAGAGAATGAGTCCGAAAGCAGAGAAAGTGCCAGAAAGCAGAGTAAGAGACAGATTGCAGAGAAAGTGACAGAAAGCAGAGAAAGAGACAGAAAGCCGAGAAAGTGACAGAAAGCAGAGAACGAGGCAGATTGCAGAGAAAGAGACAGAAAGCAGAGATGTGCCAGAAAGCAGAGAAAGAGACAGATTGCAGAGAAAGAGACAGAAATCAGAGAAAGAGTCAGAAAGCAGAGAAAGAGACAGAAAGCAGGGAAAGCGACAGATTGCAGAGAAAGAGGCAGAAAGCAGAGAAAGGGCCAGAAAGCAGAGAAAGCGGCAGAAAGCAGAGAAAGAGACAGAAAGCAGCGAAAGAGAAAGAAAGCAGAGAAAGAGGCAGAAGGCAGAGGAAGAGACAGAAAGCAGCGAAAGAGAAAGAAAGCAGAGAAAGAGGCAGAAAGCAGAGAAAGAGACAGAAAGCAGAGAAAGAGACAGAAAGCAGAGAAAGAGGCAGGAAGCAGAGAAAGAGACTGAAAGCAGAGAAAGCGACAGAAAACAGAGAAAGAGGCAGAAAGCAGAGAAAGTGCCAGAAAGCAGAGAAAGCGGCAGAAAGCAGAGAGAGAGACAGAAAGCAGTGAAAGAGAAAGAAAGCAGTGAAAAAGACAGAAAACAGAGAAAGAGACAGAACGCAGGGAAAGCGTCAGATTGCAGAGAAAGAGACAGAAAGCAGAGAAAGTGCCTGAAAGCAGAGAAAGAGGCAGAAAGCAGAGGAAGAGACAGAAAGCAGAGAAAGAGACAGAAAGCAGAGAAAGAGACAGATTGCAGAGAAAGAGAAAGAAAGCAGAGAAAGAGGCAGAAGGCAGAGGAAGAGACAGAAAGCAGAGAAAGAGAAAGAATGCAGAGAAAGAGGCAGAAAGCAGAGAAAGAGACAGAAAGCAGAGAAAGAGAAAGAAAGCAGAGAAAGAGGCAGAATGCAGAGAAAGAGACAGAAAGCAGAGAAAGCGACAGAAAACAGAGAAAGAGGCAGAAAGCAGAGAAAGGGCCAGAAAGCAGAGACAGCGGCAGAAAGCAGAGAAAGAGACAGAAAGCAGCGAAAGAGAAAGAAAGCAGAGAAAGAGGCAGAAGGCAGAGGAAGAGACAGAAAGCAGAGAAAGAGAAAGAATGCAGAGAAAGAGGCAGAAAGCAGAGAAAGAGACAGAAAGCAGAGAAAGAGACAGAAAGCAGAGAAAGAGGCAGTAAGCAGAGAAAGAGACTGAAAGCAGAGAAAGCGACAGAAAACAGAGAAAGAGGCAGAAAGCAGTGAAAGGGTCAGAAAGCAGAGAAAGCGGCAGAAAGCAGAGAAAGAGACAGAAAGCAGCGAAAGAGAAAGAAAGCAGAGAAAGAGGCAGAAGGCAGAGGAAGAGACAGAAAGCAGCGAAAGAGAAAGAAAGCAGAGAAAGAGGCAGAAAGCAGAGAAAGAGACAGAAAGCAGAGAAGGAGACAGAAAGCAGAGAAAGAGGCAGGAAGCAGAGAAAGAGACTGAAAGCAGAGAAAGCGACAGAAAACAGAGAAAGAGACAGAAAGCAGAGAAAGAGACAGAAAGCAGAGAAAGAGGCAGGAAGCAGAGAAAGAGACTGAAAGCAGAGAAAGCGACAGAAAACAGAGAAAGAGGCAGAAAGCAGAGAAAGTGCCAGAAAGCAGAGAAAGCGGCAGAAAGCAGAGAGAGAGACAGAAAGCAGTGAAAGAGAAAGAAAGCAGTGAAAAAGACAGAAAACAGAGAAAGAGACAGAACGCAGGGAAAGCGTCAGATTGCAGAGAAAGAGACAGAAAGCAGAGAAAGTGCCTGAAAGCAGAGAAAGAGGCAGAAAGCAGAGGAAGAGACAGAAAGCAGAGAAAGAGACAGAAAGCAGAGAAAGAGACAGATTGCAGAGAAAGAGACAGAAAGCAGAGAAAGTGCCTGAAAGCAGAGAAAGAGGCAGAAAGCAGAGGCAGAGACAGAAAGCAGAGAAAGAGACAGAAAGCAGAGAAAGCGACAGAAAGCAGAGAAAGAGGCAGAAAGCAGAGAAAGAGACTGAAAGCAGAGAAAGCGACAGTAAACAGAGAACCAGGAAGAAAGCAGAGAAAGTGCCAGAAAGCAGAGAAAGAGACAGAAAGCAGGGTAAGCGACAGATTGCAGAGAAAGAGACAGAAACCAGTGAAAGTGCCTGAAAGCAGAGAAAGAGAAAGAAAACAGAGAAAGAGGCAGAAAGCAGAGAAAGTGCCAAAAAGCAGAGAAAGCGGCAGAAAGCAGAGAAAGAGACAGAAAGCAGAGAAAGACACAGAAAGCAGAGAAAGAGACAGAAAACAGAGAAAGAGGCAGAAAGCAGAGAAAGAGAAAGAAAGCAGAGAAAGAGGCAGAAAGCAGAGGAAGAGACAGAAAGCAGAGCAAGAGACAGAAAACAGAGAAAGAGGCAGAAAGCAGAGAAAGAGACAGAAAGCAGAGAAAACGACAGAAAACAGAGAAAGAGGCAGAAATCAGAGAAAGTTCCATAAAGCAGAGAAAGAGACAGAAAGCAGAGAAAACGACAGAAAACAGAGAAAGGGGCAGAAATCAGAGAAAGTGCCATAAAGCAGAGAAAGCGGCAGAAAGCAGAGAAAGAGACAGAAAGCAGAGAAAGACACAGAAAGCAGAGAAAGAGACAGAAAACAGAGAAAGAGGCAGAAAGCAGAGAAAGAGTCAGAAAGCAGAGAAAGAGACAGAAAGCAGGGTAAGCGACAGATTGCAGAGAAAGACACAGAAAGCAGAGAAAGAGACAGAAAACAGAGAAAGAGGCAGAAAGCAGAGAAAGAGAAAGAAAGCAGAGAAAGAGGCAGAAAGCAGAGGATGAGACAGAAAGCAGAGAAAGAGACAGAAAACAGAGAAAGAGGCAGAAAGCAGAGAAAGAGACAGAAAGCAGAGAGAACGACAGAAAACAGAGAAAGAGGCAGAAATCAGAGAAAGTGCCATAAAGCAGAGAAAGCGGCAGAAAGCAGAGAAAGAGACAGAAAGCAGAGAAAGACACAGAAAGCAGAGAAAGAGACAGAAAACAGAGAAAGAGGCAGAAAGCAGAGAAAGAGTCAGAAAGCAGAGAAAGAGACAGAAAGCAGGGTAAGCGACTGATTGCAGAGAAAGAGACAGAAAGCAGAGAAAGTGCCTGAAAGCAGAGAAAGAGGCAGAAAGCAGAGAAAGAGACAGAAAGCAGAGAAAGACACAGAAAGCAGAGAAAGAGAAAGAAAACAGGGAAAGAGGCAGAAAGCAGAGTAAATGCCAGAACGCAGGGAAAGTGACAGAAAGCAGAGAAAGAAAGCAGAGAAAGAAGCAGAAAGCAGAGGAAGAGACAGAAAGCAGAGAAAGAGAAAGAAAGCAGAGAAAGAGGCAGAAAGCAGAGAAAGGGACAGAAAGCAGAGAAAGCGACAGAAAGCAGAGAAGGAGACTGAAAGCAGAGAAAGTTCCAGAAAGCAGAGAAAGCGGCAGAAAGCAGAGAAAGAGACAGAAAGCAGAGAAAGACACAGAAAGCAGAGAAAGAGACAGAAAACAGAGAAAGAGGCAGAAAGCAGAGAAAGAGTCAGAAAGCAGAGAAAGAGACAGAAAGCAGGGTAAGCGACAGATTGCAGAGAAAGAGACAGAGAGCAGAGAAAGTGCCTGAAAGGAGAGAAAGAGAAAGAAAACAGAGAAAGAGGCAGAAAGCAGAGAAATTGCCAGAAAGCAGAGAAAGCGGCAGAAAGCAGAGAAAGTGACGGAAAGCAGAGAAAGAGACAGAAAGCAGAGAAAGAGACAGAAATCAGGGAAAGAGACAGATTGCAGAGAAAGTGACAGAAAGCAGAGAACGAGACAGAAAGCAGAGAAAGAGACAGAAAGCAGAGAAAGAGACAGATTGCAGAGAAAGAGACAGAAAGCAGAGAAACTGCCTGAAAGCAGAGAAAGAGGCAGAAAGCAGAGGCAGAGACAGAAAGCAGAGAAAGAGACAGAAAGCAGAGAAAGCGACAGAAAGCAGAGAAAGAAGCAGAAAGCAGAGAAAGCGACTGAAAGCAGAGAAAGCGACAGAAAACAGAGAAAGAGGAAGAAAGCAGAGAAAGTGCCAGAAAGCAGAAAAAGAGACAGAAAGCAGGGTAAGCGACAGATTGCAGAGAAAGAGACAGAATCCAGTGAAAGTGCCTGAAAGCAGAGAAAGAGGCAGAAAGCAGAGAAAGAGACAGAAAGCAGAGAAAGACACAGAAAGCAGAGAAAGAGAAAGAAAACAGGGAAAGAGGCAGAAAGCAGAGTAAATGCCAGAACGCAGGGAAAGTGACAGAAAGCAGAGAAAGAAAGCAGAGAAAGAAGCAGAAAGCAGTGGAAGAGACAGAAAGCAGAGAAAGAGAAAGAAAGCAGAGAAAGAGGCAGAAAGCAGAGAAAGGGACAGAAAGCAGAGAAAGCGACAGAAAGCAGAGAAAGAGACTGAAAGCAGAGAAAGCGACAGAAAACAGAGAAAGAGGCAGAAAGCGGAGAAAGTTCCAGAAAGCAGAGAAAGCGGCAGAAGGCAGAGAAAGAGACAGAAAGCAGAGAAAGACACAGAAAGCAGAGAAAGAGACAGAAAACAGAGAAAGAGGCAGAAAGCAGAGAAAGAGTCAGAAAGCAGAGAAAGAGACAGAAAGCAGGGTAAGCGACAGATTGCAGAGAAAGAGACAGAGAGCAGAGAAAGTGCCTGAAAGGAGAGAAAGAGAAAGAAAACAGAGAAAGAGGCAGAAAGCAGAGAAATTCCCAGAAAGCAGAGAAAGTGACAGAAAGCAGAGAAAGAGACAGATTGCAGAGAAAGAGACATAAAGCAGAGAAAGTGCCTGAAAGCAGAGAAAGAGGCAGAAAGCAGAGGCAGAGACAGAAAGCAGAGAAAGAGACAGAAAGCAGAGAAAGCGACAGAAAGCAGAGAAAGAGGCAGAAAGCAGAGAAAGAGACTGAAAGCAGAGAAAGCGACAGAAAACAGAGAAAGAGGAAGAAAGCAGAGAAAGTGCCAGAAAGCAGAGAAAGAGACAGAAAGCAGGGTAAGCGACAGATTGCAGAGAAAGAGACAGAAACTAGTGAAAGTGCCTGAAAGCAGAGAAAGAGAAAGAAAACAGAGAGAGAGGCAGAAAGCAGAGAAAGTGCCAGAAAGCAGAGAAAGCGGCAGAAAGCAGAGAAAGAGACAGAAAGCAGAGAAAGACACAGAAAGCAGAGAAAGAGACAGAAAACAGAGAAAGAGGCAGAAAGCAGAGAAAGAGAAAGAAAGCAGAGAAAGAGGCAGAAAGCAGAGGAAGAGACAGAAATCAGGGAAAGAGACAGATTGCAGAGAAAGTGACAGAAAGCAGAGAACGAGACAGAAAGCAGAGAAAGAGACAGAAAGCAGAGAAAGAGACAGATTGCAGAGAAAGAGACATAAAGCAGAGAAAGTGCCTGAAAGCAGAGAAAGAGGCAGAAAGCAGAGGCAGAGACAGAAAGCAGAGAAAGAGACAGAAAGCAGAGAAAGCGACAGAAAGCAGAGAAAGAGGCAGAAAGCAGAGAAAGAGACTGAAAGCAGAGAAAGCGACAGAAAACAGAGAAAGAGGAAGAAAGCAGAGAAAGTGCCAGAAAGCAGAGAAAGAGACAGAAAGCAGGGTAAGCGACAGATTGCAGAGAAAGAGACAGAAACTAGTGAAAGTGCCTGAAAGCAGAGAAAGAGAAAGAAAACAGAGAGAGAGGCAGAAAGCAGAGAAAGTGCCAGAAAGCAGAGAAAGCGGCAGAAAGCAGAGAAAGAGACAGAAAGCAGAGAAAGACACAGAAAGCAGAGAAAGGGACAGAAAACAGAGAAAGAGGCAGAAAGCAGAGAAAGAGAAAGAAAGCAGAGAAAGAGGCAGAAAGCAGAGGAAGAGACAGAAAGCAGAGCAAGAGACAGAAAACAGAGAAAGAGGCAGAAAGCAGAGAAAGAGACAGAAAGCAGAGAAAACGACAGAAAACAGAGAAAGAGGCAGAAATCAGAGAAAGTGCCATAAAGCAGAGAAAGCGGCAGAAAGCAGAGAAAGAGACAGAAAGCAGAGAAAGACACAGAAAGCAGAGAAAGAGACAGAAAACAGAGAAAGAGGCAGAAAGCAGAGAAAGAGTCAGAAAGCAGAGAAAGAGACAGAAAGCAGGGTAAGCGACAGATTGCAGAGAAAGACACAGAAAACAGAGAAAGAGGCAGAAAGCAGAGAAAGAGACAGAAAGCAGAGAGAACGACAGAAAACAGAGAAAGAGGCAGAAATCAGAGAAAGTGCCATAAAGCAGAGAAAGCGGCAGAAAGCAGAGAAAGAGACAGAAAGCAGAGAAAGACACAGAAAGCAGAGAAAGAGACAGAAAACAGAGAAAGAGGCAGAAAGCAGAGAAAGAGAAAGAAAGCAGAGAAAGAGGCAGAAAGCAGAGGAAGAGACAGAAAGCAGAGAAAGAGACAGAAAACAGAGAAAGAGGCAGAAAGCAGAGAAAGAGACAGAAAGCAGAGAAAACGACAGAAAACAGAGAAAGAGGCAGAAATCAGAGAAAGTGCCATAAAGCAGAGAAAGAGACAGAAAGCAGAGAAAACGACAGAAAACAGAGAAAGAGGCAGAAATCAGAGAAAGTGCCATAAATCAGAGAAAGCGGCAGAAAGCAGAGAAAGAGACAGAAAGCAGAGAAAGACACAGAAAGCAGAGAAAGAGGCAGAAAGCAGAGAAAGAGTCAGAAAGCAGAGAAAGAGACAGAAAGCAGGGTAAGCGACAGATTGCAGAGAAAGACACAGAAAGCAGAGAAAGAGACAGAAAACAGAGAAAGAGGCAGAAAGCAGAGAAAGAGAAAGAAAGCAGAGAAAGAGGCAGAAAGCAGAGGAAGAGACAGAAAGCAGAGAAAGAGACAGAAAACAGAGAAAGAGGCAGAAAGCAGAGAAAGAGACAGAAAGCAGAGAGAACGACAGAAAACAGAGAAAGAGGCAGAAATCAGAGAAAGTGCCATAAAGCAGAGAAAGCGGCAGAAAGCAGAGAAAGAGACAGAAAGCAGAGAAAGACACAGAAAGCAGAGAAAGAGACAGAAAACAGAGAAAGAGGCAGAAAGCAGAGAAAGAGTCAGAAAGCAGAGAAAGAGACAGAAAGCAGGGTAAGCGACTGATTGCAGAGAAAGTGACAGAAAGCAGAGAAAGTGCCTGAAAGCAGAGAAAGAGGCAGAAAGCAGAGAAAGAGACAGAAAGCAGAGAAAGACACAGAAAGCAGAGAAAGAGAAAGAAAACAGGGAAAGAGGCAGAAAGCAGAGTAAATGCCAGAACGCAGGGAAAGTGACAGAAAGCAGAGAAAGAAAGCAGAGAAAGAAGCAGAAAGCAGAGGAAGAGACAGAAAGCAGAGAAAGAGAAAGAAAGCAGAGAAAGAGGCAGAAAGCAGAGAAAGGGACAGAAAGCAGAGAAAGCGACAGAAAGCAGAGAAAGAGACTGAAAGCAGAGAAAGCGACAGAAAACAGAGAAAGAGGCAGAAAGCGGAGAAAGTTCCAGAAAGCAGAGAAAGCGGCAGAAAGCAGAGAAAGAGACGGAAAGCAGAGAAAGACACAGAAAGCAGAGAAAGAGACAGAAAACAGAGAAAGAGGCAGAAAGCAGAGAAAGAGTCAGAAAGCAGAGAAAGAGACAGAAAGCAGGGTAAGCGACAGATTGCAGAGAAAGAGACAGCGAGCAGAGAAAGTGCCTGAAAGGAGAGAAAGAGAAAGAAAACAGAGACAGAGGCAGAAAGCAGAGAAATTGCCAGAAAGCAGAGAAAGCGGCAGAAAGCAGAGAAAGTGACAGAAAGCAGAGAAAGACACAGAAAGCAGAGAAAGAGACAGAAAACAGAGAAAGAGACAGAAAGCAGAGAAAGTGCCAGAAAGCAGAGAAAGAGACAGTTTGCAGAGAAAGAGACAGAAATCAGGGAAAGAGACAGATTGCAGAGAAAGTGACAGAAAGCAGAGAACGAGACAGATTGCAGAGAAAGACACAGAAAGCAGAGAAAGAGACTGAAAGCAGAGAAAGGGACAGAAAACAGAGAAAGAGGCAGAAAGCAGAGAAAGTGCCAGAAAGCACAGAAAGCAGAGAAAGAGACAGAAAACAGAGAAAGAGGCAGAACGCAGAGAAAGAGTCAGAAAGAAGAGAAAGAGACAGAAAGCAGGGAAAGCGACAGATTGCAAAGAAAGAGAGAGAAAGCAGAGAAAGTGCCTGAAAGCAGAAGAAGAGGCAGAAAGCAGAGAAAGTGCCAGAAAGCACAGAAAGCAGAGAAAGAGACAGAAAACAGAGAAAGAGGTAGAAAGCAGAGAAAGAGAAAGAAAGCAGAGAAAGAAGCAGAAAGCAGAGGAAGAGACAGAAAGCAGAGAAAGAGAAAGAAAGCAGAGAAAGAGGCAGAAAGCAGAGAAAGAGGCAGAAAGCAGAGAAAGCGACAGAAAGCAGAGAAAGAGGCAGAAAGCAGAGAAAGAGACCGAAAGCAGAGAAAGCGACAGAAAACAGAAAAAGAGGCAGAAAGCAGAGAAAGTGCCAGAAAGCAGAGAAAGCGGCAGAAAGCAGAGAAAGAGACAGAAAGCAGAGAAAGCGGCAGAAAGCAGAGAAAGAGACAGAAAACAGAGAAAGAGGCAGAAAACAGAGAAAGTGTCAGAAAGCAGAGAAAGAGACGCAAAGCAGGGTAAGCGACAGATTGCAGAGAAAGAGACAAAGAGCAGAGAAAGTGCCTGAAAGCAGAGAAAGAGAAAGAAAACAGAGAAAGGGGCAGAAAGCAGAGCAATTGCCAGAAAGCAGAGAAAGCGGCAGAAAGCAGAGTAAGAGACAGAAAGCAGAGAAAGTGACAGATTGCGGAGAAAGAGACAGGAAGCAGAGAAAGAGACAGAAAGCCGAGAAAGTGGCAGAAAGCAGAGAATGAGTCCGAAAGCAGAGAAAGTGCCAGAAAGCAGAGTAAGAGACAGATTGCAGAGAAAGTGACAGAAAGCAGAGAAAGAGACAGAAAGCCGAGAAAGTGACAGAAAGCAGAGAATGATTCCGAAAGCAGAGCAAGTGCCAGAAAGCAGAGAAAGAGACAGAAATCAGGGAAAGAGACAGAAAGCAGAGAAAGTGACAGAAAGCAGAGAACGAGGCAGATTGCAAAGAAAGAGACAGAAAGCAGAGATGTGCCAGAAAGCAGAGAAAGAGACAGATTGCAGAGAAAGAGACAGAAAGCAGAGAAAGAGTCAGAAAGCAGAGAAAGAGACAGAAAGCAGGGAAAGCGACAGATTGCAGAGAAAGAGGCAGAAAGCAGAGAAAGGGCCAGAAAGCAGAGAAAGCGGCAGAAAGCAGAGAAAGAGACAGAAAGCAGCGAAAGAGAAAGAAAGCAGAGAAAGAGGCAGAAGGCAGAGGAAGAGACAGAAAGCAGCGAAAGAGAAAGAAAGCAGAGAAAGAGGCAGAAAGCAGAGAAAGAGGCAGAAAGCAGAGAAAGAGACAGAAAGCAGAGAAAGAGGCAGGAAGCAGAGAAAGAGACTGAAAGCAGAGAAAGCGACAGAAAACAGAGAAAGAGGCAGAAAGCAGAGAAAGTGCCAGAAAGCAGAGAAAGCGGCAGAAAGCAGAGAAAGAGACAGAAAGCAGAGAAAGAGAAAGAAAGCAGTGAAAAAGACAGAAAACAGAGAAAGAGACAGAACGCAGGGAAAGCGTCAGATTGCAGAGAAAGAGACAGAAAGCAGAGAAAGTGCCTGAAAGCAGAGAAAGAGGCAGAAAGCAGAGGAAGAGACAGAAAGCAGAGAAAGAGACAGAAAGCAGAGAAAGAGACAGTTTGCAGAGAAAGAGACAGAAAGCAGCAAAGTGCCTGAAAGCAGAGAAAGAGGCAGAAAGCAGAGGCAGAGACAGAAAGCAGAGAAAGAGACAGAAAGCAGAGATAGCGACAGAAAGCAGAGAAAGAGGCAGAAAGCAGAGAAAGAGACTGAAAGCAGAGAAAGCGACAGAAAACAGAGAAAGAGGAAGAAAGCAGAGAAAGTGCCAGAAAGCAGAGAAAGAGACAGAAAGCAGGGTAAGCGACAGATTGCAGAGAAAGAGACAGAAACCAGTGAAAGTGCCTGAAAGCAGAGAAAGAGAAAGAAAACAGAGAAAGAGGCAGAAAGCAGAGAATGTGCCAGAAAGCAGAGAAAGCGGCAGAAAGCAGAGAAAGAGACAGAAAGCAGAGAAAGACACAGAAAGCAGAGAAAGAGACAGAAAACAGAGAAAGAGGCAGAAAGCAGAGAAAGAGAAAGAAAGCAGAGAAAGAGGCAGAAAGCAGAGGAAGAGACAGAATGCAGAGCAAGAGACAGAAAACAGAGAAAGAGGCAGAAAGCAGAGAAAGAGACAGAAAGCAGAGAAAACGACAGAAAACAGAGAAAGAGGCAGAAATCAGAGAAAGTGCCATAAAGCAGAGAAAGAGACAGAAAGCAGAGAAAACGACAGAAAACAGAGAAAGGGGCCGAAATCAGAGAAAGTGCCATAAAGCAGAGAAAGCGGCAGAAAGCAGAGAAAGAGACAGAAAGCAGAGAAAGACACAGAAAGCAGAGAAAGAGACAGAAAACAGAGAAAGAGGCAGAAAGCAGAGAAAGAGTCAGAAAGCAGAGAAAGAGACAGAAAGCAGGGTAAGCGACAGATTGCAGAGAAAGACACAGAAAGCAGAGAAAGAGACAGAAAACAGAGAAAGAGGCAGAAAGCAGAGAAAGAGAAAGAAAGCAGAGAAAGAGGCAGAAAGCAGAGGAAGAGACAGAAAGCAGAGAAAGAGACAGAAAACAGAGAAAGAGGCAGAAAGCAGAGAAAGAGACAGAAAGCAGAGAGAAAAACAGAAAACAGAGAAAGAGGCAGAAATCATAGAAAGTGCCATAAAGCAGAGAAAGCGGCAGAAAGCAGAGAAAGAGACAGAAAGCAGAGAAAGACACAGAAAGCAGTGAAAGAGTCAGAAAGCAGAGAAAGAGACAGAAAGCAGGGTAAGCGACTGATTGCAGAGAAAGAGACAGAAAGCAGAGAAAGTGCCTGAAAGCAGAGAAAGAGGCAGAAAGCAGAGAAAGAGACAGAAAGCAGAGAAAGACACAGAAAGCAGAGAAAGAGAAAGAAAACAGGGAAAGAGGCAGAAAGCAGAGTAAATGCCAGAACGCAGGGAAAGTGACAGAAAGCAGAGAAAGAAAGCAGAGAAAGAAGCAGAAAGCAGAGGAAGAGACAGAAAGCAGAGAAAGAGAAAGAAAGCAGAGAAAGAGGCAGAAAGCAGAGAAAGGGATAGAAAGCAGAGAAAGCGACAGAAAGCAGAGAAAGAGACTGAAAGCAGAGAAAGCGACAGAAAACAGAGAAAGAGGCAGAAAGCGGAGAAAGTTCCAGAAAGCAGAGAAAGCGGCAGAAAGCAGAGAAAGAGACAGAAAGCAGAGAAAGACACAGAAAGCAGAGAAAGAGACAGAAAACAGAGAAAGAGGCAGAAAGCAGAGAAAGAGTCAGAAAGCAGAGAAAGAGACAGAAAGCAGGGTAAGCGACAGATTGCAGAGAAAGAGACAGAGAGCAGAGAAAGTGCCTGAAAGGAGAGAAAGAGAAAGAAAACAGAGAAAGAGGCAGAAAGCAGAGAAATTGCCAAAAAGCAGAGAAAGCGGCAGAAAGCAGAGAAAGTGACAGAAAGCAGAGAAAGACACAGAAAGCAGAGAAAGAGACAGAAAACAGAGAAAGAGACAGAAAGCAGAGAAAGTGCCAGAAAGCAGAGCAAGAGACAGTTTGCAGAGAAAGAGACAGAAATCAGGGAAAGAGACAGATTGCAGAGAAAGTGACAGAAAGCAGAGAACGAGACAGATTGCAGAGAAAGACACAGAAAGCAGAGAAAGAGACTGAAAGCAGAGAAAGCGACAGAAAACAGAGAAAGAGGCAGAAAGCAGAGAAAGTGCCAGAAAGCACAGAAAGCAGAGAAAGAGACAGAAAACAGAGAAAGAGGCAGAACGCAGAGAAAGAGTCAGAAAGCAGAGAAAGAGACAGAAAGCAGGGAAAGCGACAGATTGCAGAGAAAGAGAGAGAAAGCAGAGAAAGTGCCTGAAAGCAGAAGAAGAGGCAGAAAGCAGAGAAAGTGCCAGAAAGCACAGAAAGCAGAGAAAGAGACAGAAAACAGAGAAAGAGGTAGAAAGCAGAGAAAGAAAGCAGAGAAAGAAGCAGAAAGCAGAGGAAGAGACAGAAAGCAGAGAAAGAGAAAGAAAGCAGAGAAAGAGGCAGAAAGCAGAGAAAGAGACAGAAAGCAGAGAAAGCGACAGAAAGCAGAGAAAGAGGCAGAAAGCAGAGAAAGAGACCGAAAGCAGAGAAAGCGACAGAAAACAGAAAAAGAGGCAGAAAGCAGAGAAAGTGCCAGAAAGCAGAGAAAGCGGCAGAAAGCAGAGAAAGAGACAGAAAGCAGAGAAAGCGGCAGAAAGCAGAGAAAGACAGAAAACAGAGAAAGAGGCAGAAAACAGAGAAAGTGTCAGAAAGCAGAGAAAGAGACGCAAAGCAGGGTACGCAACAGATTGCAGAGAAAGAGACAAAGAGCAGAGAAAGTGCCTGAAAGCAGAGAAAGAGAAAGAAAACAGAGAAAGGGGCAAAAAGCAGAGCAATTGCCAGAAAGCAGAGAAAGCGGCAGAAAGCAGAGAAAGTGACAGAAAGCAGAGAAAGACACAGAAAGCAGAGAAAGAGACAAAAAACAGAGAAAGAGGCAGAGAGCAGAGAAAGAGTCAGTAAGCAGAGAAAGAGACAGAAAGCAGGGAAAGCGACAGATTGCAGAGAAAGAGACAGAAAGCAGAGAAAGTGCCTGAAAGCAGAGGAAGAGGAAGAAAGCAAAGAAGGACACAGAAAGCAGAGAAAGAGACAGAAAACACAGAAAGAGACAGAAAACAGAGCAAGAGGCAGAAAGCAGAGAAGGAGAAAGAAAGCAGAGCAAGAGGTAGAAAGCAGAGAAAGAGACAGAAAGCAGACAAAGTCAGAAAACAGAGAAAGAGACAGAAATGTGGAGAAAGAGACAGAAAGAAGAGATAGCGACAGAAAGCGGAGAAAGAGTCAGAAAGCAGACAAATTCAGAAAACAGAGAAAGAGACAGAAATGTGGAGAAAGAGACAGAAAGAAGAGATAGCGACAGAAAGCGGAGAAAGAGTCAGAAAGCAAAGAAAGAGACAGTAAGCAGAGAAAGTGCCTGAAAGCAGAGAAAGGGACAGTTTGCAGAGAAAAAGACGGAAATCAGGGAAAGTGACAGAAAGCAGAGAAAGTGACAGAAAGCAGAGAACGAGACAGATTGCAGAGAAAGAGACAGAAAGCAGAGATGTGCCAGAAAGCAGAGAAAGAGACAGATTGCCGAGAAAGAGACAGAAAGCAGAGAAAGAGACTGAAAGCAGAGAAAGAGAAAGAAAGCAGAGAAAGTGCCAGAAAGTAGAGAAAGTGCAAGAAAGCGGAGAAAGAGACAGATTGCAGAGAAAGAGACAGAACGCAGAGAAACAGACAGAAAGTAGAGACAGTGACAGATTGCAGAGAAAGAGACAGAAAGCACAGAAAGAGGCAGAAAGCAGAGAAAGTGCCAGAAAGCAGAGAAAGCGGCAGAAAGCAGAGAAAGAGACAGAAAGCAGAGAAAGAGACAGAAAGCAGAGAAAGAGACAGAAAACAGAGAAAGAGGCAGAAAGCAGAGAAAGAGTCAGAAAGCAGAGAAAGAGACAGAAAGCAGGTTCAGCGACATATTGCAGAGAAGGAGACAGAAAGCAGAGAAAGTGCCTGAAAGCAGAGAAAGAGAAAGAAAACAGAGAAAGAGGCAGAAAGCAGAGGAAGTGCCAGAAAGCAGAGAAAGCGGCAGAAAGCAGAGAATGAGACAGAAAGCAGAGAAAGACACAGAAAGCAGAGAAAGAGACATTAAACAGAGAAAGAAGCAGAAAGCAGAGAATGATTCAGTAAGCAGAGTAAGAGACAGAAAGCAGGGAAAGCGACAGATTGCAGAGAAAGAGACAGAAAGCAGAGAAAGTGCCTGAAAGCAGAGGAAGAGGCAGAAAGCAAAGAAGGACACAGAAAGCAGAGAAAGAGACAGAAAACAGAGAAAGAGATAGAAAAGAGAGCAAGAGGCAGAAAGCAGAGAAGGAGAAAGAAAGCAGAGAAAAAGGGAGAAAGCAGAGAAAGAGACAGAAAGCAGCCAAAGTCAGAAAACAGAGAAAGAGACAGAAAGTGGAGAAAGAGACAGAAAGCAGAGAAAGCGACAGAAGGCGGAGAAAGAGAAAGAAAGCAGAGAAAGTGCCGGAAAGCAGAGAAAGTGCAAGAAAGCAGAGAAAGAGACAGATTGCAGAGAAAGCGCCAGAAAGCAGAGAAAGAGACAGAAAGCAGAGAAATTGCCAGAATGCAGAGAAAGAGACAGATTGCATAGAAAGAAACAGAAAGCAGAAACAGAGACAGAAAGCAGAGAAAGTGCCAGAAAGCAGAGAAAGAGACAGATTGCAGAGAATGTGACAGAAAGCAGAGAAAGAGACAGAAAGCCGAGAAAGTGACAGAAAGCAGAGAATGAGTCCGAAAGCAGAGAAAGCGCCAGAAAGCAGAGAAAGAGACAGAAAGCAGTGAAAGTGACAGAAAGCAGAGAACGCAACAGAAAGCAGAGAAAGACATGGAAAGCAGAGAAAGCGACAGAAAGCAGAGAAAGAGGCAGAAAGCAGAGAAAGAGACTGAAAGCAGAGAAAGCGACAGAAAACAGAGAAAGAGGCAGAAAGCAGAGAATGTGCCAGAAAGCAGAGAAAGAGACAGATTGCATAGAAAGAGACAGAAAGCAGAAAAAGAGACAGAAAGCAGAGAAAGTGCCAGAAAGCAGAGAAAGAGACAGATTGCAGAGAAAGTGACAGAAAGCAGAGAAAGAGACAGAAAGCCGAGAAAGTGACAGAAAGCAGAGAATGAGCCCGAAAGCAGAGAAAGAGACAGAAAGCAGAGAAAGAGAAAGAAAGCAGAGAAAGTGCCAGAAAGTAGAGAAAGTGCAAGAAAGCAGAGAAAGAGGTAGATTGCAGAGAAAGAGACAGAAAGCAGAGAAAGAGACAGAGAGCAGAGAAAGTGACAGATTGCAGAGAAAGAGACAGAAAGCAGAGAAAGACACAGAAAGCAGAGAAAGTGCCAGAAAGCAGAGAAAGAGACAGAAAGCAGAGAAATTGCCAGAAAGCAGAGAAAGAGACAGATTGCATAGAAAGAGACAGAAAGCAGAAAAAGAGACAGAAAGCAGAGAAAGTACCAGAAAGCAGAGAAAGAGACAGATTGCAGAGAAAGTGACAGAAAGCAGAGAAAGAGACCGAAAGCCGAGAAAGTGACAGAAAGCTGAGAATGATCCCGATAGCAGAGAAAGAGACAGAAACCAGAGAAAGAGAAAGAAAGCAGTGAAAGAGACAGAAAGCAGAGAAAGCGACAGAAAGCAGAGAAAGTGGCAGAAAGCGGAGAAAGAGACTGAAAGCAGAGAAAGCGACAGAAAACAGAGAAAGAGGCAGAAAGCAGAGAATGTGCCAGAAAGCAGAGAAAGAGACAGATTGCATAGAAAGAGACAGAAAGCAGAAAAAGAGACAGAAAGAAGAGAAAGTGCCAGAAAGCAGAGAAAGAGACAGATTGCAGAGAAAGTGACAGAAAGCAGAGAAAGAGACAGAAAGCCGAGAAAGTGACAGAAAGCAGAGAATGAGCCCGAAAGCAGAGAAAGTGCCAGAAAGCAGAGAAAGAGATAGAAAGCAGTGAAAGAGACAGAAAGCAGAGAACGCGACAGAAAGCAGAGAAAGAGACAGAAAGCAGAGAAAGCGACAGAAAGCAGAGCAAGAGGCAGAAAGCAGAGAAAGAGACTGAAAGCAGAGAAAGCGACAGAAAACAGAGAAAGAGGCAGAAAGCAGAGAATGTGCCAGAAAGCAGAGAAAGAGACAGATTGCATAGAAAGAGACAGAAAGCAGAAAAAGAGACAGAAAGCAGAGAAAGTGCCAGAAAGCAGAGAAAGAGTCAGAAAGCCGAGAAAGTGACAGAAAGCAGAGAATGAGTCCGAAAGCAGAGAAAGCGACAGAAAACAGAGAAAGCGGCAGAAAGCAGAGAAAGAGACAGAAAGCAGAGAAAGACACAGAAAGCAGAGAAAGAGACAGAAAACAGAGAAAGAGGCAGAAAGCAGAGAAAGAGTCAGAAAGCAGAGAAAGAGACAGAACGCAGGGAAAGCGACAGATTGCACAGAAAGAGACAGAAAGCAGAAAAAGAGACAGAAAGCAGAGAAAGTGACAGAAAGCAGAGAAAGAGACAGATTGCAGAGAAAGTGACAGAAAGCAGAGAAAGAGACAGAAAGCAGAGTAAGAGACAGAAATCAGGGAAAGAGACAGAAAGCACAGAAAGTGACAGAAAGCAGAGAACGAGGCAGATTGCAGAGAAAGAGACAGAAAGCAGAGATGTGCCAGAAAGCAGAGAAAGAGACAGATTGCAGAGAAAGAGACAGAAAGCAGAGAAAGAGACAGAAAGCAGAGAAAGAGAAAGAAAGCAGAGAAAGTGCCAGAAAGTAGAGAAAGTGCAAGAAAGCAGAGAAAGAGGTAGATTGCAGAGAAAGAGACAGAAAGCAGAGAAAGAGACAGAAAGCAGTGAAAGTGACAGATTGCAGAGAAAGAGACAGAAAGCAGAGAAAGACACAGAAAGCAGAGAAAGTGCCAGAAAGCAGAGTAAGAGACAGAAAGCAGAGAAATTGCCAGAAAGCAGAGAAAGAGACAGATTGCATAGAAAGAGACAGAAAGCAGAAAAAGAGACAGAAAGCAGAGAAAGTACCAGAAAGCAGAGAAAGAGACAGATTGCAGAGAAAGTGACAGAAAGCAGAGAAAGAGACCGAAAGCCGAGAAAGTGACAGAAAGCAGAGAATGATCCCGATAGCAGAGAAAGTGCCAGAAACCAGAGAAAGAGAAAGAAAGCAGTGAAAGAGACAGAAAGCAGAGAACGCGACAGAAAGCAGAGAAAGAGACAGAAAGCAGAGAAAGCGACAGAAAGCAGAGAAAGTGGCAGAAAGCAGAGAAAGAGACTGAAAGCAGAGAAAGCGACAGAAAACAGAGAAAGAGGCAGAAAGCAGAGAATGTGCCAGAAAGCAGAGAAAGAGACAGATTGCATAGAAAGAGACAGAAAGCAGAAAAAGAGACAGAAAGCAGAGAAAGTGCCAGAAAGCAGAGAAAGAGACAGAAAGCCGAGAAAGTGACAGAAAACAGAGAAAGCGGCAGAAAACAGAGAAAGAGACAGAAAGCAGAGAAAGACACAGAAAGCAGAGAAAGAGACAGAAAACAGAGAAAGAGGCAGAAAGCAGAGAAAGAGTCAGAAAGCAGAGAAAGAGACAGAAAGCAGGGAAAGTGCCAGAAAGCAGAGAAAGAGACTGAAAGCCGAGAATGAGAGGGAAAGGAGAGAATGAGTCCGAAAGCAGTGAAAGTGCCAGAAAGCAGAGAAAGAGACAGAAAGCAGAGACCGCGCCAGAAAGCAGAGAAAGACATGGAAAGCAGAGAAAGCGACAGAAAGCAGAGAAAGAGGCAGAAAGCAGAGAAAGAGACTGAAAGCAGAGAAAGTGCAAGAAAGCAGAGAAAGGGACAGATTGCTGAGAAAGAGACAGCAAGCAGAGAAAGAGACAGAAAGCAGAGAAAGTGACAGATTGCAGAGAAAGAGACAGAAAGCAGGGAAAGAGACAGAAAGCAGAGAATGTGCCAGAAAGCAGAGAAAGAGACAGATTGCAGAGAAAGAGACAGTAAGCAGAGAAAGAGACAGAAAGCAGAGAAAGAGAAAGAAAGCAGAGAAATTGCCAGAAAGTAGAGAAAGTGCAAGAAAGCAGAGAAAGAGACAGAAAGCAGAGAAAGAGACAGAAAGCAGAGAAAGTGTCAGATTGCAGAGAAAGAGACAGAAAGCAGAGAAAGAGACAGAAAGCAGAGAAAGTGCCAGAAAGCAGAGAAAGAGACAGAAAGCAGAGAAATTGCCAGAAAGCAGAGAAAGAGACAGATTGCATATAAAGAGACAGAAAGCAGAAAAAGAGACGGAAAGCAGAGAAAGTGCCAGAAAGCAGAGAAAGAGACAGATTGCAGAGAAAGTGACAGAAAGCAGAGAAAGAGACAGAAAGCCGAGAAAATGCCAGAAAGCAGAGAATGATTCCGAAAGCAGAGAAAGTGCCAGAAAGCAGAGAAAGAGACAGAAATCAGGGAAAGAGACAGATTGCAGAGAAAGAGACAGAAAGCAGAGATGTGCCAGAAAGCAGTGAAAGAGAATGATTGCAGAGAAAGAGACAGAAAGCAGAAAAAGAGACAGAAAGCTGAGAATGTGCCAGAAAGCAGATAAAGAGACAGTTTGAAGAGAAAGAGACAGAAATCAGGGAAAGAGACAGAAAGCAGAGAAAGTGACAGAAAGCAGAGAACGAGACAGATTGCAGAGAAAGAGACAGAAAGCAGAGCTGTGCCAGAAAGCAGAGAAAGAGACAGATTGCAGAGAAAGAGACAGAAAGCAGAGAAAGAGACAGAAAGCAGAGAAAGAGAAAGAAAGCAGAGAAAGTGCCAGAAAGTAGAGAAAGTGCAAGAAAGCAGAGAAAGAGACAGATTGCAGAGAAAGAGACAGAAAGCAGAGTAAGAGACAGAAAGCCGAGAAAGTGACAGAAAGCAGAGAATGAGTCCGAAAGCAGAGAAAGTGCCAGAAAGCAGAGAAAGAGACAGATTGCAGAGAAAGTGACAGAAAGCAGAGAAAGAGACAGAAAGCCGAGAAAGTGACAGAAAGCAGAGAATGAGTCCGAAAGCAGAGAAAGTGCCAGAAAACAGAGAAAGAGACAGAAATCAGGCAAAGAGACAGAACGCAGAGTAAGTGACAGAAAGCAGAGAACGAGGCAGATTGCAGAGAAAGAGACAGAAAGCAGAGATGTGCAAGAAAGCAGAGAAAGAGACAGATTGCAGAGAAAGAGACAGAAAGCAGAGAAAGAGACAGAAAGCAGAGAAAGAGAAAGAAAGCAGAGAAAGTGCCAGAAAGTAGAGAAAGTGCAAGAAAGCAGAGAAAGAGACAGATTGCAGAGAAAGAGACAGAAAGCAGAGAAAGACACAGAAAGCAGAGAAAGTGCCAGAAAGCAGAGAAAGAGACAGAAAGCAGAGAAATTGCCAGAAAGCAGAGAAAGCGACAGATTGCATAGAAAGAGACAGAAAGCAGAAAAAGAGATTGAAAGCAGAGAAAGTGCCAGAAAGCAGAGAAAGAGACAGATTGCAGAGAAAGTGACAGAAAGCAGAGAAAGAGACAGAAAGCCGAGAAAGTGACAGAAAGCAGAGAATGAGCCCGAAAGCAGAGAAAGTGCCAGAAAGCAGAGAAAGAGATAGAAAGCAGTGAAAGAGACAGAAAGCAGAGAACGCGACAGAAAGCAGAGAAAGAGACAGAACGCAGAGAAAGCGACAGAAAGCAGAGAAAGAGGCAGAAAGCAGAGAAAGAGACTGAAAGCAGAGAAAGTGTCAGATTGCAGAGAAAGAGACAGAAAGCAGAGAAAGAGACAGAAAGCAGAGAAAGTGCCAGAAAGCAGAGAAAGAGACAGAAAGCAGAGAAATTGCCAGAAAGCAGAGAAAGAGACAGATTGCATATAAAGAGACAGAAAGCAGAAAAAGAGACGGAAAGCAGAGAAAGTGCCAGAAAGCAGAGAAAGAGACAGATTGCAGAGAAAGTGACAGAAAGCAGAGAAAGAGACAGAAAGCCGAGAAAATGCCAGAAAGCAGAGAATGATTCCGAAAGCAGAGAAAGTGCCAGAAAGCAGAGAAAGAGACAGAAATCAGGGAAAGAGACAGATTGCAGAGAAAGAGACAGAAAGCAGAGATGTGCCAGAAAGCAGTGAAAGAGAATGATTGCAGAGAAAGAGACAGAAAGCAGAAAAAGAGACAGAAAGCTGAGAATGTGCCAGAAAGCAGATAAAGAGACAGTTTGAAGAGAAAGAGACAGAAATCAAGGAAAGAGACAGAAAGCAGAGAAAGTGACAGAAAGCAGAGAACGAGACAGATTGCAGAGAAAGAGACAGAAAGCAGAGCTGTGCCAGAAAGCAGAGAAAGAGACAGATTGCAGAGAAAGAGACAGAAAGCAGAGAAAGAGACAGAAAGCAGAGAAAGAGAAAGAAAGCAGAGAAAGTGCCAGAAAGTAGAGAAAGTGCAAGAAAGCAGAGAAAGAGACAGATTGCAGAGAAAGAGACAGAAAGCAGAGTAAGAGACAGAAAGCCGAGAAAGTGACAGAAAGCAGAGAATGAGTCCGAAAGCAGAGAAAGAGCCAGAAAGCAGAGAAAGAGACAGATTGCAGAGAAAGTGACAGAAAGCAGAGAAAGAGACAGAAAGCCGAGAAAGTGACAGAAAGCAGAGAATGAGTCCGAAAGCAGAGAAAGTGCCAGAAAACAGAGAAAGAGACAGAAATCAGGCAAAGAGACAGAACGCAGAGTAAGTGACAGAAAGCAGAGAACGAGGCAGATTGCAGAGAAAGAGACAGAAAGCAGAGATGTGCCAGAAAGCAGAGAAAGAGACAGATTGCAGAGAAAGAGACAGAAAGCAGAGAAAGAGACAGAAAGCAGAGAAAGAGAAAGAAAGCAGAGAAAGTGCCAGAAAGTAGAGAAAGTGCAAGAAAGCAGAGAATGTGACAGATTGCAGAGAAAGAGACAGAAAGCAGAGAAAGACACAGAAAGCAGAGAAAGTGCCAGAAAGCAGAGAAAGAGACAGAAAGCAGAGAAATTGCCAGAAAGCAGAGAAAGCGACAGATTGCATAGAAAGAGACAGAAAGCAGAAAAAGAGATTGAAAGCAGAGAAAGTGCCAGAAAGCAGAGAAAGAGACAGATTGCAGAGAAAGTGACAGAAAGCAGAGAAAGAGACAGAAAGCCGAGAAAGTGACAGAAAGCAGAGAATGAGCCCGAAAGCAGAGAAAGTGCCAGAAAGCAGAGAAAGAGATAGAAAGCAGTGAAAGAGACAGAAAGCAGAGAACGCGACAGAAAGCAGAGAAAGAGACAGAACGCAGAGAAAGCGACAGAAAGCAGAGAAAGAGGCAGAAAGCAGAGAAAGAGACTGAAAGCAGAGAAAGCGACAGAAAACAGAGAAAGAGGCAGAAAGCAGAGAATGTGCCAGAAAGCAGAGAAAGAGAAAGATTGCAGAGAAAGAGACAGTAAGCAGAGAAAGAGACAGAAAGCAGAGAAAGAGAAAGAAAGCAGAGAAATTGCCAGAAAGTAGAGAAAGTGCAAGAAAGCAGAGAAAGAGACAGATTGCAGAGAAAGTGTCAGATTGCAGAGAAAGAGACAGAAAGCAGAGAAAGTGTCAGATTGCAGAGAAAGAGACAGAAAGCAGAGAAAGAGACAGAAAGCAGAGAAAGTGACAGAAAGCAGAGAAAGAGACAGAAAGCAGAGAAATTGCCAGAAAGCAGAGAAAGAGACAGATTGCATAGAAAGAGACAGAAAGCAGAAAAAGAGACAGAAAGCAGAGAAAGTGCCAGAAAGCAGAGAAAGAGACAGATTGCAGAGAAAGTGACAGAAAGCAGAGAAAGAGACAGAAAGCCGAGAAAGTGACAGAAAGCAGAGAATGAGCCCGAAAGCAGAGAAAGAGACAGAAAGCAGAGAAAGAGAAAGAAAGCAGAGAAAGTGCCAGAAAGTAGAGAAAGTGAAAGAAAGCAGAGAAAGAGGTAGATTGCAGAGAAAGAGACAGAAAGCAGAGAAAGAGACAGAGAGCAGAGAAAGTGACAGATTGCAGAGAAAGAGACAGAAAGCAGAGAAAGACACAGAAAGCAGAGAAAGTGCCAGAAAGCAGAGAAAGAGACAGAAAGCAGAGAAATTGCCAGAAAGCAGAGAAAGAGACAGATTGCATAGAAAGAGACAGAAAGCAGAAAAAGAGACAGAAAGCAGAGAAAGTACCAGAAAGCAGAGAAAGAGACAGATTGCAGAGAAAGTGACAGAAAGCAGAGAAAGAGACCGAAAGCCGAGAAAGTGACAGAAAGCTGAGAATGATCCCGATAGCAGAGAAAGAGACAGAAACCAGAGAAAGAGAAAGAAAGCAGTGAAAGAGACAGAAAGCAGAGAACGCGACAGAAAGCAGAGAAAGAGACAGAAAGCAGAGAAAGCGACAGAAAGCAGAGAAAGTGGCAGAAAGCGGAGAAAGAGACTGAAAGCAGAGAAAGCGACAGAAAACAGAGAAAGAGGCAGAAAGCAGAGAATGTGCCAGAAAGCAGAGAAAGAGACAGATTGCATAGAAAGAGACAGAAAGCAGAAAAAGAGACAGAAAGCAGAGAAAGTGCCAGAAAGCAGAGAAAGAGACAGATTGCAGAGAAAGTGACAGAAAGCAGAGAAAGAGACAGAAAGCCGAGAAAGTGACAGAAAGCAGAGAATGAGCCCGAAAGCAGAGAAAGTGCCAGAAAGCAGAGAAAGAGATAGAAAGCAGTGAAAGAGACAGAAAGCAGAGAACGCGACAGAAAGCAGAGAAAGAGACAGAAAGCAGAGAAAGCGACAGAAAGCAGAGCAAGAGGCAGAAAGCAGAGAAAGAGACTGAAAGCAGAGAAAGCGACAGAAAACAGAGAAAGAGGCAGAAAGCAGAGAATGTGCCAGAAAGCAGAGAAAGAGACAGATTGCATAGAAAGAGACAGAAAGCAGAAAAAGAGACAGAAAGCAGAGAAAGTGCCAGAAAGCAGAGAAAGAGTCAGAAAGCCGACAAAGTGACAGAAAGCAGAGAATGAGTCCGAAAGCAGAGAAAGCGACAGAAAACAGAGAAAGCGGCAGAAAGCAGAGAAAGAGACAGAAAGCAGAGAAAGACACAGAAAGCAGAGAAAGAGACAGAAAACAGAGAACGAGGCAGATTGCAGAGAAAGAGACAGAAAGCAGAGATGTGCCAGAAAGCAGAGAAAGAGACAGATTGCAGAGAAAGAGACAGAAAGCAGAGAAAGAGACAGAAAGCAGAGAAAGAGAAAGAAAGCAGAGAAAGTGCCAGAAAGTAGAGAAAGTGCAAGAAAGCAGAGAAAGAGGTAGATTGCAGAGAAAGAGACAGAAAGCAGAGAAAGAGACAGAAAGCAGTGAAAGTGACAGATTGCAGAGAAAGAGACAGAAAGCAGAGAAAGACACAGAAAGCAGAGAAAGTGCCAGAAAGCAGAGTAAGAGACAGAAAGCAGAGAAATTGCCAGAAAGCAGAGAAAGAGACAGATTGCATAGAAAGAGACAGAAAGCAGAAAAAGAGACAGAAAGCAGAGAAAGTACCAGAAAGCAGAGAAAGAGACAGATTGCAGAGAAAGTGACAGAAAGCAGAGAAAGAGACCGAAAGCCGAGAAAGTGACAGAAAGCAGAGAATGATCCCGATAGCAGAGAAAGTGCCAGAAACCAGAGAAAGAGAAAGAAAGCAGTGAAAGAGACAGAAAGCAGAGAACGCGACAGAAAGCAGAGAAAGAGACAGAAAGCAGAGAAAGCGACAGAAAGCAGAGAAAGTGGCAGAAAGCAGAGAAAGAGACTGAAAGCAGAGAAAGCGACAGAAAACAGAGAAAGAGGCAGAAAGCAGAGAATGTGCCAGAAAGCAGAGAAAGAGACAGATTGCATAGAAAGAGACAGAAAGCAGAAAAAGAGACAGAAAGCAGAGAAAGTGCCAGAAAGCAGAGAAAGAGACAGAAAGCCGAGAAAGTGACAGAAAACAGAGAAAGCGGCAGAAAACAGAGAAAGAGACAGAAAGCAGAGAAAGACACAGAAAGCAGAGAAAGAGACAGAAAACAGAGAAAGAGGCAGAAAGCAGAGAAAGAGTCAGAAAGCAGAGAAAGAGACAGAAAGCAGGGAAAGCGACAGATTGCACAGAAAGAGACAGAAAGCAGAAAAAGAGACAGAAAGCAGTGAAAGTGCCAGAAAGCAGAGAAAGAGACTGAAAGCCGAGAATGTGAGGGAAAGGAGAGAATGAGTCCGAAAGCAGAGAAAGTGCCAGAAAGCAGAGAAAGAGACAGAAAGCAGAGACCGCGCCAGAAAGCAGAGAAAGACATGGAAAGCAGAGAAAGCGACAGAAAGCAGAGAAAGAGGCAGAAAGCAGAGAAAGAGACTGAAAGCAGAGAAAGTGCAAGAAAGCAGAGAAAGGGACAGATTGCAGAGAAAGAGACAGCAAGCAGAGAAAGAGACAGAAAGCAGAGAAAGTGACAGATTGCAGAGAAAGAGACAGAAAGCAGGGAAAGAGACAGAAAGCAGAGAATGTGCCAGAAAGCAGAGAAAGAGACAGATTGCAGAGAAAGAGACAGTAAGCAGAGAAAGAGACAGAAAGCAGAGAAAGAGAAAGAAAGCAGAGAAATTGCCAGAAAGTAGAGAAAGTGCAAGAAAGCAGAGAAAGAGACAGATTGCAGAGAAAGAGACAGAAAGCAGAGAAAGAGACAGAAAGCAGAGAAAGTGTCAGATTGCAGAGAAAGAGACAGAAAGCAGAGAAAGAGACAGAAAGCAGAGAAAGTGCCAGAAAGCAGAGAAAGAGACAGAAAGCAGAGAAATTGCCAGAAAGCAGAGAAAGAGACAGATTGCATAGAAAGAGACAGAAAGCAAAAAAAGAGACGGAAAGCAGAGAAAGTGCCAGAAAGCAGAGAAAGAGACAGATTGCAGAGAAAGTGACAGAAAGCAGAGAAAGAGACAGAAAGCCGAGAAAATGCCAGAAAGCAGAGAATGATTCCGAAAGCAGAGAAAGTGCCAGAAAGCAGAGAAAGAGACAGAAATCAGGGAAAGAGACAGATTGCAGAGAAAGAGACAGAAAGCAGAGATGTGCCAGAAAGCAGTGAAAGAGAATGATTGCAGAGAAAGAGACAGAAAGCAGAAAAAGAGACAGAAAGCTGAGAATGTGCCAGAAAGCAGATAAAGAGACAGTTTGAAGAGAAAGAGACAGAAATCAGGGAAAGAGACAGAAAGCAGAGAAAGTGACAGAAAGCAGAGAACGAGACAGATTGCAGAGAAAGAGACAGAAAGCAGAGCTGTGCCAGAAAGCAGAGAAAGAGACAGATTGCAGAGAAAGAGACAGAAAGCAGAGAAAGAGACAGAAAGCAGAGAAAGAGAAAGAAAGCAGAGAAAGTGCCAGAAAGTAGAGAAAGTGCAAGAAAGCAGAGAAAGAGACAGATTGCAGGGAAAGAGACAGAAAGCAGAGTAAGAGACAGAAAGCCGAGAAAGTGACAGAAAGCAGAGAATGAATCCGAAAGCAGAGAAAGTGCCAGAAAGCAGAGAAAGAGACAGATTGCAGAGAAAGTGACAGAAAGCAGAGAAAGAGACAGAAAGCCGAGAAAGTGACAGAAAGCAGAGAATGAGTCCGAAAGCAGAGAAAGTGCCAGAAAGCAGAGAAAGAGACAGAAATCAGGGAAAGAGACAGAACGCAGAGTAAGTGACAGAAAGCAGAGAACGAGGCAGATTGCAGAGAAAGAGACAGAAAGCAGAGATGTGCCAGAAAGCAGAGAAAGAGACAGATTGCAGAGAAAGAGACAGAAAGCAGAGAAAGAGACAGAAAGCAGAGAAAGAGAAAGAAAGCAGAGAAAGTGCCAGAAAGTAGAGAAAGTGCAAGAAAGCAGAGAAAGTGACAGATTGCAGAGAAAGAGACAGAAAGCAGAGAAAGACACAGAAAGCCGAGAAAGTGCCAGAAAGCAGAGAAAGAGACAGAAAGCAGAGAAATTGCCAGAAAGCAGAGAAAGCGACAGATTGCATAGAAAGAGACAGAAAGCAGAAAAAGAGATTGAAAGCAGAGAAAGTGCCAGAAAGCAGAGAAAGAGACAGATTGCAGAGAAAGTGACAGAAAGCAGAGAAAGAGACAGAAAGCCGAGAAAGTGACAGAAAGCAGAGAATGATCCCGATAGCAGAGAAAGTGCCAGAAACCAGAGAAAGAGAAAGAAAGCAGTGAAAGAGACAGAAAGCAGAGAACGCGACAGAAAGCAGAGAAAGAGACAGAAAGCAGAGAAAGCGACAGAAAGCAGAGAAAGTGGCAGAAAGCAGAGAAAGAGACTGAAAGCAGAGAAAGCGACAGAAAACAGAGAAAGAGGCAGAAAGCAGAGAATGTGCCAGAAAGCAGAGAAAGAGACAGATTGCATAGAAAGAGACAGAAAGCAGAAAAAGAGACAGAAAGCAGAGAAAGTGCCAGAAAGCAGAGAAAGAGACAGAAAGCCGAGAAAGTGACAGAAAACAGAGAAAGCGGCAGAAAACAGAGAAAGAGACAGAAAGCAGAGAAAGACACAGAAAGCAGAGAAAGAGACAGAAAACAGAGAAAGAGGCAGAAAGCAGAGAAAGAGTCAGAAAGCAGAGAAAGAGACAGAAAGCAGGGAAAGCGACAGATTGCACAGAAAGAGACAGAAAGCAGAAAAAGAGACAGAAAGCAGTGAAAGTGCCAGAAAGCAGAGAAAGAGACTGAAAGCCGAGAATGTGAGGGAAAGGAGAGAATGAGTCCGAAAGCAGAGAAAGTGCCAGAAAGCAGAGAAAGAGACAGAAAGCAGAGACCGCGCCAGAAAGCAGAGAAAGACATGGAAAGCAGAGAAAGCGACAGAAAGCAGAGAAAGAGGCAGAAAGCAGAGAAAGAGACAGAAAGCAGAGAAAGTGCAAGAAAGCAGAGAAAGGGACAGATTGCAGAGAAAGAGACAGCAAGCAGAGAAAGAGACAGAAAGCAGAGAAAGTGACAGATTGCAGAGAAAGAGACAGAAAGCAGGGAAAGAGACAGAAAGCAGAGAATGTGCCAGAAAGCAGAGAAAGAGACAGATTGCAGAGAAAGAGACAGTAAGCAGAGAAAGAGACAGAAAGCAGAGAAAGAGAAAGAAAGCAGAGAAATTGCCAGAAAGTAGAGAAAGTGCAAGAAAGCAGAGAAAGAGACAGATTGCAGAGAAAGAGACAGAAAGCAGAGAAAGAGACAGAAAGCAGAGAAAGTGTCAGATTGCAGAGAAAGAGACAGAAAGCAGAGAAAGAGACAGAAAGCAGAGAAAGTGCCAGAAAGCAGAGAAAGAGACAGAAAGCAGAGAAATTGCCAGAAAGCAGAGAAAGAGACAGATTGCATAGAAAGAGACAGAAAGCAGAAAAAGAGACGGAAAGCAGAGAAAGTGCCAGAAAGCAGAGAAAGAGACAGATTGCAGAGAAAGTGACAGAAAGCAGAGAAAGAGACAGAAAGCCGAGAAAATGCCAGAAAGCAGAGAATGATTCCGAAAGCAGAGAAAGTGCCAGAAAGCAGAGAAAGAGACAGAAATCAGGGAAAGAGACAGATTGCAGAGAAAGAGACAGAAAGCAGAGATGTGCCAGAAAGCAGTGAAAGAGAATGATTGCAGAGAAAGAGACAGAAAGCAGAAAAAGAGACAGAAAGCTGAGAATGTGCCAGAAAGCAGATAAAGAGACAGTTCGAAGAGAAAGAGACAGAAATCAGGGAAAGAGACAGAAAGCAGAGAAAGTGACAGAAAGCAGAGAACGAGACAGATTGCAGAGAAAGAGACAGAAAGCAGAGCTGTGCCAGAAAGCAGAGAAAGAGACAGATTGCAGAGAAAGAGACAGAAAGCAGAGAAAGAGACAGAAAGCAGAGAAAGAGAAAGAAAGCAGAGAAAGTGCCAGAAAGTAGAGAAAGTGCAAGAAAGCAGAGAAAGAGACAGATTGCAGAGAAAGAGACAGAAAGCAGAGTAAGAGACAGAAAGCCGAGAAAGAGACAGAAAGCAGAGAAAGAGACAGAAAGCAGAGAAAGTGCCAGAAAGCAGAGAAAGAGACAGAAAGCAGAGAAATTGCCAGAAAGCAGAGAAAGAGACATATTGCATAGAAAGAGACAGAAAGCAGAAAAAGAGACGGAAAGCAGAGAAAGTGCCAGAAAGCAGAGAAAGAGACAGATTGCAGAGAAAGTGACAGAAAGCAGAGAAAGAGACAGAAAGCCGAGAAAATGCCAGAAAGCAGAGAATGATTCCGAAAGCAGAGAAAGTGCCAGAAAGCAGAGAAAGAGACAGAAATCAGGGAAAGAGACAGATTGCAGAGAAAGAGACAGAAAGCAGAGATGTGCCAGAAAGCAGTGAAAGAGAATGATTGCAGAGAAAGAGACAGAAAGCAGAAAAAGAGACAGAAAGCTGAGAATGTGCCAGAAAGCAGATAAAGAGACAGTTCGAAGAGAAAGAGACAGAAATCAGGGAAAGAGACAGAAAGCAGAGAAAGTGACAGAAAGCAGAGAACGAGACAGATTGCAGAGAAAGAGACAGAAAGCAGAGCTGTGCCAGAAAGCAGAGAAAGAGACAGATTGCAGAGAAAGAGACAGAAAGCAGAGAAAGAGACAGAAAGCAGAGAAAGAGAAAGAAAGCAGAGAAAGTGCCAGAAAGTAGAGAAAGTGCAAGAAAGCAGAGAAAGAGACAGATTGCAGAGAAAGAGACAGAAAGCAGAGTAAGAGACAGAAAGCCGAGAAAGTGACAGAAAGCAGAGAATGAGTCCGAAAGCAGAGAAAGTGCCAGAAAGCAGAGAAAGAGACAGATTGCAGAGAAAGTGACAGAAAGCAGAGAAAGAGACAGAAAGCCGAGAAAGTGACAGAAAGCAGAGAATGAGTCCGAAAGCAGAGAAAGTGCCAGAAAGCAGAGAAAGAGACAGAAATCAGGGAAAGAGACAGAACGCAGAGTAAGTGACAGAAAGCAGAGAACGAGGCAGATTGCAGAGAAAGAGACAGAAAGCAGAGATGTGCCAGAAAGCAGAGAAAGAGACAGATTGCAGAGAAAGAGACAGAAAGCAGAGAAAGAGACAGAAAGCAGAGAAAGAGAAAGAAAGCAGAGAAAGTGCCAGAAAGTAGAGAAAGTGCAAGAAAGCAGAGAAAGTGACAGATTGCAGAGAAAGAGACAGAAAGCAGAGAAAGACACAGAAAGCAGAGAAAGTGCCAGAAAGCAGAGAAAGAGACAGAAAGCAGAGAAATTGCCAGAAAGCAGAGAAAGCGACAGATTGCATAGAAAGAGACAGAAAGCAGAAAAAGAGATTGAAAGCAGAGAAAGTGCCAGAAAGCAGAGAAAGAGACAGATTGCAGAGAAAGTGACAGAAAGCAGAGAAAGAGACAGAAAGCCGAGAAAGTGACAGAAAGCAGAGAATGAGCCCGAAAGCAGAGAAAGTGCCAGAAAGCAGAGAAAGAGATAGAAAGCAGTGAAAGAGACAGAAAGCAGAGAACGCGACAGAAAGCAGAGAAAGAGGCAGAAAGCAGAGAAAGAGACAGATTGCAGAGAAAGTGACAGAAAGCAGAGAAAGAGACAGAAAGCAGAGTAAGAGACAGAAATCAGGGAAAAAGACAGAAAGCACAGAAAGTGACAGAAAGCAGAGAACGAGGCAGATTGCAGAGAAAGAGACAGAAAGCAGAGATGTGCCAGAAAGCAGAGAAAGAGACAGATTGCAGAGAAAGAGACAGAAAGCAGAGAAAGAGACAGAAAGCAGAGAAAGAGAAAGAAAGCAGAGAAAGTGCCAGAAAGTAGAGAAAGTGCAAGAAAGCAGAGAAAGAGGTAGATTGCAGAGAAAGAGACAGAAAGCAGAGAAAGAGACAGAAAGCAGTGAAAGTGACAGATTGCAGAGAAAGAGACAGAAAGCAGAGAAAGACACAGAAAGCAGAGAAAGTGCCAGAAAGCAGAGTAAGAGACGGAAAGCAGAGAAAGAGACAGATTGCATAGAAAGAGACAGAAAGCAGAAAAAGAGACAGAAAGCAGAGAAAGTACCAGAAAGCAGAGAAAGAGACAGATTGCAGAGAAAGTGACAGAAAGCAGAGAAAGAGACCGAAAGCCGAGAAAGTGACAGAAAGCAGAGAATGATCCCGATAGCAGAGAAAGTGCCAGAAACCAGAGAAAGAGAAAGAAAGCAGTGAAAGAGACAGAAAGCAGAGAACGCGACAGAAAGCAGAGAAAGAGACAGAAAGCAGAGAAAGCGACAGAAAGCAGAGAAAGTGGCAGAAAGCAGAGAAAGAGACTGAAAGCAGAGAAAGCGACAGAAAACAGAGAAAGAGGCAGAAAGCAGAGAATGTGCCAGAAAGCAGAGAAAGAGACAGATTGCATAGAAAGAGACAGAAAGCAGAAAAAGAGACAGAAAGCAGAGAAAGTGCCAGAAAGCAGAGAAAGAGACAGAAAGCCGAGAAAGTGACAGAAAACAGAGAAAGCGGCAGAAAACAGAGAAAGAGACAGAAAGCAGAGAAAGACACAGAAAGCAGAGAAAGAGACAGAAAACAGAGAAAGAGGCAGAAAGCAGAGAAAGAGTCAGAAAGCAGAGAAAGAGACAGAAAGCAGGGAAAGCGACAGATTGCACAGAAAGAGACAGAAAGCAGAAAAAGAGACAGAAAGCAGAGACCGCGCCAGAAAGCAGAGAAAGACATGGAAAGCAGAGAAAGCGACAGAAAGCAGAGAAAGAGGCAGAAAGCAGAGAAAGAGACTGAAAGCAGAGAAAGTGCAAGAAAGCAGAGAAAGGGACAGATTGCAGAGAAAGAGACAGCAAGCAGAGAAAGAGACAGAAAGCAGAGAAAGTGACAGATTGCAGAGAAAGAGACAGAAAGCAGGGAAAGAGACAGAAAGCAGAGAATGTGCCAGAAAGCAGAGAAAGAGACAGATTGCAGAGAAAGAGACAGTAAGCAGAGAAAGAGACAGAAAGCAGAGAAAGAGAAAGAAAGCAGAGAAATTGCCAGAAAGTAGAGAAAGTGCAAGAAAGCAGAGAAAGAGACAGAAAGCAGAGAAAGTGCCAGAAAGCAGAGAAAGAGACAGAAAGCAGAGAAATTGCCAGAAAGCAGAGAAAGAGACAGATTGCATAGAAAGAGACAGAAAGCAGAAAAAGAGACGGAAAGCAGAGAAAGTGCCAGAAAGCAGAGAAAGAGACAGATTGCAGAGAAAGTGACAGAAAGCAGAGAAAGAGACAGAAAGCCGAGAAAATGCCAGAAAGCAGAGAATGATTCCGAAAGCAGAGAAAGTGCCAGAAAGCAGAGAAAGAGACAGAAATCAGGGAAAGAGACAGATTGCAGAGAAAGAGACAGAAAGCAGAGATGTGCCAGAAAGCAGTGAAAGAGAATGATTGCAGAGAAAGAGACAGAAAGCAGAAAAAGAGACAGAAAGCTGAGAATGTGCCAGAAAGCAGATAAAGAGACAGTTTGAAGAGAAAGAGACAGAAATCAGGGAAAGAGACAGAAAGCAGAGAAAGTGACAGAAAGCAGAGAACGAGACAGATTGCAGAGAAAGAGACAGAAAGCAGAGCTGTGCCAGAAAGCAGAGAAAGAGACAGATTGCAGAGAAAGAGACAGAAAGCAGAGAAAGAGACAGAAAGCAGAGAAAGAGAAAGAAAGCAGAGAAAGTGCCAGAAAGTAGAGAAAGTGCAAGAAAGCAGAGAAAGAGACAGATTGCAGAGAAAGAGACAGAAAGCAGAGTAAGAGACAGAAAGCCGAGAAAGTGACAGAAAGCAGAGAATGAGTCCGAAAGCAGAGAAAGTGCCAGAAAGCAGAGAAAGAGACAGATTGCAGAGAAAGTGACAGAAAGCAGAGAAAGAGACAGAAAGCCGAGAAAGTGACAGAAAGCAGAGAATGAGTCCGAAAGCAGAGAAAGTGCCAGAAAGCAGAGAAAGAGACAGAAATCAGGGAAAGAGACAGAACGCAGAGTAAGTGACAGAAAGCAGAGAACGAGGCAGATTGCAGAGAAAGAGACAGAAAGCAGAGATGTGCCAGAAAGCAGAGAAAGAGACAGATTGCAGAGAAAGAGACAGAAAGCAGAGAAAGAGACAGAAAGCACAGAAAGAGAAAGAAAGCAGAGAAAGTGCCAGAAAGTAGAGAAAGTGCAAGAAAGCAGAGAAAGTGACAGATTGCAGAGAAAGAGACAGAAAGCAGAGAAAGACACAGAAAGCAGAGAAAGTGCCAGAAAGCAGAGAAAGAGACAGAAAGCAGAGAAATTGCCAGAAAGCAGAGAAAGCGACAGATTGCATAGAAAGAGACAGAAAGCAGAAAAAGAGATTGAAAGCAGAGAAAGTGCCAGAAAGCAGAGAAAGAGACAGATTGCAGAGAAAGTGACAGAAAGCAGAGAAAGAGACAGAAAGCCGAGAAAGTGACAGAAAGCAGAGAATGAGCCCGAAAGCAGAGAAAGTGCCAGAAAGCAGAGAAGGAGATAGAAAGCAGTGAAAGAGACAGAAAGCAGAGAACGCGACAGAAAGCAGAGAAAGAGACAGAAAGCAGAGAAAGCGACAGAAAGCAGAGAAAGAGGCAGAAAGCAGAGAAAGAGACTGAAAGCAGAGAAAGCGACAGAAAACAGAGAAAGAGGCAGAAAGCAGAGAATGTGCCAGAAAGCAGAGAAAGAGACAGATTGCATAGAAAGAGACAGAAAGCAGAAAAAGAGACAGAAAGCAGAGAAAGTGCCAGAAAGCAGAGAAAGAGTCAGAAAGCCGAGAAAGTGACAGAAAGCAGAGAATGAGTCCGAAAGCAGAGAAAGCGACAGAAAACAGAGAAAGCGGCAGAAAGCAGAGAAAGAGACAGAAAGCAGAGAAAGACACAGAAAGCAGAGAAAGAGACAGAAAACAGAGAAAGAGGCAGAAAGCAGAGAAAGAGTCAGAAAGCAGAGAAAGAGACAGAACGCAGGGAAAGCGACAGATTGCACAGAAAGAGACAGAAAGCAGAAAAAGAGACAGAAAGCAGAGAAAGTGCCAGTAAGCAGAGAAGGAGACAGATTGCAGAGAAAGTGACAGATAGCAGAGAAAGAGACAGAAAGCAGAGTAAGAGACAGAAATCAGGGAAAGAGACAGAAAGCAGAGAAAGTGACAGAAAGCAGAGAACGAGGCAGATTGCAGAGAAAGAGACAGAAAGCAGAGATGTGCCAGAAAGCAGAGAAAGAGACAGATTGCAGAGAAAGAGACAGAAAGCAGAGAAAGAGACAGAAAGCAGAGAAAGAGAAAGAAAGCATAGAAAGTGCCAGAAAGTAGAGAAAGTGCAAGAAAGCAGAGAAAGAGGTAGATTGCAGAGAAAGAGACAGAAAGCAGAGAAAGAGACAGAAAGCAGAGAAAGTGACAGATTGCAGAGAAAGAGACAGAAAGCAGAGAAAGACACAGAAAGCAGAGAAAGTGCCAGAAAGCAGAGAAAGAGACAGAAAGCAGAGAAATTGCCGGAAAGCAGAGAAAGAGACAGATTGCATAGAAAGAGACAGAAAGCAGAAAAAGAGACAGAAAGCAGAGAAAGTACCAGAAAGCAGAGAAAGAGACAGATTGCAGAGAAAGTGACAGAAAGCAGAGAAAGAGACCGAAAGCCGAGAAAGTGACAGAAAGCAGAGAATGATCCCGAAAGCAGAGAAAGTGCCAGAAAGCAGAGAAAGAGAAAGAAAGCAGTGAAAGAGACAGAAAGCAGAGAACGCGACAGAAAGCAGAGAAAGAGACAGAAAGCAGAGAAAGCGACAGAAAGCAGAGAAAGTGGCAGAAAGCAGAGAAAGAGACTGAAAGCAGAGAAAGCGACAGAAAACAGAGAAAGAGGCAGAAAGCAGAGAATGTGCCAGAAAGCAGAGAAAGAGACAGATTGCATAGAAAGAGACAGAAAGCAGAAAAAGAGACAGAAAGCAGAGGAAGTGCCAGAAAGCAGAGAAAGAGACAGAAAGCCGAGAAAGTGACAGAAAACAGAGAAAGCGGCAGAAAGCAGAGAAAGAGGCAGAAAGCAGAGAAAGACACAGAAAGCAGAGAAAGAGACAGAAAACAGAGAAAGAGGCAGAAAGCAGAGAAAGAGTCAGAAAGCAGAGAAAGAGACAGAAAGCAGGGAAAGCGACAGATTGCACAGAAAGAGACAGAAAGCAGAAAAAGAGACTGAAAGCCGAGAAAGTGAGAGAAAGGAGAGAATGAGTCCGAAAGCAGAGAAAGTGCCAGAAAGCAGAGAAAGAGACAGAAAGCAGAGAATGCGACAGAAAGCAGAGAAAGACATGGAAAGCAGAGAAAGCGACAGAAAGCAGAGAAAGAGGCAGAAAGCAGAGAAAGAGACTGAAAGCAGAGAAAGTGCAAGAAAGCAGAGAAAGGGACAGATTACAGAGAAAGAGACAGCAAGCAGAGAAAGAGAAAGAAAGCAGAGAAAGTGACAGATTGCAGAGAAAGAGACAGAAAGCAGAGAAAGAGACAGAAAGCAGAGAATGTGCCAGAAAGCAGAGAAAGAGACAGATTGCAGAGAAAGAGACAGAAAGCAGAGAAAGAGACAGAAAGCCGAGAATGTGACAGAAAGCAGAGAATGAGTCTGAAAGCAGCGAAAGGGCCAGAAAGCAGAGAAAAAGAAAGAAAGCAGTGAAAGAGACAGAAAGCAGAGAAAGAGACAGAAAGCAGAGAAAGAGACTGAAAGCAGAGAAAGCGACAGAAAACAGAGAAAGAGGCAGAAAGCAGAGAATGTGCCAGAAAGCAGAGAAAGAGACTGAAAGCAGAGAAAGTGCAAGAAAGCAGAGAAAGGGACAGATTGCAGAGAAAGAGACAGCAAGCAGAGAAAGAGACAGAAAGCAGAGAAAGTGACATATTGCAGAGAAAGAGACAGAAAGCAGAGAATGTGCCAGAAAGCAGAGAAAGAGACAGATTGCAGTGAAAGAGACAGAAAGCAGAGAAAGAGACAAAAGCCGAGAATGTGACAGAAAGCAGAGAATGAGTCTGAAAGCAGCGAAAGGGCCAGAAAGCAGAGAAAGAGAAAGAAAGCAGTGAAAGAGACAGAAAGCAGAGAAAGAGACAGAAAGCAGAGAAAGCGACAGAAAGCAGAGAAAGTGGCAGAAAGCAGAGAAAGAGACTGAAAGCCGAGAAAGCGACAGAAAACAGAGAAAGAGGCAGAAAGCAGAGAATGTGCCAGAAAGCAGAGAAAGAGACAGATTGCATAGAAAGAGACAGAAAGCAGAAAAAGAGACAGAAAGCAGAGAAAGTGCCAGAAAGCAGAGAAAGAGACAGAAAGCCGAGAAAGTGACAGAAAACAGAGAAAGCGGCAGAAAGCAGAGAAAGAGGCAGAAAGCAGAGAAAGACACAGAAAGCAGAGAAAGAGACAGAAAACAGAGAAAGAGGCAGAAAGCAGAGAAAGAGTCAGAAAGCAGAGAAAGAGACAGAAAGCAGGGAAAGCGACAGATTGCACAGAAAGAGACAGAAAGCAGAAAAAGAGACAGAAAGCAGTGAAAGTGCCAGAAAGCAGAGAAAGAGACTGAAAGCCGAGAAAGTGAGAGAAAGGAGAGAATGAGTCCGAAAGCAGAGAAAGTGCCAGAAAGCAGAGAAAGAGACAGAAAGCAGAGAACGCGACAGAAAGCAGAGAAAGACATGGAAAGCAGAGAAAGCGACAGAAAGCAGAGAAAGAGGCAGAAAGCAGAGAAAGAGACTGAAAGCAGAGAAAGTGCAAGAAAGCAGAGAAAGGGACAGATTGCAGAGAAAGAGACAGCAAGCAGAGAAAGAGACAGAAAGCAGAGAAAGTGACAGATTGCAGAGAAAGAGACAGAAAGCAGAGAAAGAGACAGAAAGCAGAGAATGTGCCAGAAAGCAGAGAAAGAGACAGATTGCAGAGAAAGAGACAGAAAGCAGAGAAAGAGACAGAAAGCCGAGAATGTGACAGAAAGCAGAGAATGAGTCTGAAAGCAGCGAAAGGGCCAGAAAGCAGAGAAAAAGAAAGAAAGCAGTGAAAGAGACAGAAAGCAGAGAAAGAGACAGAAAGCAGAGAAAGAGACTGAAAGCAGAGAAAGCGACAGAAAACAGAGAAAGAGGCAGAAAGCAGAGAATGTGCCAGAAAGCAGAGAAAGAGACTGAAAGCAGAGAAAGTGCAAGAAAGCAGAGAAAGGGACAGATTGCAGAGAAAGAGACAGCAAGCAGAGAAAGAGACAGAAAGCAGAGAAAGTGACAGATTGCAGAGAAAGAGACAGAAAGCAGAGAAAGAGACAGAAAGCAGAGAATGTGCCAGAAAGCAGAGAAAGAGACAGATTGCAGAGAAAGAGACAGAAAGCAGAGAAAGAGACAAAAGCCGAGAATGTGACAGAAAGCAGAGAATGAGTCTGAAAGCAGCGAAAGGGCCAGAAAGCAGAGAAAGAGAAAGAAAGCAGTGAAAGAGACAGAAAGCAGAGAAAGAGACAGAAAGCAGAGAAAGAGACTGAAAGCAGAGAAAGCGACAGAAAACAGAGAAAGAGGCAGAAAGCAGAGAATGTGCCAGAAAGCAGAGAAAGAGACAGATTGCATAGAAAGAGACAGACAGCAGAAAAAGAGACAGAAAGCAGAGAAAGTGCCAGAAAGCAGAGGAAGAGACAGAAAGCCGAGAAAGTGACAGAAAGCAGAGAATGAGTCCGAAAGCAGTGAAATAGACAGAAAGCTGAGAACGCGACAGAAAGCAGAGAAAGACATGGAAAGCAGAGAAAGCGACAGAAAGCACAGAAAGAGACAGAAAACAGAGAAAGAGGCAGAAAGCAGAGAAAGAGTCAGAAAGCAGAGAAAGAGACAGAAAGCAGGGAAAGCGACAGATTGCAGAGAAAGAGACAGAAAGCAAAGAACGTGCCTGAAAGCAGAGAAAGTGGCAGAAAGCAGAGAAAGTGACAGAAAGCAGAGAAAGAGAAAGAAAACAGAGAAAGAGGCAGAAAGCAGTGAAAGTGCCAGAACGCAGGGAAAGCGGCAGAAAGCAGAGAAAGAGACAGAAAGCAGAGAAAGACACAGAAAGCAGAGAAAGAGACAGAAAACAGAGAAAGAGGCAGAAAGCAGAGAAATAGTCAGAAAGCAGAGAAAGAGACAGAAAGCAGGGAAAGCGACAGATTGAAGAGAAAGAGACAGAAAGCAGAGAAAGTGCCTGAAAGCAGAGAAAGAGGCATAAAGCAGAGTAAGAGGCAGAAAGCAGAGAAAGAGAAAGAAAGCAGAGAAAGAGATAGAAAGCAGAGAAAGAGACAGAAAGCAAAGAAAGAGACAGAAAGCAGCGAAAGTGCCAGCAAGGAGAGAACAAGACAGAATGCAGAGAAATAGACAGAAAGCAGAGAAAATGCCAGAAAGCAGAGAAAGAGACAGTTTGCAGAAAAGAGACAGAAAGCAGGGAAAGAGACAGAAAGCAGAGAAAGTGTCAGAAAGCAGAGAACGAGACAGATTGCAGAGAAAGAGACAGAAAGCAGAGATGTGCCAGAAAGCAGAGAAAGAGACAGATTGTAGAGAAAGAGACAGGAAGCAGAGAAAGAGACAGAAAGCAGAGAAAGAGACAGAAAGCAGAGAAAGAGAAAGAAAGCAGAGAAAGTGCCAGAAGGTAGAGAAAGTGCAAGAAAGCAGAGAAAGAGACAGATTGCAGAGAAAGAGACAGAAAGCAGAGAAAGAGACATAAGGCAGAGAAAGTGACAGATTGCAGAGAAAGAGACAGAAAGCAGAGAAAGAGACAGAAAGCAGAGAAAGAGAAAGAAAACAGAGAAAGAGGCAGAAAGCAGTGAAAGTGCCAGAACGCAGAGAAAGCGGCAGAAATCAGAGAAAGTGCCAGAAAGCAGAGAAAGAGACAGATGGCAGAGAAAGAGACAGAAAGCAGAAAAAGAGACAGAAAGCAGAGAAAGTGCCAGAAAGCAGAGAAAGAGACAGATTGCAGAGAAAGAGACAGAAAACAGAGAAAGAGACAGAAAGCCGAGAAAGTGACAGAAAGCAGAGAATGAGTCCGAAAGCAGAGAAAGTGCCAGAAAGCAGAGAAAGAGACAGAAAGCAGGGAAAGAGACAGAAAGCAGAGAACGCGACAGAAAGCAGAGAAAGACATGGAAAGCAGAGAAAGAGACAGAAAGCAGAGAAAGAGGCAGAAAGCAGAGAAAGAGACAGAAAGCAGAAAAAGAGACAGAAAGCAGAGAAAGTGCCAGAAAGCAGAGAAAGTGCCAGAAAGCAGAGAAAGAGACAGATTGCATAGAAAGAGACAGAGAGCAGAAAAAGAGACAGAAACCAGAGAAAGTGCCAGAAAGCAGAGGAAGAGACAGAAAGCCGAGAAAGTGACAGAAAGCAGAGAATGAGTCCGAAAGCAGTGAAATAGACAGAAAGCTGAGAACGCGACAGAAAGCAGAGAAAGACATGGAAAGCAGAGAAAGCGACAGAAAGCACAGAAAGAGACAGAAAACAGAGAAAGAGGCAGAAAGCAGAGACAGAGTCAGAAAGCAGAGAAAGAGACAGAAAGCAGGGAAAGCGACAGATTGCAGAGAAAGAGACAGAAAGCAAAGAACGTGCCTGAAAGCAGAGAAAGTGGCAGAAAGCAGAGAAAGAGACAGAAAGCAGAGAAAGAGAAAGAAAACAGAGAAAGAGGCAGAAAGCAGTGAAAGTGCCAGAACGCAGAGAAAGCGGCAGAGATCAGAGAAAGTGCCAGAAAGCAGAGAAAGAGACAGATGGCAGAGAAAGAGACAGAAAGCAGAAAAAGAGACAGAAAGCAGAGAAAGTGCCAGAAAGCAGAGAAAGAGACAGATTGCAGAGAAAGAGACAGAAAACAGAGAAAGAGACAGAAAGCCGAGAAAGTGACAGAAAGCAGAGAATGAGTCCGAAAGCAGAGAAAGTGCCAGAAAGCAGAGAAAGAGACAGAAAGCAGGGAAAGAGACAGAAAGCAGAGAACGCGACAGAAAGCAGAGAAAGACATGGAAAGCAGAGAAAGAGACAGAAAGCAGAGAAAGAGGCAGAAAGCAGAGAAAGAGACAGAAAGCAGAAAAAGAGACAGAAAGCAGAGAAAGTGCCAGAAAGCAGAGAAAGTGCCAGAAAGCAGAGAAAGAGAAAGATTGCATAGAAAGAGACAGAGAGCAGAAAAAGAGACAGAAACCAGAGAAAGTGCCAGAAAGCAGAGGAAGAGACAGAAAGCCGAGAAAGTGACAGAAAGCAGAGAATGAGTCCGAAAGCAGTGAAATAGACAGAAAGCTGAGAACGCGACAGAAAGCAGAGAAAGACATGGAAAGCAGAGAAAGCGACAGAAAGCACAGAAAGAGACAGAAAACAGAGAAAGAGGCAGAAAGCAGAGAAAGAGTCAGAAAGCAGATAAAGAGACAGAAAGCAGGGAAAGCGACAGATTGCAGAGAAAGAGACAGAAAGCAAAGAACGTGCCTGAAAGCAGAGAAAGTGGCAGAAAGCAGAGAAAGAGACAGAAAGCAGAGAAAGAGAAAGAAAACAGAGAAAGAGGCAGAAAGCAGTGAAAGTGCCAGAACGCAGAGAAAGCGGCAGAAAGCAAAGAAAGAGACAGAAAGCAGAGAAAGACACAGAAAGCAGAGAAAGAGACAGAAAACAGAGAAAGAGGCAGAAAGCAGAGAAAGAGTCAGAAAGCAGAGAAAGAGACAGAAAGCAGGGAAAGCGACAGATTGAAGAGAAAGAGACAGAAAGCAGAGAAAGTGCCTGAAGGCAGAGAAAGAGGCATAAAGCAGAGTAAGAGGCAGAAAGCAGAGAAATAGAAAGAAAGCAGAGAAAGAGATAGAAAGCAGAGAAAGAGACAGAAAGCAAAGAAAGAGACAGAAAGCAGCGAAAGTGCCAGAAAGAAGAGAACAAGACAGAATGCAGAGAAATAGACAGAAAGCAGAGAAAGTGCCAGAAAGCAGAGAAAGAGACAGTTTGCAGAAAAGAGACAGAAAGCAGGGAAAGAGACAGAAAGCAGAGAAAGTGTCAGAAAGCAGAGAACGAGACAGATTGCAGAGAAAGAGACAGAAAGCAGAGATGTGCCAGAAAGCAGAGAAAGAGACAGATTGTAGAGAAAGAGACAGGAAGCAGAGAAAGAGACAGAAAGCAGAGAAAGAGACAGAAAGCAGAGAAAGAGAAAGAAAGCAGAGAAAGTGCCAGAAGGTAGAGAAAGTGCAAGAAAGCAGAGAAAGAGACAGATTGCAGAGAAAGAGACAGAAAGCAGAGAAAGAGACATAAGGCAGAGAAAGTGACAGATTGCAGAGAAAGAGACAGAAAGCAGAGAAAGAGACAGAAAGCAGAGAAAGAGAAAGAAAACAGAGAAAGAGGCAGAAAGCAGTGAAAGTCCCAGAACGCAGAGAAAGCGGCAGAAATCAGAGAAAGTGCCAGAAAGCAGAGAAAGAGACAGATGGCAGAGAAAGAGACAGAAAGCAGAAAAAGAGACAGAAAGCAGAGAAAGTGCCAGAAAGCAGAGAAAGAGACAGATTGCAGAGAAAGAGACAGAAAACAGAGAAAGAGACAGAAAGCCGAGAAAGTGACAGAAAGCAGAGAATGAGTCCGAAAGCAGAGAAAGTGCCAGAAAGCAGAGAAAGAGACAGAAAGCAGGGAAAGAGACAGAAAGCAGAGAACGCGACAGAAAGCAGAGAAAGACATGGAAAGCAGAGAAAGAGACAGAAAGCAGAGAAAGAGGCAGAAAGCAGAGAAAGAGACAGAAAGCAGAGGAAGAGACAGAAAGCAGAGAAAGCCTCACATTGCAGAGAAAGAGTCAGAAGTCAGAGAAAGTGCCAGAAAGCAGAGAAAGAGAAAGAAAGCAGAGAAAGAGAAAGAAAGCAGAGAAAGAGGATGAAAGCAGAGGAAGAGACAGAAAGCAGAGAAAGAGACAGAAAGCAGAGAAACCGACAGAACGCAGAGAAAGACATGGAACGCAGAGAAAGCGACAGAAAGCAGAGAAAGAGGCAGAAAGCAGAGAAAGAGACTGAAAGCAGGGAAAGCGACAGAAAACAGAGAAAGCGGCAGAAAGCAGAGAAAGATACAGAAAGCAGAGAAAGACACAGAAAGCAGAGAAAGAGACAGAATACAGAGAAAGAAGCAGAAAGCAGAGAAAGAGTCAGAAAGCAAAGAAAGAGACAGAAAGCAGGGAAAGCGACAGATTGCATAGAAAGAGACAGAAAGCAGAGAAAGAGACAGAAAGCAGAGAATGAGTCCGAAAGCAGAGAAAGAGCCAGAAAGCAGAGAAAGAGACAGAAAGCAGGGAAAGGGACAGAAAGCATAGAACGCGACAGAAAGCAGAGAAAGACATGCAAAGCAGAGAAAGAGACAGAAAGCAGAGAAAGAGGCAGAAAGCAGAGAAAGAGACAGAAAGCAGAGAAAGAGACAGAAAGCAGAGAAAGCCTCACATTGCAGAGAAAGAGTCAGAAATGAGAGAAATGCCAGAAAGCAGAGAAAGAGACAGAAAGCAGAGAAAGAGAAAGGAAGCAGAGAAAGAGGATGAAAGCAGAGGAAGAGACAGAAAGCAGAGAAAGAGACAGAAAGCAGAGAACGCGACAGAAAGCAGAGAAAGACATGGAACTCAGAGAAAGCGACAGAAAGCAGAGAAAGAGGCAGAAAGCAGAGAAAGAGTCAGAAAGCAAAGAAAGAGACAGAAAGCTGGGAAAGCGACAGATTGCATAGAAAGAGACAGGAAGCAGAAAAGGAGACAGAAAGCAGTGAAAGTGCCAGAAAGCAGGGAAAGAGACAGATTGCAGAGAAAGAGACAGAAAGCAGAGAAAGAGACAGAAAGCCGAGAAAGTGCCAGAAAGCAGAGAATGAGTCCGAAAGCAGAGAAAGGGCAAGAAAGCAGAGAAAGAGACAGAAAGCAGAGAACGCGTCAGAAAGCAGTGAAAGAGACAGAAAGCAGAGAACGCGACAGAAAGCAGTGAAAGTGCAAGAAAGCAGAGAAAGGGACAGATTGCGGAGAAAGAGACAGAAAGCAGAGAAAGAGGCAGAAAGCAGAGAAAGTGACAGATTGCAGAGAAAGAGACAGAAATCAGAGAAAGAGACAGAAAGCAGAGAAAGAGACAGAAAGCAGAGAATGAGACAGAAAGCAGAGAAAGTGCCAGAAAGCAGAGAAAGAGACAGATTGCATAGAAAGAGAAAGAAAGCAGAAAAAGAGACAGAAAGCAGAGAAAGTGCCAGAAAGCAGAGAAAGAGACAGATTGCAGAGAAAGAGACAGAAAGCAGAGAAAGAGACAGAAATCCGAAAAAGTGACAGAAATCCGAGAAAGTGACAGAAAGCAGAGAATGAGTCCGAAAGCAGAGAAAGGGCAAGAAAGCAGAGAAAGAGAAAGAAAGCAGTGAAAGAGACAGAAAGCAGAGAAAGCGACAGAAAGCAGAGAAAGAGGCAGAAAGCAGAGAAAGAGACTGAAAGCAGAGAAAGCAACAGAGAACAGAGAAGGAGGCAGAAAGCAGAGAATGTGCCAGAAAGCAGAGAAAGAGACATATTGCATAGAAAGAGACAGAAAGCAGAAAAAGAGACAGAAAGCAGAGAATGTGCCAGAAAGCTGAGAAAGAGACAGATTGCAGAGAAAGAGACAGAAAGCAGAGAAAGAGACAGAAAGCCGAGAAAGAGACAGAAAGCAGAGAATGAGTCCGAAAGCAGAGAAAGTGCCAGAAAGCAGAGAAAGTGACAGAAAGCAGTGAAAGAGACAGAAAGCAGAGAAAGAGACAGAAAGCAGAGAAAGAGACTGAAAGCAGAGAAAGCAACAGAAAACAGAGAAGCGGCAGAAAGCAGAGAAGGAGACTGAAAGCAGAGAAAGACACAGAAAGCACAGAAAGAGACAGAAAACAGAGAAAGAGGCAGAAAGCAGAGAAGAGTCAGAAAGCAGAGAAAGATACAAAAGCAGAGAAAGACACAGAAAGCAGAGAAAGAGACAGAATACAGAGAAAGAAGCAGAAAGCAGAGAAAGAGCCAGAAAGCAGAGAAAGAGACAGAAAGCAGGGAAAGCGACAGATTGCATAGAAAGAGACAGAAAGCAGAGAAAGAGACAGAGAGCAGAAAAAGAGACAGAAACCAGAGAAAGTGCCAGAAAGCAGAGGAAGAGACAGAAAGCCGAGAAAGTGACAGAAAGCAGAGAATGAGTCCGAAAGCAGTGAAATAGACAGAAAGCTGAGAACGCGACAGAAAGCAGAGAAAGACATGGAAAGCAGAGAAGCGACAGAAAGCACAGAAAGAGACAGAAAACAGAGAAAGAGGCAGAAAGCAGAGAAAGAGTCAGAAAGCAGAGAAAGAGGACAGAAAGCAGAGAACGCGACAGAAAGCAGTGAAAGTGCAAGAAAGCAGAGAAAGGGACAGATTGCGGAGAAAGAGACAGAAAGCAGAGAAAGAGGCAGAAAGCAGAGAAAGTGACAGATTGCAGAGAAAGAGACAGAAATCAGAGAAAGAGACAGAAAGCAGAGAAAGAGACAGAAAGCAGAGAATGAGACAGAAAGCAGAGAAAGTGCCAGAAGCAGAGAAAGAGACAGATTGCATAGAAAGAGAAAGAAAGCAGAAAAAGAGACAGAAAGCAGAGAAAGTGCCAGAAAGCAGAGAAAGAGACAGATTGCAGAGAAAGAGACAGAAAGCAGAGAAAGAGACAGAAATCCGAAAAAGTGACAGAAAGCCGAGAAAGTGACAGAAAGCAGAGAATGAGTCCGAAAGCAGAGAAAGGGCAAGAAAGCAGAGAAGAGAAAGAAAGCAGTGAAAGAGACAGAAAGCAGAGAAAGCGACAGAAAGCAGAGAAAGAGGCAGAAAGCAGAGAAAGAGACTGAAAGCAGAGAAAGCAACAGAGAACAGAGAAGGAGGCAGAAAGCAGAGAATGTGCCAGAAAGCAGAGAAAGAGACATATTGCATAGAAAGAGACAGAAAGCAGAAAAAGAGACAGAAAGCAGAGAATGTGCCAGAAAGCTGAGAAAGAGACAGATTGCAGAGAAAGAGACAGAAAGCAGAGAAAGAGACAGAAAGCCGAGAAAGAGACAGAAAGCAGAGAATGAGTCCGAAAGCAGAGAAAGTGCCAGAAAGCAGAGAAAGTGACAGAAAGCAGTGAAAGAGACAGAAAGCAGAGAAAGAGACAGAAAGCAGAGAAAGAGACTGAAAGCAGAGAAAGCAACAGAAAACAGAGAAAGCGGCAGAAAGCAGAGAAGGAGACTGAAAGCAGAGAAAGACACAGAAAGCACAGAAAGAGACAGAAAACAGAGAAAGAGGCAGAAAGCAGAGAAAGAGTCAGAAAGCAGAGAAAGATACAGAAGCAGAGAAAGACACAGAAAGCAGAGAAAGAGACAGAATACAGAGAAAGAAGCAGAAAGCAGAGAAAGAGCCAGAAAGCAGAGAAAGAGACAGAAAGCAGGGAAAGCGACAGATTGCATAGAAAGAGACAGAAAGCAGAGAAAGAGACAGAGAGCAGAAAAAGAGACAGAAACCAGAGAAAGTGCCAGAAAGCAGAGGAAGAGACAGAAAGCCGAGAAAGTGACAGAAAGCAGAGAATGAGTCCGAAAGCAGTGAAATAGACAGAAAGCTGAGAACGCGACAGAAAGCAGAGAAAGACATGGAAAGCAGAGAAAGCGACAGAAAGCACAGAAAGAGACAGAAAACAGAGAAAGAGGCAGAAAGCAGAGAAAGAGTCAGAAAGCAGAGAAAGAGACAGAAAGCAGGGAAAGCGACAGATTGCAGAGAAAGAGACAGAAAGCAAAGACGTGCCTGAAAGCAGAGAAAGTGGCA